>NC_044302.2:87283636-87949482 GCF_004027225.2 Strigops habroptila
ATAGAGTCTTGAGTAATATGGTTTCATGTGTGGTGTCCCTTCCTATGGCAAGGGGGCTGGAACTAGATGATCTTAAGGTCCTTTCCAATCCTAACTATTCTATGATTCTATGATTCTATGAAATTTTCATAACACTAACTTTAAAAACAAACAAAACAAAATGAAACAAAATGAAACAAAATGAAGTGAAATGAAATGAAATGAAATAAACCCAAGTTTGCTGGAAAGCTGAAATTCAGTCCAGACATTCTCAGATTTACAATTCTTACTTGTTTACAATGAATAAGCACTACTTCTTGGAAAGCTTCAAATAGAACAGTGTTTCTAAGATTCATAAACTAATTCATGGGGGTTTTTTTGCAATCAGCACATGAAACTTACTGGTTTTACACAGGTTAATCTCAAATCAAGAAAGATTTATAGTTTTTGGCTGACTTTTGAACTGAAATTTACATTTGTTTGGTCATTTTCACATTCACATCAATCAGAAAACAACCAGACTATTATGGAAAAAGCACTATGTGTACTTGAGAGCTTACTTGAGAGTTACTTGAGAGGGGTGGAAAATATGGTGATGCATGAAATGACAATTGTAAATTTCATACTTTTTTTTTTCTAAGACCGCCAGTGAGAAGAGCAGGCTGTTTGCTCAGATTGTATGTAATCATTTTTCAGCTGACATTTAGCACTGCTTGCTGCATGTTGAAAATCATTTTGTGCTGCAGAAAGTACATTTTTTTTTACTTACATACCAAAACTTGCCAGTTCTTCAGAAAGAGAGAAACAGGTAGGATTTTCTAAAGTACAGAAAGTACTGCCCTAACTGCTCCACTGCAGCCTGCAAAGGGACATCCAGGGGCAGAGAAGTAAGCCAATGCTGAATACATTAAAAATCTCACCCAGTTTGCACATTTGTGATATTGACACATTGGCAACATCCCTTGTGGTGATTGAAAGAGTGAAGAGGTCACCAATATCTTAGAAGTTTATTTGTGTGGATGTTTTAAGGGGGTAAGAAATCCTACAAGCACACAGGGAAATGACCCGTTTTATTTCACCTCAGAATGTTATTCTCTAAAATTGAACAGAAGGCTGTTTTTCTCTGGCAGGACATACTTCAGGACTGGGTTTTTTTGTTGGCAGTCTTCGAAGAGAGTGCTTCACATCTCTTGCTGGTTTGGGAGCAGTGCCTTTTAAAAGCCTTTCTGATTTCCAGGTAATTAACTTGGTGGCTCAAGTGTAAATTGGAGAACACAACAAACCAGCCAACAAAATTAAACCTTTAGTGCTTGCCTAATGCAATTCTGAAGGATTTCAGGTAGTTTGGGGGAATCATTTGAATAACATAGTTGAAGACAACTCAAGTAACAAAGTTTCTGGATTGAATATATTAGTCTGAAGTAGTCTATAAGCACCCTTTTTTTTTTTACAGTGTTTAATTAGAACTCAGAAAATTAAAAGGGTGACATATGCAGTCATGTCCTGGAGGCAGGAACACCCTGAATGCACATTGCCTTGGTCCCTGTCAAATTACTCAGGGCATTACACAGCGGAGCCAGCCTACCAAAATCTGGAACTGAATAGGGTAAGAAGCAGAGGGAATGGCAATTCTTTTAGACGTAAAAGAAATCACACAGCTCTGAAAGAAGAAATGATTTAGGAAGCAAACTGCAGAAAGGTCTCCAGCAAGTCTCATCTGTAAAGCCCTGTTTCCTTCCAGGACCCCTCATCTTCTGTCCCTGAAGCCCCAGCCTGGGTTGGAGTCGGTCCCCTGCCAAGGATCATTTTCTGGTCTTTATGCTCTGTAGAAGGACACCATGTCCAAAGTGCCCTTGGAGAGTGGTCTCCATCCTGTCAGTCTCCTTGGACTGAACCCAGGATTTCTTTGGAGACAAATTGGCTTGGGACGAGGCCACCTCAGAAGTCACGGAGGTGATTTAACAGCATGGATAACACATGCCAGTGTTTCAGGTCACTTTCTGGACCTCTTTAATTTATTAGTATCTATATCCTAACATGTCATGTAGATGGTATAGAGCTATCTATCTCAGAAGGTCCCTGTCAAAATAGTGAAGGGTATCCATACCACAGAATTTTCACATGGGTAGAACCCCCAAACTACCAGTGCTTCCTAAGCTGCTCTTGTTCCTATATTAGTATTGAATTTCAGTAATTGGGATTCTTACATTTAAAATGTAAAACCTTATTGGAGGCTGTCCAATGCAATATGCTGAGTGGCCTACTGCATGCCACATAATTCTAAAAATTCAGGAAGTTAGGAAGCAGCTCTGATCTTCTTTTCTTTCTGAAAATGATTGTTTTATTGCCAGGATAATTGTGTTAAAAATCAAGGAATTCTTGAACATCTTGGCAATAAAATAAACAAATGGACAAAACAATTCTGCTTCCACTCAGCTGGATCTGAGCAGAAATACGAACGGAAAATAAAAGGTTAAACACATGGAAATGAAATGGTAGAATTTGAAAAGCAGAACCAGCCTGCATTTGGTGAATCAGCCGAATAATAATAGAACAAAGGTGAAGAGTTGAAGAGATTTGACATTTATCAGTTGAAACATTGGTAAAGTTAGAAGCAAAATCAAGTAATTAGTGGATCAAAAATTGCAGGTAGGAAGCAGGGAGAAGTCCTTCACAGTGAAAATGGATTTAAATGGTATCCAAGGTTTCAAAAAACTCCAAACTCCAATAACTATTTTACATTCCACGGAGTCCATGGATGGGCAATGTCTTCTTTTCAATGACAGTGAAGTCTAATTTTAAGATAATTTATTTGTCTATGTTACACCAAGCACTGCTCCCTCAGCATAATCAGATTTGTTCCTCTGTAGCACTTTACTGTACAAATGCTCAGAACAGAAAAATGCAAGGTACTTGTCACAAGCTCTGTGTAAATGGTGAAGATTGTATCAGCTGTTTGTGTACTTTGATTTTCTTCTTGTCTAGAAAAAGAAGAAAGTGAAAACTAAATTTTGACACTGTATAAATGCTGAAAGTCTGTGCTTGCTGTTCAGCTCTGTATCTCCTCTTGTATTGTGAAATTGCAGTTCAGTTTTTAAGTGACAAAGGCCCTGTGGTCAGATTAACTCATAGTTCATATCCTATGGATTCTATTATTCACCTATTCAGTGCGGTTACGGTTGGAAGCTGAAGTTGGTCTAATCACACACAAAAAATTTACAACAAATGTGTCAAAGTAATTTTAATTCAAGAGGTTTTGAAAGGAAATTAACTTGGGAAGTAGGATGGAAGGGTAGAATGGCTCGATTTTTTTAAAGAAAATTTAAAAATAATATTCCAAATTTTTTTTTGGCATTTTCCTTCCTCTCTTTTGCTTTATTGTTCTTTCCTTTCCCTTGTCATTCCTCCTCTCCCCTCCTGAAATAATAGAAGGGATAGAGAATGAGAAGGACAATAAGAATCAGCAGAAGGGTGAAAGATGTCTACCTGGAACAAACTGAATCTGTTGACTGAATATTTTAAGCAGATAGCTCCAGCGTGTGTTTCAGTTCTGGTTAATTGCATAGTGAAAATGTCAGCTTTGTAAAAGATCTGTATGTTCCTGCAAATGCCTATAAGATATGCCGTTCTAGTGTGGTCAGCTTCAGAAAATTAGATCACTTGTAGTGTGACAGAGCTTTCCCCTTGCAATGTCTGGATTTTTTTATCTTAGATCTTTTAAATCTCTGTTTTCGTAAAGGGAAATATATTTCAATAAAGACAGTATACAAACTCATGCGACCTTTCATTTTGTAACATTTCTTAAAGACCAGGCTCTTTCACACCAGACAATAGACTATGAACTTCCTTGTTCTTATTATTGACACCGAGCTTTTTTTTTTCTTTTGGCTCGAGTTTATACTGGGGTTATTGGTGGTCAATATTTTACTATTTATGATGACAGCAAGAGACGTCATTTATTTGTGTGATGCTTATATTATTTGGTTTGACAATTTATTAGTCAGATTACTTTAGGCTTCAGTATTATCTAAGTGCCATAAAGTTTAATTGAATGCAATTTCCTGTACACTTTCTCATGCATGTTTATGAAAGGAAGTTCCATCTTTTCATAAGTGCAAAAACATCCCTTGACCAGTTAGATATGACATAAAGCTTCAGGTAAGAAGACTGTAGACTCAGAAATTATGATTTGCTACTGTTTTCACCCTTATGTGCTTCCATAAATTACTGTGGCTCTTCTTTTTGGCTTACTAGGAGATAAAACTGATCATATGGTCATTTACAATCATGACTGTGTCATATTACAGTTGCAGTGTAAAGCAGGATGTTCTCTACTGATTTAAGTGGCAGTGGAATAAAACACTAAAATGGAGCCACAGGAGCTTTTACTGACTTGCATGGTGAAAACTGTATAAGATCAGTGTAAAACAGATTTGGTAAACAATCTGTTAATGGCTACATGTGCTATGGAGCATCACATTGTCTTCTTTGAAAAAAGCAGCAATTTTCAAGGATGCCTTGGATTCTGAATGGAGTAAAACTTGTCTGTGTTGTCCCTTGATACATTTGGCTTCCCGAAGGTACTTGGGATAGCAGTGAGATCAAGAACCTCTCAGGTGAGCAGACAGGTTTTATCTCACAGATGGAAATAAAATGCGCAGTAAAAGCAGTGTGGAGTGGGTTTAACATGGTTAGAGAAGAGCAACCGAGTCAGTGAGTCCGCTCTCCACTGCAAATTAACCTCAAAACCAGGAAAAATCCTCTTCACACATTTTACATATCTGACTTGCGAGTCTGTGGTGCATATATTCATCCAGACAGCTTAACAGCTTCCTCCACTCCTGCTGTCACAGCTACATGCCTGTCCATTGTGCTGCTACCAGAAAAAAAACTAAAAACAAATCTAACTTTTCTTTGTGATTAATGGAAATGCCTTCTCTTGCCAGAGTTTTAGGAGATCAGCTGTCCAGTGAGAGTGAGCAGTCTTCTCAACCCTGTCACCTCTGGTATGACCCTAGCTTCTCCTCCACTGTCACTGTTGTTCCTGATTTCTCAAAGGAGCAGTAGGTGACTTGTAAAATGGTCTGTTGGCTTTGAGCTTCTTGGGACGAGAAATGGTGAAGGAGAATGTTCACTGGGGCTGCAGAGGACTGCCAGAAATTCCAAGTATCTCACTGACAGCATAACACTATATTCACGGGCAATAAGCCTGTGGCTTAGACAACGTATCAGCCTTTTTTCTGCTAACCCCCATCAGCTCTGTCGTCTGGGTCTAAAGGATGATCACTTTACAGTAACATCATGCTCATTGACTCATTTCCATGCAATGCTTAGGGAATTCCTCGAGAAAATAACCATTTCACAGTCACTGTCGGAATCCATTGTGAGTCCTTTGGTCTGGAAGTACACATGTAGCTTAAAACAGACAAAAGTAATACTGGAAGAAAACAGTGAATAGCTAAAATTATTAGCTGTCGTATTACATTAGGCAGAGAAAACTCGTGTTTACAGTGATGCTCACTGCTCACATCTCTAAATCTGTAACTGTGTGTGGGATGAGAAGAAATTATGTGCTCAGGCTACAGGAGGCTGCTGAAAGTGCTTCTACGTGTCTCTAAAGTCATTCTGCCAGAAAATAAATAGGATTTAACCTATCAAAGAATAGTGTTTGATAGCTTCTCCGATGTGTACCAGCAAAACACAGATTGATTGTTTCCAGTGCATTTTTAAAGCAAGTATCTGTGATTTGAGGCAAAAGCCACCAGCAGTCCAAAATAATAGGTAATGAATATTTTGTAACATTTTGAAGAATCTCTCCTAATCTCAGTGGTTACTTCATATTTATAGAGCTGTGAGCAAGTTGAGCTTGTGCTGAAAGTAGTCCTGTTTAGAGCAGGAGGTTGAACTAAATGCTCTTCGGAGGTCTCTGCCAGCAAACATTTCTGTAACGGTGATTTCTTTTTTGTTCTCTCAGAGCAGCTCAGAGCTGTGCCTCACTGTCACAGACCAGTTGTACCAGCTTTCCTGGCTGTGGAGAGGAAATCAAACATTTACTCCCCTACCCCACAGGGGTATGGGGAGGAGGAGTATATTTACACAGTGGTGTGAAAATGTAAACTAGGTGTCACAGGACTCTTGCTGAGTAACAACCTTTGCATTTTGGAGGGGTTGTGTACAAGGAAAATAGTTCATCCCTTCCTTGCTCTGTACAGGGCCCTGAGATAAATATGGTGGAATTATTTATTTGTTTAGGCAAAAAATGTTTTGCAACTTAAGAAGCTACTCGAGCACTTTTCTCCAGCTGTCTTAAGGCCAATCAGCAGATAACATGAAATAAAGTAAAGAGGATTCTACTATGCAGGGTGAAATGCAGGTCTGGGGATGAAAACAGGTCCAACTTTGAAGCAAGGTCTGCCACGCACCCACTGTGGGTTTTGGTGAGCTCCTTCAGGCCTTCTTTCCGTGTGTATTAGAAGCAGACTGTGGAACGCAAGGGATGTTTAAATAAAGTTGATCGTGTGATATGTCTGCAAAGATTAGTCAAGGCTGCTTAGAGTAAACAGCACGCAAATGTTTCTATTCCCAGGGGGCCTCCATTAAAAGGGGTGCCGTGGATGATTTCAAGGGGACCACAAAAGTCAGATCCATGCACCTCTGCATTACCTCACCACATTCTGTTCAGCTCTCGACCCATGTGGCTTTTAAAGGTGGGTGCAGACTAAAGCTGCACTGGAAGCCCAACAGCAAAAGTATGATTCTGAAAAGTGTATTTCCAAGTTTTCTATTTTCAAACCTTGGAACTTGTTTACAGTGCTCTTTCAAAGTAACTAAACAGGCCTTTAGGCAAACATACACTGTTGTCCCGTTTGTATTATCATTTGCAGATGAATGTTTCCCCATGTCCACAACTCCACATGAAAGATATGATGTTTGGCTCTGCAGGAGACTTCTAGACAAGACAGTGGGATGAAACAGATGGATTTTTGAGAGAAATTCTCTCTGTTTTCAACAAGGAAATGAAACGAACATTCAGTGGAGGAAAGTTTAGTACTAGGTATGAGGAAACATTGCTCTAATAAATTCCAACCTTTAAACCTTCCTTGACTCTGCCATTTCTCATGATGGTTGTTTATTGCTTTTTAGACAAAAGGACAGGCTCATGCCATGAATATGTTCCTGGAGTGTTCTCAACTATAAGCCAATTTCTCAGCCTAATTCTGTTCTAGTTCTCTCCTAAAACACGATCAGTCACAAGGATGATTATTCCTCTGCACTAAGCTCTTCTGGGGCAATGTCTACATTTCTACCTGGAAAATTTTTTCTAGGTGGGGAGAACATTAGCTTCACATACAAAATGACTACAGCAATCTCTTCTTTCATTTCACTCCTTTCACTCCCCCTATTCTCCTTTGTTTATATTGCAGCATCACCCACAGGCATTAGCAGGGGAGAAGTCTCCATGGCACTAGACAGCGTACAAACACAGAGGAAGGTACTGAAGAGCTTGCAATCAAATAAAGCAATGTTATGGTGCCTTTTCTTTAGCTACAGGAGAAGAGACTAAGGACTCTATTAGATTAAGATCATGCTTAGCCCAAATCTACGAGATTACATTTGCAGTCTCTTCCTGACACTCTATCTATTAGAGAACGCTTACGTTAAGTAAACCATATTATGAATTATAAGACAATATCAACTATATTAATTCAAGTGAAAAAAATCAATATGAGAACTAAACAAAACCTTTTGTTTGTCTCTGTCTTTTGATAAATTCAGTTATTTGCTTAATCTTTTCCGGGTGTGAAGGTTTTTTGCTCCCCACAGATTTACTCATGCAGCTATTCTTTCACAAAAAAATAGAAAAAACTGAGATCAGCTGAAATGAGGTAGGCCTGTTCTTGGGTCTGATGATACGTAAATTCTAGTGAATATTTCCAGATTTATATGACTGCTATTTTGGCTATACGTGCATCTGTCATGGATGTGTACCAACATCCATTAAAGAAACATTAATGATAAATTTTGGATGTCTCTCATCATCAAAAATGTTAATGGGGTCCAGGACTAGCTGCTCAGATGTCTGTGAGGAAGGCCGCACTCTATACTGTAATTCACAGTAAACTTATCTTTGAAGAAAGTGATATAAAATCAGGGATGAATGTTTTTAGCATACTTTGCCTGTTAATGATGGCACTGTATCAATAATGATTATTGGAGGAAAAAGAATTACCTATTTTATCCCAGAGTCCGAATAACAGAGAAAAGCCTGTTCCATGTAAGGAACATAAACATTTAAGGTGTTATTAGCAAGATTTTACATCAATTAAGAAAAAACAGGTAAATTGAGATCTAAAAACATATTTAAATTTAGTATGTGGCACTTAATAAGGGAAGAAATTGTGTTAAATGAAAAAATCAGGAGAACCAAGAATGAATAAAGTCTGCTTTTCCCAAATCCTTCTCAAATGAAACTTGAGGCTTTCAGTTTTCTGTTAAATTGCCTGAACTGGGAATAAAAGAACAGAAGTATAAGAAGGACTCATTTCTTGTTAAGGAGTTTAATCAAGCTTTAACCTATTTATTGCTTGCACATTTAGATACCCACCCTGTGCACAAACAGTGATGTCCTTCAGAAGTGATAGAGAGCCAGCAGAGACACTTCCTGCTTGCCCCTGGCTCTCCTCTGTTCCTATCTGCAGCCTCAGCAGGTGCTTGTTTGTCTGTGTCGTATCTTCAGGTGTTCATGCCACCCGAACAGCCACATGTGTGTAATAGCAGCAAAAGCAGAATGGCCACAGCTGTTATGCAGGAGCAGAAATAATACTTCTGACAGCAACATTGAAGAGAACTGCTCCAACAATGACACAACCTATGTGAACAATTGCAACCCTATGAGTCAGGTTCACATGACCTTCAAGACCTTCAGACACTTTGTCATTGCTCTTGTGAGAGTCAGAAGCAATCACCTGTTCCAGCTGGATGCACATGTACCTATGGGGCCCAATGGGGTTCACCCAGGGTACCAAAAGAGCTGGCTGAATTCATCATGGGACCTCTTTCCATTTTTTTTCAATCGTCTTGGGAGTCTGAAGAGGTCCCAGTTGGCTGAAAGCTGCAAATTTTGCCCCCAGTTTTCAAGAAGGGCAAGAAGAGAGACCCTGGTAATTATAAGCCTGTCAATCTCACTTCAGAGTCTGGCAAAATTATGGAGAAATTTATTCTGGGAGTTATTGAAAAACACTTGAGTGACAACACAGTCTTCAGTCATAGTCAGCAAGAGTTCATGAGGGGAAAGTCCTGCTTAACCAACTTAATTTCCTTTTATGACAAGGTCACCTATTTAGCTGACCAAGGGAAGCCACTAGATGTGATGGTGGTTGATTTTTAACAAAGCTTTTGATTCTGTCTCACATAGTATCCTTCTAGACAAAATGTCCAGCACTCAGCTAGGCCAGTCCATAATATGTTGGGTGAGCTAATGGGTCAGGCTCAGAGGGTTGCAGTAGAACATTAAACTGGTGTCCAGTTACCAGTGGGGTTCCTCAGGTCTCAGTTTTAGGGCTAGTGCTCATTAATGTTTTTATAAATGATACAGATGCGGGAATTGAATGTACATTTTAGGTAAGATTGCCAATGATACTAAACTAGGAGGAGCTGTGGACTCTGTTGAGGGTAGAGAGCCCTTACAGAGGGATCTGGATAGACTAGAGAGCTGGGCAATCATGAACCACATGAAATTTACAAGAGCAACTTCAGGATTCTCCACCTGGGATGGAGTGATCCTGCTTATACACACAAATTGAGGCATGAGAGGCTGGAAATCAGCCCCATGGAAAGAGATCTGGATGGGTTGATGGCAAGTTGAATACAAGCTGGCAGTGTGCCCAGGCAGCCAAAAGAGCCAACCGTGCCCTGGGATGCATTGACCACAGCACAGCTGGCTGGTCAAGAGAGGTGACTGTCCTGGTCTACACCGCACTGGTGTGACCTCACCTTGAGTACTGGGTGCAATTTTGGGTGCCTCTATATAAGAAGGACATCAGACTCTTAGAGTGTGTCTGGAGAAGGGCAACCAAGATGGTGAAAGGGCTTGAAGGCAAGACTTAGAAGGAGTAGCTGAGATCACTTGGCTTGTCCAGCTTGGAGAAGAGAAGGCTGAGGGGGGACCTCATGGCAGCCTATACCTTCCTTGTGGAGGGCAGTGCTGGTAGAGGTGCTGATCTCCTCTCTCTGGTGACCAGTGACACGACATGAGAAAAAGGAACCAAGCTGTGTCAGGGGAAGTTCAGATTGCACAGTAGAAAAAGGTTCTTCACTGGAAGGGTGGGCAGTCACTTCCCCAGGGAAGTGGTCACAGCACAAGCCTGTCAGAGTCCAACAAGCATTTGGATGACACTTTTAGTCATATAATTTAGTTTCACATAGTCCTGCAAGGAGTAGGGAATTGGGCTTGATGATCCTCGTGGGTCTTTTCCAAGTAGAGATATTCTATGATTCTATCTTTCTGTTTGAGAGGCTTGCAACCCAGTGCTGTCAGCAAGAAGTGCTCAGGGGGCAGTGATAGACACAATGTAAATTGGAGGAGGAAATCCTTCCCTGGTCCCAGAGACCAGAACCCCTGCAGTTTCACTTTGAAAGGCAGGGGGATGGTTACCTTGATCCCTGCCCTGTTCTGTCACCTTCTCCTAAGCCTTGTGCAGCCTGGGAGCAGGTTGCTTGCAGAGCCTCCTGTGAACACATCAGCCAGCAAGAGGCAGGTGAGATAGGTGGAAGGAGAAGCAGCCTGCTGTTGTGAAGAAGAGGACAAAGCAGGACTGATATGGCAGGATCCTGACAGCTATGCTGGGGAAAGGAAGTATTGTAGGATCTCTACCTTCCCGTAGGCAATAGCATCAATATTTGGTGACCTTGAGAATATCTGCCCTTTGACTTCTACATGATGTTCAGAGCAGCTACCTCTGACACTATCTCCTTGCAGATTTGTTGGTGCCCCTTAAACTTCCTCCAGCCCTCCGTAGTGTCCGCAGCTGCTACCACTGCTGCTCATATTGCAGAAATACAAGGGACAAACGGAAGTATGATTAGGGAGACAAACAGGTGGGGCATAACATGTGCAAGAATGGACTACGGCTTAAACTGCTGAAGCAGGGGAACATGAGGCCCAAATATCTTGTTTTTTCCTTTGCCAAAGAAGGGTCTTGGCTGTGATAAGTTGTCTAGAGGTGCCCTATAAGGCCGAAGAGGGAAACTGGCTCTGAAAATGCCCTGCTAGTCTTGTGCATGTCATACTCCTACCGTTGCCTCAATGTCCCATTTCCAAATGTTTATCTCCATGGCCACAAGGAATGTGTTGGAGTGTAAATCACAGTTATCACAGATATCTCTGCCTTTGGATGCTAAGACTATGTTTGGAGAAAAGTAGGGTGACTTTACTTTAGGTTTTTGTGTGCAGCTATCTAACAGCTGTTTTAGATCTTGTTTTCATGATGCCCCTCACTGGAATTTTTGGAGTAATAAGACTCAGCAAATACCGATCTTTTTCTGGTGTATACAAATAAATAAAGCAATATCAAGTTTTCCCAGGGAATAAACTTTCTGCTATAGTCCATAACACTTCTGACTCAGTTCCAGTTTTGTTACTGGCTTCACTTCCTAGATAATTCTTTAAAAAACCATTAAGAAAAGACAGAATGAAATTGTCAATCAGATTGCACTGGTGTCAGAAACAGTAGTACTCATTAGATTTTTTTTTTTTTTAATAATTTTATTTTTCAGTTCTAGGTTTGATTTTTAATAGAAATTACTTGCACAATCAGGAGGATGCTAACAGCCTACATGTCTTGATATAATGTCAAAGTGCCTGGCTGATTTACTGTTGTGGAAGAGTCTAATCAGTAGATCAGTAGGTAACAAGGAATTTTATTTATTTGCAGGAAAATGTCACGGTAAAATTTAATTAAACATGAAGTCAATAAATAGCTTCTAATTCCCTCACTCCATTTTTTTTTCAGTGTTTGCAAACCCAGTGTTTAGCTGATAGAGACATTTTAGGTCTAAAAATCATACCACGAATTGTGATGTGAATCACAAAATTATAGGAAACTTCATGGATAGGATGCATATTTATCATGTACGTATTTGGAGTGAATATAAATCAACTGAATGATTACATGTAAGGTAGTCATTACGATGCTGATCTTCTGTGTTTTGGGCATCCTGACTTAAGATCAATACGGAAACTAGAGGCCAAATCCAAACCAGAACACAAATATCGCTGGTTTAGGTACAAAGTTTTTGGTGTACGATCTCAGCTCTCAGGTTCAACACCTGGTTTTTTACAGCAAGAAAAAGTTGCCTTAGGACAGCAATATAAAAATCTGTGCTTTGAACAGATAGCTGCCCAGAGCTGGCCATCAGGAAAGGCTGAGGATGAGGCTGTGCCAGATAACCCAGTCTTTCTGTTAAACACCAGCCTCTGGTATCAAAAGCAGGTGTAGAGGCCAAGATCTCCCTCCCTGTGGGATGCAGACTACAGCATTCTCTTCTGAGGAAATGTCTGCAGTTATTCTGTGAAACCAGTGAAGTAGGCCAGCAGCACCTGCACCCATCTTTTCGATAATAGGAGACTGCCTGAGGCTACCCATTCTCTTAGTGGACCCAAAGGTCTCGAGTCTGCTGACCTGCACCTGCCTTGGCCAGGGTATTTTCTATATACCTGCAAGTGCTGCTTGTGTTGCTGAGCAAATGGCTCACAGGGTCTGTAAAGCAATATCTAGAAGAAACCCAGGAATCCTCTGCAGTTACGTGCTGAATCCTACAGGTGCTTAACCTGATTCAGAAAATATTTTGATTTTAAAGAGAGGACTACAAGAAGGTGCTGGTGATGACTTTCAGCTGCCTTTATGCATTACAGCTGCTGACTTCAGAATGTAAAGTCTGTATGTAAAAAGTGGCACTCAGGGCTCCCACTTCTCAGGTGAGTGCCTCAGTGGTCTGAATTACCCTTCTTTTGGCTTTTTAATTCTGTGATCTATTATCAGTAGCTCTTACCTCATTGAATGGATTGCCTTTTGGGAGCTCCATTCTTAGACACTGAAAAGTCCTTGCAAACTTATCTTGGCCCCATCAACCGAGTGTACTAGTTTGCAGTCCACTTAGGCAGCAGGGGAAAAACCTTTAGAAATGCTTGTAAAAGCAAAATTAAAATATCCTATACTTATGCCTGGTGCTAACAAATTTGAGACAAATTCACTAATAATTCTGCTCTACCAAAAAAGGGCACTTTTGCATAAGCAAATCTTGCTTTTGACCATGTTCCACTGTTCATTTTTTCCCTGGCAAGCCTTTGGAAATGAATAAGATTTGTTCTCAAGTATGATGCTACAGCCTAAAGCAGAAGAAAACACCCACTGCAACTTATCCTCCAGAGGCTTTTGGAAGGGAGGGATGGTCAAATGGGAGAAAGGTTGTGAAGATCCTGTCAATCGTTCGACATCTGATAGAGATAGAGATTAAATGTTCAGAATCAACTGGCAATGCTGCGTCATGTTTATTGAACATGCTGATTTATTATGGATTTGGGGTTAAAAAAGAGACATGACAACTGGAGAGATGTTTCTAGATGTAAGAGTGTGTAGAAAACCACACCTGTATAGACATTATATAGCATGTACAAAACAATAGCTTTTAGCATAAAAGATGCAAAAAGATGATAGTTTGGAAACATTAAAAATACACAAGATTTTTTCTCTTGTAAGATCTGAAGTACAGAAATCTTTTTTAGAGCCCCATGAAGGCAAAGATTCAAAAAAATTTACTTAAGGTCATCCTGTGTGCAATAAACTCTCTCAGTTCACAGTGTTACATTCTTTCTAAGAGCTAAAATAACAGAATCTGTGAAGAAAGCTGGACTAGTTTGTCAGACCTGCCAGTGGAGGAAAGAGCAGCTGGCGGGAGGGGAGCATCTATCAAAGTAGAGGTTGCTTGCATGCTGAGAAGAGCAGCATCAGGAACTTACAAACCTAGCAAAGGATTACAGGTTAATATAAAAATTCAGGATGATTATAAGTAAAGTCCTTGAACCTGCGTATTCAAATCAAATGCAAACAATTTTTGCAATATTTGAAGCTTAAAAAAAGAGAAAGCTCATAGAATGGTTTTGGTTTGAAAGGACCTTAAAGATCATCTGGTTCCAATCCACCTGCCATGGGTAGGGACACCTTCCACAAGACCAGGTTGCTCAAAGCCCCATCCAACCTCGCCCTGAACACTGCCAAGGATGGGACAGCTACAACTTCTCTGGGTAACCTGTGCCAGTGTCTCACCACCCTCGTAGTGAAGAATTTTTTCCTAGTAACTGATCTAAATCTCACCTCTGCCAGTTTAAAGCCATTCTCCCTTGACCTATCCCTACATGTCCTTGCAAAAAGTCCCTTTCCAGGTTTCCTGTAGGCTCCTTTAGTTATTGGAAGGCTTCTCTAAGGTCTCCTGGTAGCCTTCTCTTCTTCAGGCTGAACATCCCAACTCTCTCAGCCTGTCTTCATAGGAGAGGTGCTGAGGTCTCTGATCATCTTTGTGGCTTCCTCTGGACTCGCTCCCACAGGTCTGTGTCCCTCTTATTTCGGACTTCCAGAGCTGAATGCAGTACTGCAGGTGGGGTCTCATGAGATCAGAGTAGAGGGGGAAATTTGACAATGGTTTTGATATAAAATAAGTCTTATTTTTACATATTTAGGTTTATTCAAAATTCATAATGGATGTGCTGAAATAGCAGTGATCTGTGAAGGAATCAGGTCTGAGTTTTGCCGAGAAGCCTGTGTTCATTAAAGACCTTACAGTGGAAGATCAGCTCCATGTTTCTACTTTTTGGCATTTTTCAGTAAATAAACTTTGATAGTAAAAACCAGACAGAGGCTAGGAAAATTTAATAAATGAATGAATACAAAATTACTCTATTTGAATTGTTGTGGTAATTTTCCCAAACTCCTCTACTGTAGCAATTCTTGTAGGTATGAATCATCTTGGTAGATGGGCACAGACTTAATTTAAAAATGCTTTTTTAAAAGATGCAAGAACATCCTGCTATTTGGAAAACACTGTGAAGCAATGAAGAAACTAACAGTATCAGCCAGGTACAGGATTCCTCACGAGCATCTTCAGCTACTTTACCATGACTGTCAGTAATTTAAGTAGACACTTAAACATAGAAATCAACACTATTGTTCCCAGGAAGACTTTTAATTCTTCTCTACATATAGAAATAAGGAAAAGTTAGCTCTATGTGATTACACAGGAGCAAAAAATACGACCAACTGCACTGAAAAAAGGCAGTATGTTAAGGAAGGGTAAATACCTGCTCTTGTATTTACTAGTCTTAAAATAGTTTCTTACATTGACCCTTCAGCAACTGAGAAATAGGCACATGCAACAGTCCACAAATACAACATATACACAAAGACTCAGATATAGCTCAGAGGGTAAATATGTTTTGTTTGTTAACAGTAGGTTTATAGTACCACTTTACTGACAAGACTAGTGAGGACTTTGTAGAATTGTTGATAAGGATAGAAATGAAGAAAAGATGGTTATCCTGCATGCAAGTTTTGTGTTTTCACAGGTTGAATATGCTGGTGATAATTGAGGAAGCAATAAGACTACTTTATTTTTAAATATAATTAATTAATTTTAAAATTAGTGATTTTAAATGACACGGGGACCTTTACCTCTACCTCAATGGTATGGAGTTGCAAAAAAATGCTGTTGAGACCCAATGCATGCACAGGTTGGGCACATCCACCAGAGGACGAATGTCAGCAGGTACACATCTTCTGCAAGGAAGAGAGGTTCATCAAGGCAAAGCAGGAGACTGGGGAAATTTGCACAAAAGCTGCCATTCCTGCCACCCTTCTAGAAAAGAGAAATTAAATCCCTATGCTCATCAACCTATTATCTCTTTCTGAGAAGTTCCTTCTTTCATTATCGTTTATACCTTCCCTTAGACTAGATTAGACCACTCTGCTTTGTAGCATTAATTCATAGATTTTTCCAACGGAAAACTGATTATTAACCCTGTAATTATTAAGTAATTTTTTCTCCAGGAACTGAAAAATCCCTTCTATTATATTTTAAAACCCCCCAAATCCTGTAACTAAATTGTTAACTTAGAGGTACAAGCAGCTGAATTTTACTACTGCACCACAAGTTTCAGGATAACTCGTGGTGCAAAACCCCCAAGTCTTTTGAGAGGGATGCCTGGCTGGTGAAGTCACTTAAGAGCACTACCAGAACAAGAAGTGAGAGCAGGTTGTGCAAATGTGTCCTTAGTTGCGAAATACCGCCTTCAGACCCCAGTTCTGCTCCAGCACATGGAGCTGGCTGGAAACACATCAGGAATCCCACCAGCTAAAAAATTTGTTTTAGTGTAAAAGTGAGGAGAACCTGTACTTAGCAGTGACAGAGATCTTTAGCTAGTGTAAAGCATTCAGTGACTCCATTCTGAATTGCCTTCACTCAAAATCTGGCACATGGTCTTTTTAACTTTCAAGAAAAACTAATAGGGAAAATGCCCAATGAGACTCAAAAAATTGTAGAGACATTGAGATTGGGTAATAATACTAAATGGGAAGGGAGAAGTTGTAAAAGAGGAAAACTTAATTCTAGATGTTTTGCCAGTGGTGACTTCCCTTCCCCTCCCTGCTCTCTGCTCCCCACACGCACGCTCAAACACCCTCCTCCCCGCTTTCCCCAGGAGGGGAATAAATTTTGCAACACTTCCCTGCTGTGGTGAGCTTTTACTGACACAAACAGTCCCACTAACATCTCGTAGATACAAAGAAACTTTACACAAGGGATCAGGAGAGGAAAATCAGCTGAGCTAACGGATGTTTGGGACCATTGCATTTCTTTATTCTGAGCGCACTTGTACTCCATTTGCCAACTGGCCCACGTTCACCTTGTTTCAGAATGATTTTATGAACAGGGTTTTGATGGCTCTCTGGACTCTCTATCTCCACAGGTGACTCTAAGTGTCCATAGGTAAAGTGCCACCTGACACAATGAGTGTGATGAGAATCACTAGGTGATGTGTAGGATGTAGGTTTAAAGCTTTAAGGGTTTCAACCCAGACGCGTGACAAGATTCATTATTCTGATCCCCATAGTCATGTCATGTAATGCAACCAAAGATGTGCAGTAACCACAAGACCAGATGAACTCTGTCACTTTAGTAAAGAATTTAAGGAAGTCTCCCTGGTGAAAAATAAGCAGCCCAAAACAAATGAAACCATCAATGAAGCACGTAATGATTTTCTGTTAACTGGTAGATACTATTCGTAAACAAGCGAATGGATTGAACAGCCTACTAACCTCATAAACTCCCAGAAATTTGAAGAAATATATCTGTAGGTGCTGATATTAACATTACTCACAAACATTTATTGTTTTATAGTTCAGTCTATTGAGCTAACTGTTAACTTTTTGATACAATGATATAAGTGCTTGCTCCAGTTTCTGGGCAATACATTTTCCCAAGGGTGCTCTGTTTAAGAAGGTGATAGCTATGACTTCCCCAAACTGCTTTTCAAAAATTCGAGTAGCTAAATTTGCTTGAGGTTTGCTATAAGAAAGGCAATGCGAAGAAAAATTATTCTTTGTTTGTTTTTTTTTTTTTAATTTTGTTATGAAGGAAGTTGGAAACTATCACATGTTCTTCCCAGACGTATAATAATTCTCTCCTGCCAGAAAGCCCTGGCAGTTCAGCTCATGAGAACTTACAGTGGGATTTCCAGAGGTTGAAAGACTCAGTTTTCCCTGGTAAGTTCGACAAAGTCTTTCCCAAATTCTCTGAATTCTACAAATAGATAAAACTAATGTGCTAATCTCATCATCCTCAAACCCCCAAAGATTTTTTATATTTCCTGTGTTTTACTAGCCTGGAAATATTGTCACAGCAGTTTCCATCAGTTTTCAACCAAATCTATGCCCAGTTCTTGGTTCAACTACAAAATGTAGGATAACAAAGTGATATTTACTAATTTTGGTAATTATTCACTTTGATAATTGCGATCATCAAAACTAAAAATAAATTTGGTTCAGGCTCAGGTAAAAGACTGGACTGAAGTTTTGAAAATCTCTTAGTCACAGCTGAGCTCCACCTTGTCTCTTTTCAGCTGAACAAAGGTAACTCAGGCATACGCTGCTCAGGGACAGATGTGGGTTGTGGCTGGGGCCACTGTCAGTACACAGAGCAGGGGGATATCCTCTCCTCACTCCCCAAGACACCTTGCTGAAGATATTTCTTTAGAAATCAGGACCCCAATTCTCTTTGTTTCAAGGATTTATCACTATAAGACTAATATTGCTACATCCTTAGCTCTGCAGCTGGAGATATACTTGATGATAACCACAAAGTAGGTGGTTGGGATAGGAGTTCTTTTCAGGAATCAAAAGTAACGTCATGAAAATGCTTCACTCCCAAAGTAACCACTCCAAGTCTTAATTTTGATCCTCTTCAAGTCAGGGATTTCCACAATATTTTTTTTTAAATATTTTTGTACTGGTTTTGTTACATCTGTACATAATTGTGTATTTAAAGCTGTAGTTTTCAAACCTTGGTTTCTCTGTTGGAGATACAGAGGGTCTGTTTTTAATTTATTTGCTACACCTATTACCTTATAGACATGAATCACATCTCTCACCACTTGCCATGTAATTGGAAGGGCTTACAATACATCCTCATCTATCTTTGTTGCCTGATGCTAACATAACTTGCATTAAGAAAGTGCAAATAAAACCATGACAGGGTCCAACTCTGACAAGACCAGTCATTCTGTATAAAAGAGTTGATTCATAACTTTCAAATCCAAATAATTCCATCTCTTTTCTTCCAGTTCATTCTTCTAAAGAGGTAAAAGCAGTCCTTTAGGCTGACTATAAGTATCAGAAAAAACAGTAGAAACAGGTTTTCAGCCTACTTTGGTGGTCGCAAAAGAATGTGGATGGTTCCATAGAAATTAAAAACCTGATAATTAATAATTGTGGTCTACAAAAAGTCTGAGACTTAGGTGGTTTGTCTTGTAGTTATTATACACCCAGGGTAGTCCTGTATGGAAAACCAGTGATAGATGCATAGCTTGCATCTGCACAGAAATCCAGCCTGGGTAATCATGGAGACTTCCTTGAAGAGCTTCACTTATACCAGGTTATGTGCAGATCTCAGTTGCCCTTACAGCACTGAAATACTGATGCAGTTCTTCTAGGGCTGTCTGTAATTCCACACCTCACAGAACCGTAGAATCATAGAATGGTTAGACTTGGAAAGAACCTTAAGATCATCTAGTTCTAACCCCTGCCCTGGGCAGAGACACCTCACACTAGACCAGGTTGCTCAAAGCCCCATCCAACCTGGCCTTGTACACTGCCAGGGATAGGGCATTTACCACTTCTTTGCCCAACCTGTTCCAGTGCCTCACCACCCTCACAGTGAAGAACTTCTTCCTTATATCTAACCTGAACTTCCCCTGTGTAAGTTTGAAACCATTACCCCTTGTCCTATTGCTACAGTTCCTGATGAAGAGCTCCTCTCCAGCATGCAAATCCTCCACCCACATCAGGGAGCTGCACAGTCACAGCTAACCTCAAGTTCTTCTTTGACATTTTTGAATAACCACCCCTTTGTTCACTATGCCACATCCTCAAGGGGAGTGAGAGGTAAGAAATACTCTACTCTAACCAGAGACCAATATTCCTCCTGGGGATGCAGGCAATATCTTTCACCTCCCATAGACCAAGACTAGTGCTGAAGCTGGATCTTCCCCACTGCAAAATCAAGGCTTTACAGTTTTCTTTGTTACAAAATGTTAAAGATGTTGTGACTATTCATTTTAATGAGCCCTTTTTGGGGTTTACAGCAAAGGTACTGCCCTGGGAGCATATTCCCACCTCATAATCGTAGGTAACCAACTCCTAACCTGGACTAGAGCCGGCAGGTGCTCTCAGCAGACACAGGACTGCACATGATGGTTTTTTGGTTTCTGTTCTCTAGACTTGGGGTTTAGCTTTAGAGAAAAAGGGCCTAAATATTCAGGCCTGCAACATCTATTTGAATCTAAGGTTTTTAGTGACTGTAGCTAAAGATATTTACAATAATTTTTTTCATGCAGACTTCACATTGAAATCAGTACTACATTCTGGGCCTATACTGATAGACAATCCTCTCCCATTTTCTGTACTTGTTTTCTTGTGATAAGACTATTGAAAGCCCATTTGGACATGTAACCCTGGAATACACGAGTGTCATACTGCTTCAGAAGGCTGGCCCAAGTATCAGTGTTGACAATCTCTGATTCCCTTAAATTTGGCCATGCAAAATTCCAAAGAAAAGTGTGGGGGTTTTTTTTTTGGGATCATTTCATAGTGTTTTGCTTTAAGCAATGCCTAAGCCAAAAAAAGGCTGCAAAAAGAAGCTGAAAACTTCAGGGATGTGTCTTGTTATTCATTGTGATGCCTTACTATAAATAATTAACATATTTTAATGGCTTAAAAAGAATGCAAAAGCATCAGTTTTCACTCATCTATAATAAAAAGGGAGGAGTAGGAGGAGTGAACTGACAGAAGCGTATGAGATAGTACGAATTAAAGTTAATAAATAAAGCCTACAGTGTTAGTCATCATTTTTGCCTTGCACATTTCGTATGCTACACAATGAAATGTCTTACAACTATTTTGAAATGGTCTTGTTTTGTGTGGAAAAGAATGGATTGTATTTAAGCAGATCTTCAGAATAAGTCACTTCGGATGAGAATTAAAAAGGGAGTTTAAAGAGGAAAATAAATCTAAATATTTTTTCCTCACGCAGTTTCTTTTTCTATTTTTATTTAATGTGATATGATTCATAAATATTTGACAGGCTATGTCTCAGTAAATGTCATTTTCTTGGATCTGGTGGAAGTTTTACTTTGAGTGTTGATCAAAATGATATATAGTCTCTCTGGAACAAGTAGGACAAGTACTACATATCTGAAGGCCAGATTCTAGGTCTGACAAAATAAATCATAAAACCTCAATTGTATTCCAAGTGTAGAAGGGGCAAGCTGTTGGGGAAATCTAGGTCCAAATTTTAGCAGTACTGCTATACTAGCAGATCTTTTCTGACTTTTCCTTAGCTCTTCACTTGCAAATAGAGCTGTAAGTTTAAGCAATAACTTCTGTAAACTACAAAGGTGTGTCTTACATTATGAAAAATACTTACAGTGACTGTGACATTTTTCACTGATGTTTAAAACTTCCTCCTGCTTAAGACGCAAAAATTTTTCCCTCTTACATCAGTAACGCACAGGGCCATGCTCAGAAGGTGAGAGGCAGCTCTGACCTGAAAAGAGGAGGTAGCCATGAACTGCGTATGAATCCACTTTGTGATTTTTGGTGGGCTATGCAGCAAACATTGAACAGTGGCAGCTGGCATGGAGAGGGTGGAGGCTGATGTGGTCTGATTGCAGAATTTCACAGTGAACCACTACGCCTTTCTGTGCAGTTCAGTAAGACAGCAGTGGAAGATGGGAGAAGATGCTTTTGTTGCTTTTTGGTTGCCTTCTTGTGCTAACTTGTAAACCTCATCCCCTCCCAAGAGAAATGCAAGTACTGTGGCATGGGACAAGCAGATTTACTTGGGCAACAGGCAGCTGGGCAGCCTTCCCACACAGAAATTCTTGGTTTTCAGTGGAAATGCTTTTGACTCAAAGTTTTCAGTTTCCAAAATAACAGAGCACTGATGAAACATTTTCCCATACAAATATGGCTGCCTTACTAAGGTTAACAAGACCAGAATTCAGTAAAAGAAGAGGAAGAATAATAACATTAGAGATATAGCTACCATCCTACATACTTAAATATTATTTCTCTTTGATGACATTTGTTGGGATTCATTCTATGAGCAATGTGAGCAATTAACAATGGAAAAGACTTATTTTAAGGCATCTCATCTCACTCCTTAAAACAAGAAGTTGTCCTATAAGTGGGTGATTACTACAAAAATGTTTGGATTTGTGCTTCCTGGGAACTATAGCTGATACCCTGATACCATAGGAAGTGCTGGTGCTTTCATTTGCTTTCTACAAACCAACTGTCCCGTCATACTTGGATATGTTAATTTTAACACCTTCACCCTGAGCAGATGTTTAATCTAGGGCCCTCCACTCTTTCCTACATGAATCCTTCAATTACTAGGCTATTATCCTAATGACAAGTAAAAAAGGAGTTCCATGAGCAGTTCTCCTTCTGCACCATAAAAAAAGAAAAAAAAAGAAGAAGAAATTGCCCTCAATACATTTTGTAGGGAGCCAGATCCCAGCTGTGAATCTCAGGTGCCACCTGGAAAATCTGCATGGGTTTGGGTCCATGAGAAGCTCTGAGGGAAGGAGGCCAAGTTTGGGATGTGGCTGGGTTTAGGTATGATGGTGCTGCCAGCCACCTCAGCCCTGTCAAGATGCAGGGCAGTTGTGGACATGCTCAGAGGTGCTACAGATGCTGAGTGGGTTGTCTATAAAATCACAGATTAGGGATATGGCAGTTAAATTTTGCTGAAATGCCAGTTTAGAACCACCAAGCGTTCTGGGAGTGGGGAAGAAGGAGAAGAAAAGGAAGATTCAAGCCTGGTTTTCTATAGCTTTCGGTTAGCCAAAGACTAGACTATCAAAATGTATTGTTTGTTTTGTTTGGCTTTATTAAAAAAATACCAGTTGGATTGGTACATACCTGTCAAATTCCTTATGAATAGGAGATGACACAAGTTGATTTGGAAAGCTCTGTGTTAAAGGAAGGCGACTTTTAAAAATTTATTTCCTTATGATGTACTTATAGTATTTCATATACTTTTCAGTCTAAAACTGTTTATGATCCCTTTAATCCTAGTGCTTTTAACCATCGATTGAGCAGTGCAGTACACATCTTTGTCTATTTCAGAATGAGTGTCTAATGGCAGTGCTTTGCACCCAGCCTCTGGGACCAGACAAAGGCCATTTCCGTCCACTTTCTTGCATTTGAGAACAGACAAGAAAGCTAGTATTTCAGAAGAATGTCATAAGCTCCATAAGTTGCTTTTGTTCAGTCATTAATGCCTCAGGAGAAAATTTTTATACTTGGAAGCACAGACATAGACAGTCGTAACAAGGTTAAGGAGGATGTCATTAGTATTGATGAAGTGCACAATATTTTTTGTATTGTCTGTTTAGCTGTTGTACAATGGGACCTTATATAAGAGTGCACTTTGTGGTATTGTATGACTGCTAAACGGATACGTCCTTTTAACCTTCAACATCCATTTCATGCTTCATTATCCACTACCGTTCTAAGCAAACTGAATAATCCCTTCTACTCAATTCACCTGGAAGTCCCCTGTGGCTGATTTTGTTCGTTTGGTGAACTGAGCGCTTGGGTTTTGGGTGGCATTAGTAGGTGATGTAGAACAATTACAGTTCCGTTACACAACTTTGTTATGACACCAGCTAAGCATTGCCCTTACAGCCAGCATGAGTAATGTAGCATGGAGAAAAACAACCTTTTCACCAGCCCATCCTTCTCACACAGGGCAGGAGAGGGAGAATAATAAAAAGAACCAAAAAATCCCACCTCTTACTAGAAGGATACGTTAGTGCAAGCCATACGGAAGGCTGCCATGAGCCACCCTTTCAGTGAAGACCTCTCAAGACAGGCGAAAGGTGTGTGCAGTTATCCTGGGGCCAAGGCAAGTCAGAGACAGGACAAATTCACACAACACTGCAGAAACTCTGGACTGCCTCGAAGTCTGTAAGGCTTTGTAAGGAGACAGCACAGTCCCACTTGGGAGAGAGAAAAGATGGTTAAAGCATGTTAGTTATGCAAAATACATACAAACTTTTCCAAAGAAGGACATTAGTTATATAATTAAGAAACAGTTGGGGAGAGGGAGGGAAATACAAGATCTAAATGACTGATGATAACCTCTCACCTAAGAGAGGTTAGGATCCAATTGTCAAAAAGGCATCACTACTTACAAGGGATCACAGAATGCAGTGTCGCAGCATGGACTAACGTCAGTGAAGAGGCTGATTTCGCATATAGACTGTACAAATGTCCTAAGGATGGCCATGAAAAAGGACTGAGTTGCCTCGCAGCTCTAAGGGGTAATAGCATAAGCAGTAACTGGAAGTACAAGCTATGCTGTGCATTTGTACCACAGTATATTTCACATGTTGCCTTTATTTGACCCATTGCAAGGTAGTACTCTTATAAGAGACATCCTGTTGTCTGGCTGTCAGAAGTATGTAAGAATTTTATTTCTTCCAAGGTCAAAGCCACAACAAAAGGGCATGTTGAACTGTTAAAAATAATTATCAGAGAACAGAAGAATAGGCAAGCTGAAATGGATGTTTTTCTGGCAGAGAAGTGTCATGAGAGTTGTGGGCAGGTTGCCAATCTCTATCAGAGGCAGAAGTCTGACGGAAGGGGACTTTAGCCCAAACTTTCAAGTAAACCATAGTGTTAATCTAAGATGCAGATATATGGGCCTTTTGCTGTTTTGTACCCTTTTGCCTGATGGGAATCATCAGGAGAAAAAAATACATTTCTGTTTAAATAACTTGTGGAGTTATTTTGAGCAGTTGCTGGTCATGGAAACATAGAGGACAAGTGCTTACAGGAGACATACCTGGCTGCAGACACTGTCCTGGTTATTAATTGGGGATGGGTGAAAATAAGAGGCTTTGGGGACCCTCTCAGAAAAAGGCAAAGATCAGCAAAACCTTCAGTGCCCCAACTCTGCAGCAGACATATCATCAAAGCAAGTAGTTTGCTCAGTACCATATGAGGACACTGTGAATTTACTGCTTATGAAGAGATACTGGAACAAAATTTCTAGTTCAGACCTGCTCTCAGATTGTGTATTTAAGCCTAAAGGTACTATTTAGTTTAATTATATAAACTGCTTTGTAAAAGAGTACATGAAAAGAGGTGTACAAATGACTGACAGAAGAGAGTATGAATGACCATGTCGTTTTGATGGATTAAGAGAAAAGAAAAGTTTATTTTGGATAATGCTTTGAGGAGACCTTCAACTTCAGGCAAATAAAGGATGTGACTGCATCTTTTGGATATGCTTTTAAAAACCCGCCTACGGTTTACAGATTTAATCCAGATTCCAGGAAAGTTAGCAGTATAATTTGTATCCTTATCCACGTCCTTAGGAGAAGTTCCCAGGTGAGCACTATGGAGCGTTGTGGAGGAATAAACATTACTATGCCAAAGATTATTTTCAGACTGCGCATAGTTATTTTGCCTGCTGAATTGTCCTGAACTCAGGAGAAGTGCTTTATCTCAGAGTTGATACATGTCTAGATCATAGGGTCTTCTTATAACTGCTGTACTTTAATAAATTATTTTTAAAGGGACACTAGAATTGTCAAGATTTTATTCCCTGGGTGCTCCTTTTAAGTCATGTTGTTTCATGTTCATATCAATCTTGGAAGGTGCACTGCCTGAAATTTCAGTTTTGGGGTTAGTGCATTTAAAACCTTGATCTCCAGCAGTTTAAAAAAAAGAATGTTAAAGAGTGGAGGACTTGCTAAAAATAACTGTTTGGGCTGTCCCAAACCTGCCCCAAGAGAGGATGATTATAGAAAAGGTCTACACCCATATTCAGATGAATCATAAATTATTCACTGTATCTAATAATTAGAGAGGGAGAAATGCAGAAAAATGTAACCTCTTGACCCTTCCTTCCCCAAACAGTTAAAGTTCTCAAGAAAACATGAACTATTATAAATATTAATAACTCCCCTTAGAGCTTAATTTGCTGCTGAAAATACTATTACAGAACTTGCTTTTCATGCATGAAAGAGAGTATATAACAATTTGAAATCAGGACTTGAGGAAACTTATTTATTGATGTGCAAGACAACTCTTCTATAGATGATCACACTCAGAGTTAATTTTAAATCTGGATCTTGACCCAAGAAATGGAATAGCAAATTATTGTCAGCAGTAAGGTGCAAATAATGAATATATTCTCTTCCAAACTCGGGATTTCATTAAAAGCAGCATAGTGGGAAAACAGTAGAGAGGGGGAATATCAGTTTGATGTAATACTGTTTTAAATAAAATCGAACCATGCAGTACACATGTAGATTACACTTACAGCCACGGTGAAGCCTCAGTCTAGGACTGATATTACTCTTAATGACTGCTCTTACATGTACATAAAAATCAAACAGAAAATTCACAGCAGCCAGATGAAGGTACAAGTTCTGGGATGACATCCCTGATCACTTGACCATGATACTGGCAGTTGACAATCAGGAGTGCCCAGACAAACAGGGAAAGATTTCCCCTGTGTGGGTGGCACTAGCACAAGGGCAGCAATCTGAACTGTTGACATTTTGGAGGACATTGAACTGGCAGCATGTAGGATGCCTTTTTATGAACTACAGATCTTAGTAATAGGGAGGGACTTGGCTTAATGCAGGACCGGTAGTTCCTTCAAACAAAGCTAGCCATGCAACACATGCCAGATGCCAGATTGTAAACGTACATATTTCATCGAGATCACTTTATAGATTAAAAATATTTTCTCTCCCTTAGCATTCTACATTTTTTCATCATCACTGCATATGCTTCTCCCCCATTTTCCATCTGTATATTTACCCTACTTGTATCTATAGAATCTTGTATTCACTGCCAGTATTAGTGTTACACTAATGAAGTTGGCTGTATGTTTGTTCTTAGCATCATATGAAAATATTTCCTTCTAATCAACATAGAAATCAAATTAACTGCTTTTCAGATCAGCTCTGTCCTGCTTCTGTAGCAAGTTATAGCACAAAGAGTTGTTATCTGATGCTCACAAACACTCAGATGCTTTCTTAATGAACTGACCCTTTCAAAACACAGCAAGACTAAAGTATCCTATTTCTTGTAAGGAGCAGTCACACATATCTCAAAGAAGTATATTCTGTCAGTCCACTGTCGATTCATTATTTCTCATACAGATAAAGATATTTTAAACATTCTTGGAAAGAAAATCTTGGGAAAAAAGGCAAAGACAGTGGAAAGCTACCAGTATGCAACTATTATTATTTAGAATAAGTTAACTTGCTAAAGGAGCTGGCAAAGAAATTAAGCAGTATTTATCTTTAGAGAGGAATGCATAATAAAGCCATTCCACATTTTTCGTTGCTTGGCATTATTTTTCTTTTTTTTTTTTTTTTTTTTTTTAACTGAAAATGCTTAAATGTAAACTTCTCACAATATTTAGTCCTAACTTTATATTGCTGAGGCTGAGATGCAGGTTGGTACTCCAGAAGATTTAACAAATATGAACCTGATATATTGAAAATATTTTGATTTACTTTTATTTTAAATATTTTTGAAGCCGGAACTGATGATTCATATCTTTGTTGTTGACTCAAAAGGATGACTATGAAGGTCTTCGAATTCAGTGGTGGGAAGAAATTATCCATTATTTTGCATATCTTTTTCTGTAGATTCCAGTGGACAAACTTCACATTTCTTCTCCCATGATGGAAAACCACTGCTTTTGAGTATTAAAATACCAGCTTCATAGATACTACAAATTTCTGAATACAACAAGTTTACCATAATCCAAAGAACAATCTACAGATGTATGGAAACCAGCACTTAAAACTTTCAGAGAATATATACCGCAGACATTTTTAATTGATGAATAACAGCGCATAGATTAAAAATCTCTTCAGAAAGTGATACAATCAAATCAGTCTGACTTGCAGGTGCAGAAAGGACACAAGCTACAGAGTGAAAGGAAGGAGTTCACTTCATGTCTCATGGCTAACAATGAACCACTAAAATCTGAATCCAAACAGAGACTTTAAGTCCCAGTTTCAGATGTTCAAAGTAGAGATTTTTGTTCAGATATATTGGTAATGTAAATGTTTCTGAATTATCTTACTTAATAGGCTTTGACTGGGAGAAATTTATATTGTTCAGCCTGTTCTCATCAACTAAGTTGCACAGTTGGCCACAGCTGGAGAGCTTCAGCTGGACAGCCAGTTCGAGGGGATCGGTGTGCTGGAGGGAATGTACAGGGAAATGTGCAGTACACACTACTGCACTGTCTGTGGGAAGCCCCTCTAGACGTTTCAGTTTAATGCATTTAGTATTTGGGCAAGCTCAGAAAATTAAAATTATATTACAAAATTTATTTTTAAGAAACATAATACTTTTTAACAGAGGTAAGCTCCTCTCTTAACATAGAAGTGCTACAAATAAATGGGATGATTTGGCTGGTAAAATGAAGTTCATTGCATTCATCAGGACTGCAGATTAGGGAGGTAGTAAGGAAAGATCGTTAAATTCAAAGGCATAGGATAGATTTTTACTCACTGTTTTGTTTAAAATTTTCAACTAGGAGGTAAACGATTAGTCAAGAAGTAATGTCACAACAGGTTAACAAACCTAACCAGGTGCTAACATTAATCATAGAATCATATAATGGTTTGGGTTAGAAAGGACCTTAAAATCATCTCATTCCAATCCCACTGCCATGGGCAGGGACACCTTGCACTAGACCATGTTGCCCAAGGCTCTGTCCAGCCTGGCCTTGAACACTGCCAGGGATGGACCATCCACTGCTTCTTTGGGAAACCTGTTCCAGTGCCTCACCACCCTCACAGTAAAGAACTTCTTCCTTATATCTATCCTGAACTTCCTCTGTTTAAGTTTAAACCCATTACCCCTTGTCCTATTGCTACAGTCCCTGACGAAGAGTCCTTCTCCAGCATCCTTGTAGACCCCCTTCAGATACTGGAAGGCTGCTATGAGGTCTCCACGCAGCCTTCTCTTCTCCAGGCTGAACAGCCCCAACTTTCTCAGCCTGTCTTCATACAGGAGGTGCTCCAGCCCCCTGATCAACCTCATGGCCCTCCTCTGGACTTGCTCCAACAACTCCATGTCCATCTTTATGTTGAGGACACCAGAACTGCACACAGTACCCCAAGTGGGGTCTTACGAGAGCAGAGTAGAGGGGCAGGATCACCTGCTTCGATCTGCTGGTCACGCTTCCTTTTGACATCTTGTAGTGTCCTCTGTTCACACCCTGCAGCAAGGTGATATACCAAGCTAGTGCGTACACTCAACTCTGCTCCTCATTCTAGAAATAGCAATAAAAGAGAAAATATATAATGTAGCAATAGCACAGAGGTGTCATAGTCTAAAAATACGCTGTGGAGCTGTACCATGCCTGAGAAGTCAGCTCGCTGCATTAGACTAGACCAGCTGCTGATACTCACAGCTGCATGTGTTGACCTGGGCCACTACCACTTGAGGCTGGCCATGCCAAAAGTTAGTGGAGCGGGTTATTAAGGTAAATAAAATGGGCTCTGCAGGATAAGGGAAAGCAGCCAAAGTATTTTAGCTCTACCAGTGATCAAAAGCTTGAATTATTAAAGCATAAACATTCTAGTAAGCTGTTGTCTTTTATAGATGTCCATGGAAAAGCAGTTTTCTCTGTCTGGTTTGACGTACAACCAATTAAAAATACGTACAAAACATGCTGGTAATAATTTCTTTCTATGCAGGCTTGTCTACAGCAGCTTCCAGAGGTTATTCACACAAAATACACTGACACACCCACCACCTTCTCTGATGAAGAGACAGCAGAAGGTTGTCCACTCCCATTCCCCAGCCTTTCAAAGGAATGCCTTCACTCATCCCCAGTTCCCCACAGAGCCAGGCTGGAACCAAATACATGACATGAGATAATTTATGGAATCTAATTCTCCCAATCCACATTTCTGCATCTTTAGAGCCCTTAATCTGTTTTGGAGAAGTAAAGAGTGGAATAACATATCCTGGCAAATTTGTAACCGACTTCAGTCTGCTGACAAGGGTAACAGTTTTCCCAGTTCTTCCAAAAGGCAACAAGGTCAAGTCACAGAGACAGGATTATTTACTGTCATTAAGCATACACCAGCAATTTGATGTATCTAAAAACATACTCGCCAGCTGGCGCATCCGTTGCTTTTCTCTCTGTCACTCCCAACAGAAAGAATACTTTTACTTTTTCCTGCCCAGTCCAGACAAAACCCTCTGAGGTTGTAGGGCTGCATGCTGCTGCCCTGAATGCAAATGGAGGGGCTTAAAGTGAGAACATACTGACTACTCTGGGAATATAAATGTGCTATGACACTGCATGTGCATGCACATGCATACTCTGTTTGAGCAGTGTCTATCTTGAAATGAAGTGGATATAAAGCGGAAAATGCACTGGAAGTCTAGACGCATAAGTATTTGTCTGGCTCCAAAAGTTTGTAAGTTTATTACCACAGGGCTGAGGTTTTCCTCTACAAAATTGCCCACAAAGAAACATAAGTTTTTAAAAATGTCAAATTATTTCTCCTTAACTGACTTTTTCAGGGACTAAACTCAAGTCTTTTTTTCCATATGAAAGGAGGAAGGGAAATGGAGGCTAGGGGTTGCATCTCTCTGTCACTGGCAATGAGGCCCTGGCAGGATGTGTCCCAGGTGTTCTGGGCCCAGCCCAGCCTCTGTCCAATAGGGGATCCCTCTCCAGCCTGACAAATGCTGGATGCAAAATGCTTCATCTCAGTGGTGAGAGACTGAAGGCCTGAGTGCCCAAAGCACTGCTCCACTTCAGCCCATGCCTTTGTCCAAATGGTGAGAGCCCTGTGATGGTCAATTCCCATGCTTACCACAGGCTCTGGCATGTACAATAGTAGGTGCCACCAGAGTCACCTAGGCTCCACAATTACAGATAGCTATGCTAAATTGTCCTGGTTTTGGCTGGAGTAGAGTTAATTTTCTTCCTGCTAGCTGGTGCAGTGCTGTGTTTTGGCTTTAGTCTAAGAATAACGTTGATAACACACTGATGTTTTAGTTGTTGCTAAGTAGTGCTTACCCGAATCATGGTCTTTCCATTTTCCTATGCTTTGGAAATCATAGTCTTTTCATTTTCCCTTCTCAGTGCGGGGGGACATAAGAAGCTGGGAGGAATCACGGCCAGGACAGCTGACCTGAACTAGCCAAAGGAGTATTCCTACCACAGAATGTCATGCTTAGGAGGATTTGGCTGGGAGGGGATGATCACTGCACGGGGGCAATCTGGGCATTGGTCAGCAAGTAGGGAGCAGTTGCAATGTGCATCACTTGGGCTTTTTTGAGTTTTATTCCTCTCTCTCTTTTTCTTCTTATTATTGTTATTACTATTATTATTGTTATATTTTACTTTATTTCAATCATTAAACTGTTCTTATCTCAACCCACAGGTTTTTCCTTTTTGCTATTCTCCTCCCCATCCCACCCAGGGGTATGGGAGTGAGCAAGCAGCTAAAAGGAATTTGATTTCTGGCTAGGATTAGACCACAACATAGGTCAAGAATAGTCACTGACAATCCACCTCATTCAACTCCTGCAGACAGCAACCCACAAATTACTCAACATAATTTTGTAAAAAATATATGGAATATGTCATTCCATCTCTCAGACCTCAAAATTTGTGTTAGTTTGCAAAAAAATCCACAAAATCTTAGACTTCTGCAATAGTAGAAAGGACTGCCCAGATGAAACGTGCCCTGATAAACCTGTGGTACAGACCATATCTTACATGATAGGCAAAGAGGAAACAAGTGGAAACAACCCCCAAATTTAGTAATCTTCGCCTTTTGTACCTTGGGAAAATTTAGGAATTAAGAACAAATCTGACAAGAGTTCTAAGCATGATAAGCAAAGAAAAACAACCCAGGTTGCAAGGTATCTCAGCAGCACCATTATAAACATCTCCCACTACCTCTAGGTACAGCTCCAGTTTTCCTACATTTCTGAATGGAGGAACGCCCCTTCCTCCCTCTTTCTGGAGAAACACGTGAAGGGAATTTCCTCCAAATCCCAGATGGATTATCTGCCTGTTCTCTTGGCTGTAGTGTTCTCACACATACCTGCAAAAGAAAGATGAAAATTTACCCTCCTACAAACTGTATCAGAATATTTTAAGGTGCTAGCAGGTGGAACGAACAAACAAACAAACAACAAACCTTTTTGGTGTGAGTCATAGAATCATAGAATCATAGAATCGTAAGGGTTGGAAAGGACCTTAAGATCATCTAGTTCCAAACCCCCTGCCATGGGCAGGGACACCTTGCCCTAAAGCACGTGGTGCAAGGCTCTGTCCAACCTGGCCTTGAACACCACCAGGGGCGGAGCATCCACAACCTCCCTGGGCAACCCATTCCAATGCTTCACCACCCTCACTGTAAAAAACTTCTTCCTTATATCTAATCTAAACTTCCTCTGTTTAAGTTTGAACCCATTACCCCTTGTCCTACCACTACAGTCCCTAAGGAAGAGTCCCTCCCCAGCATCCTTGAAGACCCCCTTCAGATACTGGAAGGCTGCTATGAGGTCACCACGCAGCCTTCTCTTCTCCAGGCTGAACAGCCCCAACTTTCTCAGCCTGTCTTCATATGGGAGGTGCTCCAGCCCTCTGATCATCCTCGTGGCCCTCCTCTGGACTCGCTCCAACAGCTCCATGTCCTTTTTATGTTGAGGACACCAGAACTGTACGCAGTACTCCAAGTGGGGTCTCACAAGAGCAGAGTAGAGGGGCAGGATCACCTCCTTCGACCAGCTGGTCACGCTTCTTTTGATGCAGCCCAGGACGCGGCTGGCTTTCTGGGCTGCAAGCGCACACTGCCGGCTCATGTTAAGCTTCTCGTCAACCAACACCCCCAAGTCCTTTTCTGCAGGGCTGCTCTGAATCTCTTCTCTGCCCAGCCTGTAGAAGTGCCTGGGGTTGCCCCGACCCAGGTGTAGGACCTTGCACTTGGCTTGGTTAAACTTCATAAGGTTGGCATCAGCCCACCTCACAAGCGTGTCAAGGTCCCTCTGGATGGCATCCCTTCCCTCCAGCGTATCAACCGAACCACACAGCTTGGTGTTGTCGGCAAACTTGCTGAGGGCACATCAATCCCACTGTCCATGTCACCGACAAAGATGTTGAACAGGACCGGTCCCAACACCGATCCCTGAGGGACACCACTCGTTACAGGTTTCCAACTGGACATCGAGCCATTTACCACAACTCTTTGCGTGCGGCCATCGAGCCAGTTTTTTATCCACCGAGTGGTCCATCTATCAAATTGATGTCTCTCCAATTTAGAGACAAGGATGTCATGTGGGACAGTGTCAAATGCTTTGCACAAGTCCAGGTAGATGACATCAACTGCTCTGCCGCTGTCCATCAGTTCCGTGACATTTGCATTTTGCTTGCTATGCCATCTACAGCTGTGGTGTCGAGAATTCTCTCTTCCTAATTGTGCATTGAAGTGGCTCTGGGGGTTATAACAGAAAACCAAGCAGCATTCAATTTCAATTAGCCTATCAAAATCAATGTTGCAGATTAAAGTAAACTTTTCATACCTCAGGTATCATTTACAATTCTCTCCAAGAACGTACTGAAACTTCTGTTTGGATGCTTTTTTCCAGTTCACTCTGAAAATAACAACAAACAAATGAAACTTCACCTGGGAAACAAAGCTGCCAATGAGTTCATATGAGCACGCAGTTGATTCCGCACTAAAGCAGCTGCCAACACAGATTTAGAAGCACAATGAATTTTACGCACAGCTTAGAAATCTAACATGAAGTTCAATCTGGTCCAGGTTAGAAAAGAGCTTTCTTAAATGAACATTTTATTCTGTTTTGCAAAGTGAATGTTTCACACCAGGTGAGAGGGCTAATGAGCACTCAGCTGTGAGCAGTGGAAGAAGCAAGGAAAAAAATAAGGAGCTGGCAAAAAGCAGTCATACAGGTTTCTCTCCCTTCAGAAAAGACAACGGGAGAAAACTTACATCTAACATGTGAAACATTCTGGATATTCCTTTCTTCTGCAGGGTACCGAAAGGAACCTTCAGAGTGGCAGAACATAAGGAGCGTTAAACAGTCAAGTAACCAGTCTGCTTTAGTTTTGGTGAAGTATAAGTCCACTTGTTTACTGGAAGGAAAAAATAAATGTGGGAAACGTATTATATTGCATTAATTATATATTTCTTGCTTTATATATAGCATCCCGGTGTAATCCTGCTTTGGGAGAATCAAGACATTTGATTTTAAAGTAGATTCCAAACCACCTTCTGCAAAGATATTCATGTGGAAAAACAGCATGGGAAAAAAAAAACCAAGCCAAAAACAAAACCAAAGGGGCTAACTATGAATTTTATTTTAATATTTGCTTATTTCCTTTAGAGCTTAACTCATGTTTTTCATGATGCAAGTCTGGTCCAGCATGGTCTATTACTTTGCAGGTAAATAGCAGAGGTAGACAGAAAACATAGTTTCCTCTTGGGAAAGAAACCAAAACACAGCTGGAAAAATGTATCCAGACAGAAACAAAAATACAGAAACTACAACCAAAAATGGTGGCAGGAAGGTTCTGAGAGGGTAAGAAATCAATTTATTGGCCTGCTCTCACACTTCTTGACTCCCTAGAGAGTAAATAATCCAGAGTATTCATGGGTAACTGAGTAACAGCAGATCAGACAGGCAAATTGGCCCTTCTGATTGTTGGCAGGAATTGACATGTAGATATTGATGTTCCCCGGATGTTTTTCCATGGAAAACAAGCTCATTAGAATATATGTGACCCACACAGTGAACACCTTTCTTTACGAGCCTTGCAAACAGACCCAGACAAAAATATTTTTTTTTTTTTTACTTTTGCTGGTAAAAAGCAAAATTCATAGATCCATTCCATTGTTTAGATGCAAGGTATGTTCAACTCTTGACTACAGTCAGGGTTTTTTCTCTCCAGAATACGTTCTCAGTTTGTATGTATATGTGTGAGATGTTTGAGTATATAGCACTAACTACACTTCATGTGATTGTTAGAACTCACTGTATATCAGATGGGTAACTATGATTTTTTCACAGTAACATCCATTGAAACCAAAACAACCAATTGCCCAAGCAAACCAATAGGAAGTGATTAAAAATGGATGATTCAACCACCCAGAGCAGACCAGGCTGCACAGTATCCTAAACAAACTGCCAACTTCTGGAAAAGCAGACCATGTAGAGCAAATTAGGGACATCCTAGCACACCTGGACCTACCCTGAAGACATGATTGTCCTACTGCTATTCCCATAGGTTGTGTGTGGATCCTTATGTTGCATTACACTGTTTTGTCCTCTTTCCCAACTCCGTAAGCTTCAGTGTCTTGACCTCCAGCCCAGATTTAAACAACCCAGGAAACTCTCATATAATAGAGAAGGAAGTGTGTGACAGTCACTTTTTGGGCAATAGGTTGAAGTTAGACATCTTACACAGGATGTAGAGAGGTAGGTCCACATTCTCCTTCTGCCTGGGTGGATCTGTCCTAATATCCCCATGAAGACTTTATCCCCCCCCCACCCCTACTGTGGCAGAACTGTGGCAGAACTGAGTTCCTTCCTTCTGTCTTGTTGAGCTTCCTTGTTTTTTACATCAAGAAAAGAAATCTGAATTTAGCTAAAATCAAAAAAAGTTAGTATATCATCACAGTCATAATGGGATTCACGCAAAGAAAAAACAGTTGGAAATGACTCCATAGCAAGAGGAGAGAGGAGTAGTAGTTTGCAGCCCAGTTTCCCATACCCTGGAAGCCTAGCTAGCTTTCCTGCAGGTGGATGATCCCTCAGCACCAGAGTTCTACAGCATCTAAATGTCTGGAAAGAAAGAGTATTTGGAAGAGGAATAAAATATAATCTAAACAGAAATCACTGAACAGCCCTGCTGTAAAGAATGGAGGTGCGGAGGTCACAAACAACTGCCAAATACAGTGTGTAAGAGAGGAGCAATTTGTCAGTTCTCCCTGTCAGCCCCAGAGAGCTTGCATGTGGTTTTGGCTGAAAATGTGTAACACTATCCACTGTCACCTCCAGCATCCTGTTCTCCGTGAGATACGCAAAGCATATTGACTCGTGAGTGTAGATGGGTAACACGAGTTGCTATCTGGTTACACAGCATGCTCAACTGAGTCAAAGTCCATAACATACTCTTTATTGCATGTTCGTAAAAGGGTCTAAATAAGGCTGAGGGAAAATGTGGAACTTTTCCAATATTCATGTAGTTCTTCCATATATGGGTCTTCCCAAAAGCTATAATCATTATGCACTTTCAAGGTCTCATAGTGGCTGAATGGTATTTTCAGCATTTAAAGTTTGGCTCTGGGCACCACAGGGTCAGGTGGGTGCTAAAGCCTTTTGTATTGATACAAGTGCTGCTTTGTTCAGCCTGTAAGTACTTGCATAACCTGAAATATTCCAGGATAGGCTCCAGTACAAGAACTTAGATAAACAGAGCAGTCCTCTGTCTCTAATGAACCAACAAAAGACAGTGTTGGAGATTACAGAACTGCCCTCTTGGTGCCAAACACAGTGTTGGAGATTCATGTCCAGTCTTGTATTGCATTTATTGCATTGGTGAATGATTGGTCACAAGGGAAAGAAAAAATATTGTTCTGTCCTTCAGCTGACAAACACTAATGTAATCTTTCAGAAATAAGTGGTACATCTAGTAGGAATAAGATATCTGACTAGACATACAAAAGTGTAAGCCATTTTTTCTCATTAGCCCTGGGAGTTCAGCTTTTTCTTGGTACAGACACTCCTGAACAACTGAAACATTTTCTGTGCCTGTCAACACCTGGCACGTGTGCTGTGATTGGGATCGGTGAGTCATTCAGCTGCAGCAGTCCTTCTCCTTGTAATGTTCTGTTAGATTTTTGCCTATTTTTAAACCATTCGCTCAGGAAAGCTTTTGGTTCAGATTAAGCCTAAGAGGTAATGTACTGATTAACATCAGCAGGCAGGTAGGTAGACATCCCCTTTATAACGTCAAAGTAGAACTCTCCTTACCTTGATGGCTCTTCAAACATATGCAGGTCTGTAAGCCTTGGTGCTTACAGACCTGCATGCAGCTGGGACCTTGACGTCAGGTTTGTGATGCCTGGGTAACACCTTTGCTTAGATTTGCTTACTAGCTACCACTATGGCAAAATCAGTACTAGAAAATTAAACAGAAAACCTGAGGAGATTCCCAGGCAGTGAAACTTATTATCCAGGCAATTAAATCATTCTGGCACAGTTCTGGGTGGGATAAAGGTTAACTTCTCAGATGATGCCTCTTATTATGTTCAGCAGCCAGTACAGAGTCAGACTCCATATAGTCATGGTTTGGATGCAGGTACCATGTGCTGAAGTTTAGTAATACAGTCAGAGTCTATGCAGTTGTTATTGATGCTAGACAAAAGTCCTGCATGTGTTAAGTTTATTCGTATAGATGAGAAAAATGAACCCAAAGAATATAACATTGTGCTCTGCCTTATAAACTATTCTGTTTTGATCAAGATCTCATGAGGCCCAGAGCTTGCTGGCCATGTATACGACAAGAAGGCACTGCCAGTGCATTTAAGGAAAGTGTTAGAATGCAAAATGATCTTGGTAAATTAATGTAGTATGTCCTGTGAAGAGAAAATCAGATACAATTAACTTAGCTCAAATACAAGACTTCCTTTGTCAAGGACAATCAACTCTACCAGTTTAAGCTGGAATACAGTAGTCTAGGGAACAGTTTAGAAGAAAAAGGCTTGGACCTTACAAAAGATCATAAACAGGTGTGAATCAACAGTGTCATGCCCTTGTGAAAAAGACAAACAGTGGCTCTATGAGCAGGAAGACTGTAAGAATCACAAAGCAATTTTACTCGGCCTTGGTAAAACTCCACCTTAAATATCTTATTCGTAAGGGGGAAATCTAGGGAATTTCCTTCTTCCTTCTTCTTCCTCCTCCTTCCTCCCTTTTTCAAGCAACTGTGGAGCAAGTCGTTTGCTTGCTCCAGAGAAAAATAAAAGAAAAAAAAAAAAATCTGGAACACAAAAATATCTAGAAATAAGATCATTGTGCAGAAATTGATTGAAAGTATCAACAGCATTCAGTTTAGAAGTAAGAATACCTGAGGACTAAGTGATAATAGTGTTCAGATACAGAAAAGCCAGCAGGAGGCAAATAATCTATTTTCCACACCGACTTTAGGCAGGACCAAGCATCACGATCCTCCCACAGTGCCAGAGCCTGTAGTCTACGGAGACTGAGGATGTACTGGGGAGAGAAGGGTGGCCATGTTAAGAACAGGTTGCGCCTGTGTACTGTAGGACAGTAGCAGTAGGGAGCAGCATGAGCACACTACTTTGGGCTTGGAAGTGATCTCTTGAGAGATCATGACATTTTCTATGATATCCATATGTACTTCCAACTCACAAGTGTATGTCTGGGACAATGTTACACCTGACCCTCTGTAGTCCCACTTGGAGCATCTATCTACTGATGATTCCTTAACAACAATTTCACAACACTTTCAGTTAGCTAATTCACTGAATACTAAGTATTCAATTTTCTTGATATCGCATAGCTTGTGTCTCAAGTCACGCATGTTACAAAACATTTAGCATATAGTATCCATACAGTTACATTTCAGTTTGAAATTTTGCTTCCCCAGATAGTGTAGGCAGTTCAACAGAAAGATTCTTATTCTTCAATCCTTCAGTAATTGAAACCCTTTCTTCTTCATAGGAATTTAAGACACTGTTCTCTGTACAGACACGGTTCTATGCACAGTCCTTAGAAAGCTGCCTGTGTAGAGCATGACCCTAATTCACCAGGGATTTATCAGCTGCCATTTGACAGGTAAAAAGGATTTAAAAATGGTGGGAACATCCTGAATACTGAAGCTTGAGAAAAGTAATAGAATCTTGGGCTTTGTTACAACTGTTGTTATTTAACACAGTGAGGGAAGACAATGTCATTCAAACACAGAGAACAATTCTTAACCCAGGATTTCTATTATATTTTCTGCTAAATCACCAGAGAAGAGATAAACCTGCTGGACTGTTCAGGCTCTTCAGAGATTAGGTTTCAATTTGAGTTTTGCATTGGAGACAGGAAAGGCTGAGAATACCTGAGAGATAGAGAGATTGATAAGTAGACGTATATAACTCTCTGTCTATATAACTCACTAGAAATGGAGAGTATTGAACTGTCGGTTTCAGACTCCAGTTATTTCCCAGGTGGAAACCAGTGTCCTCCTTGCTCTGGGATTTTATCAAGCACAGAACCTGTAAGTCTTGCACTAGGGTCTTTCTGTTCTTCATGAAAAAATAATATGAAGGAAACCACTGAGAAACAAGCGGACTCCAAATAAAAACTTTTCCTAACGATACCACATTTGGTCATACTGGTTGCTATTCTGACTGACTGCTGACAACTTCTAAAAATAAATTGTTGGTTTATAAACTAATAAAACTGCAATCTGCTCTTATGCAGACTAGCTGGCAGATGTAGATATGACGTGGATCAGCCTCCAGCACAGGAAACTCATTTCATATCAGATTCAATGGCTCACTTTGCATTTCCTCGCATTTCAGCACCCAATCTATGGCCTTCATGACAAATTACTGTCTTTTTTCAAGAGCACTTTGTGCCATTACAGCCTATTCTAAGCAAACCTTTTGGATTGAGGAAGAATAGAATGATTGATTTAAGTCAAAGCACTCAGGACAGATAGCAAGGCTCTCAGAGCCTGCTTCTTGATCACTTTCAGATATGCTGTGTGAGTTAAGCTAGATCACATAATCTTTGATGTCTGTAAAAGAGAAGTAATACTAAATCTTAATGCCAAAGTGGATTTGTGGGGATATATTTATTAGCATGATGAAGTTCTGAGACACCACAGAGCTCATTCCATTATAAATATCTAGACAGAAATTTTGCAGCAGAAGCATGTAAATCTATTCTTGAACAAACTGAAGGCCAGAACCATCTTTTTTGTTTGCCATAGAAGCCATGTCTTTTTAAGTCAAGCAGCAAAAAAGTTCAGAGTTTTTGCTAACTTCTGTTTTTTCCTTTGTTCTCTCTAGTTTTTAAGTCAGCCAACAAGTTTATCCACCTTTCGTTGGACTTGCTTTCAAAAACTTTTAATTGAGATTTTCTAGTGAAGAGGTAGGAGGCATTTTGTGCAAACCAGAAATGTTACTACGTTACAGTGCTGCTCATTAGGTTAAAATAACAGCCTTGGTGTTCAATCAGAAACGAACTATTTTCAACAAAATCCACAAGTCTCTAAAAACAACATTTCTTTTTAGTTAGTGTGCTTGATTACAGTATTATCTTGATCAAAAAAGACAGACATGACAAACAGAAAAGCTTTTTAAGTCATCTACATTCGTCGCTTTATACATTGGCTCAGAATAAACAAAGAGAATTTATACCTGGCCTCTTCATCATCATTGTACCACATACTACTTTCTCTGATACCTTCTCCCAAAAGGACTCTCACTTGCCACTTTCTTACACCTCCTTCAGTATGTTCACGCACAATGAGCAGGTATCAATCTATATCCAGGTAATGCTCTTCGTAAAAGTGGATTGCCCACATTTGGTGGTAGAGGAGGCTGGATTGACATGAGAAATGCAACCCCAAGTTGATTCCACTAAGTGCCAAGTGGACAGAGGGAGTTTTTGACAAAGGCCTAAGAGGAACAGGATAGAGATCGCCAAAGGCACTTCACACAAGTCGTTGCACAATCCTTACATGGTAGCTACTTCAAGTATATCCTTAATGTAATAGGAGAACATCAGACACATGAGACTGATAAACAGACCTCACCACATCCTGATTTGTATCCAAACTCCGGAGTTAAGCTCTATTCATTGCTTTTTGCTGTGGTTCCTTTATACCGTTCTTGGAAGAAGAAAAAATATTGTTCAACTGACCCAATATTTTGCAAGTCAAGTCCCCAGATTACAAGAAGTTGAGCAACATTTTGGCAAAGTTTTTGGCATTTTCTTTCCTTCTTTCTTGCATTTATCTTTGGCCAAAGCAGATCTTCTCCACAATTCCCCTATCTGCACAAACTACTGTTTGCGGAAGGAGTCTTCACCTTCTTTTAACCCTTCCTGAACTTCGCAGCTTGCTTTTTTTTTAGTTCTCTCTCTTCCCCCTCCCGCCCATGCCAATGTTTTTCTGCTTCATTTCTGGAGCTGTTTTTCCTTGGTTTTGTTTGCTTTTTTTCTTTTCCTCCTTAAGACCTGTCATGGCTCCCAGATCCCTCTAAAGGCGTTTTAGCATTTATTTTTTTAATTCTTTTTCCTCCTTAGAGTGTCTCCTAAGACAGATTTTTACAAGTAAATTTCTGTGTTAGTAAGAAGACTAGGAAAGTGTGGAGATGACACTCCTAACTAAAACCAGAAACTAGATTCCAGTTCTTAATGTAAATATTCTTCATTTCTGTGTAGTTCTGAGAGGGCAAGGTCTGATTTCCATATCCACCATCCTTTGAGAATTACATCAGTGAACAGCAATCTGAATTCCTCAGAAACTCTGTGGGAGAAACTCAGATAGAGGCAGGAGTAGGAATATTCTGATCCTGGCCAGTATAAGCTGAAATGCTTTGGGGTGAACTCATGCCACAGAAAATGGAAGTCATTCAGTGACACCAGAATACAAAGAACAGACCTATACACTGAGATCTCTTTTTCAGCCTGTTTGGACTGTGTGAGTAATGTCCACTGTTGAAAATGCAGATTATGAGAAAAGAACACACTCACTTTTCCAAAGAAGCTAATGAGCCGTCTTCCATTTCCAGCAAGAAAGGAGCAACATCTGACATGTTGTTTGAAATAGAAAGTAAGCTGAAAGGCTTGGTAATCAGGTTTGTAGAAATGAAGCAGATATTCTTGCTTTGAGATGTCAAACAAAGTGCCACACTTCCACAAGAATCATTTGTGCATGCAGATATGCACATCCGCACACAGTTTTGAACATGCCTATATTCAGTTAGATATCAAGAGCCCAGACAACAGTGCTCAGAAATTTGCTGGCATTTTGATAGCTTAGCTTCATATCAAACACACCTAGCAAAAAAACTACCATGCAGACCAGAATTGTTTATTACATCCGACAGACACCTAAACTACTAGTATTTAGTTTGGGAACACCATAAATCTTACAGGTTTTATTTATTCCTTACACATACTTATACCCAGAAGATATATGCTGAAATATCTGCCCCATTGCCTAGAAGCAGCTATTATTTCTGTTACAGCAACAATTTTTGGTATAATGTAAAAACTTAATTAATTATTTCTGTGGATAGCTATTTCTCTGTGATGGATCACAGATGATACAACTATAATTCAGTCTATTTAGTCTTCTTCCAAGAAGTAAGTTTTAAAAACTAGATCCTGGCATGAGTAGACAATTCCAAGTGTTGTGTTCTTATGTTATTTCACTATAAAATTCCACAGAATTTGGCTGTATGTCTTTTAAATATTCTTTCATTAGAAAATATTATTTAAATGTTTTCATTATTTATTAAATTTTCCATGGAGGTTATCCAAATAAGCACTTGGAATAACCAGAAATAGCAGTAAAATCAAAATCATGTGCGTTAACTTACTAAGACAGTAAGTTTTAGCAATTTAAAAATAAAACAATTCATGGAAACATTGCTTTTTTATATCCATTTGGATCAGAAGGGGTTCTTTTTAATTCCAAGATTTTGCTATTTTTTATCAACCAGTACTCTATTAGCACCATGCAAATACTCAGAAATCCTGTATTTCAAAAGCTTGTAGTACACATCATCTTGGATGATATGATTTAAAGGGAGTTCCATGGCTGTTATAGCTTTTATCTTCTTGAAACCTAGTGCATCCTATGCAAGGCCTCCAAAAATGTCACTAGGGATTTACACCAGATACTAATTCTTGACAGTTTATGCTGCACACAAATACGTCATGACTAAAAGCTTGAAGACACACAGCACACAACATGAAGAATCAAAAAGGCAAGCACCGATGCTGAAGAAAGTTGATAACTGTACTCCTGGATATTATACTGCTAAGACAGAGTTGGGCTAAATGGGAACCAAGCAATCTTGTGATCTGGATTTTAGCAGCTCCTATTTGCTCGTTATTTTCCACAGCAAGGGGTATGGATTACATGATAGTCCCTGAGGGAGCACTGCTTTCTGATGCTCAAGGGCTTCCTAATGCATAGAAATTGCATTCAGTCTGCTCGTAACCCATTACATGGTGGCCCCAGTGGGTACCCTATGTGTGTGTCTATATAGATCTGCACACATACATATGTTCTGCCATGCATGGAGTTGTAGAATCTGGGTTGCTAGGTAACAAGACCAAAAAGCTATAGAAGAGTCCAAGGACCCGTGAAATGTCCTAATTCATGTCTGGAGTAGTGTTTGTCCAATGGGAGACTCTCCAACGAAAGGCTTTCTTACAAAAGACTATCAATACTCCTCTGCAACTCCCCAGAGCTTGCTATGTTTGCTGAAAGGCAATGACTGTGTGCTATTTGTCTTTGATGATCTACTCATCACTTGTCATTAATATTTGTATTTGGTATTTTAACCTACTGTCTAGTAAATTATCCAAAAATCACAAACCACTATCGCAAAGCATTCTTATCCCTTGGTGAAGGGTCAAGAAGAATAGAGTGCCTGACAAGTGCCACTGAGGTTCACCCTTATCATCCTGCCAGGTAATAGTTATCATGTTTTAATACACTGCCACTCAATAGAAAACACAACTATCCTCTTAACCTAACCTTAGTTCTGACATAATGCCATGAATTCTGCTTTCTACAGCTCAGAGAGTCTCATCTAATAAAAGCAGCCTTCATCATTAGTACTTGATTTTCAAACATAGGGAGAGAAAAAAGGGAACAGTCTCATAACAAGAGATAAATTAATAGAAAAAAAGAAAGGTGAGTTAGCCTGCTGTTTTCTAGCTCGCAGAGTTCTTTTTTTATCTTTACTCTCTGAATCTCACTTCTGCTAGCTCTGTTCCTTGCCAAAGATTAGGAATAAGATACTCAGAGGAATTATCCAACATGTGTAACTCATTAACTGATTACAGTTATATATACATATGTATATTTAATGTATTATTTGGAGGGTTTTTTGTTTTGGTTTGGGGTTTTTTTTTTGTTTGCTTGTTTGGTTGTTTGGTTGGTTGGTTGGTTGGTTGGTGTTTTTTTGTTAGTGGGGATTTTTTTATGCTTTGCCGCTATGTCTTTTTGGAGCTTTGGGAAACCTTCAGCTAGAAAATTGTACATCTTTGCTTTTAGAGTGAAAGGCTCCTTTCTTCCTTCTGCCTCTGCACCTTCAGAGGAGTATTTGCACTAGCCAAAAGTACAACCGGAGTGGAAATGAATGATCATTAACAAGTCTACACAGACCACACTTGGATTCTGCATATCCTTATAGCTTCAACATGCCTCAATACATACTAAGAGTCCATAAGGTCTAGTCTGCTGACATTTGTACAGAGAAAGGGCAAGAGGCCATGGTCACTCATCGCAGCAAGTAAAATTCCAGCCAGATATAAGGAGAAAATATTTCAGTGTAAGTAAGAGTGGTTAAGCACTGGAACCAGCTGCCCACAGAAGCTGCAAAAAGTCCATCCCTTGAGATTTTCAAGACAGGGTCATAACCAGACTGATGTGACTGAAGTGGGCCCTGCTCTGAGCAATGGGTTTGATTAGAACCCTCTAGAACCCTCCTTTCCCACCTGAATTACAATTTGCTCCTATTATTTCAGAAGCAGTCTGAACAGATGAACAGGATGGATTGTAGTGCTAAAGCAAGGACTGAGTGAGAACTGGTTGCAAAAATAGGGTGGGTATGTTGAAGACATGACAACTGCTACCGTTGAATGAGAGGAAATATTGCAAAAGAGGCTCAGGACTGGAAAGAGGTTGGGGTGGGACAGGGTTCTAGAGAAGAGGAAAGCAAATTGTCTTCTTACCATTTTGCCTAAATCTCTGGGGCATCATCAGATCCCAGTGTGAAGGAAGCAAGGCAAACACCAGCAGAGATCAACCCCACTGCAGGAATCAGAATGCATAATATCACACATATAAAAGTAATTCTACCTCAAGACCTCTAGACATTATGTCGAGAAACTGCTAGATGTGATTTCTTGACAAAAATTAAGAATGAAAATGCCAACTACCAATCACAGAGAAAATATGGGAAATGTAACAAGAGACCGTCTTCCTACCTAAAGCTCAGGACAAAGAATACGTAAGTAAAAAGTGCGTAAAAAGCCCCCGGAGGATGTATTTCAAGAAATAATTCAAGCATGTAGTGACAAAATCAAGCACAAGAAATTTAAAGGGCAATAGGAAAACAGATTTTTTGGTAGGAAGTCAGAAGGGAAAGCTAACAACAGTAAACACAAGGAAGGTGGAAGTATGTTATGCCTTCAGTAAGAAGAGTGAGAGAGTAAAAAAGCTGATACAACTAAGATGAGTGACAAAGGTGGAGAAAGCCACCCTGGATCAGGAAAAGAAGAGGCTGTTTATATGGACTACATGCTGAATTGGGTTGTGTGGGAGTTAAACCATACCAGAGCACTCAAGAAACAAATAATGGCTGGGTGAGATTCCAGATGATGGAAAAGACCAAATGAATAGCCAGGTTTGGTGAAAAAAAAGGAAAAAAAAGAAAATAAAAAAAAAAGGAGGCATGGAAACAGCTATCAGGTGACTGGTCAGCCTAACATAAATAATTTGGAAAACACTAAAATAAAAAAATCAATCTATTATAAGCATCCCAAAGATAACACAGAAATAATAACAGCTAGTGCGGGTCTCTCAAAAACAATCAAACAAATCTTATTTATATGTATGACAAAATAACAGCTTTTGAGAAAAGATGTACACCACACTAACCTGAGGAGCAACTCTTCTGTCTGCACTACCTACATTAGTAAAAAGCTTAGATTCAAAATTTGTTAGGCAAGGGCCAATGTTAATTGGGAAAGCAAATTTTCATGGATTTACTGCCACACTGTGTAGTTATGTGTGAGGTAGGATTTCAAAAGAGTCTGTCTGGGATTTAGCACCAGCCAACGTAACTGAAACAAAAGAACTGAACTTCAGCTCTCAAAAGAACTGAACTTTTGAGAACCAGGTTTCAAATTCAACCTGACAAATTGATTTATGTAAGTTACAAAGTACTGTGCAATGATATACTAGAAATAATTGGGAAGTGAATAGTAGGCTGCAGGTTTTCAGACAAGGAATTGGTTATTAAAACTGATCATAAACTGTGAACAAAGTAGAAAAAAACCCCAAAATTACTGACATGTCCAAACAGACATTTCCTATCTGAGGCAGAGGGAATAATCTTTTCATTTCATAGGCTGCAGGCAAGTTCTCAGCCATTTCCCAAGAGAAATGTAGATCAAGTGGAGAGAGTGCAGAGGGGAGCTACAAACAGGTCAGAGATCTAGAGAACATGACCCATGAGAAAAGAACAGTATTTGTTTATACTTAAAGAGAAGAAAGACTGCGGGGAGACATGATAACAGCCTTCAAATATGCAAAAGGCTATTGCAAAAGGGGTGAAGGGTAATAATATCTATCACACATAGAACAAAAAAAAAGAGCCTAAATTGCTAGCTAGTACATCTCAGTTAGACACAAAGACGTGTTCTGTAACAGTGAAGATAGTTAGCAACAGGTTATTTCAGGAGTCTGCCAAACTTCTCTGCTAAAAACTGCAAGAACAGAGTCAGGGATGTATTATGACTACATCAGAAATGGTTTAGAAATAGCCAATGCTGTCTCAGGACAGAAAGATGACCTCTTGAAATCTTCCTCAGCCCTCTTTTCACACTTTTGTTTTCTCTTACTCTATGAGAATTGTACAGCTACTGACAAATATCTTCGATAGACACTTTTATTTGTAAAACATATAATAACAAGAGGGAACAAGGGCAATGTGACTATTTTGGTAAAAAAAAAAAAACTGTAGGAATGATCTCTCCTTGAGTGATCCCTCAATCACTCACAATTGTGGTACACCTCATAAGTCTGGGTATAACCTACGTTTACAAACAACTGTCAGATTTTATGTTTTATAGCCAAGAATATGTCATTTATATGAGACACAGTTGACCTTTTTGTTGTACTAAGTCAGGTATCAGAAAAGAGATAATCTGGCTAATTTGTGCTTATATTAGTTGCTTTATTTCTCTGAATGTCTTTTTATCCCACTTAACAAAAGGGATAATTATGTTTAATGTCTGCAAAGTTCGTGTCATCTGCTGAAAAGTCAAAATATTGCTCTCACCTCTGAGGAGAAGAAATAAGAGAGTTCTTAGAAACAGTGTGGTCTTTGGTCTGAGAAGACAGTAAAACCCTAGTCGCCTTCCTGCTACAGTAGAAAGTTATCCTGTAAACACTGTTGTTATGTTGCAAAAGGGTAATTTCAAAATAAATACCTTCAGGTTTACAGCTAAACACGGTGGGTAACAAGCTGCACCTTTAATGAGTCCACTGTCAATGAGGGTCTTCTCTACCATGGAAAAATATCCTGCTTGTCTGTGTTGAACTATTAAAACTGTAATTTAAAGTTAAATATCTTACTGCTATCAATCAGGTTATCTTTAAGCGGAGTATCATTGCTTTTCCTATGTCCACTTGTGTGCATACAGAAAAGCATATCGTGCAAATACTTACAGAATCATAGCCATCACATGATTGTTAGATGTAGCATAGAGATTATCATAGTTCAGATGGATGTAATTGATAATAAGTGCTTGTTAACACAAAACCCACTCTCAGCTCTCCAAGTATTTTCTGGGTCAGTAATTCATTGCTACCAACTGTGGTCTGTGGTTTTTGCTGATTTTTTTTTTTAACTGTACAGAGGCCTCATTTTGCAGGCAAGAGAAATGAGGGACATCCCGTTTCTCTCTGTCAGTTTTGAAAGCAGAAGGCAACTCAGCTGAGTTTGTAAGACCAGAAAAAAACCCAATGATATAGAAATAAAAGCCTGCTGTTTTAACACTGGGACTCTGTGGTTTTCATAGAATCATAGAATCACAGAATAGTTAGGGTTGGAAAGGACTTTAACATCATCTAGTTCCAAACCCCTGTAAGGGAGGGTAGGGGGCAGGGACACATCACACTAGACCATGTTGCCCAAGACTCTGTCCAACCTGGCCTTGAACACTGCCAGGGATGGGGCAGCCACAACTTCCTTGGGCAACCCATTCCAGTGCCTCACCACCCTCACTGTAAAGAACTTCTTCCTCATATCTAATCTAAGCTTCCCCTGTGTAAGTTTGAACCCATTACCCCTTGTCCTATCACTACAGTCGCTAAGGAAGAGTCCTTCCCCAGCATCCTTATAGGCCCCCTTCAGATACTGGAAGGCTGCTATGAGGTCTCCACGCAGCCTTCTCTTCTCCAGGCTGAACAGCCCCAACTTTCTCAGCCTGTCTTCATACAGGAGGTGCTCCAGCCCCCTGATCATCCTCGTGGCCTCTTCTGGACTTGCTCCAGAGCTCCATGTCCTTTTTATGTTGAGGACACCAGAACTGTACGCAGTACTCCAAGTGAGGTCTCACAAGAGCAGAGTAGAGGGGCAGGATCACCTCCTTCGACCAGCTGGTCACGCTTCTTTTGATGCAGCCCAGGATACGGTTGGCTTTCTGGGCTGCAAGCGCACACCAAAGCCGGCTCATGTTCAGTTTCTCATCAACCAACACCTCCAAGTCCTTCTCCACAGGGCTGCTCTGAATCTCTTCTCCGCCCAACCTGTAGCTGTGCCTGGGATTGCCCTGACCCAAGAGTAGGACCTTGCACATGGCTTGGTTGAACTTCATATAGTTGGCATCTGCCCACCTCACAAGCATGTCAAGGTCCCTCTGGGCCCCACCCTCTTCCTCTAGTGTAGCAACTGAACCACACAGCTTGCTGTTGTCAGCAAACTTGCTGAGAGCGCATCAATCCCACTGCCCATGTCACTGACAAAGATGTTGAACGAGACAGGTCCCAACACCGATCCCTGAGGGACACCACTCATTACTGTTTTCCAACTGGACATTGAGTCATTGACCACAACTTTTTGTGTGCAGCCATCCAGCCAGTTCTTTATCCGCTGAGTGGTCCATCTATCAAATTGATGTCTCTCCAATTTAGAGACAATAATGTCGTGCAGGACAGTAGCGGAGTCATTGCTGACAACAGTAAATTGGCACCTTCAAACCTCTCCCCCAACCAGGAATTTAGTTAGAAACTTTGAATTGCTTTTAGTTTAAATAGCAGCTGTTTAGAGACCTGTGGAAGGATGTGCTCGAGCTCTGTCCTGGTCTTCCTCCACAAAAGAAGTCACCTACAGACGGAGAGGAACACGTACTTATTAGGAGAATGAGCAAAGACAAACAACAGCTCAAAGTACCCCTTTCTTTCTGGAGTCTTGAGCACACTGTTTGAACACCTCAGAGGTCAGGTAATTCCCCTAAGGGCTTCAATCGCCATCCTGTTGAAGCCAAAAGGAAATCCTCTTGGGCACCAAAAAGAGAGGCCCTATAAATTTTGCATGTGTGTGTGTGTGATAGAATTGTTTATTCTTTAGATAAATGCAATTACTGTGGGGAAGACCATTTAAGTTCAAGGAATAACCAGGTGGCTGGGGGGCATACTTCTGAGGAAGCCTCCTTAAAGTTTTCAGAAACGAACATGTTTTTCCAAGTTTTCCTTAAAAGAAAATTAAATAAAGGATAGTTACCTGCGTTTTGACTGCTCTCAGTCAAACAGGTCTTGTGAAGACCTTTTCCTAGATGAGCAGACAGCTAGAGGTTTGCTGGGAGTGTGAGAGGGAAAAAGAATCCGGTTTCCTTCTTAGAGGGGGTTTCTAGTCTGGGTTTCACTGATCCCTAAAGCACTTATCAACTCCAGCTCTCTCCCTGTGTTGCTCTACTTGGAATATGGTTTATTGCTGCTCCAGGAGGAGAGTTCAACTCTACTAGTAGCTTAGGTCTAGAGAACCTACTCCAAACCCCAGCACATTAGCCAAGGTAACAGTTGTTTCACATGACGAAACCTTCTGACGAATTTCATGCATAATGCCAAGATGCAAGAAGTCTGCTACTCACAAGCAATATGCTGCAAACAACAGCCATCAGCCCTCCAAAGAAACTGCTCTGGTTACTATCATCATCACCACTTTCAAGGGGGACCCTGCTAACGTGAACATCTCTGCAACACAGCTGCAGCAAAGACAGGTAGACAGCTTCATTTTTTATCCCCCTCACTTTGAAGTCTGTCATCTGTGCTTGAAGAGGGCACACAGCCCTTCTAATAAACAAACACTTTAAAGTGTGACGTTGTTAATCTTTAAAGTAAAACCTTGTTAAACACCACAGCAACCCTTCTGAAAAATGTGACTGTTTAGTTCTGGGGTTCTAATACTTTGCAGGTGGCTGTTTACAGACGCACATTGTATAAAAACCAAAGTAAAAGCAGGCAAAGGATGTTTCCCAAATCATCCTCATATGAAGAAATGATTTGTAGTTCTAAAGTTTCTCACTTCTGAGTATCTCATAGCATTTTATAAGCAAGCATTAGTATAACCTCAACACAGTTCCTGTGTTAGTTATGTATCCTCCTTACATTAGCCTGGGTAAGTACATGGCTAGAAGAAGAAAATGTTCTTCAACACTGACTGAATGTATGCATCAGGGATGGAAACACTCTGCTAAAAGGCTGCTAAGACATCTGGTTTGTTTTCTTGTCCCAAAAGCACTTAATCCTCAAATACAGTATAATTTCTAATTTCAACCTGGCCTGATTTTTGACAGCTCCATCACTAACACTTCCATTATTTCACCTAGTACTACCCTAAAACAAACCTTCTTTTTTTTTTGTTGTTGTTTCACAGGTTTCTGCTAAAATATTTTGTTGTAGAAGTCAGTCCCCACTCAAGTATGGCCTTCTGTTGTCAGGAGCTAAACTTCCCATGCTTTGTCACTGAGCTCTCCTTGAAGAAACTGGTTCTGTGGCCACCTGACTTGGCTATTTCTGCATTATCATATCAATCAGAAAGTCATGGGTAGATAAATGAAAGAACAAACAGTGAAAAGAAAAAGCTGTTTTAATACAAAAAGGGGGGTGTGTGTGTGTAGTTTTCTATTTAAGTAATGATTTATTAAATGAAAACTTTATCAATGGGAGCCTTGAACTTCAGCCTATTGCTGACGCTTTCCAGCACCTGTGTAATAGTTATAAGGCAGTACGCAGCTATCTTTGCATGGCGTCTTGTTTAATAACCAGACACCTGTCACAAATTGCTGATCTGCATACTTGAAATGAATCACTCTGTACAAGTCTTCCTCAACATAGCAAATCAAATTCATCTGGAAATTACCCAGTATTTGTAGGCAAAATATTTTAAATCAGCTTCTCAGCAGATGTTAAAGGTCAGTTCTAAAAAATGAAGGTGTTTGACTTATCTGAGTATTGTGTTATGTGTGGAAGATGTAGTTTGATGTAAATACTAGGAGTTTAAACCATGTGAAACCCAGAAATATTAAAATTGGGCAGTCATGTAGATTTCTTTATTTAGTTCAATGGGAACTAGACATTACTGAGTGCTGTTATTTAATTCTCTGGGAAGACAGTGGCAATTTGAAATACAGTTAATTAAAGGATATTACTGTGATTTGAATAGATTACCAATATGTCATCAAATACTTCTGGTGTTACACATACAATATTTCCCTGTATTTTCAGATCTCCCCTGGGTCTGTAAAAGAGCTGTTTCTGAATCAGGCTTCTAATTGTTAGGTAAGGCAATTGTCCTGTCTGGGTTGCAGATGCATTCTGCCGATCATCAGCTACAATGAGACAGCAGACATAAAGACCTGAAATGCCATCCAGAGGGACCTTGACGCACTTGAGAGGTGGGCAGATGCGAACCTTATGAAGTTTAACCAAGCCAAGTGCAAGGTCCTACACCTGGGTCGGGGCAATCCCAGGCACTTCTACAGGTTGGGCGGAGAAGAGATTCAGAGCAGCCTTGCAGAAAAGGACTTGGGGGTGTTGGTTGACGAGAAGCTTAACGTGAGCCGGCAGTGTGCGCTTGCAGCCCAGAAAGCCAACTGTATCCTGGGCTGCATCAAAAGAAGCGTGACCAGCTGGTCGAAGGAGGTGATCCTGCCCCTCTACTCTGCTCTTGTGAGACCTCACTTGGAGTACTGCGTACAGTTCTGGTGTCCTCAACACAAGAAGGACATGGAGCTGTTGGAGCAAGTCCAGAGGAGGGCCACAAGGATGATCAGAGGGCTGGAGCACCTCCTGTATGAAGACAGGCTGAGAAAGTTGGGGCTGTTCAGCCTGGAGACAAGAAGGCTGTGTGGAGACCTCATAGCAGCCTTCCAGTATCTGAAGGGGGTCTACAAGGATGCTGGGGAGGGACTCTTCCTTAGGGACCGTAGTGATAGGACAAGGGGTAATGGGTTCAAACTTAAACAGGGGAAGTTTAGACTAGATATAAGCAAGAAGTTCTTTACAGTGAGGGTGGTGAAGCACTGGAATGGGTTGCCCAGGGAGGTTGTGGATGCTCCATCCCTGGCGGTGTTCAAGGCCAGATTGGGCAGAGCCTTGCACCACATGGTTTAGGGCAAGGTGTCCCTGCCCATGGCAGGGGGTTTGGAACTAGATGATCTTAAGGTCCTTTCCAACCCTTACGATTCTATGATTCTATGATTCTAAATAGAAACTAACACTGATTTTACCTTTCTTTCTAAACAACAAGGATGTTAACAAAATTGTAAGGCTGCAAGAAGGACCTCCCCCAAAAAAATCAATTCTGCTGTATAAATATCACGGCAGTTTTTTTAATATGAAATAATGATTTCTGTCATCCCAGCTATCATTTTGTATTCCCTTGGTTTTGGAAACTTCAATCTAAAGTATACTGGAAGAAACTCTAGGCAGTAACTGCTATGAAGAAAACAAGACATTAGCGTAACTGAAGATCTGCTAATTTTACAAATGACAAAGTGAAAGGCAAAATAAAAATTAAAACGAGTTTCCATTTGAAACACATATCTCCCAACCACAGAAATGAAATCATTTGGAACTGCAATGATAAGAGCTTCCTGTTGTAGTAATAGTAAACATAATTTTTTGTTTCATTTAAGAACATTTTGTGCTAAAGTAGCAAAAGTTGTTAATAACCCTCCTTTTTCCAGTCCCATAGCGAAAGGCAGAAACATTCTGTTTCCTGATTTCAACCACGGGGGGCACAGAGGCTACCCTGCTAAGAGAGATTTTTCCCACAAACAACCCTCATCCTAAAAACATTTTAATGGCTTATGGTAAATCAGACTGTTTTGATGATTTAGCACGTTGCTTTTAGACTGATTGCCTTCTAATTAGTTTTCTAGCTTGTCACTTCACAGTACTTTTTTTCCTTGCGATGTAACTAAATATATGCCTGGCTCATGAAGAAGTTGACTGTCCGGATAATGTCACATTATGTTAAAATTATCATGCTGAAGATCATATCCTGCACCCTACTACCCTACCTGCTCTTTTTTCATCCATGAATCACTCTTTGTTTCAAAAACTTTGTTTCCCCTTTATTTGTTTAAGAACTTACCCAATAACAAGGTGCTTATTCAAGTCTTTAGTAAACAAGTGCCAGCTTTAATACCAAATGTGATATAAGGAAGTATATATGTTTTAATGCAGTTTCACATAAGGACATTAGAAACAGAAGAAGCAAGAAAAATTCCCACCATTTGCTCCCTCTTCATGGTTGACCTTGTTATCCTTTTCTTTCTTTTTACATTCTTCAAACTTCTTCAATGTCAACTTAATGTGGCTTCTAAAATACTTTATTTTTAATTTTTTTTGCTGCACTTTAAGCAGTTTGTTTATGTCATATATTAAAAAACACAACCTAGGAATCTTTACTTCATGCAATAACTGATGCACTTGAAACCAGATCTCATAAGTAAACCTTCAGAATTTTTAGGGATATGATTATTTAACCCATATTAAAAATGTTACAAGGGTAAACAAAATATAAATCAGCTAATTTCTGAAATATCAAAAGGTTTTTGTCAGGGCCTGGATGAACAACATTTGATTTCAAATTTTTCAGTAGGTAATTTCTTTTATAATGAGAATAAGTACTGATTTCTACCCAGGTATGCTCAATTTTCCTTTTTTATAAATCCTATAATGGAAAGCAAAATCAGCTCACCTAAGCTCTAAGTCTGGTTGGTGGAGGATGCCAAGACAGGATATGCTTTGCTGAGACCATATGATATCTCCTGAGGAGGCAGTCATTGCCCAGCACAATTTATAGTCTAAGTATACCAGTGTCAGGTATATTCAGTATCAGGTAAGAAGGGGTATTGGAGTAAGGGGATTGTAAAAAAAATCATGGTTTTGTGATCATCTAGACAAAATTTTCTGGTTAAAAAAAGGAGAAGTTACTGAAATGTCCACAGTTCTCTCCTAGGCTGTTTTCAGAGTGGCTCCCACTTGCTGATTCTGGCAGACTGGTTGTTTCTGGCAGACTTTCTTTCAGGGTTTGCCAGGCTGAGCACGTATTTGGTCTTTGCACCCACTGAATAAGAGCGATGGGATCTCCTGGATATTTATGGGCTCAGGAATATCCTACAGCAATCAGGAATGTTCCCCAGCATTACAGATGATCTCAAAGTAAACATCATTTGCAACCACAAAGTCTCAGTTAATTTAAGCTGTATCCTTATTTGCCTGCTTGTATGGGAATGAAAGTTTCATATTTTTATCTTAAAATAACCTCTGCCTCCCTTTTCTGAACACTGTTTGATTCATCTCATCTCCTCCAGCTCCCAGACTATATGGCATAATGTTTATACTTCACACAGTCACCTAAATAACCTATGCTTTTTACATTTCCTCATCTATTTCACAAGGTTAATATCCGTGAACAGGAATCTTGCCACCACCAGTCAACCCATTTATTTGTGCCACCTGGGAACAATTTAGTGCATAATTCTGAATTTGCAAAGGTCCATTATGACTAACAAATTATCCTGTAATAGACTTATTCTAGTAGAACTGTAATCAAATACATTTTCTGATAAGCAAATACTATATTGAGGTGACTCCATGAAAAGATTTAATCTCTTTATTAAATAGTTCTTCAACAGTGATATTATTTGAAATAAATGATGTGTTATTTTTCATTGCTCACTCTAATAGGAACATTAGTCAAAAGCTTTATGCAGACAGCCTGGTATAATGGATCAGAATTTCATGTCTGTACCTTCAACTAGATATAAATACTTTTAGAATGAAACAGTGTGATCCTGACATAATATATGTTTTTGCATCACCAATATACATTTCTGAAAGTCATGCCTTGCAATGCCAAAGTCCTAATGGATTCCCCCTTTGTCCCTCCCAGGAAGAATCCACTCCCTGCTGCCATGGAGGGCTTTACGCAAAGCTTGGAAACAATCTGAAAATGGGCTTAATGATGGCCATTATGGGGGTCAGGGAGCTTCTTGAAATGTGCTCATATAGCATATGTTCTGCCCAGGGTCTGCACAGAGGACAGGCACTGGGTGTCTCCAAGGTTTTGGCACCTCACTCCAGGTTGTGTATCACTGCGTCCTAGACTTTTTCTTGAAAATGGATGCCTTACTTTATCATTGCATGGAAATGACTTTTTTCATTGAATTCCTACATGACAGAAAAGGTGGTGATTAGGGTAGTCGGTCTAATGAGGCTTTAAGAAAATTGGGTTTAATTCTGTACTTTACTTTAATGTGCCTCAAGCTGCAGCTACAAATTCTACAGAGCCCCCTGCTCCTGGTGCCAAGAACTGCTTCTCAGAGGGTGCACTCCAGGGCCAGCAAATGAGGGCTGAAAGATGGGCTTACATATGGATCCAGCTATAAGAGACTTTGACTCTGGCTTTGTGCTTGTCAGAGAAGCATTTTCACTCAGTGTTTATTATACTAGACATGGCCAGTCACGCTGCTACAGCCTCTTGAAAAAGGATGAGCCCAGCCTAGATCTTTCAAAAGGCACTGGCAAAGCTTAGTCTGTGGGATGACCTGAAGGCCAAAATCCTAATGCATGTCATTGCCTCCATTATAGCAGTGGCACTTCAGCTGGGTCGGAGAGGTAGGCGATGTCCTAGATATATTTCCTGCTATCTCAGTGTAGTCGGATGCCTTCACATTGTTGGATTTCTTCTATTACAATCTCAGGCAGTGTCATCACTTTTAGGCGCTCTTTATAGAGCCAAAGCTCCTGTATGTTATGTATTCTCTGGAGTCCCTGTTTGTAAAATACATGCACTGTGGCACCTACTGTTGCATTAGGACATGATACCACCATATGCCTTGCCCTGGAGTACCTCAAGTCTGAGACAGCTCTGGGTAGACTCATGACCAGCTGCATGCCAGGCAAGTATCTTTGCTGACTTGGTGGTATGCTGTATCAATCAACCTTGAACCTTAGACAAAGTAGTGCAAGGAATTAAGGTTCAAAGCATGCTTAAAGGACAGCTCTCTAGTGTTGCTCCACAGGCTTTTTATATAAGGACTTTTATTTACCATAGGTAAAACTGCTTACCTCAGTTTTACTATACGTGACAGTGCTTGCTTGTTCCTACTGCAGTGCTTTCCCAGAGATCGCTGAAAGACACACTGTGCCAGATGCATTCAGTAAAAGTCTGCCTTCTGAGCATTCATGCTGGTATTTAGAAACAAAGGAGCTTCTACTTGCTTGGAATGTGTCTGTCCAATATGCCTTCGAGAGAAGGCAGATGGGAAAAAAAATCATCTGGACTTTATGTTGTGCTGATCACATAGGAAAGAGGGAGTGACCTGGAAACCCGGTGTTGTGCTTGTTACAGATTGTGTTTCTGTTGATGTTGAGCAGAACTTTCCCTGCATTGCGACTGCAAGACAAGTGGAGGTGGCAGGGTTTCCTTTCCATACCATTCAGGGAAAGGTGATGTGCTTCTGGGGAGCCGGCACAGCCATGTTGCAGAAGGTAATGGACAGCTTGCAATTGTCACCACTCCTCATTGCCTCAGATTCAAATCAAGGCTAAGACATGAGTCAGCAGTGAAGAAGAAAGGCTAGAAGCCTTGGCTATTCAGTGCTCTAGTTCCCTCTTTTGAGAGGTAAAACTAAATAGATACATGGCAGCGATTGTGTTCAATGGCAATTGTAGTTTAAGTCATATGTAATAGACAGTGTCTTTTAAGGATAGAGCCTACACGTATGAGCAAGCTTTCTGTGAAACACTCCTCCAGCATACTTAACTCAAGTATTCAGAAATAATTTGATTTAAAAAGCAATAGTACGTTTAAGGACTGTCCTGTTGTGAACTTTTATTTTGAACCTTTGGAGTGCACCTAGTTTGAGCTCTCAGTCTTGTAGCAGCAAGTGCTGGAAACATTTAAGCAAACAAACCTAGATTCTCTCATGGTCACCTGACTACAGATGTGTATTAAGAAAAATCTCTACTGAAATATGTCTTAAGCTCATAGCCCTCCATTAATCAAAGCTGACTACCCTGTCACAGTGTCTATATATATAGTAGATCTCCCTGCCAAACTTGCACTTTAAACACTTCTTGCAAAATGCAGTGTACTATAAGCACTGCCCTAGCAGTGCTGTTTCTTTTCTCCAGTTATTATTGGAGAACATTTTTGTTTGAATTTGAAAATAAATTAGCTGGTTCTCCTGTTCCCTGGTGACTCCCTTGTATTCTAGGATCCACTGGAGGGCAAAAGAGAGAAGAAGCTAAAAAGGTCTGAACAATGTAAAAAAGAGTAAAGAAGTCAGAATCCAAAAAACTAAGTATAACCTATTTGACTTATCTGTCTTCAGAACATATAAATCCCTTTTAACTTTAAAGGTTAGGGAACGGAGAAAGTTTCAAACTTAATTTTCCACAGTTTGATGTGTGAATTTCATTACAAGAACAGCCCCAAGAAGTCACTTACCACCTCTGACACTCATTGCTTTTCTCTGATTCATTTGTAATGTTAACAGTGAAAAGAAAACGATTATCTACTCTTCTTAAAAGCATGGAAAGAAATAGATGTAGCGTAACAATTATTATACAAGAAATCCTTTCACTCACTAGTGAAATCTGAATGGAAAAACAAGCATTAACATGTATTAACCTGCTTGCCAAGTTATCAACCCAGTTGGACAAATACACGCAGCCTCAGAATATTAATAGAATTTTCCTGTGAAGATTTATACCCAAAGACTTTGGCTAAAGTGCTGTCATAAAGCCTTTCAGAAACACCATGGACTGCACAGCAAAACCAGGTATCTAGTTTTTAACACATTTCCAGCTTCCAGCCAGGAGGGAACCTGGACGTGAACTGCTGTGTGTCGACAAAACCACTGCATAGGCACTCTGGGATACAACCTGACCCTGAGCCTTACATGATCTTGGCCCACCAAAGGTAATTAACATCTGGGAATTGTCTGTGTGATTGACCTTTGTGATTGCTTCCTGTAATAATTGTACAGAAATAGAATTCAGACATACACTTGCCAACTTAACATTTTTAAAGCTTAAGGCCTCACCCTGTCTTCTGAATTTGCTTCCCCTCCTAGTGAAATAATCTCATTGTCCGCAGAGTACGTTCATGAGAGCACAGGCATCCCGCACAGCGCATCCCAACTGACCCAAAGGATATGCACAAGTAAGCAACAGACAGCTTGGTTTGCAATACACTTCAATCACTTCTGCAAACATCATAATATGCCCATCTGTTTAAGGCTAGAGGGGGAACACTACAAGAGGCAACACTTAACCCTCCAGGGACTATCTTAAATGAAGTGACTCCAGGCCAGAATCCATTCACTTAACACTTCCAGAGGGATGTAAGTCCTCAAATCTCTCCCTTACGACTTCAGAGAGTCTCAGCCTTGTCTATAAACACAACCTCACCATTTTTTGATCCTCTAAAATGCTTCACAGTTGTCTTTGGTGCCATTTTACATACACTCATGTAAACCCAACCTGACGAAAGAAAACAGTCTCTGTCACTCATTGCAGGCTATCAAGATACTTGAGAATGGTTCATTTCTACATTGAAGCTGTCCAGCCATGGGCACACTTCTACTATAAGTAACTTCACAAAGTCTTAAGAAATTCTTCAATAATGAGTCAGGTCTGGGGCTCACATCACTCCTGCCTCCTAGCCCCCATCTGAACCAGCACCAGCTTCTCTAAACCAGCTTGGCTCAGCACCAGTTGCTAAGTGTCCTGATTGCTGGGAGATCTCAGCATTTCCTCACAGGTCTGCTTTTCTGTTCACAAAGAGCTGAGAGATTCAAAGGCTGGTGTTTAAAGAAGGATATAAAAACAAGCATCCTTCCAGCTTCGATATAATTACCAGTGCAAAAATATCATTCTATCTAAGTGGAAAAGATAGAGATATCTGCTATTAGTGCATAAAAAAATCATATTTGGTGGCGACCGACTTGCTGACCTTGATCTGTATCTCTCCAGTTTCTTTGTAGCTTAGCTATTTGAGAAATGACTTTGCCTTTTTTAGGCATGATAGCAGATATGGTTAGTCAGGTTTTCTCAGGGTAGAGTTTGTGCAGTGAGCTACGTGCTGCAGGGAAGCAAAGAACTGACAGCAGCATTCCCCTAACCTGGGATTCATTGGAGCCAATATTTGACAGAACCAGAATTTACTGATTCTCTGGTTACAGTGCAAGTCTTGACTATTGGCTCAGGCTTCTGTCCAGGGCTGGGTAGGACTTGGTTCACTCAATGCTTGTTTTTAATTTCTCTGCCTGTTTTTAGTGTGTGTTCTGAGGGTCCAAAGCAAAAAAAGTTAAATGCTCTGCCTTTCCAGAGGCTTTTTACTTCTACTCACTCTTTCCTTAATCGATTGTAGTCTTCCACAGTAGGAACTGCCTTTATCTCATGACTGAAAAAAAGAGTCTTCCTTAATGTATTGAGGGAAAGAACATTGAAAATAAATCAGTAGATCAATAAGGCTAAAATGTCTCAGTATCATTCAGAACACAGCAAAATAAAAAGCCTGGGAAGATAAATAAAAATCTACTTCTGAAATAGAACTTGGAGGACATATCCTAGGTCTTAGTGCAGGTATCTTTATACTTTATGAGATTTTGTAAGTTAAAAGGAATACTTCCTTTCCAAAGACTCTGAAACACAATCTCAGAGACTGGCACTCATGAAAATCCCTCTGGGATTTAAAAGTGCTTGGAGGTTGTCCTTTTTAAAATTATTCTATTTTATGGTTTGTTTGTGTTGTTGGGTTTTTTTGTTTGTTTGTTTGCTTTTTGGTTGATTAGTTATTTTTTTGTTTGTTTGTTTGTTTTTTTCCAGGACAGTTTGAAAGTTTTACTTCTATGCTTTTTTTTGAGCTTGGAATGGTGTGCAGAGATAAAGTAAGTTTTGGTGTGTGTGGGGGGCATTAGCATGCCAAGAAATTTCTTCAGAGATTTTTCTCTAAAGAGAGGCCTGCCACTCATAATCAAATCAATATAACTTTTACCTAGCAGCTTGGTGTCATATCTCGCCTTCTCCGCTACACTTGGGGTTAGCGTAGTTCAGCAGAGCTTTAATCTGGACTGGCAGTAAGGTGTTGATAAGAAAGATAATCTGATCACTGCCTCCAAGAGTTCCAGTCTTGATTCTTGGATCTGTCATAGTCATATGTGTCAGGGAAGTTATTTAAGGAGAGGTTTTCCAAAGCAGACAGGGAAATTAAATATTCAAGTTTCATCAGCTATCACTGACATTTGGAAACATAACCACTTTCTGCATCTCCGAAAATCTGATTCTACCTCTACTTCCCTATTTTGAAGATAGAGATGATAAGTAATTTCTAATTTCTGTGTCTTTTAACTTAACTTTTAAGATCAGAAGTAAAATGGCTGCTCTTCATTTTCAACACTGAAAAGTATAATGCATTCCCTTGCCCTGCCAAGTTTTCCCTTGTATCAGCTAGGACATCTCAGTGCTACTGCAAAATATCTTAAACTTTCTATTGGTGTCTTAGATTTGGTGATTTCTCTGAAGGTATAATATACGGCACCAAGTTCCGAGATAGCAGTTGAGAATAGGGGCAAACCACAATACAAAATCAACTTTTCACTATATGATTTTCACTTGCAATTCAAACTGCTTGGGAGACAAAGTCTATGGTGACAGCACTGTTACAGCTCACTCTTGCTCTTAGCTGGAAGTAAAAAGGTAATCTGGAAAAAAGAAGGTGGCCAAACACAGCCTATCTCATGGTCATTTAAACTGTGGGCCTGCACCTCATAAAACCTCCATTTCACACTTTAAATATTACTTCCTGTTTCATATTAGTTCATTTTAAGTAGAAAACTGTTAATGGCATTTTCAGTTTAATACATTCACCTTTTTTTCTGCAAACTTCTGAAGTCATGCTTGATTCGAAGAGGCTGAACAAGAAGGATAGGCTTACAAACACAGCTTTAATAGGCAACAAGATAAAACAAATGCATGCCCTGTAAAACAATTTATTTGTTTAAAGGGATGACTGATCTAATGACAGGATTGATCATGCTGCTCAGCAGTCCTGCTCATTACCTGAACCTTTATTCCCATGCAGTCCCACTGACATCTGCTTGTGGAGTAAGATGCCGATTGGTGTGATTGAAGAACAGAACCTGATGCTTCCTAATTAAGATACATAGGAAGAAGACACAGAGAACTTGTCCCTCCTGACACACCAATTTTCAGTGTTTGACATTCTGTGCTGTTGCCCACAAATCTATTGGCAACTCAGCAATGCTGTGGAGGGTCAGCCCTGAGGACACATACTCGTCGTATGGTACTTTTCTCCCTAACAGATCCTCATTCTGAGAATTCAGTTTGTCAGTCAGATGTTATACAGAAAACATCCTAAGGCCTCACAGTCAGATACACAGCTTAATACTCTGTTGGTACTTGTCTGTACATTTCTAACCTTTCCTGTTGCCTTTCTCCCTTCGTTTTTTCTGTGTGTCAGTTTTATATAATCTACCATGGGAGATTTGAGGCTTCGGTACCAATTAGAAATTCTGCCTCTCAACTGAACTAAGCACTTCCTAGTAGAGATTTCCTCATTATTTCGTTTATAAAAACCTTATTATGTTTGCAACCTTTGCCATTCAAGTGTCCATAAAGTTATAAAATTATTCAAGCAAGATTCCCTGCTTATCTAAAATGTAAACAACATGTTTCACTGCTTTTTAGATAAACACTGCTAATTCAAACCAAGTTTTTGTTGGATCCATGTATCAAAGCATCATTTACAACAATAAACAACTACAACACTACTTTTGTTCCTGGGCACTAGTCAGCACAATCCAGCTTTATCGTAATTACCTAGACTTTTTGTGGTTTTCCTTCACTCGCCCCAAATGCATGTAAACGTCCCAATCCATTGCAAACCCTCGTTTCTGGGAAGGAAAGAACATTTCTATGTCTACAGGTGTACCTCTCCATTTTCACCCCTGTCCTGGCCTGCTCCCCAGCCCTACAGTTGAAAGAATTTGTAACTCTTGTCTATGATAGACAGGCACTTCTCAATGGTTTGGGTAACATGGAAATTTTTTGCTTTGCTGCTCAATAGTATGCTATAGCAAACATGTCAAAGGAAGCACCGAAGTATTTAAAAGTTTACTCTGACTCATGTCTTAGCTAGGCAGCTAAAAGCAAACACTAAAAAAGATGATAGTTTTTTGTTCCACTCCCCATCAGCAATTTTGATAAGCTGGAGGGTTGGTTCTGGTTTGTTTTCCATATGCAGACAACCTCAGGGATTTCAAGGGAGTCAGTTCTGGGTTTTTTTCATGTAAAGTAGATTAGACCAATGCATACATACAGTAACACTGGACACTACTTTGATCCTTTAAAATTTTAAAGTCATTCAGAAAGCTACAAAACCAAATATTGTTCACTGAGAAATTAAAAATGAAGGTAAAGTTGCTGATACCAGTGGAAATCCCAAGGACAGAAAGTGTACTGTAGGGTTTACTCTAAAATGCTGCATCAGTGTTTCTTAAGGCAGCTTCCACTGGTTTGTTGTAACTGTGACTGTAATAGGAATAAAGTAATCTTCCAGGATAAAAATAAAAGCAGGAAGAACTGGCCTAATTCCTTGGGCAAAAATTAAGTGTTTTCAAGGTATGAAAATAGCTACAGCATCTAAAATTACTGTCAAATTGAATGCTTGCACTCCTTTAATTGCAATCAGAAGCACTACTGAAATAAGTTAAACAAGGGTGTTTTTCTGAGCTTTTTTTAATCCAGTTTTCAGAGCAAAGTGATCATATGACCATCAGAATTCCCTAAAATGAGATAAACCAAATTAACAGTTTACCATTAAAAAAAGCTATGCCCTTGCCTTCCATCCATGCTTTCTGGCCAGGAAAACCTCCAGACTAAGTAAAACTCTAGATTTAGGGTGCATCGTACTATACTTACTATAATATCATAGAAATTCAAGTTTGAAGCTGGTTTCCCAAACTGTGTCTGTGAATTGCAGCTGTGCTTAGAGCTCACTGCTCCCTTTGGACGCAAGGGGTATGCTCTCAAGAAGGAAATGAGAGAAAAATGAGAGTTGGTCAGTGCTGTGGGTAGGGAACCTGCCTACAGTTTTAATCTGTGAGGCATATGGGCTGACATGGTCCCATATTGCACATACGCTGCCCAGCATAGCTTCTCAACACCTGCTTTTAGTGAATTTGCACTTTGAAAGGAAAAAACAAACAAACAAACAAATAAACAAACCCCAAAACAAAACAAAAAACCCCAACCCCCCAAAAAACCAAAAACCAGAACAGAGATGGAATTTAATGTTCATAAAATTTCCATAGAAAGAAAAGAAACATCTTCTGTGTAAACTGTTTGATGAGTTCAGAGCCTCTTCAACCCCAAGAGAGGGTGCTTGGTTCCAAGCTTGAAAAACCAAAGAGCTGTAACATCCTTGTCTTGTGCTCCTGGCTGTTCAGCACAAATTAAACTGGTGTGGCTAGTGTCTGAGGAGTACTTCAGAAATGAAAAATAGTTTCTAATATATCTTCAAACTAGAGAAATGGTAGGTTAGGGTAACTTTACAGATACTATAGTCTCAGGATGAATTTTGAATGCTCTAGTTTGCATTATTCACAATTTTGTTTGTATTCAGGAATATAAAGCAATAAATGCAAAAGCCAAATACAAAATGTAAGCTCAGAGGGTAAAAACTGAGTCTGGTAATTATGCGTAATTCTTGGGGAAAGGCAAAGGAGGGAAAAGGTTATTTTCAGACTTGCTTGTAAATAAATTATGTTTCGTAAAAGAAGCCCACATTGTTAGGTCCATGAATTGTCAGTGAACCTGTGCTTTCAGCCTGGAGGACTGATCATTTCTTTAAGACAAAAATCAGACAAATATTCATAGCATTGGTTATGAAATTCTTACAGAAACAAATTAAGCAAGCTGGCAATTGACTTGCTGTTCTCAGTAATGCACTTGCTCCAGGGAACAGCTGGGCTAATCCAATACTCAATTGATTAACATATTAGTAGCTGCTAAATGCATTTCTCAAAGCACTGGGACTTTCTATGTATGTACCAAGCCTGGAACGGACATGTGCATGAGCTTATTGTCTCAGCTTCAGTAATGAGAGGAAAACTCTGGGAAAGAAACCAGCTTTGTTCTCATCTGTTCTGCGGATATGGTACGTCCCCTTGTGATTTTGAGAATTCACCCATGGGAATTTGCCACCTGCAGTAAATACAAGGTTACATTTGTGTATCTGGAAATGCATTGGTCTATGCTTAGAAAATTAAGCTATTAATTTATTGACATGTCTGTAGCCGTCATCAAATAGACATGCTTATGATATGAAAATATTGTCATTTGACGATAAACCTTAGCAAGGATAGACTGTATCAGTGAATATAATAAATCAGCTCATGTTTTGTACAGTAGTCATTCACTTCCTGTTTTCATCACAAAATGAGGCTTGAGGCTGTTATCTGATGATTGCAGACCTGAAAAGTAATTAAAAAAAATAAGAGAGGAAACCATCTACCTGGCTCAATGTTCTATTCTACCTATATAGCTGAAAAATCTTAAAATCAAGACTAGATTTCATTACCATTTCCCCTCCTTCTTTCCCTTTTAGAGGAGTTTTAAGAGCAAAGTTATAGGATTTATTTTCCAAATTAACTTTTAGTTCAAAACTCCCCAAAGTGTAGATGAAAACCTTTCATTTTACCTATCATTCTTTGTTAAATTTCCTCAAACTATTTAGAACGTTAGTATTTTTAAAAGCAATTCCAAACCAGGTAGGTTTTTCCTGGCGATGGTCTTCATTAAAAAGACATCATGCAGAAGAAATAAAACGGATAAATCTGCATTCCTACAACATTACCATCTTATATACTACCTTAAAAATCCTTTTGTATATATTTAACTTCCTTTTTCCACTCCTTTGGACATTTTTTTCCACCCACTGTACTAGTTAGTTTATGCATCAGTTTCTGTGTTATCTAAAAGATCTAAACATCTGCACTTTCTTCTTGGTTTTTGGGGTTTTTTTTTTTTCCAACTGGAAATAATTTATTTACTGAACTAAATGTTTTGTTGCCAAATGCTTATATGAAACCTAAACGGTTGGTCTGATTTCACTCTTTCCCTGAATACAATATTTGTAATTATGCCAAAATAATTGTCATTATCCATTTGGAAAGTGCAGAGTAAAGGTATGCACTGCTGCTTTTCCACTCAGCATTTCACTCTAATTGCATCTATCTGTAGAGCTTTGTAGTTTGTAGTCCTGAAATATGAAGGTACCACCAGAAAAGACAATAAACTTTGGTCACACCAAGTGAAACTGTATGCTATACGTCAAACAGGAGTAAATGGCTGAATTATTAATACTTTGAGAAGTGTTGACACAGGTTCAATTTGGTGGCAGGAAAACAAAAGAAAGGGAGAAACATAAACAATAGTCTTTCTTTTACATAACTTTCATTGTTAATATTTGATGTTAGCCTCCACCTACAAAGAAACTTTCACCCATGTTTCCTTTTCCTTATCTTGAATTATGAGCACCTTAATGCATATGAAAACTAAAAAGTCATCTCTCAACAGAGGGAGACAGTGCAAGTCACTGGCTGAAGAAACATCTGGCATAGGTCCATGTAGCAAAAGACTTTGTGTCAGGCACTCAGACATCAAGTGTATACTGAGTGTACAAGTCCATCCAGCTTTACAAGGCAGCTTTACAATCCTCACCTGCCCTCTATAGTTTGTAATGAAGTTTCACACTGCAGTAGCCTGAGTTGCACAAAATGTGAATTTGAAAGCAGGTTGAATAACTGTGGAGAGACTGTTTTGCCATTTGGAGCAGAAAGGTATCACCTGCTAGTCCTGAGTTTCTAAATTAATGACTGTCGTTATTTGAAAATGCAAACAAATTTTTCAGGCTTGAAAACTGATGTTAAAACTTGGCAGATTTATATTTGATGGTGCATGGGCCACTGGAATGTATATTATTTCCTATGGATAATGAAGAGGGAAAGTTTTAAGCGTCTAACAGATAAAATGGGCTTTATAATCAATTCCAAGTCTGAGTTTGGTTTACATGAGTTGTGCTGGAAACTCTTGTGAACATCCTCTGCCTCACTACAAACTCCTTCCTAGAATAATTTGCAGTCGGAAGGATCTATATGTATCAAGTCATTTATTTTTAATGAATCTGAATAGCCCAGCTCCCATTCATTTCTACTGTTAGTAAAGTCTTTTGGCTTTCCATACTCCTTGGGTCTGTATTTAGTATTACTTACTACTGGCATATCTGAACACATCTGTGTGCTTTCTCTAGGTCGCTTCTGAGTTTTCAAGTGATTACGACATTTTTCAGCACATGAGTCACCGCAAGAAGTACAGCGTGTGCACTGGAGTCAAATCAAAAAAGAACAGCTGCAACTGATAGGAGAGGAAGATACCAATTCTCATGACACTAAATGAACTAATATGGGGACTGTTCTGTTAATTACATCAAGATAAACAGCAGATAGCCAACATACACAAAGATTAAGGCATCAGGCATGCTCATCAGTCACCGCTCCTCTCACTGAAAACAGGGTTACCATGGCTCTGCCTGGGATTCCCAACACTCACTGGAAGTTGGAGCCTGTTGGGAGGACTCTGTATATGCAAACATGTTCAGCTCTTGAGCTGCAAAACCAGCATTTCCTGGAAATGTCTAACTCATTCCACTTTTATGTAAGCCGAATTGCCAAACTGATGCAGATATATATGACAACAGCAGATATTTGGCAGCTAGGGAAAAGTTACTGCTCTGACACACCCAACTGTGCACTGCAGTAACCAAGTGAAAACTTCAAAGTCTTGCAAGAAAAAGGTCTTGGCAAATTCAAACATGTGACAACATCACTTGGGAACAGAGTAATCCCATGTAAAGGAAGCAATGTTACACAGAAGGGTATACGCAGCACTTTCCCCCTTTTCAATACATGATTGTTCTGCTGCTACACAAGTAATTTTGCTTATATCTATCCTGGTCAATCAGAACTGATATCAAACACAGAGCCTTGCTTGTCCATGCTGATTAGATGGTAGCCTTTTTTGTTCCAAAGCATGGAAAGGTTTCTAATAACAGCTCACCCTAAGGACTGCTTCCAAGACTGCACAGAGACTGTGAAATTGCCTCCCTCTGCCAGACTATCCACACTCCTTCAACTCTATCTGAGCAGAATTTGAACCCTCAAAACTCTCATGTTCCTTTATGCCGCAACCCAGAAGCATGCAATACATGTGGCCAGTTTTTTGTGCTGTAGCACTACTGCTCTGGTGGCCTGCAACACAGTTCTCACTTTATCTCAGGCAGCCTGATTGGAAAAGCACACATTGAAGAATGCCTTGGGTTGCAAAGCTATCATACGGGGCCTACAAGAGATCCAGAGGTTATGCTGCATGGACACAGGTATAAGTTGCAGAAGGTGTTATCCCTAAACTGCGTGGATATGTGGCATTTGCCTTAGGCATTTGCCCTTGAGGGACTGCTCCCTGGCACCCTTTAATTAGCAGGATACTTTGGGCAGAGAAGTACATCTTCATACACTTAGAGTTCACTTACACAACAAACTAATTCTGAACAAAACACTGATCAGCTTATGTCTGTCTGTCTAACATCTCTTCCTGACCCAAATACATGGCCCCTTTTCCATTCTGGGAATTGCCTGAGCTTAGGCTATCCCTCAGACAGTATGCCAGCATCGTCAGTACCAGCTGGCACTGGTACCAGCCAGTGCCTTTCCAGGCAGCAAGTTAATAGCAAGAATAATATTACTGTGGTGCTCATGCTCTGACCCTGTGGAGTTTGCCATGTAGCCTGTGAGAGTATTTGACCAGGCAGTACAGGTGTCCTGCTAGGGAGAAGCCAGGAAATCCTGTGTGCTCCAACTTCTTCAAAGCCAGCTGGTAGTTTCTATTCTATCCACAGGCAGACAGGGGTGTGCAAATTGATTAGGCTAAAAAATTTCATTGAATCTTTATTTCTGCCAGTGACAGGGTGTGTAGGATGCATTTGCTAGAGCAAATTACAACTTTAAATCAGTCATTGTTAATGCATAAAATATTTGGAAATTTTACAATTAGAAAACCATCTGGAATGTGTTGATTTGTAGCTGCTAGGTTTTAAATTTTACTTTGAATGGCTAATAACTAGTGTAGTCCATGCAGTGGAGTGCCACACAAATAATTTCGCCATGACACTGCATCAAGCTGTTTCTGAGCCTGGAATATTTCCTCAAAGCACAATAAGAAATAAATATAATCTTCCAGTTTATCTTTTAAAGAGGGATGTGGAGATTCTGAACCCTGAAAAATCATCTGAAGTCACATTATCCCAATGCAATACTGATAAGACAGGAATATAGCAAAGTCAATATTCTGTTATAATTTTTTCAACCATTTCAGTATATTTTAAGGGCACTTGAACTGTCATAATAACAATCAATTAAGCAGTTTTAAAAATTGAGACAGAAAAGTACAAAGACATGGGACAGGAAAGTGGCCATAGGAAAACATGCAGGATATATTTTGTGTTGTTTTGCAAGAAAATCATGATCATTTAATAAACCAGCTAACCTCTCTACGTAACACTGATAAAAAGCTTCACCTGATTTATCTTTGTACTGGATGGAGAAATACAAAATTTTTCTTCATCAATCTACCATATATCACAAGTATCATCATAACTATATGAACTTTCAATCTCTAACAATTATAAATATTGCTATTGCTATCATTTACTGAGATTATTTGACTTTGGGCCATCCAGCTGACAGTAATTTCCATATGATCCATAACCTAATAATTTTCAGCATTTCTTCTGCAAATGATGTTTTGATGTATTCTTACCTATATTTTTCACAGAACAAGTTTATTCCATTACATCTCAGAATAAAATTTGTCCTTCTCTTGCTAGAATTCTACAAATATGTATTTCTCAGACTGATGTTATCACAGTGTTTCCATCTGCTTTTATGTTTTCTGATTTTATAGTGGATTAAGTACAGGTAGTGCTTCTCTAGACGATAATAATTAATCATTCAGGTCATGGATGATGTGACTGATTCACAAAATGTCCTCAATATTCTTATTATTCACACACAGTATTTTATAAATAAACAAATGCTCATGGATATTCCTTTATGTAAAGGGGTCTGATGACATTTATTTACTATGTGAAGTTTAAGTTCTAATTAGCTTCCTATTTAGAATACCATTCCACACTAATATACAGTCTTTTCTTTTATTCCATTCTCTTTCCCTGTTTAGTCATACTAATTGACCAGTTTTCTCAGCCATATTCTGAACCAGAAATGTTCTAGTTCAAAATCACACACCTTTTTGGTGTTATTTCGGGGGGGGGGTGGGGGGGTGGGGGGGGTGGGCAAAGAAAAAGAAAAAAAAAAGAAAAGAAAATAAAAAAATCATGCATCTGAGATCAATAGATTTAGATAATTCCTGATTTGGAGTGGAAGAGCTGTACCTGCTCTTTACTTTGCTCTAGAGGATATATGCCAACAAAAGAGATGCTTCCCCTCTCTCTGTATGTGCATTCTTGTCAGCTGGTTAACGAGAGACCTGTCTTTAAAAGTTCGTGTAACATGTAAACTAGAGAAACAATTACCGAAAATTTTATTCTCCAGCACCTTGTGCAGCAGGAACTTTGCCACAGACAGCAGCAGAGACAGGACTTGGCTGAAGGGATGACTCTCACTCTTAGCAGGCAGGGGACACTCAGAAACTCAGGTCTGTTCTCTCCAGACATGATGACAGAAACACTGATTATGTGACTGGATAAATAAAACAAAGAATCCTTACATTTTCTAGAATCCCTAGATTGACGTTATCTAAATAGCCACCACTGAGGGAGGGCTAAAGAATATTGCATCTGTCTGAGTTCTGGATGTTTCTTATTTTGGTGAGAAGCAGCTGTGTTTTCCTAATTCCATGCATGAATCAACAGCCATTTACTTCATACCCCACCCCATTTGAGTTCCTCAGAATTAATCTCTAGTCTTTTGAGGTATTTTTACTGTAATAGCATTGCAACATACTCTTGCATTTACATGATGGATACGGGATTCCCTACCTAGGAGGCTGCTCTGGTCCAAATCTCGTCTCTGCCTGCAGAGGCTTATACCCACTTTTAAGATTTACAAAGTTCAGCCCTTTCGAAAAGAGAATTCTCAGTTAGTTAACTTGCCTGTCCCTACTTGAATTAAGTCTCATCCTAACAATTAACAAAATCACTAATTGTTAAAAGAGTATATGCTTAAGCAATCTCATCAGTTGTCATGAAGGAAAAGTCACTGTTTTCCTATCACCATCACTAGGATTTATCCGTTTTAGAAAAGAAAACACATACGGTTGTGTGGGGTTTTTTAGGTTTATCCTTAAAGTTGTACTTCTGCTGAAGTATTCTGTTCTAATTAGGAAATATTTCTTCATTACATTTGTAATAAAGACAGTGTGTTCCAGACACTGTTTTCTGTGTCTTGAAATAACAGTCAGCAGATAAAACTGCAAAAAAATAAATTAAGAAACTGCAGTATATTTCAAAAGACACGTATTTTTGCAGAAGAATGCAATGCCATCAATCAATCTTTACACTCTGCATAAAGGACATAGTTCTACTCTAAACCAGTTCAAAAGTTATAAATACACTACATAGCTCTATTTTATTAACCTTTAACTACATGATACATACCTATATTTGTAGAAGAAAAGACTAAAATTATTTTTCATCATGCCTATTGTTTCTGAATAATATAGATGGGCGTGAATGACTGATGACTGTAGATGCAGCAGTGGTGCCAGATGAGTCACACAGAGAACATCTGTGGAGGACATGAAACAGAAGCTTCACCCACTTGGCATCTTCCCAGGCTGAGAAGAGTTCCAGCCAGCCTGTGCCTACTTGCATGAGTGCTACAGGGAATAGCACTCCACTGGTGCCATACAGCCATGTTTCTCCTATGGCTTTCTAAGGGCCATTGCTTCTAACATTTGTGGAAGACAGCACCTACCAGTGGATTATTAAACATCTACTGTTGTCCAGATTTACCATGGTTTGTCACTGAAGAGGATTATTAAAGTGAAAAAAAAAACCCTGACATCCATGAAACATCCCCTCCAACCCCATGAAAAACAAACAACAAACAAACCCCCGAGAGATTGCTGGCTTGTAGAACTGGATTTTGGGATCCATAAAAATGAAGCCAACAGCAACCTGTTCTATGTTCACTACTTTTCTCGCTTACAAAAATTCATCCTGTATTGCCCCATCTATTATCAAACTATTGGGAAAGAGATGGATGTGTACCCATATGAATTACAGTGCTTTACTCCTATTGTAACATCACTTGTGGTAGAAAGTGCTTGTCCATAGGAAAGACAGAAATGCTGAAGATGCACCTCTCTGCGAGAAGGCAATGTCTGCTTCAATCACCTCAACGTCAGGAAGGTTTTCTAGAGTGGCATGCCTTGGAACGCTCCCTCGTGAATTTTTCATTTTGGACTATTACACAGCTCAGGTCTACTCTTGATTCTATTTAGAACAAAATCTGAGACGATCAGAGGGCTGGAGCCTCTCCTATAAAGACAGGCTGAGAGAGTTGGGTTTGTTCAGCCCAGGGAAGAGAAGGCTCTTGGGAAACCTTAGAGCAGCTTCCAGGTACCTAAAGAAAGTTGGAGAGGGACTTCTTACAAGGGCATGTAGGGACAGAACAAAGCTGGTGAATGGCTTTAAGCTGAAAGAGTTTAGATTTAGGTTAGACACTAGGAAAAAATCTTCGCTATAAGTGGTGTAAGACACTGGATCAGGCTGCCCAGAGAGGCTGTGGATGCCCCATCCCTGGCAGTGTTCATGGTCAGATTTTATGGGGCTTTGAGCAACCTGGTTTAGTGAAAGGTGTCCCTGCCCATGGCAGGGAGGTTGGAATTAGATGACCTTTAAGATCCCTTCCAACCAAAACATTCTGTGATTCTATGATTTTATGAAAACATGAAAACGCACAGCAAACTCAAATAATATTGAGCTAACAGCAGTGGGTCTGTCGGGAAAAAAGAAGCAGAGAAGGAATAGATAAAAAAGTAGGGGGTATAGGAAGAGATAAGTGAAGGGAAAGGTAAGAGATAGAAAGTATGAGAGCAGAGACTGCAGAGACAAAGCCTCATCAATGTCTGGTCTGCATCTAGCAGAGTCCCTCTTGATAAAATCTGGCATTGCCATGTGCACATAAAAAGTTCAGTGTGTTTATTTAGCTTACTTCGACATGTGCCTAACTATTCAGGTTCTCAGTAGAGCTTACTGCCTCTGGTGCTATGCCACACTAATTTTGTGATGCTGCTTCTAGCTAGATGGAAACTGGCTTGTTTTCAATTACATCACAGGGTAAACAATTGACACTTCAGTCTGCCCAAACGGGTGACAAACCCACAGCTAACATCTTATTTTTATCCTTTATTTAGTTTAAACTTAATTCGTTCATATTCACTAAGGCCAAGATTCCTAGGACAAGATAAGGTTTTCTTTACTTACCTAAACTGAGTGTAAACTGGATTGGTTGTTCCAATCAACACATATGCCAGGCTTACAGTTTTGACCTCCTAAAGGGACATTTCCAGTCATCATCTTCCTTCCACGAATCTGAGTAGTATTTTGAGCCAGCTTTATGAGTCCAGAGACACTTATTCCAGTAGAAATTCTTCTGCATCCCTGCTAAAGCAATTTTGACTGATTTAGTTTTATCTTTTTTTCCCTTTGTAACCCTAGCTGCCAACACTATTCCACCAGTATGACTATTATTTCCATATCTCCTGAAAAGCGCATCCACTTCAATTTCCTTGTATAAGTCATTATTGGTATTTTGCCATGCTTTTTTGCCAGACAGTCCCAGCTCTGTCTGAACTCAGCTGCATAGTACAGGGGGAAAAAAAAAAAAAAGGTTAATCATGCATTCCTTGCATCAGATATAATACTTAACAGCATTTATTATACAGTACATTTCAAGCCAGAGACAACCAGCCACAGTTTTATAATCTAAAATCCACCAGACTACAGCATTTTGAAAAATGTCTAGAAAATATTGTCAACACTTCTCTGAATTTGGTGTTATCCTGGTTTAGGATGAATTTTTCTGGCTGTACCAAAAAGAGTGGATATTTTTTAGAATGTAGTTGAAATTGCAATGTCGAAAAGTTATTTTAAGCTTTCTAATATGACTACCTGCCACACAACTGGGTGCAGTTAACATGCAAATGTTGATTTATAATCCTGCAAACAGTAATACAAACAGATTCTGAAAATAGGTTGTTTTTTCAGTTTGTTTTCCCCCCAGTACTCTCTTGTAAATTTTCAGCTGTGTTCACCAGCAGAACACAGGCTACAAAAACTATTCAACAGCAGAAACCCATTTCTGGAGATGACGTCCCAGCTTGAATACAGCATTGTGATGGAATATTTTAGTTAACAGAGAAATGGGAAAACAGGAAAAATGCAGTCCAGAGTGCCACAGAGAGGGCATTCAGTATCTCATATAGAATGATACAATTTTAGAAAGCTGGTCATTGTCTGTTTTTACTTGAAACTCAGAAGACCTTTCTCAGGTCTTTCTCAGGTCAGGTCACATCATTCTGTTAAGAAACTGCCCAGGTGCTCCATGAACAGATTCACAAATTGAGCTGAAAAATCACAGATTTTAGATTGAGAGCAACAGAACTGTACTGCTGTTTTCCCTTCAGTCTTAAGCTAACTTACAGACCTTTGCTCAGGTGTTGATTTAAACCACTTTACCTTCATTTCTCCAGTGATTATTCATTGGTTAATTTTACACAGACATGTACTTTCAAATGCATTTGAAATTAAAGACTCAGATACAAAATCTAGCAAGTGAGACATAGTATTACAGTTCAAAATTGCACAGAGATCTGGCTACATTCCTAGTTTAGACTGTCATAGTTTGAATATTTCAGTGAATATTTCAGATGACCATTATAAAAACTCAGTTTATGAAGAAATATTATGAAAATTATATTTTTATTTAGTGCCAGAAATCTATTTAATTGAACAGAGAAAGCAAATTTTCTTAATTATTTTTCTTTGATCAGTTTTCAGATCTCTGTATTTATATAGCAGTCACCATTATAGGATATATTTTTCCATCCTAGTTGTTCTCCAGTTTGAAAACATGTGCAGTGCTTTTAGTGCATATTTTCTGCCAGCTGTACCAAATTTTTCGATAATTCATTTTTACCATTGAGCCGTATTTAACATAAGGATCAATAATGTGGCTTCTCCACACAAGGTGGTGGAGAAAATGTGGTTTCACAAGCACCTCTATTATCCACATTGAGTATTGCCATGTTCAAGAAAGAAACAGCAAGTCAAATCAGTGCAGGTGCTGCTAAGTAAACCTTATAATGTGGCCTAAAGTCAGCCTCTATATTTGGTTGCCTCCATTTTTCATTCTATGTTTGGGAAGACCTAAGGAGGTTGTGCTAAGCTCAGGAGACAATGTTAGCATTCAGTTTTGAAATCTCTGTTTGGCTCCATCTGCAGCTCTAAGAAATTCCATGATCTGCTTTTTGAGAATTACTTGGAATAAGTATGCATGGTATTTACCCCAGAATATTGTCGGTACACATAAATGCACTAGGACAAATCCACTTTTTAGCTTCCCCTGAAGTGCTTAGTCAGACAACAATGGCCCACTGTGTCCGGATGACTGTCATTTAGGGTTGGAGTGCTTGAGCTTCTTTCCTGTTAAAAGTCCTTGGATGCTGTTTCTGAAGGACAAGGTTGATAATTTTCTAGCTTGGCATATTTACATTGGCAACCAAAATGCCTTGCCGCTCAAGACAAAAGGAAAAAGGGATAAAAGTCAGAAAAACTCCACCTAGCTTTGACAGGGCTGTGATTTTACCACAGATTCTGGTTCTGGCTTTGCCACTTCATCTCTCTGCCATTGTGTTAAGCATCTCATGCAAATGATTCATGGCTGAATAGGTGGCAGTGTAGTAAATATAAAGTTTTCTCTCTCCGTCTTTAAAGTATGTGCATTTCCATAGCAGCACTTTACAAGCAGGATGAGGAATTGGGCTTCATTAGGAGTAAGATAAATTCAGCCTGGGATCTAAGAAGTATGTCTGTTCACTGAGGCTTTAAATCATCTTTATTAGGTATTACTGCCTGTACAACATTGCCACAAAGTAGAATATCTTACAAGCCCTACTTTGACACTTTTCATTTCAATGTAATAACTCAATCTGTGAACTGCAGTTATAAATTAGTGATGTTCTACAAAAATGTTGGTAATTTAGAGAAGTAAACCGATTGCACAAAATAAAAAATATCTGTGATGAGCCAGATATTTCATACTTTAACAGAACAAACTTCGTATTTTGAAGAGGAATGTTAGTCTTCTCATTTAAGCATAAAACAGTATCAATAGCTGTACTATATTTTATTTTAAAAAAGGAAGGTTTCGATGCAAGCAACAATGTTTTATACAATGATGTTTCTACAGAAAATTATGAATTCTCCAGAATATTTGTGCATGTTTTTTTTCTTATTTAGTCTGACTTCATCAGGATAATGGACTGAGAGAAAGAAGACCTGTCATGACTGAATAATTCATGTATTCTCTTTTCACATAAGCAACGCAAAAAGGTGAGTTAAAAGATCAGAAACAGGAATTTGGCTGATAAAATTGGACTGTGTATGGACATCTGATACTAAAAGTTACCCAGGTTTCATACATCACTCCATGTAATGTGACAGGAACCAAAATATCCAGTCTGTCAAACAACAAATACTGGGGTTTTAAAAACCAGATCCAAATTGATGGGGCCAATTTCTACTTGTCTCACAGTAATTTTAATATGCTAATGAAATTAATTTACTGATGAAATGTAGCTGATTTTATATATTTCCTTTGCTACTGATATCTTGTCTGTGTGCTTATTCATTCCACAGAATAGCCAGCAGGGAACTCAAGGTAAACACTCATTACCTCAGCAAAGTGCCAAGACAAACTGTGAAAATAATTAGTATCAGGCAAAACACAGACAAACTTCAGACCCTGTATATTCAAAGAACAGCCTCCAGCTTTGTATGAATTATTTTGGGATTAAAGCAGATACTTGTTCCAATAGAAATAAAGAGCACAACAGGGAATGAGGTTATGAGTCCCTACAGAGAACCAACACCTGCTTCGAACTGCTGGAGTGTAAGACACAGGAAAATGATGTTTATTTAAATCACTATGATGAGATTGAATTGTGGCTAAGCTTCTAAATGTTATTCTAATGATTTAATAAGATTCTGTTCATCAGGCTGGCTTGTACAATCAGGAACCATACATTCAGTTACTCTTCCTGCCTTCTGTGGAGGCATTTGAAAACAATGAAAAGACTGGAATGAAAGGAAACTGGCCTGGCTCAGCTGCGCTGAATGTTGAAATGGATAGATGGTCATGCTGGCCTGCCCTTGTTTCCCTGAAGCACAACTGCCTTTCACTGCACCCTGCTCTGATGTAGCAGTTTGTAAATCCCTTGGTTGCAGCGATACATACATGGCTGCTCAAACACTTAGAACACTTCTCTTGCTTTAAAAGCATAAATTGCAGACTGTAGGCATTTGTCCTTTATAGGTTATGAACACTGATCAAGTTTTAACTGGTTATGTTGAGAGGGGCAAGCAACTGTTTACCAGCCTAGCAAGTATGTCCTGGTATATCTATTTAGCTTAGTCTAGTCTTAAAATTTTTCCTTCCCATTAGCCACCAGATCATTACTTCTGGAATAGTTTCCTCCAGAAGTAATTCTTCCAGTAATTTTCAAAATATTTGCATAAAGATCAGATGTTTTAAACCGTGACACATGTGCCTTATTTACTCTTAATCTTGATAGAAATATATACTTCCACTGTGATTTCTGGACCAGTAATCAATCTTGATGGAATAAAGATAACTGATTCCAGGTGATCAGCTAAACTAACACAGTCACTCTGTGTCTTCTCTCCACTGTTTTCTTCCACTCAGGATGTATTCTGGTTCATGATCTGCTACATATGTGAACTGCCATTTAAGTACTCCCAGTTTTAAAATTATTGAGTTTTGAAATGTAGACCACTAAATGAATGTTTTCTTTACTTTCCTGCAGAAATCCACAACCTCGACCAAGCAGTATGATGAAAAGGGATTCAAAATAACATGAGGGCTAAAAGGTAACAATAAAATAGCTACTAAAAGACCGTTAAATATCCTTGGAGCATTGCTCCTTTTGGCAGTGTCTACAGCAGGGTACACATGCTAGTTAATGCTCCAGCTTTCTGTTACGTACAGGTGATCAGAAATTCAGTGAAAGAGTTCTTGCCCATAAGAAAGTGCAATTTCATTGAAACATTACACTGGAACATGCTGATAGATACTTCCAATCTAATAATGTAACAAAAAAGGAAAATATCTTACAATGTATGTCAAGTTGACTATTGGTTAATATTTGTATTGCCTTAATATTGTAAAAAAACCACAGCATAAAATTTATCTCAACAATGAACATGAACACCTTTTATCCTGCTGAAACTTCATTGTGCATCATCATCATCTGATATCCTCAATATCAAATGCTCCATGACTCCTAAATTTTCATGTTCAAGAGGTTTTATTTCATTGGAATTCTTTAATTTCTGTTCCAATTTAAATTTGAACTAGTATTTTTGTAGAGTCTGAATTATCTACAGAATAGAAATTCTAGTTTCCAACCACCCTGAGTACTTTGCTTTCATAAGACAGCGTTTTATTAGAAAATCTTTGTATTGCCTCTTGAATGTCTAGTGTCAGTTATAAGGCACAATATACCTTCTATATGTTGAGTTGCAGTCAAAGGCTCAAAATCCATCTGGAGACCAGTAACAAATGGTGTCCCTCAGGACTTCTGAATACAGGACTTCTGAATACATTTCTACCTTTCTGAAATCCATCTTTTAATCTCTACAAATTATCATCATGCTATGAAAACTGTTGTTTTGACTGTGTTTGTCACTGAAATGTGACATGTTTTTGTCACGTTTGTCATTATAGAACTGTGTAAACCAAGCTAAGGCTGTGGCCACGCCCTCCCTACATTTGAGCAACAGCATTCATGAATCTGCAATATAAACCAAGGTTGATTTAATTCCTTTTTTTATTGTTGTTGGGCTACTTTTCAGTAATTTGAACTACCTGAACAAGCTGATTGTGTAGTTGCATAAGACTACACCTGGTGTTATTATCTGTTTACTATTCCTATCATATACTTCCAGTCTTATATGTAAGCTCTTCCTCATAAAAGAACTGAGCCAACGCCCCAGAAATCAAATGTGTCCTAAATACCAGGGACAAGTTCTGTTCTCATTAAAATCTGCAGTAAAATTATTCTATGAAAATACAGGTATAAATAGACTTTCCTTTTCAACATGGTCTATCTTAATGAAATGCAGATAAAAACCGAGTTGTCGGCACTCCCTCATCTGTCACAGGAGTGGATGTCAATCTGCTTTCTTTCCTATCAGTTTGATCATCTGTACTTTGTCACATATACAGGCGTCATGCATACAAACATAAGCAACTCCACATTTGCATTCACAATTCACATTGCATGGTTGTACCAATACTTTTCCAGTCCCTTCCCCAATATCTGTCCCTTCTTAGATCAGAGCTACATTCAGTCTTGCTCCACATCACCCAAACCTCATCTCATTTCCTGCCCCCCTTCATTTTTCTTCCTGATTCCTCCTGCCTTTTTTCATAACCATTTTATTGAAGATCTAATTTGTCCAAGTTGCCTAAGCTTGTGGATGTTCTGTCCTGCTCATTGGATAGTTAAGCTGAAGTCAATGAGCATATGCCTCAACTTGACTGGAATAAGCACATGGCTGAAACAAGTCCAGAGAGCTGAGAATCTCTCAAGATGACCCCTAATATGCCTGTTGCATCTTGATAATTGTGGAGGTGGATAAATGAGGGGGCTTTTTCTTGCAGCCCTCATGAAGCAAACATTGCCCTAAAGCTATTGCAGGCAATCCAAGCATGCATAGCAACACAGTTCCAAAAGCTTCTACGTCAATACTGCAAACTGTTTCAACATCCATTTCTGATTATCCACCTTTCTCTCATATAATGCAACAGAAGAACATAGATATTGGTTCTTTCCCCTATAACCAGAGGGGAAATGATGGAACATTTATTATAGTAATTTATGTCAGCAGTCTATACATTTAAACCAAGAAAATATCCTGACAAATATTCCTCTGAAGCCAAAGTAGTGTTCATGAGGAGTGAGAAAAGATTTCTCTAAACAGATATATAATATACATTTTTAAACAAAGCCTGGAAGAATCCAGGTATACCTTTTGGTGTTATATAATGCCTGAGAGTTAAATATAATGATACTTGGCTCTGTTAGTGTTTGTTATTAAGCCCCTTCTACTTACCGACGGCTTACAACTTGATCAAATTTTCATTGGACCAGAGCCTGGCAAAATATCTCAAAGTTAAAGAACTTGTTTGGGTTTGGTGGGGGAAGTGTTTCTTGAAAAGAGTATTTTAAAAGTTGGTTGTGATCAATACAAATGTACGTTTAAATTTTCTGGAACTTTTTCTATTTGAAAGAGAATCAAACATTATGCTGCCTATCTCAAATTTCTAACATGCTGCTTTTAACTTAGATCTAATACTTAGTGTCCGTTGTTTACCAAAACATAAGTGTCATTGGAGAATTCTCACAACTCAAAAAGACGGAAAATTAAATATTAAAAGCGGGTCAACAGATTGAGCCTTTCTCCTAAAAATGTATGTCCTATTTTGCCCTTAAATCATAAAATGTCTTAATTATTGAAGAGACATTTTAGAATTTGGGCAAAATTCTAGGTGTATACATTTTTCATTGTTTGGTTTTTTATGATTTATGGCACAAAGTAAATTATTAGAAGTAATAGTCTTTTCTTATACCTTTTTTTTTGTTTTGGTAGTTCTCACTTTACAGAATCAAAAGAACATCTGTCACAGTGTCTCAGCATCTAAGGGCTAAATCCATTCCAACATCAAAATCTAAGTAAACAAGACCAAGACAGGAGGGCTTCCCTATAACCTAGAGCAAGAAACATATTTCTTCATCACTGGGATACAAGTGACCCATTAATTCAATTTTTATGGAAAGAAACTTACCCCTGAGTCTCTTCTCTGAGGTTTTCCTATTTCCAAGGTCTCCACTATGCTTTTGTGATGTCAACACCGTAGGAACTGTTCTGGAAATCTCTTAGATGGAACCTGTGCATCAGGAGAGTCTCATCTGCTATTTTCTTGGCATGGAGAAGGAATTTATATAGCACTCAGGGGCAGTTTTGCTATTGTAGGTAATGCCTATACAGTCACCCACCTGCTACTTCTATCAATATTTTTTGCTCATATTTGCCCTCTTTACTTGCTTTATCATAAAAAATCCTTACTTGAATAGATAAACTCATTAATCACTTGTGTGTAAAAGGCAAGGAGGAGTTGGAGTCTGATAAACTACTACCACCATGAATTATTATGTATTTTAACTTCTGGCTACACCTACATAGATATTTTGGTGTATTCTGTCATATGCCCAGGGACTCTGCCCCCTCCTTCATCACATGTACAGTCACTTTCCCATGCACTCCATAACCCCTCATCTAGTGTACAAGAAAAGGCTGAGAGAGAAGGCTGGGTTTGTTCAGCCTGAGCTAATCTTACTTCTATCTTCAGCTACCTAATTGGTTGTTATAGAGAAGATTGAGTTAGACTCTTCTCAGATATGCATGGTGAAAGGACAGGAAATGGGCATAAGTTGCAGCATGGGAAATTCCCATTAGATATATTTTGAAGAAAATCTTTTCATTGAGGGTGATTACATCCTGGAAATTATTATTTTCCAGAAATAATTTGCTGTATGTCTATCATTAGCACACTAGTTCTGTTAGGATACAAGATGCAGATAGACTTCATTAAACACGCCTTCTTTTGAGAAGAAACAGTTAAGTATTTTTCCAGTAACACATCTATAAAACAACAAACCTACAATCCATACATCTGTTTTTGAGAAAACAAGCTACAGATTTTCTTGATTAGATGGAGCTTCCTACAGGAAGCTGGAAGGTCTTACTGAAGTGCATCACAACTGATGTAAGGTAGCCAAGACTTGATGGAAGCATGAATAGATGAAGAGGGGTCACTGAGAGCCAGAATGGCCATTGCCTAACCAGGGAAATATGCCATATTGCTCTATTCATTAACAGTTCTATGAGGGCTTTCTGTCTTGCAGTAGCCCCAGAGAATTTGTGAACTCTGGGCTGAACAGACCAAGCAGGGGAAAGCATTTCCACCAAAGGAGACAGTTATCTTACTGTGAATTCATTATCTTTTCCCTGTCCACTGCACCAATGTAATGCAATTTGCTCAGGCTCAACTCTTCTAGCTTCCTTCCATTCTTGAACTGATTTTAACAAAGCAGTAAAGACTGCAGTGTGATAGGATAAACTGTACTGTGACCATAATATCTACATAATAGATTACATAGTTGACTTTTTGTTTTAAATGACAAGATAGATCCTTAAGAGAGCAAAATTTTCACTGATTTGTTAGCAAACAGCACATTTGCATGTTTTTTTCAGACTATTTTGCTTACTTAATGAAAACAAGAAGAATCCAAACTTTTGCTTCCAGTTAGGTATCTCTATCAGTTAGTTGCAAAAATGAGGTTCAATATTCAGTTTCAAAAAAATTATTCCAGTCAAAGACGAGGAATTGCATTCAAGACACAGCTTTATACAAGATCTGGCATTTGGTAACTTGTCCTCCAGCTTTTCTTTGGTCACAGCAACTGCCAAAAGGAGAAGTCAGAGTGCCTTTGGATAAGCATGCTAACACACTCATTTTCTTCCAGATAACTTCTTCAAATTGACCCTTAGGGGACAACTACTTCTGGGGAAAAAAAAAAAAAAAGATCTTCTGGCATCCAGCAGCTTCTAAATTTATTACAGTAGTTAAAAACCTAAAATAAGTCTAATTGGCACTGTCTTCGTAGGTGATAAACAATAACATCCTACACTGCAAGGTGGAACACATACTATACAGAGGAATTTGAGCACTAAGTAGACCATGTCTCAAACTACTGTATCAAATAAATATACATTTCCCGTTCCCATAGGGTTCAGAACTAGCTGTGTGCTCCAAAGGGATGCCAGCAGTGACAGAGCATAGAGCATACAGGCAAAGGAAAGATATCCCATCTTCATCCTAGTTTTCTCTACAGTATTCGAAACCATTGGTCATGCACACATGGTGTAACCCAAGTGCCTTAACTTTGCTTTTCCTGGTTGGTGATGGGAAATAGAGAATTATACGCTTTTGCATTCTCCCAGATCAGTTGAAACTGTTTTCCATGTTCTACATCATGACAAGGTTGATTTCACAGCTTAAATATAACCAGGTATTAGTTTATGAGATGAGAAGACTAAGTACGGAGAATTTCACCTCAAATGAGAATTGGCCAGGTTGGGCAGAGTCTTGGGTGACATGGCTTAGTGTCTGGCGTCCCTGTCCGTGGCAGGGGGGTTGGACCTAGATGGTCTTAAAGACGTTTCCAACCCTAACTATTTTATGATTCTATGATTCTATGTTTTCTGATCATAATTGAAGAAACACCCTTGAAAAGTGATTTAAAGAGTATATATTTACTGTTTGGCTACTATCTTTGGTTCTATTCTGGGAACAATATGGAGACAGCTGCAGAATGTCTATGTCCCTCTTAAAGGTTTCTGTGACACATAAGAATATATCTAATAAGTTTTATTACTATCATTTTACACTTTCTTAAAGCATATCTTAATGCAGAAATCTTTCAGGACACAAGAGCAGACCTGGTGCATGAACATTTCTGTTGCACTGGGGACCCATTTGTGAACAACAAAGTTTTACCATTCCTTGAAAACAAGTTGCATGGTTAGATCTTCTACAAAGGATTGCATGGGAGTGAAGGAATTATGTTCTGAAAATGAAGAGCAGTTTGAGAAACTGAAGAGGCCTGGGCAGAGAGCTGAAGATGATCCTCTAGGTGTGTAATTTTTTCCTATCGTGCATATTTTTGAACGAACTCACAGTGATCTGGTCTTTATTCAGCCTGTGAACTGTAGCGTCCCTGTTGGTAACATCTCATGCTCTGGACTATAACAAATCTCTCTCCCCACACAGATGACATGACTATGCTTTAGCAGCTGGGAAGGGAGCCTTTTAGCTTAGACACCTTCCAGTCTACTGTCCAGCAACCGCCTTAAAGTATTGCATACTACAGTGCTCACAGAAAAGCGGTATCCTCTATTGCATACATTAAAAAAATCTAACATTTTTTTACGTAAGTAAAGCTCTTCTTTACTTACACCTCTCCTACTTCTGCTGTTCTTGGAAGTGTCTGTCCCAACTCACCTATGCCTCAGGAACAACCAGTTGGAAACATCCTGGTCTACTTAGTAGTACAATCTGTTAATTACTGCCATGATCAGAGCAGAGACTTTCTGCTATTCTTTTGTGCTTGCCTGGAACGGGTACATTCTTATCTCCTGATCAGAAGTATAAACTGGGTGCAGCAAAAGACTAGGTTCGAAAACTACTCTCAAGCCTTAATTTATGTGAGTGGTCTGCAAGGTCACTGTTTCCAAGCCAAAATGCAATTCCCTGATAGAGAGTAATTTATTAGGCTGTTCAAATATAATGAGAGAACTGTTTTCAAAAAGTCAAAGGTTACTTTTCATGCCTATTTTCTCAGCATGGACATAGCTAGCATTAAGTTGTACATGTTATAACATTTTATTTAAAAAAGCTAACATTTGTATGACAATGATAAGATAATAGAGGACAAGGAGATTGTATAAATATGTACCAGTGGAAACACTTCGTCTTTTCTGTGGTTATTTGTTGAAACTGTGCTACGCCTGCTGGATTCTACAGTTTCAGCCATGCAGAATATTGCCCAGAAGACACATACCAAATCAGCCTGTCACATTTTCTTTGGAGGCTCTAGTTTGATGTGAATGAATTTCCTTTGCCACCCCAAAATGCCTCTTGTGCATTTTTATCAAAGTGCTCTAAAGGAATATCAGAAACATCCTCGGAAGATTTTAAAACCTGTAATATTCAGCACTCAACAAACCATCAGTGGGTAAAGAAGGAATGTGGATATCAAGTTTCCTCCTGTAGAGTAAGTGGGAAGTAGTTGAACTGTCCAGAGGCAATGTGGGAGAGTTAGATGGTCAGATCTGCTTGAATGTGCACTCCTGACAGTTCATATTTGGATTTGGTACATACTCAGGAAACCATGGAATCCTCTTCTTATCTTGATCCTTGTAAATTAGACACTGTTCATTCTCTATACTGGCTATGAACGTGTCTCTTCAGTACCTCCTGGCTCCCGTGAACACCAGTCTCACTCTGCCTCTGATGCCTTTTCCCACCAAGCATGTGGAGAACTTTTATTCAGAGGCTTGAGGTAAAACATATCTGTGATTTAGCTGGTGGAAAACCACAAAACAGGAAACTGACAATAAAAGAACCACTTTTCATGCTTGAGAGGTTTTATGAATATGGAAATCAGGATATTTGCATATTTCTTTCCCAGAACTTTCTATAGGATGGAAACAGAACTGGTGACTTGCTAAACTCAGCAAAATGCATTCTCATTTTACAGCTAGAACATTATAAGTTAGGAGAAGAGTTTGATTTCTCTTTTCACTACCCAAGCATTTATTCTGCAGAGGTTAATAGCAAACCTGACTAATGAAATCCCAGTGTATTGCTGTTGTTCTTTAGCATCCTTATTTGATAGAAACGCATTTGAACAACATTCTCAATGATTAATATAGCCACATTATGCCTCTTTCATCTTAGAGAACGCTGATGTATTTTAATTAGGTCAATATATTATGAAGGGCTTAGATCTATAATGAATCATTTAATGATTTTTGCATTAGGTAGCGGTCAGGTTTTTTTGAGGTTAAAAGAAATTTATAGAGATTTCTACACTAGAAATTTTCGGAGGGTGAAAGGGAATATAATTCATTCTCTAAGAACATGATGTAAATTCCATTTTGTTCCAGGCCCCAATACGGTGAGACAAAAAACAAAACACTACCTTCTGGTGCAATATAAGCAATGTTGTACATGAGTACAGCTGAATGCTTCTGTCAGCAAAATAAGTTTATTTTCAAATACTGCCACGCAACCATCTACCTTTTTTTTCTGTCTGCATATAGCCAGGACAGGACAACTGCATTTTGGCATGTAAGGGCTGGTATTCAGAAATGCAGCTTCCATTTATCTTAGTGCAATCAGGAGACTCTTAGTACTTTGAAGGTCAGTATGCTTACAAAAACACCAAAACAGAGATGAGAACGTATATGTCTAACTTTAGAAACCTGCATATGCAATTTTGGCCTTCCCTTAGCAGACAGCTTGCAGCAATTTTAGATGGTATCACCATTTATATTTAAGTTCCTCCCCTTAAAATAAAAGGCCAACACCTTTTTGAGGTTCATGCTGTGATAAAACACTAATAAAAGAATCTATTCAAAATAACACTGCCAACGCAGAAACATTTCCCTCCATCATGGCAATTCGTATTTCCATATATAAAGCCAAGTTCTGCTATTTTTAATCTACTGCTAGGAAGCCACACTAGGCATTAAGCAAGGAAACACCATGGTTCCATGAGCCAGTGTTTTTTACATTAGTGTGGACCTGTCAAAACAATGCCGAATCTATTCCTCTGGCAGAAACACCCTGCACAATCATGGCCTAAGAAAGGCTGCAACTGAATATCTGTCTGTTTGGCAAATTCATCCCACTCCTTGTGAACGTCATAATATGCTACTTAATTGTGAGAGCAAACAAAATTTCTTTAATATTGCTCATATAGGAAAGAAGGAGGGCAGCAAGCCAGGAAGCTGGGAATTAGTCACGAGAAAAACGAACAAAAAAAGGAGGAAGAGGACAATTAACGACAAGGGGCTTCCTCCTAAATCTGATGTCCCCACCCAGAACCGCTTCGCGGTTCTGCAGGGGGCTAATAAGAAAGCATCCACCACACCTAATGAGCACCCTGCTGATGCACCAGTAAAGAGGATCGCTACTGGTGCCTCCAGGAAAAAGCGAAGGGTCATAGTAGTAGGGAACTCTACTTTGAAAGGCACAGAGGCGCTCATCTGCCGGCCTGATCCAGTCTCGAGGGAAGTGTGTTGCCTGCTGGGGGCTCGGATCGGGGATGTTGCTGAGAGGCTGCCTGCTCTAGTAGGTCCTGCTGACTATTACCCCCTCCTAGTGGTCCATGTGGGTGCTAGAGATATAGATAGCAGTAGCCTGGAGAACATTAAGAAGGACTACAGAGCCCTGGGAGAGGTGGTTAGGGGCTCTGGAGCTCAGATAGTTTTTTCATTGATTCTTCAGGGCAAAGGGGAGGACCTTAAAAAAGCTAGGCGTGTCTGGCAGGTTAATAAATGGTTAGAATGCTGGTGCCATAGTCAGGGGTTTGGCTATTTAGAACATGGGGCTCCATTTGGGAGGCCAGATCTACTGGAGGCTGGTGGAGCTGGTCTGACAAAGAAGGGGAAGAGCTGTTTTGGTAGGAGGCTTGCCAGGCTGGTCAGGAAAGCTTTAAACTAGATGTGTTGGAGGAGGGGAGCATTGATCCATCCCAACATTCCTGGTCAGTTGCGAGCACCTGTAATAAGTGCTTGGAGCGATGTAGAGGTGTTCCAGCTGCCCCAGCCATTGAGTCGGCTTCATCTGGAGCTCGGCTAAGGTGCCTCTATACAAACGCCTGTAGTATGGGGAACAAGCAAGAGGAATTAGAGATGTGTGCAAGGCTACGGGAATATGATGTCATTGGTATCACAGAAACATGGTGGGATGGCTCCTATGACTGGAGTGTCAGAATGGAAGGTTACAGGCTGTTTAGAAAAGACAGGCCAGGCAGACGGGGAGGGGGTGTTGCTATCTATGTCAGTGATAGGCTAGAGAGTATGGAACTCTGTCTGGGGACGGGTGATGAGGTAACAGAGTGTTTGTGGGTCAGGATCAAAGGGAAAACAGGAACAGGGGACATTACAGTGGGGATCTGTTACAGGCCGCCTGATCAAGAGGACTCTGTGGATGAAGCGCTCTGCAGACAGATAGGAGCAGCCTCACGCTCGCAGGCCCTGGTCCTCATGGGGGACTTCAACTATCCTGTCATCTGTTGGAGGGATGGTACGGCCCAGCACAAGCAATCCAGGAGGTTCCTCGATTGTGTGGAAGACAACTTCCTCTTTCAAGCAGTAGAGGAGCCGACAAGGAGAGGTGCCATGCTGGACCTTGTGCTCACCAACAGGGAGGGACTGGTTGGAAATGTGATGCTCCAGGGCAGCCTTGGCTCTAGTGATCACGAGATGGTTGAGTTTGAGATCCTCAGGACGGTGAGAAGAGCGTGCAGCAAGCTCACTGCCTTGGACTTCAAGAAAGCAGACTTTGGCCTCTTCAGGAACCTCCTTAGTAAGGTTTCATGGGATACAGTCCTAGAGGGCAGGGGGGCCCAAGACTGCTGGTCGGTATTCAAGGATCACCTGCTACGTGCTCAAGAGTGTTGCATCCCGACTAGAAGAAAGTGCAGCAGGAGGGCCAGGAGACCTCCATGGATGCACAAGGAGCTGCTGAGGAAACTTAGAGGGAAAAAAGAAGCTTATAGAAGGTGGAAGCGAGGACAGGCGGCCTGGGAAGAATACAGGAGCATTGCCCGAGAAGCTAGGGACCAGGTTAGGAAAGCTAAGGCCCAGCTAGAATTAAGTTTGGCAAGGGATGTAAAAGATAACAGGAAAGGATTCTATAGATACGTAGCAAATAAAAGACAGACTAGGGACAATGTGGGCCCTCTCCAGAAGCTATCAGGAGAACTGGCTACCATGGATTTGGAGAAGGCTGAGGTTCTTAATGACTTCTTTGCCTCAGTCTTCACCAGCAAATGCTCTGACCACACAACCCAAGTCTTGGAAAGCAAATGCAGGGACTGTGAGAATGAAGACCTTAGGCCCACTGTAGGAGAGGATCAGGTTCGAGACCATCTTAAGAACCTGAACGTGCACAAGTCCATGGGACCTGATGAAATCCATCCACGGGTCCTGAAGGAGCTGGAGAAGAAAGTTGCTAAGCCACTGTCCATCATATTCGAAAAATCCTGGCAGTCAGGTGAAGTTCCCGATGACTGGAAGAAGGGTAATATAACCCCCATTTTCAAGAAGGGGAAGGTGGAAGACCCGGGAAACTACAGACCAGTCAGTCTCACCTCTGTGCCTAGCAAAATCTTGGAACAGTTTCTCCTGGAAAACATGCTAAGGCACATGAAAAACAACGAGGTGGTTGGTGACAGCCAACATGGCTTCACTAAGGGGAAATCCTGCCTGACCAATTTGGTGGCCTTCTATGATGGAGCCACGGAACTGATGGACAGCGGCAGAGCAGTTGATGTCATCTACCTGGACTTGTGCAAAGCATTTGACACTGTCCCACATGACATCCTTGTCTCTAAATTGGAGAGACATCAATTTGATAGATGGACCACTCGGTGGATAAAAAACTGGCTTGATGGCCATACGCAAAGAGTTGTGGTAAATGGCTCGGTGTCCAGTTGGAAACCTGTAACGAGTGGTGTCCCTCAGGGATCGGTGTTGGGACTGGTTCTGTTCAACATCTTTGTCGGTGACATGGACAGTGGGATTGAGTGCACCCTCAGCAAGTTTGCCGACGACACCAAGCTGTGTGGTTCGGTTGATACGCTGGAGGGAAGGGATGCCATCCAGAGGGACCTTGACATGCTTGTGAGGTGGGCCGATGCGAACCTTATGAAGTTTAACCAAGCCAAGTGCAAGGTCCTACACCTGGGTCGGGGCAATCCCAGGCACTGCTACAGGTTGGGCGGAGAAGAGATTCAGAGCAGCCCTGCAGAAAAGGACTTGGGGGTGTTGGTTGACGAGAAGCTTAACATGAGCCGGCAGTGTGCGCTTGCAGCCCAGAAAGCCAACCGTATCCTGGGCTGCATCAAAAGAAGCGTGACCAGCTGGTCGAAGGAGGTGATCCTGCCCCTCTACTCTGCTCTTGTGAGACCCCACTTGGAGTACTGCGTACAGTTCTGGTGTCCTCAACATAAAAAGGACATGGAGCTGTTGGAGCGAGTCCAGAGGAGGGCCACGAGGATGATCAGAGGGCTGGAGCACCTCCCATATGAAGACAGGCTGAGAGAGTTGGGGCTGTTCAGCCTGGAGAAGAGAAGGCTGCGTGGAGACCTCATAGCAGCCTTCCAGTATCTGAAGGGGGTCTACAAGGATGCTGGGGAGGGACTCTTCCTTAGGGACTGTAGTGGTAGAACAAGGGGAATGGGTTCAAACTTAAACAGAGGAAGTTTAGATTAGATATAAGGAAGAAGTTCTTTACAGTGAGGGTGGTGAAGCACTGGAATGGGTTGCCCAGGGAGGTTGTGGATGCTCCATCCCTGGTGGTGTTCAAGGCCAGGTTGGACAGAGCCTTGCACCACGTGGTTTAGGGCAAGGTGTCCCTGCCCATGGCAGGGGGTTTGGAACTAGATGATCTTAAGGTCCTTTCCAACCCTTACGATTCTATGATTCTATGATTCTATGAATATTGAGCAACAGTCAATTTGCCGAAAATTGTTTTGAATATGATTTAGAGTGTGTTAGCATTTAGTCACATAGATAAATGTGACTAAAATTCCACTTTTTTATTTCTATTTTTTCTATAGTGCTTTTCTGTCGTAAGTGATGGGTCTCTGGGGGCTTCTTGGAGTTGAGCTATTTTTCAACAATCGAATGTGGGGAAACAGCAGCATTCACTGAGCACGTGCTGCTCTGTTCTAGCACTGTGAATGGTGTACAAGGACACAACACCCAAGCAGCTTATGGTGACTTACCTTATTCTAGACTTTCATATATTTATGTAACATGAAGATCTATAATTTCTTCAAAAAATATTTGCAATTATAGTTATGGAAACTATTTTCTGAAAGGGTTTCTCTAGGTTCTGTTTCACACTTCGTGTTTTCCAAAGTCGTAAGAATCTGAAGTGTGATTCATCTAAAGATATTGTAGGAGTTTTCTGTAATATTCCTATAAATCTTTGACCAATGGAAAGACTTATCAAAGAAATTTTCAGATTACTCTGTTACCTAGGAAGCTAAATTCATGTAGATTATGTGACACACACCTGTGCTTGTTCTGCAACTGGTATTACTGCAAGTGTACACAGCACTGACACCTTGCCCTTTCTGAGAAGTATCCAACCCATTCAGGTACTCTCACTCTCCTCTTGGGCTGTGTGATTCAGGACACTTATATACTGCTAGTGATTCTTCCCATTCTTGATTAGTTTTATGACTGAACAAAAGCTGTCTTTCTCTTCTTTCCCCCCATTAAAAAAACCCCAAAACAATAAACAAACAGAAAACTTGGGTTTTGTTTGCTACCTGCCTTTATGAAATCAGTTGGCTTCTGCAGCTGTGGTTGGAAAATCGTAGAATCATAGAATAGTTGGGCTGGAAGTTACCTGTAAAGCTCATCTAGCCCATTCCCCCTGCAATTGGCATGGATATGTTCACCTAGACATGGTTGCTCCAGCCTGACCTTGAATGTTTCCAGGGATGGGACATCTACCACCTCTCTGGGCAACCTGTTCCAGTGTTTCATCACCTTCATTGTAGAAAAACTTCTTCCTTGCATCTAATCTGAATCTATCCTCTTTTAGTTTAAAACTGTTACCCCTTGTCCTATCGCTACAAAATCTGTGAATAGGCTTTGAAAACTCGGAAATCCTTGAGGTTCTGACACTGAAACTGCCTAGTTATTTCCTATGCAGGACCAGAATCCTTATTTTGCCAAGAGTCAACATTTAATAGAATTTAATATTTTAAACAATGTAATTAAATTAAACCCTGTCACGGAAAAGTGCTCAATACAGCAACAACTTGGCGGAAGTGGGCAATTGTTTTAAGAAATTCACTCACCAGTAAGAAAACTTTCTTCTACATTATCCACTTAGCCTGGCTAATATCACATGAAACCGTGACATTTACTGAGGTAGTTCCAGAATTGTGCTAGAAATAATGCTGAACTGGCAAGCAAGCTTGAGGGTTATGACTTTTAATGACTATCTTCCTTCTACTGCATATCATATCTTCTGCTATGATGACAGAAAGTATTAAGACCCATTTTTTTGGCTCTGTAACCATTAGTTTTGATGCATTTCTTTGGCATCTGAGTTCTCTGTGGGCTTTATTGTGCCTGCGTTCAGCTTCACAATGTTGAAAGAGATTTTCAAGTTTTGGGGGTTGGAACTAGATGATCTTAAGGTCCTTTCCAACCCTAACTATTCTATGATTCTATGATTCTAAAAACCACAAAACAAATGCAAATTTCTTACCAGGTGGATTTTCCCAAACTGAGTTCTCACAGCTCTGATTTTTAATACCGTATTATTTCCCTGCAGAAATATTATGGATTATTCTATTAAACAAATTCAAAGGTGATGATGAATTGTGCCATGTACAGCCACCCTCATCACCCTATAGAGAACTTTGCACTGCCATCATTAACCTCCTTCCAGCAACAACTCTTTGGCTGCAACATGCTGAGACACGGTTCAAATCACCTAGTGGCTTTCCTTCATTCTGTGCTTGGGAAGTCATGCATATTTAGTGGCTTTTTTAACACACACAGTGGATGTGAACCCCTGTTTTTCACCATGTAGGCTGCTCTGGCTTTACAGCAGCCTGTCCCAAACATATGGTACTATGCATAAACCTTTGTCATGGCAGCAGCACTTTCTGAAACTGATGGCCTAAACAACTTGGATTGAGCCTAATGAACTGGCTAATCTGCTTCTAAGCTCCAAAACTGAAGAGTTTATTTGTCTAAGCACTGTCGAGGTCAAAGGGAAAATTAACCAATCCTTGGAGAAATAACCCCTGAAAGACTTCTGCTGCTTGTTTTTTAATCTTGTCCTCCTCCACTCCAGAAAAAAACACAAGTATCCTGTCTTCATTAGAAGAGCCATATAAAATGCTCACTATCCAAACAGACAATGGGTGAGTTCTCAAAAATTAAGGCAGATGAATACTTGTGTGCTATTGCAGCCTCACAGAGCAGTGGCTTCTTCAAGCAAAACAAAACAACTTCAATTGCAGTCAATGTTAGGCTGGGCCATGGGAAAGTTTAACTGCCTGGAAAGTAGACAAACTAAACTCTTTGAAGCCAATCAAATTCCTGTTAAATATAAATAATAAAAAATATAAATCTATAGTATAAAAACAACTCTTGCAAGTCTCAGAAGTACAGTAAAGACAATAGTCCTTCCTCCCTGCTCCAGGGGCTCTCCTGCAATGCCCTGGTTTCCCAGCCAGACCGCCCATGTCTCCAGATATTGGCAATCTCCAAATGGCTGTCTTATAAGTCTTCATGGGTCTGTCTAATACTACACGTGTTTTGCAATGTTCACCTGATCCTTTGGGCCTCTGTTTGAGTGTAATGGTAAACATCAGATTCAAATACCAGCCAAGGAGATTTTACCTTCTTCTGCTTTGGCATATTCTGCCCACAAACCCCAAACAGATCTGAATGTCAGTGTTCCCTAAACATAACACTGGATACAAACTAGGAGTAGACATGATCCTTTTAAACCATAGATCCTGAAGAAGGTTGCTTCCTGCCCATCTCTCCCCGCTGAGAACACAGAGAAAGCAGTAGATTCGCTGTGAGAAAGAGCTGTAAGCATAATTTCAGTCACGATTTTCCTACTTTGTTTTTAGAAAATCAAACAGAAGTTATGAATCTAAATGGCATCGTCTCAAAAGAAGATTGCAGAGTACCAAAGATATCTAGGTATACCTATGCTCCCAAAAGAGTGATTAATGTTGGTGTCCTTGATGGCAGCTTATTGTTGCCTCAGCAATGAAGAAGAGGATATAGACTATTTACCCACACATAGTTGGGCTTTAATTTTTTCCTTTATTAATTTTTCATTATCTCATCTTGGAAGAGTATGATAATATCCTTTCACCCCAAATATGCAAATAACAATAACTGCTTGAAGGACCTTTTAATGCTATATGCATATTATATTTGTATGAACATGCATATATTTAGAATATGGCCTCAAAAAATGTCCCACCCTTTTGTCATAAACCTGAAGTGGAGACAAATTGAGGCTTTGAAAATTAACTGGGAGAAGTTAGAGTTACTTGAGATCTGTCAACAGAGAAAATCATAATGAAGTTTATGCAGGCAAAGGTAATCTGGAATCTTAATACTAGAGAAAAAAGCTGTAAAATCTACTGGACACAAAAAGCTATTGTACATGAACCAGAAGCTTTGGGAAAAATTGTGGAGACATGTCCAGCCTACATTTTCTACAGCCTCTCAGGACAACGTCTAACCGTTATATTTTTAAAAGGTTAGGAAAGACCTTTATAGAGACATGGGACAGACTGGCTACTTGAAGAAGATTCAACTGTATCAGAAGGTAGTACCTCAAGAAACTTCTACCATGTTTCCAAGACAGTTTTGGATAAGGATCATAAAGAAATCTAATCATTTTCTTCAGTTCTTTGGAACCTTTTCATCAATCCAAAAAGAAATTCTAACCCTCTTCCATTTCCGCAATATCTGGTCACTAAGACAGTAGGGATCATTTTCATCATTATTTTGTCAACATTACATTTCAACTTGAATATCTTAAACAAGACACTAGCAAAGATATGAATCCTTGTCTTAGATGATGCAAGCAGAAAGGGGGGAAACCTAGTATATAACATCCTTGTCTCTGAAGTGGAGATGCATGGGTTTGATGGATGGACCACTCAGTGGATAAAAAATTGTCTGGATGGTCACACTCAAAGAGTTGTGATCAATTGCCCAATGTCCAAGTGGAATTCAGTGATAAGTGGCATTCCTCAGAGGTTGGTACTGTGATCAGTGCTGTTTAACATCTTTGTTGGCAACATGGACAGTGATACTGATGCATCCTCAGCAAGTTTGCTGATGACACCAAGCTGATTAGTGCAGTCAACACGCTGGAGGGCAGGGATGCCATCCAGAGGGATCTTGGCATGCTGGAGAGCCTGGCCAATGCAATTGTTATGAAGTCCAATAAGGCCAAGGGCAATGTCCTGTACCTGGATTGGGGCAATCCAAAGCACAAATACAGGCTGGGCAGAGAATGAATTGAGAGCAGCCCTGAGGAGAAGGATTTCGGAGTGCTGATTGATGAGAAGCTCAACATGAGCTGGCAGTGTGAACTTGCAGCCCAGAAGGCCAATCATGTCCTAGGCTGCACCAAAAGGACCGTGGCCAGCAGGTCGAGAGAGGTGATTCTCCCTCTCTGCTCTCATGAGACCCCAGCTTCAGCACTGCATTCAGCTCTGGGACCCCCAACACAAGAGGGACGTGGACCTATAGAAGTGAGTCCAGAGGAGGCCATGAAAATGAGAAGAGGGCTCGAGCACCTCTGCTATGAAGACAAGCTGAGAGAGTAGGGGTTGTTCAGCCTGGAGAAGAGAAGGTTCCAGGCAGGTTGAATTATTACTGTACTGAAATATGGTACTGATCTCACAGGAAGATCATGAAGTTTGGAGTTAGGCTATCCATTTTTATAACTCTGATAAAACCAGCTTCCTGATATTGAATATAACGCAATCTCAGAATAATACAAGCACTTTGAAATTTGTTCACATTGCACCGTACAACATAAAATATGATTCTGCAGCTGGATGTCTATTTTCCTTGATTTTTTTCTGCATCACAGGGATACTATATAATTTCTAACTTCTTTAGGACTTTGGTCGATGTTGTGGCAAAGATAAGTGTATACTTTTGTCTACATTTTATGTCTGTGCTCTGGTCAAGTGACAGAGGTAACACCAGACCGCCATTTGCAAACCACTACTGCGGAGTGATTGGTCTGATCTTGCAATTCTAACATTGGCAGTGGTTGCAAACAGACTTTTCTATATCAGGCACACATAATATTTCTAAATAGTTTTTTGTTACCACTAGTCTGTATTTACTGGAAAGCAAGAGTTCATTATAAAAAGGGAGAGAATGAAGTAATTTACGCTTTAGAGAAATTTGGTTTGAAACAGATTAGGGCTGTAACCAATTTCCCCTCACCCCGATGGAGTTTTTTTGTCTCCTTCCGTTACCATCCTCATCACCCTTAACACCTCACCAGTCTCAGGTCTACCCTTCACTAGTTTACCAATTGGAGAAGCCTGGCTACTTCTGCACCAGGTTTACATTTTCAGACCTTCCTACTGCAGTGGTTTGGTTGCTGGCTGTAATGCTGTCCTGGGATCTGACAGCTTTTCAGAAGTTTGACAGTTCAAACACCCATCATATATGCACACAGAGCATCATCCCTCTAGTGCATACACTGTGAGGTTTAGTGAGGCCCATTTCAGTCACACTGTCTGCAACAGATATCAATCAGCTGTTCTGGAATAGCAAACAGACTGTTCTGGAGAGCACCTATCAACAAAACTGACTAGAAGAGCTGATAAAAAGGAATGGAAAATTCCATGAGTTTTTTGTTTGGTTTTTTTTTTTTTGTTTGTTTTTTTTGGGGGGCTTTTTTCTTGGTTTTTTTTTTTGTTTGGTTTTTTTTGGGGTTTTTTTGGGGTTGGTGTTTTTTTTTTCTTTGGTTTTTTGTTTTGTTTTGTTTTTAATTTTTTTTGTTTTTTTTTTTTTCTTTTTTCATCTGATCTTTCAGAATGTAGTAAAAAAGTAATTGCACAGGCACAGTATGTATAAACTTTCCAGCCAACTTTAAACAGGTTCTCACAGGACTGTTATTTGCCTTATACCTGCAGGAAATATTTCTGTTCCGTGTTTCTATGTAATTCACCTATGGGGCAGAACTAAAAATAGTTATCAAAGACAGTTTGTTAAGGGAAAAGTGATTTATTCAGCCTTATCCCTGAGAGTTCATATGCAGCAGAAGTAACCATTTCTGCTCTTTTTTTCCCAACAGAAATAATTCAGTTACCTCTCAACTGTCCACTCACTAGATAATTCTATATAAACAAAAATAACTTTTTGGAGAGACCTCATCTACAAGATCTTGATCTTTGAGGTGAAGCTTCACAATGACATGAAGAAGCTGAAGAGACCCATTTATACAAAAGCATGCATAACAAACCATTAAACTATAATTTTATCTGAAAACTGAGGGCACATCTTAACCGTTGACAGCAGCATTGTCTGGAGTGGCCAAAGCCAGTATTAAAAATGATAGTACATATAGAAAAAGTGGCCTAATTTCAACAAGAGATTCATATGGAGCAAGGTTATAAATGAGTCAGCACTGAACTCCATATACTTGGTTCACAAGTATCTGTGAAAGAACATTTTACATAAAATACAGTGCAATTAGCTAAGATTACTTGGGTGTAAACAACTTTAATGTGGCCATGATTTCCTCCAATGTCATTCCTTTTCTCCTCTGTCCTGATTTTCAGCTGTCCTGGTTTAACCCCAGACAGCAAATAAGCACCATACAGCCACTCACTCGTTCCCCCCCTGTTGGAATCGGGGAGAGAATTGGAAACTTAAAACTCATGACTTGAGATAATGACAGTTTAATAGGTAGAGCAAAAGCCATATGCACAAGCAAAGCAAAACAAGGAATTCATTCACCGATTCCTATAGTCAGGCAGGTATTCAGCCACTTCCAGGAGAGCAGGGCTCCATCATATGTAATGCTTACTTGGGAAAACAAATGTCATCACTCTGAATGTCCTCCCTTCCTTCTTCTTCCCACACCTTCTTATTGCTGAGCATGACACCGTGTGGTATGGGATATCCCTTGGGTCAGTTGGGGTCAGCTGTCCTGGCTGAATCCCCTCCCAACTTCTTGTGCACTCCCAGATCACTTGGTGGTGGGGTGGGATGAGGAGCAGAAAACTGCTCAGCTCACTGCTTAACAAGAACATACTTGTATTATCAACACTGTTTTCAGCATAAACCCAAAACATAGTCCCATACTAGCTACTATGAAGAAATTTAACTCTACTCCGACCAAAACCAGCAGATCAGCACTGATACAGAATCAAAGCAAGAAATATTCTCACTGGTGTAAACGTATAGTTGGTGGCACTTCTAACCACTGAAATTTTCTGCTTTCAAGGCCCCCATGTTTCAAGAGACCTTTATTTTCTAGTGGAAAATCTCCAAACACTTTCGCATTCAATAAAACATGCTTCAACAAAGAATGAGCACAGCCTGAGCCAGCTTTCCATCATTTTTGCTTGTAATTGTTTAAGAAATTATCGTGTGGTAAACATTAAGCATCCACTTTTGCTCTTAAAATCAAACCAAATCATCTTGAAGACATTTTCTTGGCTCAAGAAAGTTTAGGCCACCAAGCGTGTTCTGGGTTAGAAGCAGAGACTATAAAATGGCCTTTCATTTGGCTGGGATGGTAAAGGCTAACACCATTCAACAGTACAGCCTATCAAGAATTTTTCTTATATTAATTCTCTGGCAAAAAAGCAGCTGTATTATTCATAACTGAACTAATCTTGTGTTTACTAGGTTTGGTTTCAGACTCAAGTATATATTAATAGTGAAACTTTATTGAAGAACTTAGTTTTAGAGACATTTATATTATTCAGAATAAATGAAAAAAATACTGAAGAATCATACACTGGATTAAAAAAAACCTGATTTCAATAGTCCTGGAACTGTTTGAAATATTGCAAAGTATTTTTCATGGGAAAATGGAAACCCCCTTCTACATCGATCTCTTAAAAGGTGACAGGCATAGGTTCATATGATTCAGCTGATGACAGAGCAGGGAAGGGAGTCCCAGCTTCAACTGGTCAAAATCAAATGAGTGAGTTCTAGAGTTCATCCACTTTCTCATTGGTAGTTGGATCTTTTCCATTAAAATAAAATCTTTTTTCCTAATAAATGTTTAAGTGGGATAATGTGGTTTGCCAGCTTTACAATCATTATAGCTTTCTTGCTAATACCTAGAATATTTGAAAGATAGCTGTGACTGATAGTGAAAAGGTCTTTAAAAAAAGACAAACATGGATTCCAGCTGAACAGCAGGAAAATATGATTAAATACAGCATGATTGGCAAGCAATCTATGGTAGAATAATAACAAAGTAATGTTTGTATGGTACTTCTAAAATATTTATCTGAAATTTGAGATCCACATGTGGGCAAGGTTATAACGCAAATTTGCCCCAGCTTCAACATGGATAACATTGCCAGAAGACCCTTCCCTTTTTAATTTTATATGGGAAAATATTTAATATTTTAATATTTAATTTTTCAAATCCTTTTTGATCTTTCTCAGGTCAGGAAGTATATTCTTACTGATAACTATTTGCAAAGTATCTTATTAAGACAGGGAAACTGAGACATCAAACAAAAATATTTATCCTCTCACAAAGTAATTGTGACAGACTAATTTTTAAGTTCCTATCCCATAGAGCCAACTACAGTCTTGTTTCAATTCTCATCACAAGAAACATCTTGTGTCAGATCAATGACCAATTTACATCCAGTGTTCTCCCTCTGACAGTGACAATAGGAGACGCTATTTAGGAAGAACACATGAGCCTAATTGCTGCCAGTGGTCCATTACTTTGTGCTTCCCCAGCAGTATCATTAGGGATGTTAGAAGGAACACTCATTTTGTACCTATTGTTCAGGATTTTTTTCTTATCTCTTTACAGATTTAAAAAAAAAATAAAAATCTGCTCTAAGTCTGCATGTGTCATTACAAAGCTGTTTTTAGACAACCTTACATACAAACATATATATGCATATTTTTATACATATACCTGTGCAGTACATCCTGAAGAGCTCCACAATATCCACATATCTAGGAATGATATATTAGAAAAACAAGTAATTTGCTCTTTGGCCATTTTCCATTGTAAGTACGATACTATTTAAAGCAGAGACAGCAGGAATTGTTTAAAAGATGAATAACATTTCACAGGTACTGTTGCCTCCAGCAAGATATCAATCACATTTAGGATAATAAAAGGGTATGTGCCACAACTGGCAGTTCTTCATTTGAATGTCTTTGAAATGAGATCTGAAACTGTGCTGCTGCTTTAGTGGTTGCAATTCTCAACTTGACAAGGCAGCTGAAAATAAACCCTCAAAGAACAGTGATTAGTACATATTGTCCTTCTATCAATGTATTTTCAAGGTCACTCAAATGTTTATAAGTCTGCTTTCCCTATTTCTTGAAATGAAAATTCCATCTCCAAAGCTACCCTCACAGTTAGACAATTCTCCTGGAGGAAAAATATAGAGAAGAAATAAAATGTTGAGGGGTAAACTAAGAGTGATATGCAGTTTGTATATCTGACAGAGTTTTTGCCTGGGAGCGTGTAAAATCTGTGGCAAATTTACTTTGCATGAATAGTCTTGTTTCAAAATGAAAAGATGTCTTGGCACTGCAAGATGTTTCCTTAGACTTCCCTATTTAGTACTTACAAATCCATTTTTTTTTTTCATCAGAACTATGTTTTGATGGGAACAAACACTGATAGCCCTAAGCAAGTTTCTCTTGCAATAGTTTTAGCAGCTATACAGCTACCAAAGAAGCTTTATATAGAAATGGCACCAGAAAAGAAAACCACCCTCACCACAGAGAAATTGGTCTAGAGTTCTCCAAGCAGATTCACTGAGGGATATATACATGAATAGGGAGAAAAAGTGTCAGAAGCCTCACTAAAAAAGGAGAAAGAGGAGAAGAAGCTAGAAGGAGCCAGAAAACCCCCAAAACCCCAGATTAGCAGTGTTCTCCTTACTAGCAGGCATCAAGGGTTTATTAATGCTGCTAGTCTGTTCAAGTCAGATTATTTGTGCTTCTCTGGGTGAAGTTAATTACTACAACTGGGTCCAATGGCTTTCTACCACCAAAACCAGAAAGCTGCTTTTCTTACCACTTTGCCCTCTATTTCAAGCCAGATGCTCCTACTCCTTCTCTGGCACCCATTCTAGCACTGGTCAGCCTCTGTGGTGAGCCAGTTCAGTTTGCTAATGTGTCAGAAAGCTAATCCAATGCAAAGAGGGTGAAGTCTTCGCTCTCATGTTAGCAAGCTAAATTGTCTCACAGTGTGGCCAACCACATGCCAAAATCTGTGCAAAGACAGGGACAGGGCTGCACAGCACGAGTGAGGGGAACAGGAATCAGGGAAGGGCTTTTGCCTCTTCACAGCAGTGAGCTGTGAGGTTGACACAGCCGTAACACCTGATCACCTCCCCAGGGGCTTTAACTCTGGGGTTGCATTATTTCAGTCAGGTCAGACCACAGCATGCAAAAGTCATACATCACTTCCTCTACCATGACCTAAAATCACAATCTAGTCTAAAAAATAAATAGATTTTAAAATCATGCATTCTTTTACTGGCCTTCTGAGAATGTGCTTTTCATTCTACCATTTTTTTGGTTTGTTGTTTTTTTTTTTTTCCTACCAACATTGGGAATGAGCTAATCAAAACACAAAACAAAACAAAGGCAAATTTTCACAAGCCTTGAGAAAACAGAGATTTTGTTGTTTGTGGGATTTTTTTTTTTTGGGTCGTTTGTTTTGGTTTTGGTTTTGCTTGGGGTTTTTTGTTTGTTTTGTTTGGGTTTTTTTGTTAGGATCAAGCTAAAGATCATGAGACCAATGATAAAACACAAAGTTTACAACAATGCTCTTTTTACTCCACATTGTTTTCCATCAGGTGAATCAAGAAAAATCTTTTTTGTTGCTGCCCTTACGAAATTGAGGCTGACGAAAGTTTTGCCTTCTATTATCATTTGGCCAGGACAGATGCTTCTGTAGAAAATAGTTCAAAAGAGCAGGGATAAGGGCTTGGGGCGTTCTCTCTTGTTCATTTTTCGTTTTAACTCTCTCCTGCACAGCCAGCCTCATACAACTCACATGAGTATACAAACATATATTAATATACAATTACAATGAGTATACAGTAGAATTGCTCCTGATTCATAGCAAACAAATGAAAATGAAAGCTAGATATTTCAGGGCAAATCAAACATGAGTTTGTTTTTCTTTTCAAATTATCTTTTTTATAGCCTAGCCTCCAGATGGTGAATGATTGTTTGCTAGGCTAAACTGATGTTAGACAACAGCACTAGTTTTTAATTACATCTTTGAACACACAGTGTATTGAAGTGGAGGAAATGAGTTAAAGCTAAAAATTATTTATTGGATGAAGCATTTAGTATGAGACTGCAGACAATTACAAGCATGTCTGCATCTGGACTGAAACACAGAATTGCTCCATTAGCTCAGTAGCTGAGAGATGGTCTGAGAAGAGAGAGAGCAGCAGTTGTCTCTCACAGCATGCTTTCCTCTTTAATTAGTAAGATATCAAGCACAATTGAAGTGTCTCATTTCAGTGACTTTACCCTAAGTGAACCCTTAGTACCAGCAGTTAAGAAACTTTACCACTGAACACAATGCATTTTGCATTGTAATTTACTGCATGGAAAATGTATTTTAGAGCCAAAGATTTCATATCCTTGGAGTTTCTAGATTAAGTTTCATTTAGACATTCAGAAAGATAGTGAAGCTAAAGCTTCATGTTGGTTTTATGATTTTCTGTGTGTGAAATCTGGGGTTTAAAATGGTTTTTCAAATTCACAGGTATGAATTTCTGTATTTGTAATGATTTGAGCTACTTTAGTTCTCAAAAATTGAGGTTGATTCAACAGTTAGGTTAAAGAATGCAACATAGGAAGGGATCTGTGTAACCACAGACAGTAGTACCGTGTTGTCTTGTTAATACAGTTGTTAAAGTTCCATTTCAAATTGGTAAATAAATTATCCACACTCCTTCTGTAGAAGGATATTTTAGACGTCTAAAATCACTCTTATTTCTTGGCCACATTTATTCACAGCCAGTTCATAAGTCACATAATTTAAGATTAGATTTGGTTTCCTAATTCCATTTCATGAGTAGTGAAGATGCACAAGCACATACACAAGCAAATTTCAATAGCAATAGTGGCGAAAGAATGACGATCAGCACTTAGACAACAAAACATACACTTTAAGAGTCAATACACACAGCAAATACAGGGCATGAAGACAAGCAGTCAACAGTTCTATCAGGAATTTGATTTTTCTTCCAATTATTCGTAGTAATTTTAGAAATGACTAAGTGAAACTTATTTATAAGCTGAACCTCTTTAAATTAACCTAAAGTTGAGCAAATTACCTTTCTTGTAGAAAAATACAGATTTGAAAACTTTTACTGGTATATTTTAGATACATGGCTGGTAAGTACGTATACATAGAAGGATGTCTGAAACAGAGCAGATGTCATCTGAACCCTTTTGAATGTCAGAGGGAGCAGCTGGGTCTGGGTTGGAGGTGTTCTCCCCCTTGAATAGCTCACACAGAATATCTGTTCTCCTATGCAACACAGGCAAGGCGCTTTATTCAATCCAGGGAAAAGATATTTGTATTGATGGGACTAAGGCCAAGCTTCTCCCAGTTGTCTTTTGTTTCAGAATAGGTCGGGAAAGAGAAGATTAAGAATTTGTTTCTCATAATGAACTGGAAGCAGTATATCATTCCCTCCTCCAGGACTGATTAATGGTCTCTGCTGACCTTGCCATACACACACACAGGCACAACTGATTTCATCAGTCCTGTGGCACACACTCCCAGGGCATTGCGCAGGCAAGCATGACAGGGTCATCGCTCTACTCCTTCCCCAGGGACTGAGTTGTTGATCCCTCCCTTTATTTTTTTTTAACATTGGACTTCTTTCTCTGCTGCTCAGTTGCTCAGGGAAGGAGAAATCCCCGCTTTCAACAGTTCCCAACAACCTAAGCAACCTCGGCTCAAAGTCCGGGTGGGAAAGGTTTCATTTCTCCATTTTCCCTCTCAGTAAGACATTAAGAGGAACACAGGTTCCCAGCAGCCCTTCTTCAGGGGTGCTCAAGGGTTACAGCTCTCTCTGCTTTCTGCTCATTGTGTGTTTGAGAAGAGGAAACTAGCTGATAAGCAGGCCTTTACACAGTGCTATAAAAGAAAAAAGCAAGCTAATTAAAAAATTGTGTAGGTTGTTTTCCCCCCCGCCCCTCCATCTCTTACACACTGACTCAGTTTGCCCAGCTCTGCTGATGTCCTTGCCTTTTAGAGACTATTTCTAGATTGAAGGAAATGAAGAGGATGTAGAGATGGAATTTCCTTTTTCTAAAAGCTCATAAATGGGCTAATTATAGAAACTGCCATTTGGGCAAAGGAACTCCACCTTCCAGAGTGCTTTCATAATACATATCTATTCCAAACATCATCTTTAAGCTGTTTTAAAAAAACTCAACAAAAAACCCATAAAAAATCCCCAACAAAACCAAATGACTTAGTTATCTTTAAATTCATATGCTTTTTGTGATTAGATAAGCCTACTTTCTAATACCTGCAAGCTGGTGAGAATGCTGGTATTGCAGAATCAACAGGCCTGCTGAGCAGGGACGTGTGTTAAAACAGTATAAACCAAAGAAAACACTTAACCAATGATACCCAACACTAGGGACTAAACAGTATCTTTTCATGTACTGCTGCTTCTAGCCCTATTTCTGCTGACTCTGGGGCAGGAAATTTGACAGAAATCCTTCCTTTATTTTCTGGAAACTAGGGAGAGCACTTTAACAGTAGCCAGCACTTCTACATATCAATGTATGAAACATGATTAAAGCTGAATACTTGAAAACCACATATATATATTACTATTTATATATAAAATAGATTTGACATAAAAGATTTGAGGATTGCTTTCTCATAGCTGTCACTCTACCAGTATGTCTGTGCCAAACACTGAAAAATCCTCATATTTCACATCCCAGATAATCACAAGGCCATTGCTATATATTAAAAAATGATACCATTTTGAAAGTTTTTATTCGCCACCTGTTTGTGTCGTGTAAATGTGATTCCAAGTTTTATTTTAAAATCATAAATGCTATTAATGTCCATCATTAAAAGCAAATGCCAAGTTCCTCACATAAAACAACCCATTACTCTGGAAAGAGAAAAGGCTTTAAGAAAATCCTCACTGAATGTCAATAGAATAGTGAGTGTGGGACATACTGCTGAAGTGACTCGCAGAAGAAATATTGCTGAGGTCAGTTTTGTCTCTCATCCTGGCTTCCTCCTAGCAAGCTCCTGTTCATTTCTCTGCCTCAGTTTATTTGACTGCAATATGGAGAAGATGATAATCTACAACTCTGATGAAAACTAACACAAACAATGCAAAAATTTAGCAGTGTGTTTGGCACATCCTGGAGAAATTAAACAACATGAAGCCCTCTGCAGTGACTTGCAGTCTAACTGAGGTGGAATTCAAAACAGCCTATCAACATACAGAGAACACAGTAAATTTGAACACACCAGATACAATGCAAGAAGAGTACAGTGGCATGCTTTTTTGTAATGATCCATGAAAAATTAGTTAAGGAAGCTGTATGGTACATGACCCAGGATTATTAAAAATAATTTAAAATACAGTAAAACATGATTCCTCCCATTCCAGGCCTCACAGACTGTCTCATTCTTTAACTTCATCCAGGAAGCTGTATAATAGGTTGGATTGTCTGCAACCAGCCCTGTCTACATGCCTGTAGATATCATGACTGTAATGAGGTGAAATGGGGACAAAATGCAGGTTTTTTTTCCATTCTACTCAGCTTTTACATAAAACCAAAATGTAGCATATTTTTTGTCCATACAGATTAAACCAAAATAACTCTGAGATTCCCTGGTGTCATATAAAAAAATAAAATATCCTTTTGCATGTATTTCTAAGAAGACTTTGACCTTAATTCAATATGTTTCTTATTGGTTTCTGGGTAAACTTTCCTGTGACAGATATAAATGTGGTTAATGAGATTTTAAAACATGTTTCTGAGTAGTTCATTTAATTACATTACCCTGGCTTAAAGTGACCTTTAAAGGCCACTCCCTACTGACTCCTTTTGCAATTACTTGAGAGTTCTCTACCATTTTTTAAAAAATAAAACCTTATACTGAACACAATTAAGAAATAATTGTCCTTATCCATTTGTGTAATGAACATCACAGTGGGATTTCAGACTCTAGCATACCTTATTGAAGAGGTAAAACTGAGAAATAAGGAGTGAGAGAGTTTTCTACAGGTCCTTGTTAAAAAAGAGCAAAAAAATTCATCTCATCAATATCTGCAGACAAACTTGGTGGGCTTTTTTCTCATTAACATTTAGAAACACCTTTACATAGAATTCAATTTTTTTTAAATTACTTTTCAGGCAGGCCCAACTACTAGCTTACTTTATTTAGTTCAAGAGTGGGAGCAAGTTAAAGGCTCTTTTTCACTGGAGCCCTCAGCAGCTCCCAGGAATGATGGGGGACAGATCTGCTACACTTTCCTATCCTTTTCAAGAATCCTGGTATCCAAACTCATGGAGATTACAATGGGTTCCCTGTCACCTTGAGATATCACAGGATACAGAAGAAAACATATGAGAAAAAAATGACAACAGCAGTAAGATATTTTTTAAGTTTTCCTTTTCCATGGTTAGAAAGGTTCAAATGGGGGTTGCCCCAGACACCAGACCGGGTATATACTATTAAACAAGAGAGGACCAAGGAACAAGCTGGAGTACTGTATTCATGATGGTCCATCCTGCTGGTTATCATAGTTGACAGAATTTTGTACCAATTAGCATTCACCAAGAAAATGCGCAGGAAAGGTCTGAAGGATAGCATTCATGGGGGATCATTTCCAATAGATGGTATGGGCAAGACTGAAGCAGTTTTTCCTTAGTCTAAAACAGTACCCCAGCAGCATGTGAGCGCCAGGGAGCAGTGCAGTGAATCAGAGGATTGCAAGTTTCCTCATTGATCTGCCTTGCCCTGAACTGCAATAAAGGTATATGGCAGTATGGACACTTTTGTCTCTGACGCAGGCAAACTCTTGATTGAATGCTGCATAACCTTTAAAAATAATCTACTTCAAGTGATGAAGTCATTCATGGGCGGTTATTTTTCTCTCCAGAGCACCTGTCATCCTAAATACAATTAGTGGCTATGCTTCATCACTTCTTTCCTATCACTTTTCTCCACATCTTTCATCATCTGAGATTGAGATTGGTAGACTAATAGGCAGTGCACGTGTGGGAGAACAGTGGATCTGTATGAGCAATTGAGTACTTATTGTGTTATTTGCTTTGCTTTTCTTCTCTTAAAAGCATATGGGTAACTTTCACCTTTTTATGACAACAACTCCCATAAGTCTTAGTGAGTCTAAGTCTATTTGTATCAGGACCTAATTTAATATGCAAACATATATCATCTGTGTTTGATTATCTGTTGATGATCTGCTGACTCCAACTGAATACCCTTGCTGGGTTTATTCTTTCCATGTGTGTTTTCCGGATGTCCTTCCCATAGCAATTGCACAAACATGCATTACTGAACAATTTGTATAGATCATCATTACCCAGATTTACTGCAAGTGGGATACTGTAAGTGGCTAATAGGATCAAGTCTTTCGTGGATGTTTCATTCAGTCTCATAGACTTCACTTCACTAAAAATAACAGGGATGACCAAATACAAAAGTTTGTCCTCTGAAAAATGCATGATAACATAAAAAATTAAGACTATCAGATTGAACAAACCAATCAGAAGATGATCCCTCATTAAGGTTGTACTAAAAAGTAAATGTGACAATATTTACCTTGCGAGAGGAAAGCTATTACGCCTCAGCCAAGCCGATGAAGCAGGTTGCGCAATTACTCATCCACCACAAGGAAAAAATGGGTTTAGTTTCTCTTAGTCTAGACTTTTTCTGCTGTTCTGACAAGCTTTTGTGTTCTGTATCAGAGGTCTTGCATGTCTCCTTATCTCAACATGCTCTGATTCTTTGCTCTTACTGTTTGTAATTAGTACCTATCACAAGGTGTTCCACATGGCACTTGCAGAGCATTGCAGCTTGCACCCCTGCCTTTGGTAAGAGAGAGCATTTTGGAGGAACAAGTTATGAGGCTTCTTTTAAATAATTACTCTTTAACAAGAATTAATTTCTATACTTAATTATTGACAAGGCCTCTTATTCTTGAAATGTTTTTTGTTTGTAGGCTATAATACAGTCTGACAAAATGTCAAAATCAAGGGTCACATAATTTATGTTAATTCAGCAAAAGATCAAAGCTTATTTTTACATCTTATAATTGATTAACCAATTCTAATCTAATGTCAAAAAAAAGATACTGTAAACACAGAGAGAGCTTTACAGCAAGCCAGAATTTTATCAAAGTGACGACCTATTTTGCAATAAAAGATGCTATTTCTAGAAAACAAAATTTGTTATTTCTGTAGTACAAAAGCCTACTTTACTTGAAGGTGGATGTAAATTAATATTCCTGTCCTGGAAAATATTTTGAACTGCCATCATATCCTTCCTGTGTCATCTTTTTTCTCCTGCATGATGAAAGGACGACTTTTGGAAGATTTTCAATAACATGAGTGAAGGAATATATCTAGCCAAAGGAGGAAACAGTTCTTTTGGACATTAACCTAGCCATGAGTGCCCTCAGCTGGCACACAGAAAATGAAGCCAAGGCATGGCTTTGCCTGATCTCATGCACCGAATTTCTGAATAAAATTCCAATGTAGGCAGCAATCTATGCAGGCCATCTATGCCTACCAGAGCTGTTCGTTAACTACTCACTAAGAGAAAGAATGATTCAATATGTCAAAGGTAAATTTTCCTGTAATAATGGGTAACCAGATCCCTGTTTTAAGACATGCCTGATAATTTAAATGCTGAAAAAAACAAAGAAAATGTTCTTACAGTCCCATAGCTCAGTGCACTAACTTCCATCCTAGAAAGATGGTGGATTTAGTTTTTATCCCAGGTAAAAGAGCAGCTTGAACTTCTATTGCTCACAGCCGAAATTAATGTTGTAAATATTGGTCTTCCTAATCAGGGTAACAGGCGCAGCAGTTTTGACCAGCAATGCCTGCAGTGCACTGAGAGTTTTCAGAGGTTAACTACAATTTTGATGCTTTGTCTTCTTCCAAAAACGCAATGCAAAATTACCAACTATCTCAGGAGGCTTGGCTAAAAATCTTTCTTCCAGCAGGTCCTCTACTCGGAGAACTAGGAAGACAACACCCATCAAGCTTTACTATACTACAGAAGTGGGGCAGCCACAAAGGTCATCATCTGAAAGGATCCTTCACCCAGGCTGTGGTGATCCTTCAGATATGCAGATATGCTCTCCAAAGCCAGTGCCTGGGGGCCAGTACACTGTTGGCCATGCCTGGCAGGCTGTCCCCTGACAGTCGTTGGGTTGTTCACAAACGATAGACAGAGTTTCCTCTGCTCCTGGATGCCTTGAAGACTGCTCGTGGGCAGAAACAGACATAGCCCACATCTTTACTGAAGCTTAAATTAAAAACTTCTTCACCTCAAGAAAACAATTTTAACATAATGAGTTATTTAAATGTGAAAACAATTCTGCATGATCTGCATGGATCATATTGTACAATGACTCTCAGCTCTGATGTGCTTCCACGGTAGTAGGTGCAATTTAATGATGTTAAATTTAATTAAATGCTGCATATGAAGTATGTCAAGTTTAGAACATCTTTTCCTACCATGATCATCACCGCAGGATGTGCTTCTGTGACACAAATACCAGTACATATTCTTCCTGCTAGATTAGACATCTTTGTGCAGATATTCAAACTGGTTGTTAATTGAACAAGACTTTATTTATTTTCATATCAGTTCACTTACATCAGGAACTACACTCAGTATTTTTGTTTTTCTTTTCTCCGCCCTCCCACCCCACCTCTCAGCATTGTAAACAATGTTTTCATTCAGTCTATTTATTTCAATAGTGCATATATTTCTTGACAGTCTGAGAACTCCTTGTATACTATCTACCTCCCACTGTTGGCAGGTCATTGGCACACTGTTTTCATGAGAATTCTTTTTAACATTGCAATAACCCCTGACAAGAAGTGAACAGAAAATACAGCAACAGAAGTTTTATCTTAAGCCTGGGAAAAAAAGTTATGATGTTCCTACTAGCACCAAAGACCCTGCTTTGGTCTATCACAAGTATCACTGCAAAGCATTTGAGCAAGGCAGTATGGCATGTTTATAAAACGGAAACCAGTTTTATTACAAGCTAAATTCTAGACAAATACAAAGGTAGTGTTGGGAGTACATTTCCAAATCCAGAATATTTCTTTGGAAATGTGGAAATTTGGAGTATCTATATACCTGGTAGTGCAAGCAGGCTGACAGTTCTGCAAGTTGCCTGTGTCAGCCTGCTTGTTACCTGCCTGCCCGCCACTCAGCTGGACAGCCAAGGGGCAGCTTTGCCAGCCCACAGTGTCCCAGACACCCAGCGCTGCTTATTCTCCCGGTGCTGGGCCTCTGCAGCCTCACCTTCCAAAAGAGACAAACTGATATTTCATTTGTATCTATAGGGCAAACTAAATTTTGCTTTCCTGTCAAGAACTGCATTGAAGACCATTCTCACTGGGAGAATCAAACTTCTCTGTTAAAGTAGATTTACTCTGATGTCACCCTATTGACAACCAAGAGGTTATTATGGATTTAGGACTGATATAATGGAAATATCTGGCATAGCCAGCCAAGGTAGGTGAAGCTGAAAATAGATTTAAATTAAGATATGATAAATGTTACAGAGTAGATCTGCACAATCTGTTGCCCTTACTTTGCCTACCCATGCGCATGTTCACTGCTTTCATCTGCTCTAAGTTTCTGATTTGCAGAAGATGCAAGACTTGGATAGATTCTCAACATAAATACTCAGCAAGGGAAAGGGACACCCACGAAAACACCACATTGTGCTGTACTTGGTAATTATATGTCTGCTACCTTAGAATAAACATTCCCCAAATACTGCCTGTAATACAATTTACTGTCTCTCAAAAAAAAATCTGAGCTTCTGTCAAAAATCATTTACACTGCTATCAGTCAGCTCCTACTATCTCTCCCAGAACTCTCCCAGACAGGCTTTTATGCCAGGACATGGGTCTAAGGCAAACTTACTAATGTATTTCAGAGTTTTTTGTCTGGGCAGGTCATAACATGCAGTAAGACTATAACGTCCACTGCTGGAGGAAAAATATCTTCAAAGTTTTGTTATAGTATTGTGTAAAGAAACGTGGTTCTTTAGCTCACCACAGATCTTTAAGCTTCATCAGTGTCACATTATAAATTAAATGAGTGTTAACATTGGCACCGGTATATTTCTCACTTTTAGAGTTGACACGGTGTTGAAGGTGCAAAAAAAATGTTCCTTTAAATAAAATATCACCACTATTAAAAGACTAAGAGAAGACTACCTCTTGCATCTAAATAGAGTTGAAAACATATGTAGCCTGGTTGACTTCTCCTAAAACTTGGTACTGTAAATGATTTTTAAAATATTTCTGTTCTCCTTCAAATTAAAAAAAAAAAAAAAAAAAAAGAAATTAATTAAAAACCTGAAATGGTTTAGGTCATAAGGCCATGGCCTTCAGATTGAAATCATCTGATCCCCTACCAAAAACCTAAGACTGTTCATGTTTGCTTTGTATTAAGCCTTTGGGAGAGTGGACAAGAAGTGATTAGATACAGCAAAGTCAGAGATCTGCAAGTTGTGGAGATTTAAGAACACCTTGGAACACTCCACAGAAAGGCAGAAAGAGGAAACACGGTTTCTCCTTCCTTAGTGTCTGTACTGGGACTTTTTCTTCTGGATAGGCATGATCTGTCATTGCACCAGTAGAAGGGTCTGCTTTTAAAATATTAAGTTCTACATCTTCAGTAAAAACTTTTATAAAATCATAAGGCTTATCACTATGTCACTGAGACCTGCAGATGGCACTAGGCAGGTTAAATCAGGATGATGGTACATAGTGATACTATGAGCAAGCTCTGAATCTGTGACAAAGCAATAAAGTGGCCACCCAGGAGCAACACAAAACCTGTGTCAGAATGGTCTTGTATCTGAACCACTTATCTCTATCTCTTAGCTGGGCTAATTAGCTCAACAACGGTGCAATACCACCTCGTTGAACTGTTTCTTATTCCCATCTTGTGCCTTTTCCACTATCGCATGCATCTCTACTGATGTATGAGGCCCTCAGTGCTGCTTCAGTAAGGAAAGCAAGCTGAAAAGACAGCAAAACATCTCATACGCAACCAAGGGTCAAATTCTTCTTGAATTGTTTACCACCAGCTAACATCAGGGATACATCTGTCACTCTTTCTATCCAAACAGTTTTTTTAATGTTGCTGACAAGCACATCTAGCTGTTGTATAATGAATGGTCTTTTCCATCATAAAAAACCAGATTTTAAAAAAACAGCAAAATTCCTTTCTGGATATATTGTTACACAAGCACACAACTTGTATTTTAAAAACTGAGAGATAAACTAGATTACTTCCTAAATATTCTTTTTGAAGTCAAATGTTTATCAGCATAAGATTAAGCGAAAGAAAGAAAAGTTTACAATATTTTGAAAAGTGCACAGTGTGCTGTTGAGACGGGTGGTTTCTTATGCACAAGTTTGCCAAAGCACAGGCTGCAGTTACCCGAGAAGGCAAAACAGGCTCCAAACAGAAAAGCACATCTAGTTGGTAAAATGCATTATTAATAGGAACAGCAGTGGAACAACAGGCAAAACTCCATGTATAATGGAGGCTGTCGCTTGGGAAGTCACAGCAGTTCACACCAGAATACTCTTCTGTTTTAAAGTATTACGCCAGGAGAGCAGTCAAATGCAGTTTTGTAAGGAATTAGGATGAGCTAATATTAGAACATTATTTGTTTGCGTTGCAGGGTATGTGTAACCAGACAAATGGAGACAAATGCAAGTTCTTTTTCCAGTGTTCTCAATTGGGTAGCTGTGGTCCAGGTCTGGTCTGTCCAATCAGGCCTGGTCCAAATGATGTACAGCCACATTAGCAGCAACTGTTCTCCAAATTAACACAGCCTACGCCTTTGTACATTGCTTATAATCTCCTTGCTTAATGAAGGAAAGTAGATATTTTGAGGTAGATCATCACTTATCCGGGTTAGGAGCATTTACTTTGAAGTATACCCTTTTCTTGGGATACAGGCTCTGGCTAGGTTTTGTGCCTTAAATTTAAGAGAAGTTATCTCCACTTTTTACATTCACATTTAAGAAGTCCTCAGCACAGTCAGTACAGACCAGATCCTTCTGAAACCAAGAACTTCTGTTGCAGATTTGTTTTTGTTTCTTTCCGTGAATCTGCTCATTATCCAAGATAAACTGCCTAGCTTGCTGTTCTGGCCTAATACTATTCACCTGAAGCAATTTAAATGAATTGCTTTAATGATGAAGCTATCAGTGAAAACCAGGAACATGGCTGTAAACAGCCTTGCTGGGGAACTGACGTCAAAATTAGTAGTGGCTCTTTTTTTTCTCACCAAAACTACCCCATCATATCAATCGATCTTGCTGTCTTCCCTGGTCAGTACCATTCAGGGCTGATATTCCAGCTATAATAAGTTTCACTAGGCTATCATGGTTTTGGTGCCTTTTCAAAGTTAATGTAAATTCAAATTCCTTTCTTTTTCCTTTCATCTCCTTGCACTAGAAAATGTGTTGGTTCTTACTGACCACACCCAATTTTCTATTTCTAATTAATATGCATATTTCTTTTTTAGCTGCAGCATTTTCCAAAACTTACGGTATTAGCCCATCTTTTTCTTTACTGTGCATTCTGCTGTCATATTTCATATTTCTCTATTTCAAAGCATCCTTTACTCAGTCTTCTCCTTTCTGTATTTATTGCTATCAGTGAAGTTTATAGAAGCAATCTGCTTGCTTCCACCATTTCTTTCACAACTCTCCTTTTCTGTTCCAGAATCAGTCCAGGATCTGGTTTCTGGACAGCATTCTTCACTGGCTCCTTAACTTTTACTTGCCAGGAGTTTTTCCTGACAGCAGGAATTCCTGGAGGAATTCTGGTTAACTGGAATAAAACTGTGGAGATACAGAACTGAATGGTAAACTACTTTGTGTGGAAGGGAAAAAAAAAATACAGCATTGTGAAATATCCCAGTCTAAGATTAGGTATGAATCTTGATACAGTATTTTCTTAGGGTACATACTTAATTTGGTGGATTATTATGTGTCTTTTCCCTCTATAAGTCAGTAGAAAGATTGCTGACTTTTACCTTTCAAAAGAAAGAAAAAAAAGTAACCCTACACTGACAGGCAAAGGTGAGAAAAGCTTTCGCCTGCAATCCAAATTCTGCCAAGATACTATCATAGCACTGGAGAATGCGGATCTGTATGATGTGACCGTTCTTCCTATTTCTTTGATCAGAAGTAAAATAATAGCATTTCAACCACCATGATTTAGCTTCATTGTCAGCTTCACTACATAAGCACAATGGGAACTATTCGCTTTTTTCTTTCTATTATTTTGGACGATCTACAGAGGTAAGTGTATGCTTAATTTTTAGCTCATGTTCTGCATAACCTCACAATACAAATGAAAGATGATTTCACAGCCACTCCACATTCCTAGTGAAATACTCCATATAACGGATGTCACAGACCCTCTCTGCAGACCAACTAAATCACCCTCTGTCTGTATGGGTGTGATTCACTTTTCTTCTGTTTTCTCAGCGCACAAGTATTCTTATCCCCACACTGAGTGCAGACATCAGGCAGAGCTCACTCCGGCTCTTGCATAACAGGAACTGCCTGTGAGGGGACAGGTCGTGAGTGATTGCAGAGGGGAATCACTGCTGGAACATGGTTTGAGAAGAAGGGGACTCACTGCTGTACGGCCAGGGGAATGACAAGCCGCTCCACCAAGACTGTTATTTCCGCTTACTGGAATAAATCATTGGGACTTTGTCGCTGAGGATAAGTTTGAGTAATATTTAAGTGAATCTATTCTGAATTTGAAGCTGGACCCCTTCCCAGCCTGATTTTGTAAACCAGAGTTTAAAAAGATGCGCCAAATATATGCTTAGCCATCCCAGGAGCGCCAGATACAGATCAGGTAGAACACAGGATGTTTTAACCTCATGGTTATATTTATAGCAGGTTTTCAAACACATGTCTGTTGAAATATTTGCCAATAGCACAACCTAATTGCTGTACCCAGAGACAATGAATATGCTGCTTAGATAATTAACAGCAAAATCTGTCTTGCAGCTCAAAGGCAATTAAGTATTTCAGGCTTATTCCAGACTTAATTTTGCCAAGATAAACACATCACAGTGGGGAAATCCATACATTGTTTACACTGCATAGAACATACCTCTTTGGCTGAGAAGGACCACTGGAAAGACATGATTGTCAAGATAAACCTACTTAAAATAAACAGACTGGCATGATATTTTCATACTTTTCATCTTTCTGTAGCTATTGTACCCAGCATCTATCCTCTCAGAGCAAGGCACTATGACATTATTAAGAAAAAGAGAAGTTTTGATTTTTATGGCTACGATTTTCTTCCCCCTCCCCCCCCCTTTTTTTTTAATGGTTATGGATGTGGTTCTGGGCAACCCGATTAGTTGAAGATGTCCCTGCTCATTGCACAGGGGTTGGACTAGATGACCTTTGAAGGTCCCTTCCAACCCAAATTATTCCGTGATTCTATGAGATTTTATGTGCTAAGAGAAATTCAAATAAGACCGTTACCGAAAATCTTTCTTCTTTTTAAACAAACTTTATTTAATTGAACTCACTGACAATAAGACCTCATTTGTAAAAGAATAGTATTCATATAGGCATAATACTGCCACCATAAAAAGTAAATGTAGTGACACACGTTTCTTCTGTCACTCTAAATCAAATGCACAGAAAATATTAGAGACTTTTTCCTTCCCCTCACAATTAATTGACTTAATACAGCAAAGCATCAATACAGACAGACCATAAAAAAATTTAGATTGAGCAAATCGTCATGAAATTAAAAGGTGCACAGCTCTGCCGCTGGAGCAGAATTACTCTGCGTGTTGGTGCAGGATGCGAAGTGACAGGCTGAGCAGCAGCCCCATTCAAGCCAAAATGCAGCCTGAGCAAAGACCTAAGCAGACTGTGAGTTTTCTATAGAAAAGAAATAAAAATATTTTCTGGCTCTGTCGCCTCAGTGAGGACTCTTTACTTTTTCTGCTGATGCCAGAAAGTACAACAAGTGTTTACACAAAGTACAACAAGTATTTACACAAAGTTTTTTTTCACTCTGTCACATCTAACAGCAGTTATATGCCGTTTCTATTTTTTCAGGTTCCTTTGCTTTGCTTTAATGAGGGTTTAATATCAATCTCTGTGAGAGAAAGACTGAACTGACTATTCTTCCTCTGTTTATTTGAATTAATGAAAGTGACTATGGCAGAGTCTGACAGCTTTGCCAGGGCCCTGAAGCTTTCTTCAGTGAAATGTATTAGTAATTCTACTTATTCCTCTGATTCGTTGTTATCTTTCACACACATTTCCATACTCTAATCTCATATCATTAAAGATGACAAAGCTTAGCAAATGTTTCTTTTTTTATAAGTACTTCTGATTCAATGAAAATTTTTCTCTTAGCCAAATATTTAGCTTGACTGGAATGATAATATCTCTGTACTTGACATGTTTTTGCTCTTTGTTTGAAGTATTTCTATCATGACAGAATATAAAGTAAAATTCCATTACTGCAAACCAAATCCTCAAGTCCTTAATTGTTTTCTGACAATGAATGTGCTTAAGTGTGTGTTGATTAAAAGCCTCAGGAATTTAATAGTTATATTTATTTAAATAATAGAGAGTAAGTTCTTGCATAAGTTATTGTTAATGTACACCACTGTATTTTATTTGTGCTTGCATTTTATCTGTGGATGACATGCATGTCACAATGTGGCAAAAGCTCAGGTTCATGTGATTATGCTATTTCTTATTACTGTTGCTACTTAGTGATAAAGATGGTGCAAAGAATCCACTTCTATTGCTTTGCAAATCTGTAGTAATAAAATGGAATTTAGTTCTCATTGCTTTTGTCTTATGGCATGCATGTATTTGTCCTTATTCTTATTGTCCCAATTCAGTGCATTCCTTGGTTTAAAGAGGGGCATATGCTGAAAACTGTACTTTCTTAATTTTTCTTTAAACAAAACGGGGTATGGAGACAGAAGTATAAATAATCCTTGCTATGCATTTGAGACAGTGGCTGTTGCATGAGAGTTTATGATCTCCAGTGTGTAACAGAATTAAACGGTGTCTATCTTTCTATTTCTTCTTTCTATCCAAGATGAACATGAACAAGTACTGCAGTACAAACAAACAATAAGAAATACAGTTAGACCTACAAATCCAGAAGCAATACAGCGAGAACATATCAGCACTTTATGTGCACAGACGGATCTCCCTTTGATCTCCAGAACACTTTGTAACTTCACCTGTCCTACACTGAAATTCCCATTTATTACATCAGTCCCAGGCTACAGTCTAAGGGTTGGGTTAGGACATACCGTGAATGATGGATCAGTTATGCAGAGTTAGAAGCTACCTTAGTTCTGTTTCCCCGTAAAATATCTTGAAACATTCCACTTCACACATCTGAATTTGGCCATTGCTCTTACACTTACTGACTTAGTACATAAGGGATTGACCCCTGGCTGTGTGAGTTTGAGGAACATTACCCACACAGCTTTTTTCGGTTAGAAGGAAATTTGTTGGCATATCACATTTGCCTACCTTGGGATTTATAGAATCATAGAATCATAGAATGGTTAGGGTTGGAAAGGACCTTCAGGTCACCTGCCATGGGCAGGGACACCTCTTATTAGACCATGTCACCCAAGGTTCTGTCCAACCTCTCCTTGAGCACTGCCAGGAATGGAGCATTCACAGCTTCCTTGGGCAGCCTGTTCCGGTTCATCACCACCCTCACAGTGAAGAACTTCTTCCTTGTATCTAACCTGATCTTCCCCTGCTTAAGTTTGAAACAATTACCCCTTGTCTTGTCACTACTTGAAATGCACATATGACATTTTAGCAATACCCATGTCTACATGATGTCGTCTCTTAGGAGGTCCTCTCTAATACAATATCTCCAGCTACTGATCCAAATAATGAAGTTAAAGCTGCTTTAGCAGCTTTCATGGCCACTGGCTTATGAAACAGCTTCTTTTCAGTGGTGGCACACTTGACATATCCACACAAGCTATGGTATTTAACCAGTTTCCAGCATCACAGAACAAACCATAGATGTAGCTGGATGTAGTGGACTGATGGGGATTTTAACACAGACAGCATTCTTAAAGAAGCCTGTCATGGCTAAAACCAGAATTGGTGGTTCACACATTTGGTTTCCCAGCTGTGGACCAGGCCAGCTACCTGTCAGCTTCAGTTTAATAATCCTTCTCATGCTGTAGAAACACTTCCTCAGTGAACAGGGCTCAGGAGCACCCAGAAAAGCACAGGGCTGCTCAGTCACAAAGCTGAGGAAATATCCTGCAGTGGGAAGGCAGCAGCCAGCAGCGGAACTGTTTGGACATGCTGCTTCATACCGGTTACCAGAGAGCACTGACATTCAAGATTTCCACTTTGATGTCAGTCCCAAGGAGTTTGAAGGTGACCCCAAGGGAAAAAGCAGCTGAAAACAACACATTATCCAGGTTTAGCTGAGTATGGCAACCAGTGTGTGAATTCTGCTGCTAATATTGGTGAAATCGTCTTCTCCTCCAAAACCAGCCTTCTTTGTTGTGTTACTTTGGATTTTATAACTGCTATGAAGTGTAAACTTTAAACCTCTATGTGTTTTCCTGAAATTACATTTATAGCTGGGAGCAGTAGCATAAACTTTGTTTACTTGCCACTCCTATAATAATGCATTTATTCTGCAACTGCTGCTCTCTTCTTAATGCTCTTTTGTCCACCCAAAAGTGACAATAATATCCAGAGACCTGTGCCACAAGTAAGTTTACTCAGTCCAAGAACAAACAAGAAGGGGGAAAATACTATCCATTGTAGTGCATCAGATTCTGAGAGCCACAAGGCAAGGCAGGAAGCAACAGCATCCCAAGAGAGGCATCTGGGAAAAGCAACAGCTCCTGAATCCCAAATACAGTGGGAGTTTCAAGCTGTTGTTTTGCAAAAGGAAAAGCACCATGAATAGAATGATCACCTGGAATCTTTGCCATGCTGCCTCTCCCAGCCCCTTTTGACTTTCAATTACATTTCACTTCTAAATTGCAAAAGAAAAACATAATCCAGCAGCCCCATGAGAAGATTACCTGTATTGGCCTGGTAGCCCATGATTGCTATCATTCTGCAGTACGCTGGCATTTTTCAGAACGAGAAGCCTCACAACTTTTTCAGATATATAAACCAACCAGATATATGTTGGTGTTTATGCTTGCTTCTTTAGGGAAAGTGGTTAAGATGATGGTGGTTTTTTTGCTTCTTTTTTTTTTTTGTTTTGGTTTTGTTTTTTGATTAGTTCATTAAAACATGATTTATGGTAGAGACTTTCAGAAAGACTTTTTTGAAAGTCAGATAGATGTACTTGGATTTCAGGTGCCTGTAATGAATCACATTTGTAACCTTATGAAAAACCCAGAAACTCCCTGAAAACACCACTGTCTTGGTTTTCTGAATAAATCAGCAACAGCCTAGGAAAACCACAGATTCATCATGCCCACATTTAAAAACAAAAATCATTAGCCCCAAGCAAGTTTAATTAAACTTACAGAAGAGTTTACAATGTAGAAGAAATAGGTCAGGAAGGAATAATATAAAACAAAATTACTTCTTGAAAATAGTCCAAGAAAAGCAAGGCAAGTCTGAACCCAGTCATTAATGATATCAGGGAGGAGATGGGATTGTGAAGCGTAACAAAGTCATGGGAAAACAAGGACATCTATTATCCAAACAAAGCTGCAGAGCATTCCTGTTGGTTATTTTGTGAGTAACATTACTTTTCCACATGCAGTTTGTGGTACAAAGAAGAAGTTAGGCTCTAGTCTTGGCCTTTTTGTGCGTACTGCTATTTAGTCAGTAACTGTCTGAAAAATACAAATTATCAATGTGCTCTTTAAAAAGTTTAGCTTTCTGGCACTTAAAGCAGAAGTTCCAACATAGTTGCTTTTGCAGTGCTGATTGCTTGTTCCATGTAACACAGGGGCATGAGTCACGCTGACTTACCAGGGTTAGCGTCGAGAATTTTATACTGGTTATTAGTTTGGATAACATCTGTAGGGTCATTCTATAACCAAGATCCATAAAATAAAGTGGGTTGATCTTCTCCAGTTCCTCACCGTCTTTTGATATTTCAAGAGTTCTAGTTGCATCAGAGTAAACTTTCAGTAAGAAGCAACTTTTCCTTCTCTAAGCTCACAAATGCAGGCTTTATCATGTCTTCCTATCTCATGCAACAAAACATTGTTCTTAGAATCAAACTACTTCTCCTAAGATGTTGGTTCTTCAGTGCAATAATCTTCAAACAAAAAATGTAGAATTCCAGAGCAATAAAATCATCCCCAAACTCTGCAAAGGAAACTTGTTAAAAAGAAAAAAATAAAGCGACTTCAGAAAAATCCTGCTCAACCTTTGAGAAGGGTCATTCAACCATGCAGGACATATTGCTAAGTACTTCTATCAATTCTTTGAACTCGTGTCAATTATTTCACTTTCTCTTGGGTTCTGTGGTACTGAATATTTTCCATTCAAGTAATGTGGTAAACCTTTTACTTGTGCAGCTAAATTTCCCCATTTTAGGGGTGCTGAAAACTAATCTCTTCTTCTGTACATGTATGAGTTCTGCTTTTGGCTTCCTTATGTTCCCATCCCTGCTGGATACTGTGAAGCTTTTTCTGCTACTACTAGCTCCTTCCCTGACAGTTTGGATATCTTTTTCTGCTGCTATTATTAAAGCACTAATGACATAGCTGCCAAATTATGCATAGATATATTGATTTCTTTTTACTCTTTGAACTTGTCCTATGCTGTCCGATTTACCTTTCTGAGTTGTTTAAGCATGATATCGTGGTTATTCACAAAACAGGCCACCCATATTTGCATGCATCGATTTAGAGCTCTGCTGCATATGGCTCTGTGTCAGCCTGAATCCAAAGTCGGAGCAGATGCTGTAAACAAGCCCTTGTGGCCCTTACAGACCTGCCAAAGACAAACAAATCTTTCCTGTGGCACTTCAGAAACGTGAGCAAAGAGCTGCAGGAATTCAACCATTTGAAGTAAAGCCCTTTAAGCAGCATAGGTGCATCTCCTCTTCCATACAGATAAATAAGAAATTGCCAGGGGAAATGTGCAATCCCAAGGTAAGACAGCATTTAAGGAAGACAAATTGCAGACAGATGGCTGCAGTGCAGATAGTGTGAGGGCAATCAGTAAAGACTAAATAATCAAACTGACTTCCAGAAGAATGAAGACCGAAAGAAGAAAGCCTATAGATAGCAGCTTGGGGAAGCCATGAGGCAACCAGGGTGGACTGAAACATGTCTATCAGCTCTTGGGACAGTGAAGAGTTTCCCATGCTGGAACAGCAGACTGAAAGGGTCCAGACTCTTATCATTATCTTAGGTAAAACAAAAATAATGCTGCCAATATTTTTATTTCCTTTGTGTTTCATAATTATAGTTGCCACAAAATTAACTCTTTTATAGCATCAGGATGGGCAGTTTTATGAAATCCAAGTAGCAATTTAGGTCCCTAACTTGAGTCAGACTGTGCTAGCCCAGTACTCCCAGGAAAGCTGGTCTGTCTGGTGCTCTCAGACAGGGGACATTCATAGCTAAAAGCAGTACCACCTCATACATCAGCATGTCTTTTGGTGGCTGGTGTCTCTCCAGGAATATGGCAGCTATTTCAGTGCTATTCGCACACAGGATGATATGCCCACCATAACCTGTCATGCTGCAGCCCTGACAAACTTATTACGGAGGAGTCCTGTCCTACTTTGTCTTTGAATCTCCTCTCCAGGATTCAGGAACAAGCATGAAACACCAGGAAAACCTTTCCTGCCACTGCCCTGTAGCCTGGACTCTATGCAGACTTTGGGGCCTCCAAATGTACTGCAAATCAAAAAAATAGGCAGTTTTCCTCCTTTCATTGCTGGTATTGCTGCCAAGGAGAAAAAATATCTGTTTCCTCTACAGAGAATCACTGGATGGTTGAGGTTGGAAGAGACTCCTGGTGGTCATCTTGTCCAACACCCGTGCTCAAGCAGGTTTGCCCAAGACCACATCCAGATGTTTTTTGAATGTTGCCTCTTGTCCTGCCACTGTCTCCTCTGCCAGGTATTAAGAACAGTTTGCTCTAACGGCAGACAAGTTGTTTTCCCCTCATTTATTTTTCTCTCATCTTTGCTTACAGAAATTTTGAGGGAGTACATATACCAGCTTTGTTTGCTTATCCCTTTAGCCTCCTTTAAATACTTATTAATAAGAAGGCCATTCTATCAGCCCTGTATTCTTCAGTGAATAAACGGGCCATGACATCATTTTCTAGGCACGAAGCACAGAACATAAATTTCTTAGTGTTTTTTTCTCCTTAAGCTGCCACGTGAAATACTTCTGGCTTCAGCAGCCTCTCCCCAGGGTTATGAAGGGCTGTCCACCCAGAGTATGACTCTACAGGTCCTTGTTTTCCAAGGTCACCTTCTCTTCCAGATCCCCTAAGGACTGTTCGCCATCTCAACCCTAGGAAAGAGCAATGGGACTGCAGTACTGGAGCACTCCCAACAAGCCCTATTTGGGAACCAGAGACGTGATTTTGGAGGTGCCCATCAACGTAGTTGTAATTCTGCCAGAATTCAACCCAGAAGCATATAGATGGCCACATATCACACAGACATTTAGAAAAAAGATGTACAAAGAATCAAATACTTAAGCTGTGGGAACTACGTATGTGACACATGCATTGAAATACTATTACAGGCAGCTTTCAGTGTCTCAGTACAGCTGCATTCCTTCTGAGTGAGATCAGTATTTGCACTCTTAAGAGGATAGGACAATTGAGATGAATCTCTACAAAGTAATAGAATATCTTAAGTGACACTAGACATTTTTACCTTCAGCTAACTGAATCACATATCAAGGACCTATTTCCAGTCTTTCAAGACTTGCTACACTCTGCTTATTAAGGGTGATGGTGACAGGATTTGCTGGCACAAGGCAGTGCAAGTCTTGAGAATAATGGAACTGAGAATATGCACTTTAATGATAGAATATTGTTGGTATTGCCCTGGGATGCAACACCAACACTTCTGTTCTTCTTCTGAGTTACTATGTTGGGTATAATCACTCCTGTTAATTCTGCCTATCTTAGGAATAAATCAGCTTTCTAGCTTCACTGCAACTAGTGAGTACTGACTTAGCTTTGTAACAAGTTTGAGTAGTCCAATCTATCCATTTGTTTATTTTACTTACGCTCTTCCCAGAATGCACACTGCTTCAGGGAGTGCTGAAAGACTGATGAAAGAAGAGATAATGTCTTACTTCTAGTCACTGCACCTAGATGACTAAAACCTAAGGCTTCTGGCAAAATTAATTTTGGCATCATTTTAACAGTCTTTCTCACTTCCCAACAAGTCTTCATATCTGATGCTGCATAGATGAGAAGTAAAACAAAAAATAGCATATTTTTTGTTCAGTATTGCTCACTTCCACCATTTTCATGTATGTATTATTTTAATTACTATAAAAAAGAAAAAAAAAAAAAAGAAAAAAAACCCCACCCCCAAACAAGTCTAGTAACTAAACTATTTCCTATGGTTTGCATACGAACGAATATGTTTCTATAGTATCCTGTCTTTCAAACAGTCACATATAAACTTAGCTAGACTAGGGAAATTGTACATATAAGAAACATCTAGCAACAAAAACCAGTTTTGTTAGATGTTCTTAAACTATGCCCTAAAAAAATCCTTTTATTTAGAATAAGCTATTTATAGTAATTGAGGAAATGAGCTTTTTCATTTCTTCCTTTGGGCCCTACTTCTCCAGGTTACATCATAATGATCAATGTGTATAAATACATCTATTCAGGATGGCTTCCCTGGAGTTCAAGGGTTCAGCAGGTCTAGGTATAGGGGAAATGGTATTTTTAGTGGAATGAACTCTTGGAGAGACCAGTCTACAGGAATACAATTTTATACTTACATATATAACCTACAACAGAAAGGTAACTTGAGCCTGATTTAGTGTTGTACTTAGTACAAGTAATTTTATAGATAATTACTGTATGATATACAACAATCATAAAAGAATGAGACCAGAAGAGAACACTAAATCAAATCTCTTGCACAGTACACATTTCAAATTTAATCAAATTTTTAGAGCTTTTTGTTTCCCCCCAAAGAAAGGATCTAATGTTGATTGCCAAATATCTGCCAACACCAAGTTCTTCCAGTGATTACTTAACCTTTCAGTCAAAGAAATATTGTTTTCCCTCTGTAAATGTCAAGATACAATCTACAGCTCTTGGATTGTGTGTTTAATAGATTGAAGAGCCCTCTATGACCAAATTCATGTTCCAGAATCAAATACTTATTAATATACACTAATCGATCATTCATTATTCAACATTTTTAAAAACATAAAGGTCAGTGCTTCCTGAGCATTTCCAGAGCAGATATGCATCCCAATCCCATGATTATAATGATGGCTTTTCTCAGTTGATAGCCTTCTTAGACTGATGGTAAACCTGGACACAATATTTACAAACTATGTATTGCATAACTAGCAAATACAGAAGGAATGGATATATGATATTCAAGATTCCTGTTCACACATTTTGATATCATATTCTTCAATCTGATCACAACTTTTCATCGGGAGGTCACATTTAGCTGAATAGAACCAGAATACTCAAGTTCTTTTCTCCTGTTACAGCTTTCCAAAATCAGACTTTTCATCTTTTATGTATGGACTGCTTTCCTTCCACTTAATTTTACAATTTAAAATCTAAGATACATATAGCTAGAAAACTAGCCCTATACAAACTAGATTACATCTACCTAGAGATAATTTACTATTGGTACTAATTTTAAGTTTTATTCTAGTTCAGTACTTCAGATCATAAAAATGGTAATAATTATTCCATGGCTAACTCTACTGTCATGGGTGCTTCACTTATACATCAACCCACTGATTTCCAGTTACTCAAACACCACTCAGAGTCTGCATTGAACACTGACTTCATCCTGAACACCAGTAAGTGTAGAATTTTATCAAGCTATCTTTAATTATCAAAGTATCTCTACAAGAAATACCACAGAAATAGGAAATCAATGTCATACTTCATACTCGAATAAGTTATGTTACAGAAAAAGTGGTTTATTAAATAGAATTATTCTTGTGTATAACTGTGTAAATAGCTTTTAATAGTGCAAGTCTGGTGACGTGTTTTACAGGACAAGGGAGAAAACAGCAGCTAGGTCAAACTTAGTTTGTTCTCATATGAAGTTTTTTCTGCCATGCACCTCTTGCTTGCCACAGGTTCTTTGAGATTTATGCTTCTGCCTCTCATTTAACTGTTCTAGGACCCCGTGATTCTATAAAGCCATCTTGGCTAGAATCCAGAAAAAAAGTGAAGATGCTGATTCAATAACTAAGTCTTATTTGTGAGCAGAGTACCTAGCAGATGCTACTGAAAGTGTAAGTTTGAAACAGAAATCATGGGAATATTCATGTTGAGACACAAAGAACTGCCATATGTTAATTAAAAAAATGAGTAACAAGGTAATGGCATAGCTATTATGTGATTTCTATAATCTTTCTAGCTCCACAACCCCATTTCCTCCTTTTTTCTCTTATTGGCCCAATCTTTTCTCTTTACCTATTTTACCCATGCCTCAATACCCAGTCTTGGCTATCTAACACATATATGAAATGTTTACTGCTGGTGTTTACAATGCTTCTAGCTGTCTGTAAGAACAACAATGTTAATTGTAAGTGATGAATCAGAGATCAGATGTTAGTCAGCAAATTCTCCTGCTATTTGCAGAGCAATACTGGTCTAAAGTCTAACTTGCTCATTTCCTGCCTAGTGGTAATGAAGCATCTGAACCTTGGATGAACCTTAGGCTGAACTCCAAAGGGCCATTTGTAGAAGAACCATCTTTCCCTCTATATTAGAAATTTGCAGGCTGTAATACATTAAAAATAAACCTTTTGGAACCAAGTATTCTCAAATCATATTGAAAACATGTAATTTTCTCTGAAGTATTTCAGTATATCTGTTCCATAAAAACAGTTTTTTTGTTTACTTGTTAGGAATCGACAGAAATCATGCTTCTAAACCACAGTCTGAGGAGTCAATGTCATCTTTCTTTTTCTTACAGAACATCAGGCTCACAAAAAACAGTTTGATTGGTTGGGGTTGGGTAAGGCAAATATACATGCTATGAATACAGCAACCAAAAATCCAAGAAATATCAAAACCTTTGCACTTCTACTACAAAAGTTGTAACTTCATTATGGCAAGATGGCTCAATAAAGTATATGATCAAATAATAGTCTATGACTTTCATGCAGTATTACCTAACTTCTCTTCTGTGATATTATTTAAAAACACATTACCTCATAAGAAAGAGAAGCTGCTGCAAATGTGTTCAACAAGATACCCTTAAAATATTTCTGGTAAGGCTTTTGACTAGGAATATATTGAAGGAAAAATTATTTCATATGTGTCTGAGATTTAGTCATTTAACTATACTTTCTTTGAAATGAAAACTAAAAGTCTAAAAATACTCTGTACATGAAGGTATTTTGGGTTAGAATTTTCAGGCTGCCACACAAAATAAATCTTAAGTATTTTTGAGATCTTCATTATAATATAGATTTGAAAAAAAAAATAAAAATTGTCAAAGCTATCACAAAAGAAACCCAAAATATTTTATCCTGAAAACAAGTAAAGTTTTGCTTCCCACAACACATGAATAACATGATAAATTTTACTCCATTTCAGCAATTATTTTTATTTCAGCTGAAATGTATAATGAAATGTATAGTATATAATATACTACATAGCTAACGAAACTTATGGGATGCACTGTAGTTTCATATTTCTGTATGGATTACCTCTTCTCAACATGTCAGAAGAATTTTCTGTTTTCTTCTGCAGCTTCTCCTTCATTTCTATATACCTAACTGCACATGACACATACTTTTCCTTAGCAAGAAATATTTATATTTAGGTTTACAAAAAGAACAGTGTCTTCATTTACAGTTAGTTAACATTGCTGATTGCCACAGAAGACATTGCTGATTGCCACAGAAGACCACAGACTATCTGCCCTGCAGACAGCTACAGTAAGACAGGATAGTTGGAGCAGTGATTGTAACATTACAGTTCAAATACTAATTTCAACCCAGGTGTTACCTAAGTTATTCCATACTTTGATGAAAGCATTAGAGACAAACAAATGATTAGGTAGCAAAAGCTGTAAAGTTTTAAAGATCAAAAGAGGAGATGTAAATAACTTAGCTTTCTGGATAACTGAGCATAAGGAGAGCAAATCAAAATGGTATGCTAGGTGGGAAGATGGTCTGAGCAGAAAGACAATGTTGTCAAACTGACAGGTAAGTGTTAGGGGAGAATGCAGCAAAGAGCAGTTACTCTGACACACACGGGTAAGAAGCCACGTACTCTGACAGATCACACAGCAGCTTAGAAACCACTCACTCTCTGGTCTCACATCTGCTATTTTAAGTACATTTTGCTTTTGTTTGCATTTCTTTCTTGCATCTGTCTTCAAAAGTATTTGTTTAAAGGGAAATCAGCCAGCTAAGGAGTTTGGAGATATGACATTATCACATTAAGTTTCACACACCAGTAATGGCAATCATCAATTAAAAATATCGATCTGGTAATAAAAATGTCTTAAGAGTAGGCAAATCACCATGATAGGATGGCTGTTATGGATAGAAATAGAGAAAAAAACCTTATAAAGTAATTGACATTTGTGTTACACATCTTTTTATCAAATTTATGTCTAATGCTTCATTATAGAAAGCCATTGCAAGGCAAATCAACCCCTATAACTAAAATATTTAGCAGTTACAAAAAACATACTAAAACCTCTCTTTGTATATAAAAAATTAATAAACATATCTTCCAGGAAACAACCAAATACTCTAGCCCTGGCTGTCATATTCTGCAGCAATATTGCTCCAGATGCCTTCTGCCAGCTTGACATGACAACAACTATTTCTGTTTCAAGAAAAACAAAAGAACAAACATATGTGTTTGTCACATTTGTGTCCCTTGTGTAAGGGGGAAGGGTAGTGGCCACAACACATTGCTTAGTCTGTTCTCTGGGTGCTTTAAAACTCTATTTTAAAATTGCAATTGTACTTCATTCTGCTCTAGAAAAACAAACAGACAAACCAACCAACCAACCAACCCACCCATCCTTATCTTCATCCAACTTAAATACAACACCGGAATGAAAAAGCCTAACAGTCCTCAAATTTGTACACATGGAAACCCAAGGCATATTTGCAGCAAACTGATGGAAGAAGTCAATTAAAGAAGTACTAGGACAATTTCTACATCTTCAGACAACTGCATGAAACAAAGTATGGGCAGCTTGAAACCACTATGAAACAAGTTTTCATGTTTTTAACAATATTTTGTAATACTGAGAAGAGTCACTGCTACTCTAGAGGATCGTGTTGCCAGTCATAGGGACTGTGACAGGCTGGAGAAATGGCCTGATAGAAGCCTGATAGAAGATAGATAGAACAAATTTCAAGCCTTCAAATTTCAAAAGGCAAATGTAAAGTCCTGCACTAGTACTCCAAGCAAAGATAGAAAACAGGAGCTGATGTTCTGAAAAGCAAGTTTGCAGAAAAAGACCTGGGAGTCCAGGTGGACACCAAGGTGAAGATGAGACAGCACTGCCCTCAAGGCTAATGGTATCCTGGGCTGCATTAGGAGGGATGTTGTCAAGACATTAAAGAGGGTGATTCTTTCTCTCTCCTCAGCACTGGTGGGGCCACACCAGGAGTACTATGTTCATGTCTGGGCCCTCTGGCACAACAGAGAAATAGAAATACTGGAGAAAGTCCAGAGAACAGAGGATCATCCAAACATGAAAAAACACTTTTTTTAATGAGGGTGATATAGCCCTGGCACAGGTTGCCCAGAAAGGTGGTGGTGCGCCCATCACTTGAGACCTTCAAAAACTCTCTGGACATGGTCCTAGAAAACCAGCTCTTGTCGACCAGCTTGAGCAGGGGCAGGGGTCAAGGTGGCCTGCAGGGGTCCCTTCCAACCTCAATCATTCCGTGATCACCAGCTAACAAGGTACAGGTCCTTCTGCTCTGACAGCCCTTGGAGGAACAGAGTCAGGGTATACTGTTGGCGTTGAAGAGGTCATCACAACTCTCCCCACCTACATTTCTCTGCTGCCCATTGCTGGGCCTTTGTGCTCATCCTCTCACCATAGGACCTGAGAAGCCTAAGGACTTCTCCTCCTGCAAGGTCACAAAAAGATGGCTAAGATCTTGTGAAGCAGGGGCTCTCCCCCTTTGGGTTCTTTGCCATCCTTGTTGGGTGACAGCCAAGGGAGCAGGTCCCTGTGGCAGCTGTTCCATGAACATATATTCCATGAACAACAGGGTTCCAGCTGGGAGAAGGCCTGTGGGAAGTGACCGAGCATTGAGGAGTGATGGAGCTCCAGGACCTTCAAATACTACCTCCCACCAGGTTCCTGTGTTCAACGCTTCTTGGGCATGAGCCCCACCAAGCACAGTGGCATGCACAGTCAGCACAGGGGGTGGAGGCTACGTCCACATCAGCCTGCTGGCACACGCATCTCTCTTCTCAGAGAGCTTAATAACCATCCAGTTGCTTTTCACAAGGTGTTTTTTCAAAACCAAACAACAACCCGTTGTAGGGAATACTTTCCAACACTGTCTCAACAACATAGGAAATCCCGAGGGGAGAATTTCCTGGAGCACACAGTGATTTTGTTTAATATAAATGCTGCTATGGAGCACACCTCACACTCTCCCAGCCTTCCTCTTCCAGGCACCAGGGTAGAGGTGTCAAAGCCCTGGTTGAGGCTCCTTCTGGTGATGAACAAACCCATGCACCAATATTATCATTCTGCACAGGCTGCATAGCATATATTCCCTTCTCAGCTATCTTTTAATTATTTCTGGATGAACATGGTCACTGAAGAGACAAGTGCACCCATCTGTCTTTGACACTACAGTTCCTTTACTGTTTTTTTTCTTCTTTAAACATGAGATTTTATGTTCAGAAAGTGAATGAGCTGAGAAATGTTTTAACTTTCGTTGTTAGATAAAAAAAATACAGCTTCTGTCTTTGGGCTTGCATATGTATACACATATATATACACATATATATACATATCATGACACATGAAGAAAACAATGCAACGTAGTACTTTTAAGATATCATTCAAATAGAATGACTAGTGTGTTAGTCTGCCTTCTCCCTCTGCTATGAAAGGATGAGATTGAGATCATGAGTTTTTGCTTGAACTGTTCACTAAAATGTTAAAAATCTTTATCCAGATTCCAATGAGACTCTGGAGAGGAGTTCCCATTGATATCAGCAAATAGTAAATCTAGTTGTAAATTTGGCAACTACTTTCAAATGATACCCTGCAAATGCTTCAGAGCTTTCTTTCCCCTTACCTGAGAAATCTAATTGAAATAGAGTGGCTGTCAGAGGGAAATGTATTGGGCCAAGTTCACACATCCTGCAATTCCAGAGTTTATATCTGCACTACATTCCGGATGAGCTTGACTCAGATTTGACGAAATGCTGATTGTTAATGAACCAGTAAGAAAATTTATATACTTTACATCAGCTTGAAGATTTTTATTTTTATGTAACATAAGTGTAACTGTGCTATCATAGCCTTGATCTCTGCTTGAGAATTTCCAGTATTTTACAACTCAGAACATATAAATCAGCTTTACTCTAGATTAGCTGTTCTGCCTAATACCAACAGTATGTTTATTTATCCACAGCTTGACATGACAGATATAGTTTAAAAAAAAAACACATAAGAAACCTCACTGTTCACTTGAGAACTTAGACAAAATAGCAATCAGTAGAAAGATGACCTGAGGTAATGACATTTGGTTGCAAATGTCTTTCTGGATACAGATAAAGTAAGAATTTGAGCCATTTGTCAGAGCTGTGATTGCATTGACAGCCCAAAATGTGGGAATCTCCCACAGGAGATCCTTCAGTTACTTTTGCCTCCTCTCCCACACTCTGTCCACGCCTCACACAAAGCAGCAAATCTTTAGGAAGCACCATGCTCTTCCTAGTTTTAACACATTTATTATCCATGTTACGTATCACCCACAGAGAGGATTACTATTTCCCAGAATTTCTGCTTTAAGAGTAAGTAACTTTCTGAGGATAACTGCACCCCAGAGAAGAACTTACAGCTTTTACACTCAAACATTTCCATTAGGAAAACCAGTGGCCATTCAGTAACTTCCTTCTGAGAGCCACTGTGCTTTCATGGTTAGACACCTAAGGAGACAATGTGTTCACGGTGACCTCCAGGACTCCCAAAACAGCCAGAATAAAACATGTACTACTAACTAAAGATGTTTTCACAAATTTGCAGGTCATGCTTTGAGATCACTAATCATAGAATAATAGAATCATAGAATCATAGAACGGTTTGGATTGGAAGAGACCTTAAAGATCATCTAGTTCCAACCCCCCCTGCCATGGGCAGGGACACCTTCCACTAGAGCAGGTTGCTCAAAGCTCCATCCAGGCTGGCCTTGAACACTGCCAGGAACGGGGCAGCCACAGCTTCTCTGGACAACCTGTGCCAGTGTCTCACCGCCCTCATAGTAAAGAACTTCTTTCTAATGTCTAATGTAAATCTACACTCTTTCAGTTTAAAGCCATTACCCCTTGTCCTGTCTATATGCCCTATATGTCCTACCATATGCACTTGTAGAAAGTCCCTCTCCAGATTTCTTGTAGGCCCCCTTTAGGTATTGGAAGACTATTGTAAGGCCTCCCCACAGCCTTCTCTTCTCCAGGCTGAACAAGCCCAACTCTGAGCCTGTTTTGTAGGAGAAGTGTTCCAGCCCTCGGATCATCTTTGTGGCCTCCTCTGGACTTCCTCCAACAGGTCCACATGCCTCAGTACTCTTTGTATTATAAAGAGTCCACAAAAGATACAGATTCCCAGTAATATCCCATCTGTAGTTCCATGGCCTCCCTGTTGACTCCTAACTGGTGAATATGGCTGTTACTTCCATGGGTAATGGAGTGAATACTCCAACCAACATATAGGAATATGAAATGAAGGAACTTCTGGCAGTGGGGTATTACTGGAGATGCCACCCATGCATCATGTCAAGGTCAGTTACTGGGCTATGAAGGATCCAATAGGGAGGTAAAGGGCAGAATATCTTCCTTATGAAATACAGGGAGATGAGGTATGAGCTAGGTGCTTGACTGTACAGTATTGTCAAGATTTGAACCATTTTGGCCTGACCAGAAACAGACAACCAAGCCCTTAGAAAACTTTTAACAGAAAGTTAGGACTCCAGATGCTTCCTGGGCTAGATTCAAGTTGAAAGTAGTTCAGAAGACCTGGAATGTGGGCTTTGGTGCCCTCAAGTCTCATGTGTTAAGTGTCCAAATCTTTTAGTCATTTTAAATGGTTTTAGTAGTAAGTGTGTCTGGCTATCTGGTGTCACTGATGAACGCAAGCTGACCTTGAAAGAGATACTTACTGGAATTTTTTCCTTTTTTTGCGTGACTGAAAACTTGGAATGCAGCTTTTAACAGTACAGTACACTTGCATCAAGTTTAGACAGTCTAAAGCTCCTACAGCTGAACTCGTGATTTCCTAAAAACAACAAAAAGAGCAAGAACAACATTAAGGAAGGTATTATCCTTATTTTGACAAAACTGTTTGGTGTAAAAGACAACCTGCAGGATATTTACATCTAGCTGGGGAGCCTTGGTTTGGATTTACATTATGTATCATGTGATCCCTTTATTTCTTCATTCTTTGTGCTCTTGTTCCACTAAGAATCACTAAGGAAACCACTTTCCACTTCCTTTGGGAAGTAGTTTATTACCGCTAGTTATTATATAGTTGAATACTAGTAATGAAGTTTAAAAAAAGAAATATAAATTTACAATAATATAGTACACAGAAGTCCTGTCATTCTATTAACAAATCAAAGGGCAAAGAAGTCAAGAATATTAAAAAGTATGGCAAATATTTGGGTTACTTTGGACATACAAAAAAATTCTCACATCCTTCAACTAAATTGCAGCTGACCTAGAAAAGTGTACTCAAAGCTTTCTAAACCCAGACATTATGCTCACACCTAATTAATCTGCTGGTTTCACTGTTATTTTGTTTGGTCAGGCATGCTGGTGTTGCATTGCAGTTATGATATCCTGCTCATCTTATTAAATTTAACACTTACATAACTTCCAAAAGCCATACACTATCTAAAAGTAAAAATTTGTATTGTTGGTTAGTACAACATTTGTTGATTTAACCTTGCTACAGAAATCTTCTACGTAGTCTTCCCAGGGCCCTTAAAAAAACCCAACCAAACCAAACCAATTTTGTGTGTAGAACTTGTTCAGAAAATTCAATGATACAAACTTTCTTAACTTTTATAAAAACAAAGCTAAAACAAATATGAGGCCTTCATTTACTTTGATAGAAAAAGCAACAGGGAGATAAATCAAAAAAAAAAAAAAAAAAGGTAGTCTGGGAAACTTCCTAATGGCAAAGAGAATGAAGGTTTGGAACAAATAGTGTGGGAGCTTATAGTCTGGCTTTGGAGGTCTTTAAGGACATCTCTCTAATAATTTTGGTACAGTTGATCCTTCCTGGTATCAGAGCAATAATTAAGTGAAGTCCTGAGGTCCCTTCTAGCCCTGTTTCCTGTGATTAGTATCTTTTCCCTAAAAAATCCCATTTTTACAGACTACATCATAAGACCATGCAACACAATTTTTGTAGTATGTCCCTTTCATACCAATTTTGCAAAAGGGTCTTTGTAAGTCATAGAATCATAGCATTATAGAATGGTTTGGTTTGGAAAGGACCTTCATCTAGTTCCAAACCCCCTGCAATGAGCAGGGGCATCACATACTACACCATTTAACCCAAGGCTCTGTGCAGCCTGGCCTTGAACACTGCCAGGGATGGAGCATTTACCACTTCTTCCAGTTCCAACCCATTCCAGTGCCTCACCACTCTCACAGTAAAGAACTTCTTCCTTATATCTAACCTGAACTTCCCCTGTCTAAGTTTAAAACCATTCCCCCTTGTTCTATCCCTACAGTCCCCGGTGAAGAGCCCTGCTTCAGCATCCTTGTAGGCCCCCTGAAGATATCGGAAGGCTACTATGAGGTCTCCACGCAGCTTCTCTTCTCCAGGCTGAACAGCCCCAACTTTCTCAGCCTGTCTTCATATGGGAGGTGCTCCAGCCCCCATATCATCCTCCTGGTCCTCCTCTGGACTTGCTCCAACAGCTTCATATCCTTCTTATGCTGAGGACACCATAGCTGTACACAGTACTCCAGACAATGCAGTTTATAATACATGGGGAATAGAAGCTAAATTCACTGTTACATAAATATTTTTCTCTTTCACACACGGAAAGATAAGAATTCTGAAGGCTATTAAAAAGGACTTGAACACTCCCATAAGCCTAAATTTACTTCTATAAGATAGTGTTCTAATAGTTTGGGTTTTAATTGCAATAAACCTTTTTTTTTTTTTTTAATAAAACTAAGGACTATCCCTGAGGCCTAATAAGATTTTTTTTAGGTATTATAATTTATAATTGATTTATCAGACTCATAGTCTTATTGAACCTCAATTTTGAGGTTAACTGTCACTTCAGAACACATTTACTAAGAACTGAGCACTCATATACTTCAGAATATAGGTACTTCAGAATTCAGACTGTGAGGCTGGTGACACACTGATCAGGTTGCCCAGAGAATCTGTGACTGCCCCGTCCCTGAAAGCCTTCAAGGCCAGGTTGGACGGGGCTTGGAGCAACCTGGTCTAGTGGAAGGTGTTCCTGCCCATAGCAGGGGGATTGGAACTGGGTAAGGTTTAAGGTTGCTTCCAATCCAAACCATTCTATGTTTCTAAGATTCTATGTATATCAGGCAAGCTTTCTTCTCCTCTTTTACCGTAACTTTATTTTGATTCCTTGAAAGCATTAAAGCACAAGGACAGTAGAAATTTGTTCATGACAATATCATAACAGTAATTTCATAATTCAAGTAGATTGGGACCAATAGCAATCAAGATCAGCATCTAAGTAATTTCTGAACTCTTACATACAATATGTTAAAAAACAAATCAAATCTATCAAACACCAGAAAAGACACTTGTTTTCACTTTAAGCTAACAAACGAAGAGTTTCCAAAAGTTAACCACAAGAAAATTCTAAAACCTGATTACCATTAGTAAAAGAGCAGAAGGATGTAATTTGATATGAATTATTACTTGCCTACTACTAACTTTTTTCCCTGGATTCTCAAATGAGTGTACAGATAAGCCACCACATAGAATCCCCCTAAATTCTGTATACAAGAAACTACTTTTAATTTAGCAGTTTTAAGGATGTTATTTAAGTTTTGTCCCAATTTTGGAGAGTGGGAAACCTGGCAAAATTATCCTGGGAACCAACTGCAAGAGATCTCTTCTCTGGGGATAGAAGTTCTTGGTTTGACCCCAGTTTTTGAGCAACTAGCAGTTGCATTTTCTGCCAAGAAATGAAAAATAGCCACGCACTTATTAAAGTTTCTTTATTTCATCTCAATTTGTATTTTTGCTCTAAGTGAATGTAATTCTGACCTTGGGATATACTTCAAATAGTGTGCAGTTCCCATCCACATTTATAATGCTTTGGTTGCAAGCCTAGTTGCCTACCATTGCTCAACAACAAAACTGTTTTCCCAATATCAAAAATAGGAAAGGACGCATTGCCTGTGAAAACTAATTATAGCTTATCAAATGAAAATATTTTGAAATACTTGATTTCACTTTCTATTGTGCTGCCCTGGCCTAGAATCTCACTGCAACTTGTCTAAAAATAAACTTTAGTGCCACAAGCAAATGTTTTTGAAAAAATATTCAGCTAATATTTATGGTAAGCAGCTTGCTCTGCAGATGCTAGCTGGCCATCACTGCAGATCTCGATGAGATTTCAAGCCCAGACATGCCATTTGATTCTACAATAAACAGAGGACACTTAAAACTGTAAAGAATAGACTTTTAAAATTGCATCTCTAAAGAATGCTTTACAAATCTACTAACAGGAGGATATATTTGTGAAACATTGATCTGTGCACCTACACACAGAAATTCAAATATACTTTGAGAGCTTTAATTTTCTTTATTTTTAAGGATCTTCATTTTAAAGGATAGGAAACTTCTCAATCACGACAACATTTTTGATTGTTTAAAGACTGAGAATACTCTGTGCAGTCCTTAAATTTTTGTATCTGTATCTCTGGGTGGCTTTGGATATTCCTGTTCTCACCCCATAATTGATTTACCAGAAGTTATCTGGCTTTGGCTGTTGAGTTTTACGTAAACCCAGTCATCTCCAACTTACATTCAGGCTATTGGAAGTTATCAACCTTGGCCTGCTTTCTATATTCCCATTCAGAGAAGTTCAAACATGAACAGGCAAACTTCCTACCAAGATGTGGTTTTGGGGACAGAGATACAAAAGAGTCAGTTTTCTCAAAGCACTCTTCCTTTCAATGTTATTGCATAATTTTCTTCTTTCTCAGGGAAAGGTAAACAGTTGGTCAGCTGTTTCCATGCTTACAAGAAAAATAAAGAGCTATTAATCTCCAAATCTCATGCAAGAGAAATTGCTGTGAACTGAGCTGTCATTGTGAGCTTCAGCAATCTTTCATTATTACTTTCTATTTCATTTAAACAGAAAGAGTAAAAAGGTATCAACCATGACTAACTTCATGTCACCACTTGATACATTTTTGACCTTACTGCCCGGACTTCTTCTTATAGCTGATTCCACACTACTTTTTAACTACCGTTTCCTGCTGAGGGATAACACCAGGTTCTCCCCTTTGTCACTAGTTAGATCAGCATATGGAATTTATTTTAACTCAATCAAGATGAAGGAAAGAATATCTTGCCATGCCCAAGGCTCCATACCACCCACCGAGTTCAACAGAAGTTAACCATCTAAATAACTTTGACATCTGGCCTTACCCGTGTCAAAAGTCTAGATGTAAAGCAGAAACTGATGAAATTACACACAGAATCATAGAAACATTGGCTGTAAGGGGCCTTTGGAAGCCGTGCAGGACAGTTGCTTGAATCTTGGCTGCATCAAAAGAAGTGTGATCAGCAGGTCAAAGGAGGTGATCCTGCCCCTCTGCTCTGCTCTTGAGAGACCTTCTGGATCACTGTGTGCAGTTCTGGTATCCTCAGCATAAGAAGGATATGAAGCTGTTGAAGCAAGTCCAGAGGAGGACCAGGAGGATGATATGGGGGCTGGAGCACCTCCCATATGAAGACAGGCTGAGAAAGTTGGGGCTGTTCAGCCTGGAGAAGAGAAGCTGCGTGGAGACCTCATAGTAGCCTTCCAATATCTTCAGGGGGCCTACAAGGATGCTGAAGCAGGGCTCTTCACCGGGGACTGTAGGGATAGAACGAGGGGGAATGGTTTTAAACTTAGACAGGGGAAGTTCAGGTTAGATATAAGGAAGAAGTTCTTTACTGTGAGGGTGGTGAGGCACTGGAATGGGTTGGAACTGGAAGAAGTGGTAAATGCTCCATCCCTGGCAGTGTTCAAGGCCAGGCTGGACAGAGCCTTGGGTTACATGGTGTAGTATGTGATGCCCCTGCTCGTTGCAGGGGGTTTGGAACTAGATGATCTTAAGGTCCTTTCCAAACCAAACCATTCTATGATTCTATGATTCTATAAGTCAGTCTGTGAAAAAGACCAGTTTTGAGGGGTTTGAGACTTAGGTACAAAACCAAGACAAACCCAAGAATGGAATTTCCAGAATGCTGTGCACAACTCATTCCAGAGCTGCACCACCTTCCTTTTTTCTAATGGCCAACCTTCCAAACAGCAATGTGTAGTCACTGTCCTTTGTTATTCTGCCTGCCCCTTTTTGGAAACGTCCATCTCCATTATCTTTATAACACTTCCTCAAGTTGCTGTTTGCTGCCGTAAGATTGCCCCTTAGCCTCCTACTTGCCAAAATAAAACAAAACCCAGCTCCCTCAAACTGTCTTCATAGGTGATGTTCTTTCCCTGGCACACTGTCTTCCATGTAAACAAACATTAATGCTAGATCCTTTTTACTTAATTATGCACAGAACTTCTCATTTGTAACTGGTTTGTAAGTTAGTTTCATATAGCTAGCAAAAACCAGTTTGCAGAGCTCAGCACTCAAAATTTAAAGTGACATAAGAAAATGCCCTTGTAAATGATCAAAACATTTATTTTGCTGACCCAGTAAGATACACTAGAAATGACAGGAGGGAACTACCAGCAGTCCTGGGAGGCAATGGTGGACAGGGTTTACAAGCAAGGAGCCTAAGATGATGTAAGTGGAAGGGAACATATAATCAAAACAAAGCTTAAGTGAAGTTACCACAAACATTTGCTTGTAAACAAGGAAATGCCTGCAAAACATCATTATAGGGAAACCCCCAAACCTTTTTTTGGAAATCAGCATATGTGGGTGTCTTTCTGAAATGCAAGTACATAAATGCATGCAGGTTGGAGAATAAGCACAAGAAATTAGAGATGTGTGTGCTGTTGCAGACACAATGGCATATCTTGCATGACCAGAGTGCTACAATGGTGAGATACAGGCTCTAGGATGGACAGGCTGGAAAGGTGGAGTGTGGGATTTGCCATTTATGTGAGAGAGTAGCAGGAGTACATGGAGCTCTGGGTGGGGATGGGTAACCCATCTAAGAATTTATGGAGTAAAGGTTAAAAGAGTGGACAAATAGATATAATGTTGCACATGTATCTGCTATAGGCTACCTGATCAGGAAGATCAAGTGGATCATTCTACAGGTAGCTAGAACTCGCCTCACATTCACAGGCCCCGCTCCTCATACTTCAACCAGAGCCCACAAAGTCAAGGAGAAAAGCGAAGAGGCCTGCATGGATGAACAAAGAGCTCTCAGCAAAAAATCAGACATAATAAGTATGTATACAGAAAGCAGAAACAGAGATAGGTAACCTTGAAGGAATACAGAGACATGTCTTAGCATGCAGAGATAAAGTTAAGAAAGCCAAACTCACCTGGAGTTGAATCTGGTAGGTGATGTCAAGGTCAAGAAGGGTTTCTATACATACTCAAGTAGCAAAAGGAAGACTAGAAAACTGTGGGCCTGTTGCTGAATGGAGCAGTGTCCATTGGTAACACTGGACATGGAAAAGATTAAGGTACCAAGTGCCTTTTTCACCTCAGCTTTTACTAATAAGATCAGTTTTCAGAAGTCTAAAGCTCTGGAGACCAGGGAAATTCTAAAGCAAGAAGGACTTCTCCTTGGTGGAAGAGGATCAAGTTAGGGGATACTTAAGGAAAACAGACATACATGAGTCCATGGGCCTTGACAGGATGCAACCCTGAGTGCTGACTGAGCTGACTGAAGTCCTTGTGAGGACACTTTATTTATCTTTGAATTATCACTATATTTAAGAGAGGTATCTGATGACTAGAGGAAAGCAAGTGTCACTCTCATCTTCAAAAAGGACAGAAAGGACGAAACTACAGGCCAGTCACCCTGACCTCAATGCCTGTGGACATGATGGAGCAGATAATTCTGGGAACCAATTCCAGGCACATGGAGGTTCCTGCTGAACATAAAGAAACAGGTTTTTTTTATTATGAGATTGACAAAACATAGAACAGGATGCCTAGAGGGATGCTGGAATCTCTGTCCTTGGAGTTCCTTAAAAGACACTGGGATATGGTCCTGGGCAACCTGCTGTAGATGATCTGCTTGAACAGGGGCACTTGTCTGAAATGACCTCCAGACTTCCTATCCAGCCTCAGCCATTCTGTTATTACATTGTACACTGAATCCACCTTGAGTAGCGGAAAGCAAATCCAGACAGGAAATCCAGAGTCTGTAATTTTCAGTGAAAATAAGTGGCCCTGAATGAATTAGAGTCCTCTCATATATGGTACACAGATCAGAAACTAATGTTGAGATGAAAACTTGCCTTAAATGTGGCAAAAACATGAGTGCAAGGTGTTTCAAATAATCCTTTTTGCAGTATATGATGAAAACAGTTTGTTGGAGAGTCTTTAAAGCATTCTTCTTTTGCATTCTGTCCTAAGCTGCAGCACCCAGTTTTTGTTTGCATGTACTGAATCTTCTGCAAATCACCCCTAAAGATCACTGTCTTTAACCTGTTTCCATCTTGGTTTTGTCCATCTTGTTTCAACAATTTCTCTCCAGTCCTTGTCTCCCACTCCACTCTGAAATAGTTGTCTTCTGCTTTGCTACTGTTGTACCAGCATCACATGCAAGAAATAGAGAAATAGTAGAGGTGAATTTCTGCTGTGTGGGCATATATTTTCTAGGTATACAGAGCAGTCTTGTGAAACATTGCATGCCCAGAGCATGGATGCAGTCAAAACTGTGACAAACTATCATTGAAGTTGATTTTAGATGCCTTGTTCCAAGAATCCAAACTTCTGCACAAGTAGATTCAGAGTTTCCAAAACATTATGTCAAATTTTTTCATGGGGACAGGAAGGAACGCTTTCCTGACAGAAAGGCCACAACACTGACCAAATTTCAACTCCTTGCTCCAAAGCATGGACAGTACACATTTAGTCAAAAAAAAGGTTGCCAGGGTTGTTTTAATATTGCAACACAATGTATTTTCTCCAGCGTTTTCTTGGAAATGGCAAAACTGTTTTGGCTGAAACTTTCTGGGAAAAAAAAAATAAAAATAAGTCAGACTGATATTATCTAATGGTAAATTTTAGTCCAAGAGTTTAATATTTGGCCAACTTGCAAGTAAGCTAAGATGAAGGTATGGTAACATAGAGGTTTGATAAATTTCAATAATAATCAATGCTGCCAATACCAGCAAAACACAGTCCTATACGAAGGTCAGGGAACAAATGATCACCAATAACACGGAGGAACTCCAGCCAAGACTCCAAGTTGAGCAGTAATGGAAACAGACATGAACCCTTAAATTTGAAACAGGCCATAGAGCTGGTCAGTTTTACACATCTTTCCTGTCCTTTTACTAGTCTATATAATGCTTTATCTGCACTGCTATATATACATATGTATATTTCATATATATATACATATACATTAAATTATCAGCTGACACTTATTTCCAAAAGATGCAGGTATATCTGTCCTGATGCACTGATCATTAAACTGAGCTCAATTAGGAAAAAAATCTGGATTTAGCAACCATGGGACATGGAGTTAACGTAGCAGAAATGTTGCTGGTGTTTGCATTTGTAATTATAGAGGATTATTCAATACCAATACATTAAAAACTTTTCCCAAAGTCATATGGCACTAGGGCAACAAATATGCCTAACTTACTTTATTAACTCTTTGTAAAGGAACAAATAAACAAAAAAGTGCCCTGCAAGTGTGAAGTATTAACCCTGCATAGTTAAAAGTGAAATTACAGTGAAGAAAAGCGTGTTTTATTTTAAAGAGAAAACCACGAAATAGTTTTTTGGGAATACTAAACTATGAAAACCTGGACTGAAGAATTTGATGTGTTATTGTGGTACAGGCTTCTCAGGCAATTATACCTCACCCAAATTCCTCAACTTTTGATGAATAAGACAATTAATACGAATGTAATTAGAACCAATGTAATATCATAGATCACTATATCATTAGTTCTTAGTAATTTTCAATGGAAATCATAGGTAAGATAATGTATAATTTAGGGTCTGAGCCATCAACATCTGAGTATATGATCCTCCCTCCCCCCTACTCCCAAAAGTCTCCAATTAAATTTCACATTTTAGGGTCTGTGAGAATGACTGGATTGGAGTATATGTTTCCATTATGCAAGATTACCAGACCTAATGGTCCTTTTCTGCTACTGGATCTATTCCTTTAGAGATTTACCAGGAAGAAAGCACAATTTATAAGCCTATATCCCAGGTGTGGAGTTCAAAGTGTGACTCACAAGTGACACAGAAGGTAAATGTCAGGAATACTGTGCTTGCTGCACACAAGCAATGCAACTAATCCCTGTTCAGGCACTATTCCAGATCTATGTCTCCAGATCAGGACTTTTAGTCTGCAGTTGGCTCACTTCAGGCTGCCAGCAGAGAAGTCCATCTTCAGGGGTCACTGTGCCATAAGCAGTGTTTCTGCATATGCACAGCACTCTTGAACAGCCAACTATTTAGTGCATAGCATGACATTAAACTGAGTACAGTACTCACCACCCATGTGCAACAAGACAGATTCTGCAATTGTATATGCTGGAAGAGCGGAGATGCTGTGCAGATTCTCCTGTGTTAAAGCAGCAAATCCAGTTTGTTGGACCTGTGTATAGCTGGGTTCTGTTGCCAGGACCTCTCAGTCTCTTAATTAAAAGCTGACCTGATGATACTGGAAGACATAATGGATAGTTCACGACTGGCCTTCATTTATAAATGTTAAACCCTGGTCTGGGAAGGCTAAATATACGGCTGAGCTTCGGTGGCTGAATTCCTGGTTGAATGTCTATAACCAACATTTATTTAGGAATAGCAGGCTCAAAACCAACCTAACTTCATAGACACACATTTCCTTGGTAAAACCCTGGAATAATCCAGGTAAAAAGGGAGGCTTGAGGTCATCTCATCCAATGCCCTTCTCAAACTAGTCCCAGTTTCAAAGTTAGATGAGGTTGCTCTAAGTCTTGTTGCTTTTTAAGAATGTCCAAAGCTGAGCTTCCCACAGCATCTGTGGGAACCTTCCAGGGCTTAGCCACCCTTGGAAGGATTTTTCCTACATCCACATGGGATGCCCTTGCTTCAATTTGTGACTGTTACTTCTTGTCCTATAGCTGTGTACCTCTGGCTCCCTATAACCTGTAAAGACCATCAAGCAGTCGAAAAGAGCAGTTCACTCTAATTCCCCTGACCAAGCGCTGTGTCTTCCAGACTAAATAAATCTTGTTCCCTCAGCTTCTCCTTGTACATCATGTTCCAAGCACTGGTGACAAGACTTTCTTCAGATTGTCAACGACTTGCTCGTGCTGGTGGCCCGAACTGGGCACAGTACCCCAAATGTGGTTTCAGGACTGCTCAATAAAGAGGAGCAACCACCGTACAACCTGCTGCCTACACTCTTGGTAACACACTCACATATGCAATTAGCCTTTGCAGCTGAAAAGGCACGTTGGTGAGCCACATTCCTCCAATTTCTGCTGCCATCTGGCGCACACACTCCAAAGTACAAACGATTTCTGAGCAGATAGGTATCTAGCTCAGACCCAAATTTTGACACAATTAGAGAAAATAAGAACTCATCTGCTTGTCTTGCTCTGGAAGAGTTGGTCTGGCAACTTTGTTTGATGCAACACGGCATAAAACAGCTGGATAAGGAGGAATTCCCCTCCTTGTGTATATAATAACCTAGTGGTTAAGTGACTCACGTGCATGTGTTTTGGAGACTCAGGTTCACCTCCCTCATTTTTATCAGGGGTTTTGAACTTGTGCACCCTGAAAGGATAACACCTCACCTCTTGCCTGTCGTAGGCTAGGGCCTTGACAGAGGAACAAGCATTATAGAATCATAGAATCATAGCATCGTAAGGGTTGGAAAGGACCTTAAGATCATCTAGTTCCAACCCCCTTGCCATGGGCAGGGACACCTTGCCCTAAAGCACGTGGTGCAAGGCTCTGTCCAACCTGGCCTTGAACACCGCCAGGGATGGAGCATCCACAACCTCCCTGGGCAACCCATTCCAGTGCTTCACCACCCTCACTGTAAAGAACTTCTTCCTTATATCTAATCTAAACTTCCCCTGTTTAAGTTTGAACCCATTACCCCTTGTCCTACCACTACAGTCCCTAAGGAAGAGTCCCTCCCCAGCATCCTTGTAGACCCCTTCAGATACTGGAAGGCTGCTATGAGGTCACCACGCAGTCTTCTCTTCTCCAGGCTGAACAGCCCCAACTCTCTCAGCCTGTCTTCATACAGGAGGTGCTCCAGCCCTCTTATCATCCTCGTGGCCCTCCTCTGGACTCATTCCAACAGCTCCATGTCCTTCTTATGTTGGGGACACCAGAACTGTACGCAGTACTCCAAGTGAGGTCTCACGAGAGCAGAGTAGAGGGGCAGGATCACCTCCTTCAACCTGCTGGTCACGCTTTCTGGGCTGCAAGCGCACACTGCCGGCTCATGTTAAGCTTCTCATCAACCAACACCCCCAAGTCCTTTTCTGCAGGGCTGCTCTGAATCTCTTCTCTGCCCAGCCTGTAGCAGTGCCTGGGATTGCCCCGACCCAGGTGTAGGACCTTACACTTGGCTTGGTTAAACTTCATAAGGTTGGCATCGGCCCACCTCACAAGCGTGTCAAGGTCCCTCTGGATGGCATCCCTTCCCTCCAGCGTATCAACCGAACCACACAGCTTGGTGTCGTCGGCAAACTTGCTGAGGGCGCATCAATCCCACTGTCCATGTCACCGACAAAGATGTTGAACAGGACCGGTCCCAACGCCAATCCCTGAGGGACACCACTCGTTACAGGTTTCCAACTGGACATTGAGCCATTTACCACAACTCTTTGCGTGCAGCCATCGAGCCAGTTTTTTATCCACCGAGTGGTCCATCTATCAAATTGATGTCTCTCCAATTTAGAGACAAGGATGTCGTGCGGGACAGTGTCGAACGCTTTGCACAAGTCCAGGTAGATGACGTCAACTGCTCTGCCACTGTCCATCAGTTCCGTGGCTCCATCATAGAAGGCCACCAAATTGGTCAGGCAGGATTTCCCCTTAGTGAAACCATGTTGGCTGTCACCAACCACCTTGTTGTTTTTCATGTGCCTTAGCATGTTCTCCAGGAGAAACTGTTCCAAGATTTTGCCGGGCACAGAGGTGAGACTGACTGGTCTGTAGTTTCCCGGGTCTTCCACCTTCCCCTTCTTGAAAATGGGGGTTATATTACCCTTCTTCCAGTCATTGGGAACTTCACCTGACTGCCAGGATTTCTCGAATATGATGGACAGTGTCTTAGCAACTTCATTTGCCAGCTCCTTCAGGACCCATGGATGGATTTCATCAGGTCCCATGGACTTGCGCACGTTCAGGTTCTTAAGATGGTCTCGAACCTGATCCTCTCCTACAGTGGGCCTAAGGTCTTCATTCTAACAGTCCCTGCATTTGCTTTCCAAGACTTGGGTGGTGTGGTCAGAGCATTTGCTGGTGAAGACTGAGGCAAAGAAGTCATTAAGAACCTCAGCCTTCTCCAAATCCATGGTAGCCAGTTCTCCTGATAGCTTCTGGAGAGGGCCTACATTGTCCCTAGTCTGTCTTTTATTTGCTACGTATCTATAGAATCCTTTCCTGTTATCTTTCACATCCCTTGCCAAACTTAATTCTAGCTGGGCCTTAGCTTTCCTAACCTGGTCCCTAGCTTCCTGGGCAATGCTCCTATATTCTTCCCAGGCCGCCTGTCCTCGCTTCCACCTTCTATAAGCTTCTTTTTTCCCTCTAAGTTTCCTCAGCAGCTCCTTGTCCATCCATGGAGGTCTCCTGGCCCTCCTGCTGCACTTTCTTCTAGTCGGGATGCAACACTCTTGAGCACGTAGCAGGTGATCCTTGAATATCAACCAGCAGCCTTGGGCCCCCCTGCCCTCTAGGACTGTATCCCATGAAACCTTACTAAGGAGGTTCCTGAAGAGGCCAAAGTCTGCTTTCTTGAAGTCCAAGGCAGTGAGCTTGCTGCACGCTCTTCTCACTGTCCTGAGGATCTCAAAGTCAACCATCTCGTGATCACTAGAGCCAAGGCTGCTCTGGAGCGTTACATTTCCAACCAGTCCCTCCCTGTTGGTGAGCACAAGGTCCAGCATGGCACCTCTCCTCGTCGGCTCCTCTACTGCTTGAAAGAGGAAGTTGTCTTCCACACAGTCAAGGAACCTCCTGGATTGCTTGTGCCAGGCCGTACCGTCCCTCCAACAGATGTCAGGATGGTTGAAGTCCCCCATGAGGACCAGGGCCTGCGAGAGTGAGGCTGCTCCTATCTGTTTGTACAGCGCTTCATCCACAGAGTCCTCTTGATCAGGCGGCCTGTAACAGATCCCCACTGTAATGTCCCCTGTTCCTGTTTTCCCTTTGATCCTGACCCACAAACACTCTGTTACCTCATCACCCGTCCCCAGACAGAGTTCCATACTCTCTAGCCTATCACTGACATAGATAGCAACACCCCCTCCCCGTCTGCCTGGCCTGTCTTTTCTAAACAGCCTGTAACCTTCCATTCTGACACTCCAGTCATAGGAGCCATCCCACCATGTTTCTGTGATACCAATGACATCATATTCCCGTAGCCTTGCACACATCTCTAATTCCTCTTGTTCCCCATACTACGGGTGTTTGTATAGAGGCACCTTAGCCGAGCTCCAAATGCAGCCGACTCAATGGCTGGGGCAGCTGGAACATCTCTACATCGCTCCAAGCACTTATTACAGGTGCTCGCAACTGACCAGGAATGTTGGGATGGATCAATGCTCCCCTCCCCCAACACATCTAGTTTAAAGCTTTCCTGACCAGCCTGGCAAGCCTCCTACCAAAACAGCTCTTCCCCTTCTTTGTCAGACCAGCTCCACCAGCCTCCAGTAGATCTGGCCTCCCAAATGGAGCCCCATGTTCTAAATAGCCAAATCCCTGACTATGGCACCAGCATTCTAACCATTTATTAACCTGCCAAACATGCCTAGCTTTTTTAAGGTCCTCCCCTTTGCCCTGGAGAGTCGATGAAAAAACTATCTGAGCTCCAGAGCCCCTAACCACCTCTCCCAGGGCTCTGTAGTTCTTCTTAATGTTCTCCAGGCTACTGCTATCTATATCTCCAGCACCCACATGGACCACTAGGAGGGGGTAATAGTCAGCAGGACCTACTAGAGCAGGCAGCCTCTCAGCAACATCCCTGATCCGAGTCCCTGGCAGGCAACACACCTCCCTCGAGACTGGATCAGGCTGGCAGATGAGTGCCTCTGTGCCTTTCAAAGTAGAGTCCCCTACTACTATGACCCTCCGCTTCTTCCTGGAGGCACCAGTAGCGATCTTTACTGGTGCATCAGCAGGGTGCTCACTAGGTGTGGTGGGTGCTTTCTCATTAGCCCCCTGCAGAACCGCGAAGCGGTTCTGGGTGGGGACATCAGATTTAGGAGGAAGCCCCTTGTCGTTAATTGTCCTCTTCCTCCTTTTTTTGTTCATTTTTCTCGTGACTAATTCCCAGCTTCCTGGCTTGCTGCCCTCCTTCTTTCCTATGTGAGCAGTGCTAGACGTTTGCAGCCCCTGCGCAGTTTGGGCCTGGAGCAAGCAGCCCAGCTGCCTCTCAGCTTCCCTGGCATCTTTTAGCTCTCCAACAGCCTCCCGCAGCTCAGCCACCTGCTGCAGGAGGACCTCCACCAGGGCGCACCGAGTGCAGCCCTGTCCATTGTGCACCCTCGCCTCAAGAGACCAGTCGAGTCACTTTCTACACTCCGAGGTCTGCGCCGCAGCCTCCCCTCTCATCGGCTCTGTCTGGGTGCCTACGCTGGCCACCGCCGGGGCAGAGCTCCCAAAGCGGGCCCTGGTCCTGAGGCGAGTGCTCACCATCCCGCTCGCTGCCCGCTCGCCCTGCCTGCGCCAACTGCCGCGCCACGCCCTGACTGACGTGCCACGCCCTGTTCGCCACGCTCCTGGTCGCTCGCGCTCCCTGGGATGGGTTTTTACCCACTGGTGGCTGGTGCCTCAGCTCCTGGCGCCGCCCCCTGCGAGTCAGCTGCTCGCGTCAGCTGAGCTGCCGGCTCCTGGGCAAGTCCTGTCGCGGACTTGAGGCTCCCTCGGTCGCTCTTGCCGATCCGAACTGAGGCTCCGGGACGCTGTGCTTCCCCCCGCTCCGGTGTTAAAGGCGTCCTCTCTGGAGATACTCACCTTGGCAATTCAGTAATATGTCAAATGAGATCTTTGATTAAATAGGAAATTAAACAAAGGGTTCTTGCTAGGTAATCTCTGATCCCTAGTCTCTGTAGTTGCTCCCATTTTCTCACTCCTATGAAAATATAATTGAGCAGTGACAAATCTCCACCAGAACTTGCTGAGAAGCAAACCAGGTTATAAATCCTTCACCTTTCCACACTCTGGCTTGAAAGTCTAGAACATAAGTCTCCCATGTTTAAAGTGATTACACTTGTCACCAATTTAAGCATGCCATACACAACCCTGACTTGGGCTGGTGAGCAGGGACATGAATGGACAGGCTGTGAGTAAATAAAAACCTAAACTCCCCAGCCTTAAAACCCTAAAATCCCCAGCATTGCTTTAGTTCATAGGGAAAAAAATGTGTGTGGAAAGAAGAATTTAAACCAATACTAAATACTTACTTTGAAAAGGAAGTTATTATTTGAGAAAAGCAAAAAAACAAAATAAATTCTAGTTCTTTAAACCTTTTTTTCATCAAGTGTGTAAGAAAAGCTGATAAAGTGGGAAAGGAATTTAAAAATATTCATAAATCTCCTAATTTTATTTACTTTTCTTTTTAAACTCTGACCAAAGTCCCAAAATTAACTTTGACTACAATATGATCAAGACAAGTCGGATTTGAATGTAAGGCTCTGTTCAAAGTAACAGCAAAAGTCTTTCATATATTCTGATAATGCTTCAGTTCATCTCAATAGAAAATTACCAAGAAAAGTTTATGCAAACAAAAAGGAACTAAGAACTGAAGTATGGATTAGAATACAGGAAGGGAAGTGCAGCAAAGAATAGTAGAAGGAAGATTTTATCTCAAGTGTTTAACTTTGTTTAGATTACTCAGAAAATGTCCTGGAACTCCAGCTGTGTGCCAGTTCCTCCTATGGAATCTAATCTAAGCTAATGAGGGCAACAGATATTTATCTTGGCAGCACACGCTCCTTGACATGAGGTCCCACTCCAGTGATAATTATTTGATAGTGGCAGAGGAGGGCTCCCACACCCGCTGAGCGCTTGCAACCTCAGCTGAAGTCAGCAGAACCTTGCAGAGGTGTTCTTAACCTAACCCAGTCCTGTCACCTACCTATAGGCAGAGGAGGGGACTCCCTCCAAACTATTTGCACCTTCAGTCTTTATACTTAACCTGCAAAACATACGATAGACAAAGCAACAACACCACTTATATTTGGATATCACTTTCCAGTCATGTGCTGTACATATTAATGTATATGCTTATAAAAACTATAGTTATAAAAGTGGTCTCTACAGTGTATGCTGAATAACTAGTACTATTAGTACTAGTCCTAACCATAGCTATGCAACTGATGTGAAAAAATTATTTATATATGGTAATCCTAACTGAAGAGATACAAAAAGCTTCTAGAAGCTGCAAGTAAGATTTCCCAGCCATTTCTAGTACTCCTGTATCTCATTTTGGGATTTTCATCTTAGTGAGGGAAAGGTGCTCTGCCGGACCCACATTGCATAAATATTGGCTTCATATTTCCCCCACCCTCTTAGCGGTTTGCTGCCAGTGCCGTATTTCACCAAGTCTTCAGGAGATTCAAATCTAAATACTCCTCCAGCCTGTCCCATAATTCTCAGTAAATTGTCTAAATCCTAGGCCCACTCAATACTGCCCACTTGAATCAATACCCTAAACATTAGGCTATAGCGAAATGGCCTGTCATCTGGGCTAATGACAATTATGCTATGCAAAAAGGATAGTGCTTCAGCAAGAAAACGCCAGAAGGAGCTCCTTAATAGGAAGCTCAAGCAAAAGGGCACCTATCATCTCCCAGGAGACATACCAGCTCCTTTGCTATCTGACAGAGACAGTTGCTGGCTGCAAAGGGGCCAGCATGTTTCCTGCACACCAAAGGCACAAGCTCCGCTGAAGCTAAGCACCAAGCTTAGTTCATGCTCAGTTCAGCATTTTGTACATTCCTCGTTTAGGTAGCTCCCTACTCAGTAAATGGATCTTTAAGCGTAAGACCTTTCCATGTGCTGAAGATGAACAGGACAAAGTTCACCCTGTGGGCTCTTTAGGTAGCAGAAATTGTGAGAACTGAATCAAGTCTTTTTTTTTTGTGTGTCCTCTCCAACTCTCTACTTGAGACAAGAAGCTGCCAATGGCAACTCTGCTCATCATGAACAATAAAACTCAGGACAGTAGTGGTCTCATGAGAGAAAATCACTCTGCGTTTGGCCTGGTCAACTGAAAATGTCCCACTAAGAGGCAATTAACAGTGAATTTGGCAACCACTGTGACAAGATGAAAGACATGGAAAAAGAACTATATACGCTAACAGAATATAATGAGAGATGAGGGAGGGGGGAGAGAAGTAAAAGCCCCTATGCTTCAAAGAAGCAAGAAATAATTGATAAAGTGCATTAGCTTTATACATTTATTACATGCTCAGTTTCTAAAGTAATTGGCATTACATAAATATATTTATTACATAAATATATTAACCTTCAAACAGTGGGGAGATGGTACATCTCTGATCTAAATGTTCAGGGGTACTATGCCACAGGTTCATAGCTGTAAGTGCCAATGTCTCTGACTGTGCACTGCAATGGCTATTGCTATAGAGAGGCAGGCAGCTAAAGCCCTGGATAAATCCACAGCTGTCTGCATCTGGGAACTCAAAATTAAGTTGCCAAGATGATCTTGTAGGCTCTTGGGTCTGGGCCTTTGTACATCATGATTTATGGTTTGACTTGAAGGCAGATGCATTTCCATTTCTGAATGTGCTCATCTAGAAACAGTATTTTTAGGAAGAAATTGTTTCAGACATTTGGAAGAAGGCCTTTCTGTCCAAGTTTTCTATAGGTCAGTAGCGGGTGCCCAAGCTTTTCTAATGATACAGACAGTCACATCAGTAAAACATGTCTCAAAATTTGCCCTGCTTCAGTATTTTTTATTTACTAGAATCCTAATTTTACCCCAAGCAACCGACAATTTCTAGAGTGCTAGACACTGTTGACTAAGCTAATCTGAGGCAAATAAATTGAGCCTGCAGATGTATTTTGTTGCTGTAGTCAAATCCAGCTGGTGGACGTAGGGCTTGGGAGGAATTTTTTAGGGTTTCTTGTGTGCAGGCAGTGCAGGGATCATCTATTAATTTGCCAGGCCAAGGTGCCAACATCCACTGATGTGGCTGATCTAGAGAGATCATTTGTAAAAACAAGAGATCAGTTCAGATTCTTGATGTTTCTGTTTCAAGAACAGAACTAGTTGTCATCTGCAATTCTGCAGGAAAGTGAAGGGAGGAAAACGAAGGGACAACAGAAATGATCTGGCAGAAAACAAAGCAAACTATGCCTAAGTTGAAAAATACGAAGACCTGAGAAAGAGGATAGAGGGCAAGAAGTAAAATACTAGTAGGTACAAAGTAAAGAGGCTATAAGCATATTAAAAACAATGATTAATGAAAAAAACAGAGAAACTGAATTATATATGTAGAGTGTATGTAATTTTCAGGGTACAAGCAGCAACTATCTGAAACTTCATGCTTAACTTTGCCTACTTGTAGGATTTCTAGCTTTACAGTTTTAAGTTTTCTTCAGCCATCTCTATGCGCTTGTGTTCAGCAGAGATGTTTGCAGTTTTTCGGTTGCGATAGCATTTTGAAGTTGAACAGGAATCTTTTGCTCTTCGAGGTCCTACAGCACTCTTCTTCCTGGACCAGTTACCAGATATACATGTGCTTTTGAACAAAAAGAGGGAGGAAAGGATAGAGGAAATCTAGAGTAATTGCTGCATTTGAGGTTTTTTTGACTCATTACTATCACTATACCTGGAAGCAAATTAGAATTTTGAAATCATTCTGACTTTCATAACAAAGTGAAAGTTTTTTTTCACTAAAGAAAAAAGTAGCAATAATACAACAGGATCATTTCAAATTTACAAAAAGAAACTAGCCTATCTTAAGACTTCCCAATCTTTAGACTTCCCAAATTGTGGCTCCTGCATGGGAAGTCACTGAGTTTCTTACCTCCCTGAACTATTTGCCAAAAGACTTCACACACAAGCAATTCAAGTTTTCTAAAATTAGCTTTTAAAAAGCTATTTTTCTTCCCAAAGCTATGTCCATGAAAGCTCAGTCTTGTATTATAATCAAAGGAATGCAATTTATGCAAATTAGCCATGTGAGAAATGAAGTTTGTAAAGCATAAACCAAGACAATTTTTCTACAACAATTCCCAGAAAGACTGACAGTCTCAAGTATCTGTACATGATACAAGTCTTCAATTCTACCTTGCTCTTGTAACTTGCCCAATTTGTTGAGCAAGAGCAAATATCTTGTGCTGCTGTCAGAAAACCGTGTACAGCACAAATTAAACAAGAAATTAACTGCATTATTTGGATTTTTTTTAAAGACATCTTTCTGTTTTCTCCATCAGTTAGAGACTACTACTAATTGTTAGAGACTACTAGTAATTGCTTTAAGTCTCTCAAATACCATGAGACAGTTTTAGCCACCAGCACACCTACATCAGATGCAGGATCTATGTAAGGGATTGCAGTGATTTGCTTTGTGACACCAGGCTTTTGTCCACATCTGTCTGTTCAGTCTCCTGAATTCAGTCCTTCAGCTGCATGCAAATATCTCCCTAGTCCCTGAAGGCCAGCAGAACCTACCACTCTTGCGCCCAGCTAGAGAAAGGGAGGGGAAGGCTTGTTTTGTTGTTGTTGTTCTATGAAAGAAAATAATCTGTGAGAACAGTGTGGTATGATGTTATCGGCTTAGATCGGCTTTACAGAAATCTAACATAGCTAAATGTTCCCCACTCCCTCATAAACCATTTACATAAGAGCTGTTTATGACTTCTCAGCATTGCACATAACCACTTCAAGCCACAGCTCAGCCATTAGACTTTACCTCAGCTCAGCAGGTCTGGCTGAAGCAGCACTTGGCAAAGGGTATCTGGGGAAAATGGGGCCTCTGTAAGAGATGGTGGTAATTTGGTGGCTTCCTCACTCAGGGTTAGCACTGGCTTCCTTCCACAGGATGGCACAAAAGGGTGCTGTGCTAATTCGGGTGCTCAGATAGGAAACAATAACCACACCTTCAACACAAGTGAACAAGAAATATTCTGCAAGTTTTCATTCCTCCTCATAGCCTTCAGACACAACAGTGCACTTCCATCCAGCACAGCAAAGGGGCTGCTTCCAAAAATCAAGGATCATTTTCTTTCTAAAACTTCTGTTTTCCTGGGGTTTATGCGTGTGTGTATGCATGCATGTATCTCTCTATCAGGGCAGCCTGTGTCCCAAAAACACAACAGCAAACCGCTAATTTTCAATAAACTTTGTCAAACCCAGACCAGAGAGACTGGTACCTTGGAGACAGGAAATACCACTAACCGACTCCGTGATGATCAGCAGCATTAACCAGACAGGGATGATTTTATCATCTCTGCTCATGCAGCCCAGCAGAGGAAGCAAAAGCCAGGCAGGAAGGGTCAGATCCAGCAGGATGATCGCATTCCCTATGCTGAGCATGAGATCCAGAATAAGCTTTCTGCATGCTTTCTTCATGGCATGCTGAAGCCAGGCCTGTACCCTTCACACTACAGCGCTGTGTCACGGCCTCTCTACTTTTCTCTGAGCTAGATGTACAGAGTCAGGAGACTACTATCACCTGCCAGCCCACAGATCCTGGGACCACAGGGCAAGCAAAGCCCAGCTCACCAGTGCTGTAGGCAGGCAGTCCATCACTATGGCCTATTAATAAGGAGGCACGTTTTCTATTCCCTCATCTACCACTTCACACAACAAGTCCCCTTTGGCTATCACAGTGCTGCAGGTGATCTAACTTACAGGGTCTTGCAGAAAGATTGTCACCAGTAAGGGGAAGGAGAGAAATCGCCCAATGAGGATGCCCCCCACCTGGCTGAACTAGAAGATGTATAGCAGTTATTCCAGTATCTCCAACAGGGATGGCACCCTCTGGCAGACCATGCCAAGTCCAGCCAGGATCCAGCATCTAACTAACATCAGCCTCTTTGGAAACCTTCGCAGAAGGCAACTTTAAAACACAATGTTGTGCAGTCATTAACCTAGGCCCCTTCAGGAGTTATCAGCAATCACCTTTCCTTCAGAAACCTTTCCAAAAGATTTGACTAACCGGGTCCCTAAGTTTTCCTCTTCATTTGGGGGGCAGAATACTCAATTATGCTCACAGTAGATCCCCGAAGTGCAAGCTCAAGTCTTTCTTTGGACTTGACCCAAGTGTATTCTGGGTCAGGGCAGGCATGACTCTTCAATAGACTGCTGACCTCAGAGACTGACAAGCCTTACCCTCATTGGCCTTAACATATGAGTTTATCCTAATAAACTAAATGTGGCCAGGGTTTAAGGCTCGAGCCCTGACATGCAGCTATAGTGTAATTGTTAACACAGCTCCTGACATAGTTTTGGCCTATGCCAGCCAGTATTGCCCCAGCACTTCAGGGAATGAGGGCAGTCCTCCTCTTGTGCTGACAAGCAATGCAGACAGGGCCACTGAGGTTTTCTGGTGGAATAGAATCATGGAATCATAAAATAAGCTAGGTTGGAAAAGACCTTCAAGTTCGTTAAGTCCAACCTTTACCCCAAGACTACCAAGTCACCGCTAAATCATGTCACTAAGAGCCTCATCTACATGTTTTTTGAACACACCTGTGGGTAGACAGGGTCTGCACATACTCATACTCTTATGCCCAGAATGGAGTCCTGGCCCATTTTAGTTTGCTGTTGAGGATGTAACTGGTGGGAAGAGGCAGAGTGACTTCTCCTTGCTCTGCTGCCCTGCTTTCTCCTCTCTTCAGGTTCCATCGTTTTCTCTTCCTCCTCGTAAAATTTTCTTCCATTTTCAGATCAAATCCAACATCATCCACTCCAACAGTTTCCTCATATTCATAAAAAGTGAAACAAAACAGACAATTTTGTTTTGGGTTTTGTCTTTAGCACTGCTTTCCAGGCAGTCAGCCATTCGGTCACCCTGATCCTTTTTGTTCTACTCTTATATATTAACATAGTTAACTTCACCACCTTAGTATGATAGTTTGGCAGGGGTCAATTCCATGGAAACTAAGTTGTAATTCTTTTTTTTCTTGTGAGCTAGTCAACATTTCTCTCTTACTTCTTCTTGGGCTTCAGTTTTACATCAGACTGCAACAATTGTATGCAGTTAAGGCTTTGATAGTAGTAAAAGAGTTTTCCTGAGGAAACAGCACAAATTTCCTGGCTGATTAGGTTGACTTTTCTAAGCCATATTTTAAACTACCTCCTCACCTTTACTAGCAGAATGCCCTACCTGCAGCTTCTGCTTATCTTTGTTTTATTTCAGCATAGATGAATTTTTCAATTCTAGCAGATATGTACCATATCTGACATGTAGTGGAACAACAGTGACATCCATTGGCTGAAGTAAACCCAAGCTAGAACTGTTCATTCCACAGGAATTATTTTGAACAGAAAAAATGTATTTGACATAAGTTATTTTACTACATTTTTATGTGATCTATGATTTTCAATATTTTAGGACTGTTATAGAAGTTAAGCTAATGTGCACATTTTTCTCTCAGGTCTTTTCTGAGAAAAGATAAATAAGTCTTGCCTAGGAAAGAAATACACACTGACCACCAGATTTCTACTGCTTGAGAGAGATCTCTTTTTCTGAGTATTGCAACACTGAAACCTCAAAGCTCAGGCAAATACTAAAGCTATCTGAAAATATTTATGAGGTGCAGTTAAAATTATTTGTGGTCTTTTTACTTGGTAGGTACTGTCTAAAGGCTAGACCTGAACTTCATTCTGAACTGAGGAAACTGGGCCCCTGTCTCTTCCCTCTCCCCCCTTTTTTCTATTTTTCCTCCTCCCTTCATCAGAAAACATTTTCTTTAGTAGCTACAGTAGCTTTTTGAGGAAAAAACTGTACGCTGCCTACAGTTGGAGAGGCTGTTGGCACCAAAACCAGTCACAGCCTTCCGAACACATTTGTCCCAAGTTCTACAGACAGAGGTAGTACAAATTTCCCCAATTCTACTGATACACTCAAAGACAGCATAAATAACTTGGGATGCAGAGCTGTGTTGGAAACTCATGACTAGGAGGTTGGCCACTGTGATACTCAACTATATTTTTCATGCTGCCATTCCACATGAGAGATTCCTTATTTGTAAAGGTAAGACTTTTCGGAGATACAGTTCAAAGAGAGGAAAGATTTTAAAGTTGAATGTATTAAAACACATGGTATTTCTTTGCAATCAGCAAAGTGGATATTGGAGAAGGAGAAGCTGTGCTGTCCAGGTCCTGTATCATGTGACACTGTGCTTGGTTTATTTCAGAAGTGTCTTTTATGGAAGTCTACAATGACTACTGCATAACGAATGCTGATAAATTACCTGAAAATATTACTTTTAGAATTTTCGTGGACAATATATTGTATATGATTACAAAGTTAACTCTCTTTGCTAGTTTCCTCTTTTTTTTTTAACTTTTCAAGCTTCTTGTGGGTTTAAAGTAATTTCACTTTTTATCTCTAGTAATCTTGACTGGCAAGCTTCCCTACTGATACCCTGTAGCAGTGGAGGTAAAGAAGTGACAAAAGAAGTGACTCCCACAGCTATTCCAACTTCTATTCCACTGTTAGCTTTACTCCTTACAGTGGACACATGGGAATGGAGTAATTGACTTCTTACAAAAAAAAAAAAAAAAAAAAAAAAAAATCATTCCTATATTTTAGGAAGCCTTTGCTATGTTTTACTGCTTTGTTTTTATTTTTATAAGAACTTCTACTGCTTCTTTCCTGATGATGCAAGTGAAGAGCTGATCTCTGCTTTGGCTTGTGGCAATTTCTTTCTTGTTCTCACCCAATAGACAAAATTACATGCTACCCCATTTACCCAAGTATAATGTTGATTTGCCTTGAAACCAGCAATAGCAGCTGAAGTTTGTATAGAATACTGTTACCCAAGAAAGAGTACAACAGATCTGTTGGCAATATGACAGTCAATGTAAGACTTGCTGACAAATATAAGCTTGGAAAAAAAAAAGATATTGGCTATGGTTTATACAAGCATCCAGAACACTCTTACGTTTAACACAGGATTTTGAAAGTTTTGATCTTGTGTTGAATTCTGACAATATGCTACCAGTTTCAAGCAAGCAATTAATCAAAGATTTCTTACTAAAATCCTGCCAGCTGCTCACATGGGGTCAGCAAGTTCAGCCAACTGGAAAGCATGCTCTGTGAAATGCTCCATTATGCCAAACTAATCTTTCAGAGAAGTTGAAATGAATATCCCATTTACTCATTTCATGCAGATGAGACAGAAGTGTTTACAGTATTCAACAGGATCCTTGAGGAAAGCTGTAAAGTAGGAGAAGTACAGAAATAACTGCTCTATAATCATACCCTTTCATTTTTGAAATACATTTTTTCTGAAGAGTTGTATTATAGTGTCTCATTTAAAAGAAATCAGCACATTTTAAACAAAATACTTAGATGTCTGTAAAGACAGGCTAAATCTTGTTGAAAACTGGGTTCAGAGTGCAAAACCCAGAAGAGCAGTTTCGTAAAAAACTGTCAGTTATCCAAACCAAAATTTTGTAACTTATTCTACCCAAACCTGTTTGTTTAGATCCAGAAGTATCCCAGCTAGTATCAGTTAGGATTTTAAGAAAAACACAGACATCTTTCCAGTTTATATTTTAGCTCACCAGCCACATTAAAGAAATCCGTGAATTTGCACAGCACTGTTTGTGTGACTGGTTGGTTACATGGGAGGAAAAGTCTGTTTATGAGTTCCTCACTAAGTGAACTGCTGTGGATGTTGGTTTAAGCCTTTCAGTGAGAGCATTACTTGGAGAGGGACAGAAGATGACCAATGTCTTCCATCTGACCACATTCAAGCTACACTAATGACACTTGAACCTGGTGTGAACCTGGATATGGATGTGGATCTTTACAAAGTACAAAAGTATCAGAAGGGAAATCACTGTTATAACACCTCCTCTCTGGAATTTATTTATTTGGCACCAAAAATCAACAGGCTGCTTGAATAAGGAAATAATATTCCTAACAAAGGTCATCCTTCAGATAAATCTTAAAGCTGGGTCATTTCAGTTTTACATCTTCGCTAGGGAATGCAATTTAGTAATGCACAGGCATGCTGCAGTGAGAGATAAGTAGTACAGGCAATGAGCATTCTCTGGGTCTACTTGTACTAGGCTTCCTTCCCATGTTCAATGAAATGTGCAGGTTCATCATGCAGCATAGTCTCCTGTAGCCCTGTGTGGTAACCTCCATTGCAAGTGCAGGCGGAAACCTCCCTAGACTCCAGCACCATCAAGTTCAAGAGGAGATAAGTGTGTCCTTAAGCACTTGAGCAGGAATGCTTTTCTGAATCAGAGCCAGAGAGAGCGTGCAATATCTCCAAGGAGTCTGAGGAAACTCTCGTAGTTAAGAGAAATGCGCTTTTAAATGATTTTTAATTTCCCTGATGCCCTTTCACTCATATATTTTCTACTTAGGCGGATATCAGGATGAGAACAAGATTTTTATTTAATGAGTTCATCTGATCCCTTTCTGATCTCTCAGACTACATTTGTAATCCCTGGTATGAGGAAAACCAATAACTTTTCCAGCAACTGGATACGCTGTTAGGGATCAGTTCATGCAGCAGAGAGAGGAAAAAACACAGATGTTCGATAAACTACATTCAAGTGTCTAAAAGGTGGGAAAAAACTTCCTGATTAGTATAAAAAAGTAACATTTTACGATTCTACCTTTAATTGAAGCAAACAAGTGTTTAGCATTCTCTGTAGCTACACACCTAAAAGCTTTGCTTCTATAGTTGATGTAGATTTACTTGTCTACCTTTTTTACATAGGAGGATGTTACAAGCAGAATGGGGTTTTTTGCCATACAGCCTCATTTTTCCCCATCTTTGAAATGCTCTCTAGAAATGTGAATGTCATTACTAAATCAAAGACAGCCAATATTTTTAATCTACTTACTTGTTACATACAGCACTGAGGACAAAATTATGGGTGAGAATGATGAAGTAATTAAAGGCATAAAACTCTGATACACATTAAACTTTCAAGACTAGAAACCAAGTAATGTTACCTCATTGTTATTGTCTATCAGTATTTCTAAAAACACATAAAACCTGAGCTGGGGCCCACAGACAGTTTCTTGCAGGGATCAGTAGATAACAAAACAGGGTTTTGGGCAGTGCTAAGGTCCTTCAGAATAGAGCACCTATTATCATCTTTGGTCCAGATCCTCAAACAGCACCTAGGAACCTAATTACTACTAGATCCCTGTGGGAATGATGAGTCAAAATAGGGAATACCCTAAAAACTTTTTCTGATTCAAGGCCCAAATAATTTAATTTCTCAGGACAGAGCTAAGGGTTTTTTTCAGGAAAGTAAAATGCACAGAGAAGAGTGTTGCAGGAGAGGTCCTCTATTGGCCAAAACTTTTGGCTACAGAAGGCATGAATGAAAAGTCTCCTTTAGCTCAAGGGCACAGGGACTGTTTTCATTTTCCAGGGTTTATCACTTTCCTAGTTCATCACCAGTTACTTGTGTTTAGAGCACCAGGTTTAGGGAACTTCAACGTTAGGATACTGGGCAAACATGCAGAGTTGTTTCATTTCATCTCGCAAAAAAGAGGCTAGGAGCAAGAACTTGAAGAAAAAAGCAAAAGAACACGTGGTCCTCTCTTCTGTGTACCCTTGAAGTTTCCAGCAACCCATGGCCAAGGGAATTCTGTATCTGTGCTATAATGCGGTGAAACTGTTAATGTGACTAATTGCTCTTAAAGCCTAAGGGATGCCTCTCAAGGTTACCCCCCGAGGCTGAGAGATCTCTTACCTAACACCAAACATCAATGGGTTGGTAAGTTACTTTTTTTTCATATACATAACATTTAAGATACATATAGTAAGCTTATGCGATAATCTCTGTATCCCATACTAACTTTAAGTGGAGTAAATAGTAGAGCATTGACCACCAATCCATCTGTACTTCTTAAATAGTTTGCACACCTAAATTTAGTGATTAGAACTCAATAACCTATGAGATCAGATCTGTCTGAGTCATCCCTGGCTTCTTCTGCGGCATTAACTGCTCTAAGAAGCCTACACTCCCTGTTCAGTCACTACAGTCTCCATAGCATGAATCTCATTTCAGAGGTTTTGTTACTCACAGCTTTGGACATTTATTTCTAAACGCTTTCTCGGAGGCCCACTCCTGCAAAGCCTGAAGCAGCAAAACCCTGCTGTGTGCTGTACTGCCTACAGCAGGGGCTGGCTATACACTATCAACCAGCAGTCAAAGCATAACTGCAACTACAACACACCTGGTCCCAACCCCCTGTTAACAAGTGGACTTGGATTTGAACAAATCTTTCACCTCAGCTTTTAGACAGATTCAAACCAAATGCTCAGCGTGTGTTAGGCACAAATCTTGTCAAATGCCACTTCCTTGACGTTTCTGTCCCCACTGGCAGTTTCTGCTTGCAAGCATATCAGGAAAAACACCATCCACTGTAAACAAGGACCAGCATTATTTACACTGATGTAACTGGGATCAAAGAGCGTCCTTCCCACACACTACCAAAACAAAGATATGGTACAGTTTATTTTGCGGTGTCAAGCCTTTGGAGTCAGTTAAAGTCATTACTATTTACAGATGTCAGAAAAAGAAAGGCCAAATGAGTATGTTTGACAAGGTCACAGGAAAGAGGATGATTTGCATGCTGATATGCCTAGGGAGAAGAATTTATTTATTCCATAGCAAAAGCCCTGTCAGCAGTGTGATGGCTGATACAATGAATAGTGACTGACGCTGGTGGTATGTACAGAAAGGATGTGACCAGAAAGATGGAAAGAAGAAGGTCAGTTAGATGAACCCAAGAGAGTTCAAAAAGGGCAAGCAATTGAAAGCAGCTCATGCATGTTCACTCATAGAGAACATTTTTAAGGAAAAAGTCATTCTACAGCAGATAAACTGCAAATCCTGGCAGTGAAAGGCTGTTTTTTCCCAAACATGTTTCTCCTCCTTCTGTTATTCAGTCAGGCAATTGAGCTACAATACAAAGGTTTTAAGGCATTAACACCAGGGCTTCACACAGTAAGTGGAAACATGTTCTTCCATTGACATCAGACATTAAAAATTTAATCCACAGGGTGCAAGTACTGGCCAGGCTCTTTGCCCTTGCAGTTTCACAAATACGCCTACCTGCAGGCTGTCACTATTATGAGCTCCCATCCTCTGCTCATGTGAACCGTCATGACTACATACTGAGTGGAGAGACTGATTAATGCATCCAGTGAACAATAACTATTTTGCTGGCAATTTCTCAGTTTATTGATTTGACTGAAAGCAACTAGCCTTCAGTAGTACAAAGGTTAGGGCTTATGCAAGGGTAACAGTAACATTTCCTTCAGAGGAAGCATCTCATTTTACCTTCAACCTACCGAATTCCAGCCTCCTTAGATGAAGTTTGGAAGGAGACTGATGAGTGAAACTTACATCTGTGAGAAATATAAATATCAAGAAATCAAGTTTCAGTAGGGTTTTCAAGGGCTTTTACAGTGTTAAGCAGAAAACAGTTCTTCGACGTTTAAGAAAAAATTGTTTTGCTATCCTTACAATGTAACAGGGATGATTCCTGCAGCTCAGACTAGACAAGGTGAGCTGTTCAGTATAAAGACACTGGGACTGGCATGGAGAACAGAGCCTGTTGAAGCTTCCCACTTGAGAAACTGAAATTAAAGTAGGAACATATAACAATCTGGATATACTACTAACTAAAAAATCTTCCTATGAACTTTGGTAATACAATACATGGCAAATAGTTATCAGGGCACTCAATCCTTAGTAGCGGTCAAGAGCAAATGTCCTCTGTAGAACAGTAATGAAGTCTGATGAAAGACAGAAGCGAATGCAGAACTGGGAAATACTAGTGAAGCTTCACTGAATGTTGCTCACAGGACCAGTTGCTTCTGTTCAAGAGAGGTGACTTCAAATCTAATAAATATATTAAAATGCTCTTCAGCTCCTCTGTAATATCCTTCCTGGATAAAGGAAATAAAAATATTTGTCTTAGTCTTAAAGTTATAAGACAGGGTAGAAACTCAAGATGATAATGAATAAGCTTGGGTCAGAACTTTGATGGAGAATTTAGCCATCAAATCATTGAGCTTTGACATCGGATTTCATAACTTTGTCATGCACTCCAAAATGTCAGAGGGCTACAGGCATGTGTCAGGACAATTCACAAGTGTGTCTCTTTCAGACTATTTACATCCTCCCACTAACACACTTTAAGGTAAATGAAAAGTCATATAGTAGTGCTAGCATCATACAAACTTAAATATAGCATGCATCTCAAAAATCTCAAGTTTCTTCATTTTCTTATGTTTATATCTAGTCCTCAAGATTCAGAGAAGATCTCCAATGCTACTTTTACTAATTCAGACCAGGAGCACAATGTAGCTCCTTATACTATGGCTGGTAAGTCATGCTTGGGGAAGGGAATACTGTAATCGTTGTGTCATTGTGTGCTTCCCACTCCCCAAAAAGAAGGGAGGTTGGTGGGTTTGGGTTTTGCTTCCCCTCCTCAGCCTCCAGTACTTCATGGTTCTGGAACAGCCTGAGCTGGAATCACTACTTTGTGTTTAAAAAGTAAGAGCTTTTCTGTGACTAGGAAGATACTTCTGTACATGCTTTTTTCAAACTTGCTCATCAGGAGAATGTTTGCAAACATCCATTGCTGCTCACTGTTAACAGCAAGAGAGTGGGCTTGTAAGGTAAAAATCCTGGTCTGGTAAAGACGCTGCTCTGTTCCCAGCCACTGCTGTTTGCTTTTTACGAAGAATGTTCCTGTCATATTTCCTGTATATAGTCTGTCTTTATAGTGCATCTAAAGCATCAAGAAAGGGTTTTAAAAGAAATTATTGTTTTTGCAATGAAAATTCCTCTTGGGGAAACATCTGGAAAACAAGTAATGCTACCTTTTTGTAGTGACTTTGCTAGAAGATTTGTTAAGTTTCTTTCAAAAAGTGAGGAATATCTGTGAAAGAGCTTTGCAAGACAAAATAGGACAAGTTGATGGGGTTAAGCTCAATTGAAGCTCAGTTGGGTTACAAAGTGCATGAAAGTTTGGCAGTTAACATGGTTATTGATTTATGACTGGATTTTAATTTTTGTTTTTAATTATCTCATAGATCTCCAAGGAGAACAGTAGGACCCCAAAATGTTTAAAAGAAAGAAGAAGGCTACCTTTCAGAAGACCAAGAACATTGGATATTTCACACAAAAGAGATTTGAAAGAGCAAGTATCATGGATATGTGGCACATGAAGTCTGTAGTCAGCACAAACCAAGAAGCATAGTGGCATTTAGCCATTGAAACAACCAGTTTCCCCATAAGAAGTATTTTTGTTATTTCTCACTGGAATTTGCTCCCCACCCTACTAGCCCAGCAGATCCCGTTATTACTTGAGCATCAGGGCATATTGCCAGGCCAACTTTCCCAGGCTTTTCTGAGAAGTTAGTTCCTGCTCTCTTCGAGTCCTAACAAGCAGAAGATAAAGTGTATCATCTGCTTAAAACAATTAACCACAGGGTGCTTTATTATTGTTGTTTTAAAGCTCAAAGCTATCAAAACAATGTCAGGAATGGATTTTTTATTTTTTTTTTTTTTAAATTTATGAAAGCTTTACTTAAACAGGCACCAAGGAATGTTGTTCTCTGTAGAGGTTACAGAGGAAGTTGGACTCCATGGCAGCAGTCTATTTTGACTTCTGCTTTTACAAACCATAGCTGAATCAAACACACAACACCATTGGTAGACAGAATAGGTTTACCTGCCTAAATCCTTCATTACGACCACATCACTTACCACTTTGCTGCTTTCATCCAACCCCATTCCCACTTAGATTGTACTTATCTGATTGTTCACTACATAAATTACTTCACTGTGAACTGCCATGTGTATTATCCGCAACAGGACCATGTCACCCAATACAATAGGACAATTCCTCTGTCCATAGTTAACGCTGCCAAATGCATTACACTTTTTATTAAGTTCCCGAAGAAAGAGCTTCATTTTAAAAACCCCAAAACAAACAAACAAACAAACAAACAAAAAACCAAAAACCAAACCACCAGAACCAACCAAGTAAACAGAAAAACCCCAAAATAAAACGAAAACCCCAATCTTTTTTAAGTTTGCTAACACCTAACATATGGATTGGATGAATTCCTATTACATGATTTCGTGCACCAACATGTACTAGATAATAAGTTGTAGCAAACTTGTGGCAGGAAAAACAAAATATTGCTGTCAGTCCTCAAATTAAAATCCCACCCTGGAAGACAGTGTTACCTTCAGGCCCAGTCTTTAGCATAGCAGTGCTCATTACTTGTCTGGCAGGTAGCAGCCCACTTTGTCTGTAATTTAGCCATTAAGTACTAACTAAACACTGACCTAAGGAGAAAATGGGCCCGAAGGAGACAATGATTCTTGGGATCTCCCATCTGTACAATGTTAGTGGTATTATGACCCAATTAGTTTATCCTCACTGGATTCAGTAAATGAACTAAAAGTATTAATATAGCATTTCAAGATGCACTGCTATCAGCTTAAGCTGCTGTGAAACTTGCCATGCTGATTTAATCACCTTGCTGCCCTGTGATCTGTTGAAGACATTGCATCATTCTTTACTGCCTTTTGAAGGCATGCAGTGTAGCAAGACCTTTCAGGAACTCTTCCAAACACATTATAGTGACTCAGATCTGCACTCTTAACAGAGCTGACCATTAAGTAACCACCCAGGTTTCAGCTGTACACCAAGCAAACAGCAATAACTGCCTTTATAAGCACAGTTGTTTTCCACAAAATAGATCTCAGAAGCTGGAAGAAAAAAATATTCATTCTTTTCCTGGCAATTGTGGTCTCTTTTAGCAGCATCCTAGTATAGAAGTTAATAAACTAATGTTAAATAGCCTATATAAAATAGTTTGTTATAATTAAGACTACTAACTGTCTTAACTGGGGGGGGGGGTGTGTGTTAAACTATCGTCTAAATGCCATCTTAAAAAAATTGATTTAGCAAAAAGTTCAAAATCTTAAAATTATTTGAATGCAATTATCATCTTGAATATGACTTTGGCTGAAAAGCCAACACTACATTTTGTCAAATGGAAGTTTACTAGGTTTGTCTGGGACAAGCCCTTGTCGGTGACATGAAGTATTTCCTTTCCATCCTGGAAACAGACATGATTTTCCCTGTTATTTTCTAACAGTGCAAGTAAGCAACATGGGTTACACTTTGGTTGCCAGCAATACTCCCTGTGCCCCATGCTGAAAATCTTTCTCTTGGCTATTTTGTATTGCTGGACAGCAAATACCACAGGAACTTCAAACTACAGGAATTCTTACAGTTTATTCACGTTAAAATCTTGTGCGCCAGTGACTTGAGGTTGGCTGTTTTACAATACAAGTCATTCTCAGTTCTCAAGCCTGCTGACTCACTGATTCATACTGAATCATATCCAGTGGTTCCAACTGTTTTTTGTTTTTACGTGCTACTTCTTTGCCTTTGAGTCAATTTCTCAAGCATTCTGTAAAAAGAAACTGAAGACTTCTGCATGTGAACATTACCAGGATGCACACTTACCTGTTTGCATTCAGATCCTTCCCCTACTGAAAACCAGTTGATTTTAACATATGAAAAACTGTCAATTCTGTTACTAGAAAAATGTCCTGTTCTCGTGGACAGAGTGCATACAGAGCTGAATGCAAAGATACAACTATGGATGCATCAAACTGAGTCATCCCTTTTTCTACCTATCTACCACTTCATGAAAATCCACAAGTTTCCAGCGTAACAGTTTAATCTGTCAAAATTCCTGACATGCATGACTGCACAGAGAGGTGGAAAACACAGACAGGATTACAGAAACATCAGTTTGTCAGGACCTCTGGGGTTCTCTAGTCCAGCCTCTTGCTAATGACATGATTATTACCAACAATAACAGATCACACAAACCATAATCAAAAAACCTCCAACAATGGATATCAAGAACCTCTTTGGATTGGTGACATGGTCCAGAATTGTGCTGACTTCCTACTGATTTTTTTTTTTTCCCTGAATAATCAAGAAGAATCTTCCAAGCTGTAATTTGCTGTCCCTGTCCCTTGTTGCATCCTCTGTCACTACCATGTTTAGTTTTGCCATCTTTGCCTGAGAAGGGAGTTATCAGATCACCCCATGGTATCCTTCTTACCACAATAAACAGATGCAGCTCCCTCAAACTCTTTATAGGAACGTGCTCTAGACCTCTGTTCAACCTATCTGCTGACTCCTCTGCTTTTTTGTTTGCCCATTCCTTTGGAAATGGAGACCCAAAGCCAGGCACTATTCTGCGATGGGCCTCCCCAGCACCAGCAGCAAAAACAGAGCCTGGAAATATGAGTTTTCACTCCCATGATCCCACAATGATAGAGGGCTGTGCTCATATTACAGAGCCAGTGGAGGGGATGGGGAGCTCTGAACCCTCTCCCCAGCTTCAGAGGGGAATCGGTGAGCTTTTTTCCATAGACATTTTTCCATAGACATTGATTTGGGCAAAATATATCATTACAAGCAATTAGTTAACTATTTCAGGCATCATTTCATCCCTTTTTGTTCTTCTTTTTCCTTCACAGAGATAGGACTTCACAAATTATTTTCCCCTTCTAGCTTGGAAATCCATTCCCAGGGAATTAAGGGAAACAAATTACTGTCTATTATGATGTTGCAACTCCTAACCACAGGATTGAACATCAAGAAGTAAAGAACAGTTATTGGAACATGAAGGCTGAACTAAACGTTTCAGTATTTGGCAAGGCATCCTCTGAACCAACAAGGAAACATACATTTATGCATAGTGTGCTCACACTTGATAGCTATAAAATACAATTTGAACAGTGCTTTAGGATTTTGAATTTTAGTAACATTATACTGGTTTTTGTGTTAATAAAATTAACCACTTCAAAAACTTTTTTTTGGGGGGGGTCATTTGCTATTGTGAAAGCATGTGCTGGCATGAAGTTCATGCTGTGCATGGATGATGACATTTTTGATTGACCAGATCTTTATCAGTTGTTCTGGCAATCATGTTCAATGATAAACAGAAGTACTGTCACAGGGACCAGCTGATAGCTCTTCCATTGAGAACAACGGGAGAAAGCCTAAAGTACTGAAGATACAAACCCCATTTGCAAGATTCAGAGGTCAGCCTGCACTCTCAGTTAGCCCAGAACAGGCCAAGCTTCAGAAGCCAATCCAAACCTTCTCAAAAGAAAGAACTAGCTTTTGCTGGAATGAAAAGTTTGGTGCCTCTTAAAAAATTGGAATGTGATGTCCTTTTGGATATCAGAAGTCAGGGTACTCAGAAAAAAAGTCAGGTTTGAAACCATAGATATTAAAACCACACAAAACTTGGATTTGTCAAAACAGGAAGTGAAATTAATTGATATTTACAATCTGTGAAGTTCCAAGATTGAAAGAATATGAAAATGCAGAAACCACAGATGAGATGCAACAGATGAAAATCTCATCTCCATTGCTATTTTTTCCATGTATCGCCAAGTTTACCACCTTTTTGGTATGTAACCATCCATAATGTTTGTGCAGGCTAGAGATCATCAACCAGCAGCCACTCTGTTCCAGATCTGCAGAGCAGATGAAGCCCTTACCTTCTCTGAAACTCTGCCACAGACAGGCTGGCACCCAGTCACCATGAGACTGAGGCAGCCCAAACATTATAGTTACATTCCGCACTAAAAACTTTTCCTAGGTTGTCTATTCAGGTGCTGCAAGAGACGGGGTTAAAATCTCCATCATAAGCAGACCTCAGACCAGGCTTTCCTGTGCTGGTCACAGCTCAGCTTCCACCTTGGAAAGCCTGTCACACAGCAGCAGAGCCCCAGGGCCATATCTGCATCCTTAGCCCCACACACTGACCTGGCACACAGGCTGCTTTTCTCTTCCTGCCCAGGCTCCTGCAGGGGCAAACCAACATCTTGCACACCAGAAAGCCTTTCTGGTTTTTGCTCTACCATTTCCCCCTGTCCAAAAGGCATATAAAGATAATACTGTAGTCTCTCTTTACTGATCTGCAGAGCACCATCTCTCATCCCAAGCTGAGTTAAACATAGCAGCCCAGCACCACCATCTGCCAACACAATCATCTCTGACACCACTCAGTTACTGCCTCAGAGATTCTGCTTTTCTCTCTCAGGCTTCCTTCTTCCAAGAAAACTTTAGGATACAACAGTTACAGAGATAGAAAAGGAAAAGAGGCTTCCACCTCACAGAGTTTTTCTCTACCCCTCTCCTGTAGCATAGGGATGCTCAAGGGCATTTTCTGTATCGTCCTTCTTTAGAGAAGGCATAGAAAGACAATGACAATTCTGACCAGGCCATCCTGTGACCACCTCCCAGCTGGATCTGATAGTGGCTTTCAGCTGGTGCAGATCTGCTTGAGGGGCAGCTGCTGATCTAAGGCAGACCGTGTGAGGCCAGCTTCTCCTGCAGAGCCAGCCATCCCACGAGGTTCCAGCAACACCAGGCAGAGCACAGCTTGTGTGGCTGCTGAAGCTGACAATAAATAGTTTGTTAAGCATGACAGGTACATACAATCAGCAGTTCATTAAATCAACCTGCCTTAAGTAGCACAGACACATCCCTCTCCAATGTATGACCAGATTTTTGGTGTCTACAGTGGCAAGTGATTAGGTGACCAATTAAAACTCTCAAAACAGAGTGTTTTCAATTAGGATAATTAAAAAAAAAAGAAAAAAATTATTCAATAAATTACAGCAAGTCTTCTATATGAGTCATCACTGCAATTAGTTTGCTGTCCCAGCTTTGGCGGAAGACAGAGTTTGGTATTTCTCCCACCCTGTTTCCAGCAGAGATGTGGTTTACACTGGCAAAAGGATTCTCCCAAGGGAAACAAATTATGCAGTAAGAATGATTGTTTCCATAGGCATAGTTCTCTGCATTATTTGCCATCAGAACAATATTCACCAGAAGCTAAGTTTTAAGTACAGACCACATTCCAGTTTCCACCAATTTCATCACTATCTAGGTGATGCTAGAAAATAATCAGAATTACATGGTCTCAGGCTGCAAACTTTTACTGAGTCCACCAGGATTTCCAAATCTGATCCATCCTGATTCAGTACTCCCAAATGCCAGGGTTAATTCCTTACAGTATCTCCTTTACCTACAGCCCCTTGCACGCTGTCACTGGTAGTCATAAGTTGGTTCTAAGCCTTTAAAGAGCAGGTGCTGAAAGCACCCCGGAAAGCCAGAGGTTTCTGATTGTTGTTTGGGGTGATCAGAGTGTTGAGCAGCTCATGAGATCATTGCTTTCCTGCCCTTCACAAAGCATCAGTTGAACCATCTTAATTTACCATGAGGTCTCTTCTAGCAAAACCAATAGCCAATTTTGGCTTGCCTCAAGATACTTCACTGCAAACTGCAAATGAGAACTTGCTGTTCAGCTGCCTATACCTGAAGCTGAGCTGACACTCTGAGCTTGTAATCTCATCGGCCTCTGCAAGGCATCTCCACATATGAATCAGAGCACCAATAAAGCATTTTAGAAATCAAACACACATAGTCAGCTTGAAGTGATAGATAAGCAAACCTTACAGCAGTCACCAACATTTGTCACTGACCTATGTGATCCATTGTCACCCTCAACCTAGGATTTATGTTTCCTGACATTGAGATTACTGTGCTTTCTCTAAAAGGTGCTGTTCTCTAAAGAGTTGATTTTCCCGTCTTTTAGTCTTTTATGATAAAATTACTATATTATTTCTCACTTTCCACACTTTTTTCCTAGTGGTGATCTCAGGGTTCTTCAAACATAATAAAATTCAGGAATTTAGGAGACCTTCTGAAAAGGATTCCAGTGCACTCAACCCATTGTATCACTAGACTATAATCAGACCCATCTATGTGTCCTTGGAATTTTTCAAGATTGGACTAGGCAGAGTCTTTAGAGACCTGATCTGATCTCACAGCTGACGCTACTTTGAGCTGGATGTTGGACTAAAGATTTCCTAAGATCCGCTGTAACGTTGATTCTTCTGTGATTTTATGTCTTTTTTGTCATGGTCGCTTCTATGACATCTGAGTGTCTTCACTTGTGCATTGAGCAACAGTACTAACATCTGTCACATATTGTTTGTTTTTTTATCTCTCCCCAGGGAAGAAGTAGGGGAGGGCCTGGTATTGGTAAAGTGTTTTCCATTTGTTTGTTTGTTTAGCATTCTTGTTGCTATGTGTTTACAACAGAAAACACAAGATCAGAGTAATCTTCATGGAATCAGAGGGAAGCGTAATGACTATAGTGCTCAGGAATAGTAGGAGTTCCTCAGGCTCCCAGGTAAGACCTTGCCTCTTACGTTGTGCTACAGGAGCACAACTGGATGTGTTTTTCCTCCTGAATTTCTTTGTTTCGGGCTTAGGAAGGCTTTGAATGTGAACATCAAGATCTTAAATCTGATTCAGAATCCAGCAGGGAGCTGTTATGAAGGGTAAGGTTATGCCTAACATGCTCATGGTAACATGTTACTGGTAGAGTACCACTGTGTTCTGAAGATGCCTGAGCACTGATGGTTTCACACATGTGTCCAAGGCTATCTGGAATGAGAGAAGCAAAAGATTCAAAAAACTGAACATGAGACAGCATATGGTAATTTGAAATACTCTTTTAATCAAATGAAGAAAGAAAAAAGGACTGTCTATGCATTGGCTGAAAGTACTTCATGACGGCTTCTTCTGTCTACCATCCTTATGACTTATTGGCTCAAATAGAGCTTCAGTTTTTGCTAATCTCTTGTAGAATTACAACTGTCTGAAACTTCCCTGTTAATAAAATACTGGGTTTAGTTTAGTTTACACTTGCTAAATATCATCCATGGGGGCCATGATAAGTATTTTTGCAAATTTCACCTGTGAAATGTTGAACGACACAAGGAAAGATATGTTTTGCCCTTGTTAAAAATATGTGTAGCTCTTCTGTGAAAAAGACTTGCAACCTTATTCTTAGAGACACTGCTAAGGAGGCTGTCAGCCTTTATCCAAGACAGATTTGTTTGTTGTTTGTTTCTGTGAAACACACCCGTATTTGAGAAAATTGTAAGCCTCTGAAGAATTTCAGTTCATATACTCCCAGCAGTTACTATGAGGTTTCTACCTGTGCCTTGTAGTCTTACCTCACCAGAACATGCATTCACTCTCACCAAAGATCAGGAATATAAAGCTTATCCCAACCTCTTTGGGCAAATTAAAAGCAGCAAATTTCTCCTGTGCACACTAAGTCCTTTCTTCTGGAAAAAAGGATGAACAAGCTGAGTCAGATGCCAATGGAACATTTAAACGTGTTAAAATGACAAGAAACTACACTGCAGGATTCTTGGGTATTACACAAAAGCAGGGAGAGGGGGGATGGGAGACACACAACTTGAGTGAAACTCAGAAAAACATGACATGCAATCTTTGATCCCAGATGACTAATTTTGCAATTGGCTGTAAGAGAAAGGCTTTCTTAACAGGTCTTCATTATCAAGCAATTGTTGCTATGTAGTATTTGCCTAAGCTTATAAAACACTTGCAAAGATTTTGAATGATGGTTTTACGATTACTTTCAAATTTATGGTGAAAATGTTGAACCTGACTGAATTCATATCAAACTGGATAAAGCCCTCTTAGAAGTAATTTGATATTGGATATTGTCAGTTCATCAAGTGTTAATCAATTTACTGTGAGCTTGATTAATACTCACAAGGATTTTTTTAATTGTAATATCATAATATATTAAATCAGAAAAACACAAGTTCCATGGGAAACCTTAATTCTGGCTTCTTCTTTTATTTCTTCGTAATTTCCCAATAATTCTTCATTATTATTATTACAATTTGCCATGCCTCATTAAGCAACAATAGGGAAGTTATTATCTTTGGCTCATTTCCTTTCAATAGAGAGAAAAGCCTTTAAAATCCTGCCTTTGTCATTTTCTTCTGTTGGTCTTTCTGTTGGTCTTTTTGTTTCAAGAAACAAAACCAATCAGATCAGATTTTTAGCACTCTTTTAAGATTATGACTATCAGAAGTACACAGTATTTCCAGTCTTGAACTTCATAGGAAAGCTGTGAAATGTTTGCTAAGTCTAATTTATTGTTGACAAAAACAATGCCTGTTGTTTACTGGCCAATTAACTGCTACAAATCCAAGCTGAAACATTTTATTTTTTTGCCATGCATGCAACCAGCTGATTTGAAAGAGTCTAGAAATGTTTTTGGGGAAAAGCATGGGCCAAAAGACCCTTTAAACACCCTCAATCAGCCTTATGAAGCCATGAGATTAAGAAGAGTAAGGAAAACCATGAGTTTCCCAACTTTTCTCTAACCTGAGAAATTTTCTCTTGATTTTCTATAGAGCATCTTATATAGAACACTACTAACATTTTAAGGATTACAGAGATGAAGAGCAAGGAAGTGTCATTTAAAAAGGAAATGTGTCTTTGGATTCAGGAGGTGCCAGGTAGATTACAAAAAAAAAAAAGCAGAAGTGAAGGAGCAGGAAGCTGAATGAAGCCAGTGGGAGGTATAAAATAAGGAGCAGGCAGTCAGAAGATCAGAAGGAAATTCAGGAACAGCCAATAGTAGTTCTGGGGCTCCATTTACAGATCTTCAGGAACTCATGACAGGGCTGATGGGACATTGGCTGCCGGACTTTCTGTACTCCTTCAGCTTTACAAATATGGCACTGGTAGAAATGACAGCAAGTGACTGACACAGTGATTAAAGATGTGGATTCAGCACAGGTGAAAAGAAAAAAAAAAAAATGAGCAAAGCCAAGAACAGAAGTTGTTGCTGCACACGCAGATGTGATTAGAAATGTCCTTGTGGTAGCATCTGAAATATTTTAATTGTCCTCTAAGAATCCATGATTTTGCTTTACTTTTTAAGTTAAAAGTTCTCATTTTCAGCTCTGGATAGACATACTGCTTTTAACCAAGCAATACTGCATCATTTAGGCATACTATGGTTCTTTCAGTGGCTGGTTCCAACTGATTCACTGTTTACTAAAATTTTATTTCTATCATTGTTCCAGAGTGATTTTCAGAACATTGTAAGGATTACTTATAAAATAACCAGCTTCCTTTAATCTGTTTAATGAACTCTTGCAGCAGCCAATATACAGTAACATGAAATACTAGAAGAGAATGAAGTATAGGTATTCCAACGCTCACTTCCACAGCATACACTGTGGTATGAACTACAAGTACTCTGGCTGAGAATCACCTGGATCTCCATTCTAAGGTATATCATAGGCTGTCAAATCACACTGACATTTGTAGGAAAAGATACTGGAATTTTCTTGAGTTCTTTCCACCCTTAAAAATGCCTAATCTCAATGAAGCCACATTTAAAAATTAATTACTGAAGGTGTTTCCTGTTGAAATTTTGGAATATTGTTCATTAACTCATTTTATAGAACAGCATAACATGGAACAAAAGTGTACTAGTCTTAATTACAGATTTTTCCCATGAAAAATGTGAAGATCTTTGCGCAAGACTTCAGAAAAGCAAATAAGGATATTTTTCTTGCTTCTAGAGATTTGGAAAAGATGGAATTATTATTATTGTTATTACAATCATGATGAAAAAAATTTAAATACAGTTTCCTGATTTCTCAACTTCTAAGTACATATTAGTGAGTAAAAGATTTTTTACTTTGTAACAAACATTGTAAGTTTTCCCAAGCTTTTGGGGCAAAACATGCAATGTGTTATAATCTGAAACACAAGCTCTGAAAGCAATGAAAAGCCACTGATTTATTCGGAAATTATATATGTAAACATAATTTATGCAACTGGAAAAAGGAAATACAGGTGTAGTCCTTCCTTGGACAAAGGTAAAAATGATAGGAAACTTTCCACAGTGTCATCATTACTATGCCTGCTTGTTGTGATGCTGTAAATTATGTTAGAATGAATAATAGACAAATGGATATAGAACATGAATATCAGCTCCATATTTCAGGTTGTGTTGTACATTTCTATGCTAATTACATGCTTTGCAAAAGCCGTTTTAAGCAAGACTTCTAATACTGTGAAGAGAATCCAAAAATTAGTGGAACATGAATAAAACTGAAATCAGTCGTGGTATTAAAGTTACGTGCATCATAAAAAAAACCCAAGGATTTTGAAAAAGTGGCAATAACAGGTGAGATTTTGTTAAACTTGATTCTATGGGAAGTCAAGTGACCCAGTCCTATATTCCATCTCGCTTTAACTGTAGGTCACGCTTCCATGGCAGGGGGGTTGGAAGTAGATGATCTTAAGGTCCTTGCCAACCCAAACTGTTCTATGATTCTGTGACTCTATGATTCTATGATTCTGAGAAGTCACAAGTAGTCAACAAACCAAAGTGTTCTTCTTATTGACACACTGAATAGTCACATTTTATTTTTAGTTCAGTTACTATTTGACAGAGACTATAGAGAAACAGGGCATCTAGACCAAATATGCTTTTCAAATGTTCATGATTTACTCATTCAGAACTCAAAGTGATTTTTAATTGGACATGAAGACAATTTATGTGTTTAATGTGACATAATTAAAGTATTATTACAATGCCAAAAAGTATGTTGGCATAGTCATATCATATTTCTTCTAACTCCAAAGCAACATTAAGATAGCCTTTGTTTCACCATCTGCCTAGAAAGCACAGGCTAAAAATATATTGGACAGTTTGTCTCTCTTCTGATCATCTTATACATTGCTTCAATACAGACACCCCCACCTACACCCATGCTTCTTATCCAGGCAGTTATCACACTTTGATCAAATGTCACGGTAGTGTAAAACACATCTTGGGTGAACATCAGAAATATTGTTGGTTTCCTTGGCTTATACTCACACAATCTGCTCTTCAGTCTGCTTAGTTCTGAATGGGAGTAGTCCGTTCATTCCAAAACTGAACCTCAGTGTGTAAATCTCAAAGACCCATGGTAATTAAAATTGGCAAGAAGTACTGATAACAAAATTATAAACAAACATATATTCTTCACTGTTCCTACCACCATCATCTGAAAGTAGTTACACTGCAGTCAGAATGCCTGTCTCTTTGACTAAGAAGCTAAAATGTTTGTTCACACACAGAGAAAAAACAGCTCAGCTTTCCTTTTATACTGAATAGAACTAAAAGATAGCAAAATACATCAAAATAGTAACACTTAATTTCAACATAGATTTCAGTTACATAACTGGCTGGAAAAACAGTTCTATCTAAAACAGAGAAGAAATTTCATTTTAACTTTAGCAATACTACAAGATGGTGGAAAGTACAATAGAATAAAAAACATACATGCATAAAAACCCAACAATCCTTCCTCCCCCACCAAGCCTTGGGCTTTACACAGAATTAAATGACAGGTATTTGTTTGACTAATCATCAATTTCTTTCTATTTTGGTGATTATTGCAAGCTTTCTCAAACACACTTAGTGTTAACCTGTGGAAACAATTTTGAGGTTTTAAAAGTCAGTATACCTATGAATTCCAGCTGAACGAGACTGAAAGAGTTACTATCGCAATATGACATTTTGTGGAGAAGAAAAATAAAGTGATCGTACAAGTTATCATGGCAAATCTTGACATTATAGAGAAGATCCTAAACTTTTTCCTAAAACTTAAAATGCTTAGTTTTAGTCTGCAGATAATTTTATTAAAATCTGCAGTGCAACTACCCTAGCCAAAGGACGTTGAAATTATCAACCTTAATTACATTTAAACTACTGTGTTGGATAAAGCACTTCTAACTGTATCAGCCATTGCAAATATCCCCAAATCCCCAAGCCAAGCATTCTAAGATCATGTTCTATATATACAATTTTTAGCATAGAAGTTTATGCCCTTTTAACATTTGTGGTGTCATGTGTTATATAACATTTTCAAACTTTCACTTCAGAAACATAACAGCTTAAATTCTATTTCTTTTTTTGACAAAGACCTCCTCCTTCAGGCAAAGATTCAGGCATATGATCTTTTGCTTTAAAATGCAGTAGTCTAAGACTGACAATAACAAATACAGGTTTACAACCTAAAGTGACAATTTAAATTCCATTGGAAATGTACATAAGCATATTATACTTTTGACAGAGATTCTGTCCCAACATAAGTTGTGCCAGGATCGTATCTTCTTCTGAGTTACTAACTCCGTGGATATTCAGTTCTGAATATTGGTGAAACACTTAACTAAGCCTAAGAAATGAACCTGACTGTTTTGTCATCTTTTATGGGATTATTCCACTAAAAATATTATTTAGCAGACTCACAGAAATCACAGTGAAACTTTAGGTGTGGTCATCCTGACCTCTGTAGCACTACCAGTTAAAAGACAGTGGGACTGTCACAGAGTTTTAAATTCTTTAGAAACCCAATTGACTTGGGATGTTGGTGAGACACAAGGCCAGGCTGGATGGGGCTTTGAGCAACCTGGCCTAGTAAGGAAGTTGTCCCTGCCCAAGGCAGGGGGTTGGAACTAGATGATCTTTAAGGTCCCTTCCAACCCAAACCATTGTGTGATTCTACGCATAGTTAAAAGCGGGATTTCTTTTTAATCTTTTCCAAACTGAGTCCTGAACACAAAATGAGATGCAGTGTATGTACATACGTGTCTTAATAAAGCAACAATATGGCCTGAACTGATGAAGATAAAGGACACCATTTTGATCATGTTCTTCCATTTAAATTCATGTACATTAATGAAGTGACACGTGCTTCTGTTAGCTCAAGGCCAGGCTCAAGCTGCTTTTTGTGTATGGAAGAAGGTGGTCTGTATAAAATGGAGCACTCTTGCTTTGGGTGCTGCTTCATGCACATTTCATTGTGCCTTTTCAAAGAACTGAATTGCCTCTCCTGAACCCTTTTGCAAGCAGATTTGTCTCATCATTTAATGACAAATAACCCCCTCTGACACCAGCAAAACACCAGTTTGGCTATTAAACTAACAAACGTAACATTATATTATGTGCCTAATGAGCTGGAAATACATTCACTTTGCACTCCACTTGCAATTCAAACATTAAATGGCCTTCCAGACCCTTACCCTTAGACAGACATTTCTCAAAATAAACCTTAAGCAGAGATTAAACACAATTTATCTCAGCTTTATTAGATACTGTCTTTTTTTTTTTTTCTTTTTTGTATTGTTCTGTAGCTCCTAGACAAAACCATATAAGCTCTAAAATAATGGACAAAAGAGAAAGTGGTAAGTGGATACAACAATAATAGGAAGAACCTGAAGAAAGAGAAAACACTGTATAACTCACATTGCTTAATGAAACTAAAAGCCATGTAATTCACTTGAAGCAAGCTTATAACTCAGATGGGTTTTAGAAAAGGAAAATGGAAGACAAAATGTGAAACACTGTTCAGGTACAGTTATGACACCTCTTGAAGCAAAAAAGAGTTGGCACATCAGGGCACATCAGTACAACTAAACAAAGTTGATTCAGTGACTTGTCATGTCACCCTGAATATGCTGATTAAAACCCCTGAAGTTGTCAGGAGAAGTTTTCCAGGTGTGATGCTCATCAGCTATTGCTCAAGCTGCGGATTAGTAGCACAGTGTGCTGAAATACTCTTTTCCATCTCATCAAATATTCACCTTCCTGAAGTTTATTTGCCCCCACCATCTGTGCTTATGTAAGCAGACAATGCTTGCTCAGACATTCCATTGCAAGGGTTTCTACTAACTATTTCTATTTCCTAGTTTAGATAAACAAATTTGTCATCTCCACTATTGCACATTCAACAGCACCAATTTCACATGGATTATGTCAGCTTCAGGCTTTAAGAACCATAACTGTCTGACATCCTCACGCCATATGCCTCAGAACAGTGCTTTCTATATTAATATAGTATTACTGTGTTCACTTCAGTGGCATGTCAAACAGTAGGTGACAACAATTTGGGAATTAAATTTGGTATCATAGCTGCATGCATATGGCAACATCAGGTTTGTTTAGTGCTGTAGACACTTTTGAGAGTTGTTTCAGGAATCCAATCACTGCTTTAGACCATTTTGGCCTCTTTAGAATGTAAGCTGGCATCACTGCATTACACCCATGTTCAGAGAGCTTTCTGTCGTCTTCAAATCACAATCATTGCATATTCTTGCATGGTTTGGGCTTGAGGAGTTTGAAGAAGAAGTTTCTATTCTGAAAAGTCTGTACCCACTGAAGAAATCTGACAACACTCTCATCCTATTACTTACCAAGTCTCAGCCCTGAGACTTCTACTGCAGTGGCATTACTGTAGTCAAGTACTTGCATCAGGACCTACTGAAGTGTCCCAGAGTCATAACTGCACCTATCGTGGAGCTAAGGAAATGCCAGCAGAATTTATAAATAGAAATCCATGTTTTAGTGATAATAAAGTCCTAAAAATTTGCTTAATCCCTCACTAACAGTCTCCCTTTAATCCACTGTGAGCAGCAATGCTGAAGCTTGCTTTTTCTAGTACTAAGGCCACTATATATTCACTCACACTCTGTTCTTATTGCAGAGCTTTGCTACACATCTAGTTTTGCAGGGCATTTTATGTCTCAAACTGCTTGTTTCATGTCCTGCCAAATCAGATGAACGCCTGAAACTGCCCAAGCAGATAGCTGTTTTTGCAAGACACTGAGCTGGAATCAAGACCTCATGGCTGGGATTCATCTCCCTGATTTGAGATGTCTGTAACATAGATTATGACTACTGAGATAGCTGTCCTCAGCTCCCAGGTGGGATGATTCAACTGACCTATTTCTAGACACCTGCTTTAGGGTAAGATGACTTAAGCTCCCGAAGTGTTATCTGTCCCTCCACTGAGTATAAAGGAAGCAAAAGGTGACTAACCCACTGGGGGGTGTTGACATTATCAGATGTTTTCTCCAGTAAGTCTTCTGAACTCAGCTCTTCCACTCACTCCAGTTTAATAAAACACATTATGACATGAACTGCCAGATCATTTTTTCCCCTTCTTTCTAGAACAGGTCACATTTACATTCATTTACCCCTGCACTGAGCACAGTGATTTCTCCCAGACTAAACCAGATCTCCAGAAACTCCGCTAGTCTCTTCTATTTGTCTACAGTACTCAGAGCTGTTTTTACTGAGCAATCTTCCACCACTACCATAGATTTGTTACTATTGCTCATCTTCATCTCCTTTTCCAAGTGTTTCATATCGTGACAAGTAAAGAAAATGCAAACATCTTCCTGTCTCCAGTAAGGTAAACTACTTAACCACACTGACTTTCAGGAAGATTATCTCTGTCCTGAAAAGGCTACCCATCATAGTTAGGTCCCATTTTTTAACTAGTAGCTCCTCCACTGTTAGAATAACATCCCAGCAGAACTGATCTCCAGTATTCTGCTGTTTAGAAATGTATCCAGCTAAAGGATATAGGACAAATACAGTTAATATATACAGTTAATATATGTATAGTTACTGATCTCATTAAAATACCCCTGTGGTGTTAAAGATGGTGGAACTTTTGGTTGAAAAAAAGTTGCCAGATTTTTAGACTGAACACAAATAGCCACAACATCCTACATCTATGCTAATGCAATTCTAGCTCTACCTGAATTCATTACCTTCTCCAGAACTTGTCAGTGGGTACTAACTAGACATTATTCAACTCAGTTATGGATACTGTGAAGGGTAGATGTACAGCAACTAGGAAGAAAGCAGGTTGTTCTGCTTAGACTAGGAACATACAAGCCTGGACAGGACATGATAAAACATCAGGTTCAGTTTCTTGTAACTGAAGGCAATCATAACATATAATCCCCCTACTGTACTGAAACATACTTGTTTGACTCTTTCTAGAGTGAAAATAAAACAAAAGCTAAAAGTCCCAAGAATTCCTCAATTTAGGAAGCAATCTCCATCTGCACTGAACACATGAACCTAAAGGAAACAGGTGGCTCTTTTTTTCTATAACAAAGTTATAGAACTTTGAATTATAGAATTTGACCAAAGTCTGTTGCTCAAATTAATTATGTTAGTACATATACTACCCAGCTGTCCTTATCTTGACATGATTAATCTATTCTTAGAAAAACTGGTATAAGCAGACACACAAAAGACAATGCTAAATCCCAACACAAAATTACCAGATCACACACTTTTATTTGCAACATGTAAATTACTGCAAAGCATGATTTTTAGTTAATCACGTGGGGGAAGTATGTTTCAGCTTCAATGTCCATCACACTAGCTGGTTTTCATTATTTTAGAGAAGCAGGTAACATCAGGTGAAGGCCAACAGCTCATAGATCTAGAAAGAAATTAAAATTAAGTTTCCTGTGTTCAAAAGTAGCAATATGGCATTTTTCAAATACTGTTTCATATTTCTTTTATGTTATCACTATTTTCCAAGAGTTCATAAGCAAAATACATTGTAAAAGACTATTTTTAGAAACTAATGTGCATGATGGAAAATGTAGATAAGGAAGAAAGGACAACTATTGTCAGTTAGGGTATTGAACTTTACATGCATTATAAGGGAATTAATGCATCTTAATGTTTTTTATACTGATAAAGGTGAAAATGCAAAGCATTTCATCTACAGTTGAGAAAGACTGCATGCTGAGGACATGATCCTTCTAATTGCTCTTTAGGCAAAAATTATTCTAAGTAAGTCTTACTCAAGACTATTTTTCATACAAGTGAAAGGTGGCAAAGCACAAGATATCCATCACTTCTAGAGTTGGAATCATAATCCATAATCACCACAATGAAACTTAAAAATTGGAGATTTGTGAAAGAAATACCATGAATGCCAGTATAGCACTATAGGAATTGTTTTTCAGAGCTATATTGTGTTGTCTGAGTAGAAATCTGGGAACAATGATATTTCCCACAATGCTGCATAGTCCTCTCTCTGTTCCTGTGAGACGTCTATCCTTTTTTACATTCATTAATTAATAATATGAAAGTGCAGTTCTCTGTGTTTGAGAAGCTGATACTCACCTGAAATGTACCGGGAAACTCATGTTAAATATTATCTTGTGAACACACAGATGTCCTAGACTTTCAATCCTAAGCGTAATGAAGCCATCACCAGTACTTTGGAGAAGACTTGTTACCAGAAAAATCTGTACTATACCACCATGCTTGAAAGAAGAAAATTCACCAAAACACAAGAATTACAATGTAAAAGGGAAGTTTTATTTTTTTTTTTAACTTGTGGTTTACATTTTAGATATTTTCAGTTTATAGATCAACAGCTAATTTTGCAGTGAAAGAGATGTGAGAACATGCCAGGATACTAATCCATCTGACCGAAAACAGACATGCTGTTCTGGGCCCCTCCTAATATAAAATTAATCCTGCATACCAATTACAAGTCATCAATTAAACCGGTTTTGGTCCGGATCTTCAGCTGTGTCATGGACCCCGAAATCCTGAGATCTTCTAGAATGTGTGAGGGTGGACTATTTTTTATTTAATCTAATTATTTAATATGAAGATTTAATTCCAGACCAATATTAAGGAAAAACTGTTGTTTTATTGTTGTGATATTATGTAAATTCAATCTCAGTTTAATTTAATATCAAACATTTTTTCTTTTGTTTTGTTATTTCATTTAATTTTAACTGCTACCAATTTATTCAATTCACAATGTTAATCCAGTACATCAGAGGACCTAACAGGGTACCACATCCTACACCTACATGCCCAGGTAACTCTACATAATTTACCCTTGGTTCATTTCTGGGAGTGGGAAAAAATATCCAATAAAGATGACCCCTAAAAGGAGAAGACAAGAAATAACATGAAGAAGGAAGAAAACAAAAAGGAAACAATTAAAATCAAGAGAAAAGATCTGATAGTTGTGCAACTAAAAGCATGGGTCTGAGGAAGAAAAGAGGGGTTGGTTAGTCATTAGCAGCACAGTCTTAAGTAAAGCAAACTTTGTAGATATCAATATTCCAGGCACAACCCAGCTTCTCCTCTGCGCCACTCCTCATTCCTAGTGCAATCTCATCAAATATCATTCCAGATAAGGAGCAGCTTCAGAATGAAACATGAGAACCTGATGAAAACTCAGTTGGTAAATACAGACTCATCTACTTGGCCAATATGACACACTTCAGTAATACCTCACTGAACTCATAGGCATCATATATTTTATTTTCTGTTGGTAAACTAATACAGATAAACAGCTACTTGAGGGTTTTTTTGACTTGGCAAATTTTCCCAAATGTTTTCAAATTTGGGAACATTTTCTCATGGTCTTGCATGCCCATGACTCTTCATAATCAGGATTATAGAATCCCAACCTGTTCTCAAACTCACATCTGCAGTAGGAAGTCACTAGAAGTTTCACTTCACATTTACTTTGAACCGTCAGATCTGAAGAACAGATGGTGTATTTCCAAACTGAAACAGATGCATTGTCACTCTCGTTGAGATACATCAGAAGCATACCAACAACTGCAGTGGTTCTAATCAAACAGCCTGCAGAAGTGGATGTCTAGAGAACACATAATAACAGAGTAAACACATAGTGATCCTTCTATGAATACTTTCTCAGGCAACAAACTTGAAAATTTCCCATGCATTTATAAATACTGCTTTGAGCTCCCCTGGCTACGTGACAGTTTCTTCTTTGAACACTCTGTTAAGAGCTCTGAGAGTTGGAAAAGTGTGTGTCAGCTTCAGATTAACTGAATTTGTTTATTCACAAATTTAATCTCATTATTTTAACAGTACACACTAACTTTCTGTTTTTCTAAGCATATCCTTATCAATTAAGGGACAAAAATTATTTACACACATGACCAACTTTGTTCATGTGAGGAAAAGCACTTAATGGAAGATAGATAATACTATTTATTATGTATCATTATGCCTTACACGTGCTGTCAAGTAAAGATAATATTGTTGTTGTTGTCCTGTACATTGCAATGGCATTCAGCAGTAATCCCGATCTTATTGTTGCAAATAAATTGCAGGAGACACAATGTGCTCACATTTAGTCTAATAGTGGTCTTATTGAATGCAGCAGAATAAATATTAAATAAAAATATTCAGTATCATCAGATTTTAGCAGGGCATTCACTTAAAACTGATAAGAAAACAGCTTGTTTTCTCAGTAGGAAAAAAAATGGGGGCTTCCACGCTTCATTCTTTTCACCTTACTTTTAGATTCTAATGAAAACCCTGAAGCCCTTTTCCAAACTGCCCCTAATAACACACCTGTCTTGTTTAGCACAGGTGACAATGGTGTCCATCTTGTTGACTTCTCCTGCTCCCCATCATCTATGAGCCCAATTCCCCTAGTACCTGTTCTAACTTTCAGTGGAGCCTGGAGTGTTTGTTGGAGTACAACAGAATGGGGTCCCTGTGTAGGAACGGAAATCATCACCCACTGCTGATCAACTGGGCAAATCCAAATCCATAATTAAGATCAGCTGAAGCACTAAGTAAAAATCAGTTACTTCTTAGGACCATATTCTCAAAACACATCTTTGAGGAATTCAGACAACAGCACAGGATATAGCCAAAACTGGACAATGAAAAAAAATAAATGAAGGCTTATTCTCCTTCTGTCCATATAATCCAAAAACATTCAAAAAGGGTCAGTGCTGGAGCAGACAAGGGTATGAAAGTCTACAGTCACTTTGTTTGCCCTAATAATTTCTTGACTAGGGAACCTAGCACTCATGATGATTAAAGTATTTGCTTCAAATGTCCCAGAAAACCTGTTGCAGTCAAAAACTGGCCTTGATGTCTTCAGTCTGAAGTCAGTAGTCTATCTACTAGGCCACACTACACCTGTGGGACAGTTTGGATTTTATCCAGAAACACACGGAAGACAACAGGAGTCTTTTTCTTGACATCTCAGTGGCAGAAGAAAGGCATTACACAATGAAATAAAAGCAAATATTACCTTTGTTGGAGGCAAGTTTGAGGAGTTCCATCAACCAGTCAATATGAAAGTTCGCTTTAAAGTACATAGGTGTCCCTATTTAAACAAGCACAAATTAAAGAAGAGGCTCCACTGATCCAGTATCTTGGCACAGGTTACTGGACAAATCAAACTTGCCTCTGATTGTTTGAAAGATAAAGGGCTCTTCTGCAGTCACCAAGCCTGGGTCAGGTCAAAACAGTGTTTAACAGCAGTCCCCACAAACGTTGTGAATGTTTCTGTGTGTTGTAAGTGTTCTGCTCTTCAAAAGCAGTCATTGCTGCTGCTATCTGATTATTTTTAGCAGTTCCTGTTTTCTTCTTCAATCAACTATAAACCACTTTTCCCTCCAGTCCTTGTTTGACACACTGCCTCTGGCTGTGCAGTAGGACTAGCAACTTGTCATTAATGGGCATGTTATTTAGGAAATTAGTGGATGCTTTTAAGATGAAAGAAAAAATATACCTCATTCTTGTAATGTTTTCATAGACAAATGGATCTTTGAGACTTAGAGCTGAGCTAATTTTCTTTTCATAAACGGAGGAGGGATACTGTATATATACTGAGTAAAATGCAAAAATGCTGAAATCAGAAAGTTCTGGAAGGTATTGCAAGGAAAGAAGCTACTTCACTGGTGTCTGCACACAGCCAGCTCCTCCTCCCATGCCTACGTGCTCCCACCCCATGCAGGAAAAATCTGCAGGAGGACCACAGGATAGAGAACACGTGTTAATGCAGGTCTGGGCTCTGATGTCACTGGAGAACTATCAGCCATATGATTTCTTTGGCTGTTCTTTGTAGCGCTAAAAAAGTTAGAGTGAATATCATAACAAAGGCAAAATGGGCCAGTTCAGATCAAAGCTGAAACCATATAAAACTGAAATAAACCTCTGCCAGATGATCTCAGGCTACTATAAGGAGATAGATAGTGTTGTATTGTTACTTGTGGTGAATTTACTCTACATTTACACTGACAAAAATCATGTTACAGAAAAAATAAGTCTCTTTCCCTCTCTCAAATATTCTTCTATTATTTTTTTCCTATTTTTGCTTGTGTTCATCAGCTGAAACAGGAAAAGTTAATAAAAACCACTGGAATATAACTAAAAATTTATAAATGTTTACTGACATTCATTTAGAATATATTAAAAGTAGTATTTTCTTCTTTACCTCCAAATTTTTACCTCCATCCATCCAAATCTTTACCTCCACGCTCCTCACTGAAATTATTACCCTGTATATACAGGCAAAATGGCTGCAGCAAAAAACACTTTAATGGCAAAACTCATTTTCCTTGTAACAATGTATTTTTATACAATGTAGAAAAATGGTGTTGATATACTATTAATACACGTATGTCAGGAATTGAGATGAGTACATGACAGAGATTGTTAGAGACTCTAACCAGTTTCTTGTGTTCTAACTTACAATGACATGCATATGGAATATACACCGTAAATACTGTAGTAAGGCGCTTTTTAATTTTCTTGTGTTTGGTAATGAGTTAAAATAACACAAGAAGAATTTTTGTCTGAGTAACAGGAAAAGATCTTACACCATGTCATTATTTCACTGGAAAATGCACTGCATGCATGCTAATGTGGTTATGACAGTACAGGTGAATTGTTTCTAGCTGTATGTGGCTAGAAACTTACAGTGGCATTACTGATTGAGTAGTCTGAAGTACTAGCAACAAATGGATTTGTAATTTACAATATCAAGAGCATGAAGAAATACCAGTTTGTAAGATTTCAAATGGTACTTTCAGGGTTTTGGTGGTGAAATTAAACTGTAATGGAGGTTTGTATAAGCTCCAGCCTTGGAAAATATACATAAATAAACGTACCTGACCGAACTGAAAGTCTTTCATTAGGAGACTAAGCTCTTCATCCCTGTAATGAAGACTGCTTTAGTGTGTAAAACGAAGGCATTACCTCATTTTTTTACTATATGAAAAGCTAGGTAATTCAGTGTTTTTACAGGGAGAACCCAGAGATGACCATAAGGAAATCCTATGATATGATATGCATCACTGACTCAGGACTGCACCAGAGCACCTCCATGCACTTGGGATTCAGTATGCTGAGTTCTCAGGAGGAAACTAACAACTCCTTTGCAGAGTGCTGTTGATGTTAGACATCTTGGTTAGAGAGAGGCAGATGTAGGTTTAGTTCTCTCCCGCTCAAATAAGTTCAGATCCAGTGCTCCAGTATCAACACCATATTTGTAAATCTAGACCATAGTTTCATTATATATTTGTCAAAACCCAACAGAAATACTATCAAGAGAATATAGAGGAAAATAGCTCAGAAGCAGGCCGTATGAGATAAAAAAAGAATAAAAAGAAAAAAAAAACCAAACCAACAAAACTTGCCATGTAGGTCTGCAGTAAAGTGAGTTTATGGCACCCTGTATTTCAAACATTAAAAAAAAAAAAATCTATGAAATATGTAATAAGCACTTTATTAGTTCAATTAACATTCTTGGTATTGAACTGGGAAATATGTTGAAACCTGCAGGTAATCTAGCTAAAAGATGAGCTCTATAAACCACTGACCCAGAATAACAATAAAAATAAAAAGATATCTTAACTAGGTGTTCTGTTTGAAATAGTACATTGCCTAGGGATGTTTCATTAATATAATTATGTTTGGCTGTAACCAAAAGAGGTCAGACTAAAAGGAGGTGAAAACATTACTCTGCCAACTTGAAGAAGAGTGTGTGCACCCTGAAAATACCGAATATCTGATATTTATGTTTGTATACAATATAATGAGCTCTGGAGCCAGAAGGTCTGATTTTGTTCATGGTGCTGGGCTTCTGGGAGACATGCATATAGATTTAATAAAAGCTAGGAAAACATATACTTCAGCAACATATTTTCTAAGTGGAAGCTGAACAAGGAGATAAGGGAGTCTTAAATGGAGAATTTGTTTGAAGAATTTTTGCCTTTTGCAACTAGACTAGATGACATCTCTCTTAACAAGCAGATTCTCATCAATTATAAGCATATGGAGACACAAACGTGACCAATCAAGTGTATGGCTTTAAAGACAAGGAGATGAGGAAGGAGAAGTCTCAATTCTAAAAAGTGACCCATTTTCCCCCTCCACAGTCTAGTCCAGTCTTTTTCATCTGTTCATACACCACAATTCTATCTCTGTCCTCTGAGCAAGAGTAGGTTTTCTCATGTAACAGCAACTACCAAAAGTAAATTTCCCCAGAATAGCAACCCAAAGGCCAGGGAGAATGAATAAAAATAGTGTTGTTGAAAAACCAAACACTAGGCATTTAATGCTTTTCCAGCATTTCCTAAGTATACAATTGTAGACAAACAGCATTTTCAAAACCCTCTAAGATTAGGTTTATTATAATGTTTTATTCACATCTGTTAAAAATATATTTCTGATCCAAAGCGTAAATTGTTTAAAATATCAAACTTTGAGTCATCCTTTGGACTGTTACACATTCTTGAGAAGCCAGAAAGAGGGATTTTGTTCTCGAATTAAGAAACAACTCTTAACCTGCTAGGGCAACAGTGTACTGTATTTTCCATGCCCTTTAGTCTTCCGTGCCATGTACTACCAATTAAATCCATTTCTGGAGTGTTGTTTCCCACAGGGATGGGCCCGTTTTGATTGTAAAGAAATTGCAAAGCTATGGAAAGTCACATGACTCGGTATTCAGGATATTGGTTTCAACTACTTCCCTTTTTATTTTGTTATGGATTTCTTTACTGTGGCAATATGAAATACTTTTGCCAATAGGGGAGATAATTTTCAGGGGACTTTATTTTCTTGGGATTTTTAGTGGTTGTTGGAACAAAATATACAACATTGTTGTAACACATTGTGGTCATGTCAATATTTCAAGGATGTATATGTGGGTACAGTGTCTCCAGAGGATGAGTTCCAAGACCATTTTTAGTCATAATAAACCAAAGATGTGTAGGATTAAAGCTGAACATCTCAGACAACCTGTACACAAGACTGTAATCCTACCTTTGTAAAACTTCCCTTCATTGTATGAAACACATTGAAGGTACCTACAGAATCCACCATTTTGTGCATTTCCATGTGAAAGATGATGCCAGAAGAGGTGAAAGACTTGGTGTTGCACTGTGCTTCACTTACAAAAGTGGTCTGATTTTGTGGTTTGTTTAGGCAGAAACATTCCAAATTCTTTCATCTTACTCCAGGTCTTAACTGAAAAGTGCAAGTTTCATTGGAAGAATCAGAAAAGACAGTTCTAGTCCTTCCATTGGATCTGCAACAGGGGAAGACTCCTTGTGAAGCTCTTCATTAATGACACCATCTTTCAATAAGATTTTCAGAGAAGTATGAACTTCTCTGAAAATGAGATTTTACCCAACGTAACAAGCAATTAATTTTTTCTTAAAAATGAAAGGGAAACATAACTTTCTAGAAATATTTTGATGCTAGGACTTCCAGAGATCATGGTCTGAGATAATATGACATTAGTCTAAACGGAATGGTGTTTCAGAATTTTCATTAAAATTGCTCATGTGTTGGCTGTAGGCATAAAATTTCACTTTTCTTTCTACTAGAGCTGACTTTTTATTATTCCCATTTTTGAAACTAGGAAAAAAAAAAAAAGTTAATTTTATACCTGTGTTGAACACCTGGACTGTAGAGATGTTAAGATTCTGGAATTCCATTCTCAGTTCAGAGTCAGCAAGCAAATTCCACTTGCTTCAGCATCTAAACAAGTAATCTTTAAGCAAGTTATAATTACTTCTTTCACTGTTGGCTAGGCGAGAAGAGTGGAAAGGGCTGTTACTTCCAAGTGGGTTAAGATGACAAGAAATTGGTTTACTGAGGAAACTAAAGTACTGATGCAGATAGGGAGTGATTGTTGTAAACCTACAATTTTCAGTATGTGCAATTTATATACAATATTTCAGCTTTGGTCAAAATGGATTACCCATGTGATTCATAGCTGTCCATAGCTCTGAAATTCACCTTTGGTGCTGCTTTTACACATTTGGATGATAAGAAAAGAAGTTTACCTGAGAGCTCTTTTAGTACTTTGTTGCCTTGTTTTCTCATAAATAGCAGTCATCAAATAATCCCTCAGTTCTACTATTTCTCTGGTTATTTAAAGATTTATTATTAAATAAAAGTATTGCCAAAGGAAAGATATGGGAATCATACTTACAAATTATTGAACAGTCGCCTTCAGAGTGGAGTTTGTGTAAGGCAGAGGAGAAGTAAAGGAAGCCTGGGGCCTCATATACAAATGTAAGAAGAAAATACATTAATACCTGCTGATATAGATGCAGATATTTTTATTATATATCATAGATTTTATTATATATCATAGATTATATATAATAGATTTTATTTACCTGCAGTAAAACTGAAAAGGCTGAATCATGGATTGCAAGACCATCATAGAAAAGTTAAAATTCAACTGCCATTTTTGGTCTTCACAATATTATCAGTGTTCTTTTTCTGCATGTGCTAAGGATTCACACAATATATCTGCAAATGAGCTTTTCATTCTGTTTCTCACAGTAAAAGAACTGTAAATTTTCATCTAAAACAGAAAAAAAGAAATTACAGTAAAACTATGAAAATATGAAACTAACCTGAACTTTCTGGTCAGCTGGCCAAGTCAGCACTTACCAGCTGTGACAGATACAAAAAGGTTAATCCACATCACTGGAGACTGTTTATGGTTAATGTGATGTAAAATTTTTGTTCATATTGCCAAAAAACGAGTGATCATTTCTAATTGCAAGCCAAGGCCTCAAAAAGATACACAAACGCTTCCAAAGCCATAGAAATTTTGAGTAAAAGTTAAGATAACATGAACCAGGTTTAAAAAGAAAATATAGCTTACACTGAGAGCTGTTTCAGACCCTTGACGCTACTGCTGTTGTGGGAAAATACAATCTATGGCTATAGATAGATGCATCTTTTAGTCTGTGCAATTCTTTTTAGTAGGTCCCTGGCCTAAGCTAAGATGTCAACACCCTAGAAAGAGTTCACAATGACAGGAGGAAGCTAAATGGAAACAGTGAAAAGATAAATCAAAACTACACAGATAGCTGACAATTTTTCGTGTTTCTTATGTCAGTCATGAATGTACAAACACATCAATGTATAGTTGATATAGAAACTGTCGCTTATCTCTAAATAAATCACTCAGTTTAGCCTTTTTTTTGGTAAAGCCTAGAAGCCTCATTCTGACTCCTCATCTGGAGTAAAGAGAATGCAGGTAACAGCAAAATTCTTAGTAACTGATATTTTTAATGATTTTTGAGTAAGTGGCTAGATAATCTCAGCCACTATTTTAAGGATGAAATTCCACCTGGCATGTGGGAAAAATCTTGGACATAGAATTCAAGAGTTCCTTCAGATTAAAAAAAAAAAACCAAACCAACCAAACAAAAAACCCAAAAGACCAAACCCAACCAAACATAGTTGTATAAATTACTATTTTTAACTGAGAATTCCTGAGACTAGTCTTGGGACCTGGAGAGCTTAAAACAGTAAAATGGGGTAAAGAACTGGCTACTAGCTAGGAGATGCAATGAAGACAGCAAAGTCTGCCACAGAAGCAGACCTTAATGCTGGATGTACCTTTGGCAACTGGAATACTTGCTTGGAAGTGGGTCTTAGCTGTGGATCTGAATTAGATTTTACTGCTCCATTCAAAAACATTTGCATGAAAGGTAAGGGGAAGGCTTCATTCCCTTCTCCTTCATTCAGGCTGATCTTATCTGGCCAGAGCTGTGAAATCAGGGAACAGGCTGGGATTTGTTAACTAGAAACTAGATCTTGAGCACTACTAAGAGAAAGGAAGACAGCCTGTAGACCAGTGATTCGTTCTGTTGTTTACAGCCTGTGAAGCTGCTGGAAAGGAAAGTGCAGGAGGTAGACTCTTCTTGTTTATTTTTATTTTGGCTGGGCCTGAATAAAAAGTCTCTATGAATAAATCTGAAATTATGGAAAGACAATGTTCTCTGTTGAACATGCGGCTCCCACTGAGTTTATGTCTAGCTTAGTGGCCCTGACTCAGACAGAAGGACTTTTAAGACCTCGCCATCTACATGACAAAGTCCCGGTACCTGCTAAGGCAAGAAAATCCAAACATCTACCACTGGCAGCTTACCAAGAGCCAGAGGGCTACATCTAATATCAAAACAGAGAGGATAATCCAGCTCTCCTTTTCCATTCAGAGAGTCTCTTCTCTGAAAAGAGCAGTGCTGTAATGCTGGGAAAAGGAGAGTGAGTCACCAAGGAGAAACTTGCTGCATTGTGTGGCTCCCCAGGAGGTCCCTGTTGGAAACCAGCTGTATAAGGAGGCACAAGTTTTCAGCTGACAAGGCTTGCAGTAAAGAAGGAAGCAAAACACCAGGAGAGTTAAGACGCTATCTGGCTAGGAAATTTGGCCAGTGAAAGGATCTAGATGAGAAAAATTATTGACGTTAGCTCTAATTCAGTAAGGAATTTCAACCAATCAGATTGAACAAATTATTGTGGTGTTCTTAGCTGAGAAATTCTCCAGGAAAATCACTGCTTTCATTTATCCCCAGAGTTTTCAAAGATATGATCTGATAAGGCAATTATCAGAACTCTTCTGTTAACATAATCTAAGATCCAAATGTCACCACTTGCCCTTATTTTCCTTTATTCTTATGATTCAATTGAAATTTGGTCAATAAAATACTACTGTTTATGTCTATGTCTTATCTTAATATCTCCAATCTTAGAATCATAGAATGGTTTGGGTTGGAAGGGACATTAAAGATTATCTAGTTCTAATCCCCTGCCACCGGCAGGGGCACCTTCCACTAGACCAGGTTGGTCAAAGCCCCATCCAACCTGGCCTTGAACACTTCCAGGTATGGGACATCCACAGCTTCTCTGGGCCACATCTTCTAACGCCTTACTACCCTCCCAGTAAAAAACTTCTTCGTAATATCTAATCTAAATCTATCCTCTTCCAATTTAAAGTCATTCTCCCTTGTCCTATTGCTATATGTCCTTGTAAAAAGTCCCTCTCCAGACTTTTTGCAGGCCCCTTTAGGCACTGGAAGCTGCTCTAAGGTCTCCCCAAAGCCTTCTCTTCTCCAGACCGAGCAAGCCCAGCTCTCAGTGCGTCTTCATAAGAGAGGCACTCCAACCCTCCGATCATCTTCATGGCCCTCTTCTTCTCTCACTTGAGCAGGTCCATGTCCTTCATATGTTGGGGGTCCCCACAGCTGGACACATTACTGCAGGTGAGGTCTTATGAGAGCATAGTAGAGGGGCAGAATCACCTCCCTCACCCTGCTGGTCACACATGATGGCTTTCCGGTCTGGAAATACAAATTGCTGGCCCATGTTGAGCTTCTCACCAACCAACACCCCAACATCTTTCTCTTCAGGGCTGTTCTCACTCTATTCTCTGCCCAGCCTGTATTTGTGTTTGGGATTGCCGCAGCCCAGATGCAGGGCCTTGCACTTGTCCTTGTTGAACTTCATGAGGTTTGCATGGACCTGCCTCTCTAGTGTGTCAAGGTCCCTCTGGATCCCATCCCTTCCCTCCAGGATGTTGACAGCACCGCACAGCTTGGTGTCATTGACAAACTTGCTGAGGGTGCACCCATCCCACTGTCCATATCACAGCCAAAGATGTGAAACAGCACTAGTCTGAATACTGGTCCCTGAGGAAGACCAGTTGTCACTGTTCTCCACTTGGACATTAAGCTGTTGACAGCAACTGTTTGAGTATGACCATCCAGCCAATTCCTTACCCGTCAAGTGGCGCATTTGTTATATCCATGCCTCTCCAGTTTAGGGACAAGGATGTCATGCAGGATAGTGTCAATTGCTTTGCACAGGTACAGATAGATGACTTCAGCCACTCTTATCCACCAGCGCTGTAGTGCCGCCATAGAAGGCCAACAAATTTGTGAGGCACGATTTGCTCCATGATCTTGGCAGGCACTGAGCTAAGACTGGCCTGTACTTCCCTGGGTCTTCCTTTATTCCCTTTTTAAAAATGAGGGTTATGTCTCCCTTTTTCCTTTCAGCTTGGCAATTTCATCCACTAGTTCCCTCAGGACCCATGGATGCATCTCATCGTATCCCATGGACTTTTGCAACTTCAGGATCCTTAGATGGTCTCAAGCCTGGTGTTTTCCTACAGCAAGTGGTTCTTCATTCTCCCAGTCCCCGCCTTTGCCTCTGCAACTTGGGTGATGTGGCTGAAACACTTGCTGGTGAAGATCAAAGCAAAAAAGTCTGTGAGTACCTCAGCCTTCTTGATGTCCCAGGTAACCATATCTCCCATTCCCTTCTGGAGAGGGTCTACCTTTTCCCTAGCCTTCCTTTTATCACTGATGTCCCTACAGAAGTTTTTCTTGTTGCCCTTTACATCCCTGGCTACATTTAACTCTGCCAGGCCTTTAGGTTTCCTAACCTGATTCTGGCTGCTCAGAGCAGTGGTATCAGTTCACTGAGAAGGAATTATGCAGAAAAGGCAGAACAGTTTATATTTGTTGTATTTCGTGCTCCTGTGTGTTTAAAAAACAGCATGGTACAGGAAAGGAGATAAAGTCCTGTCCAACTCATGGGTTACAGAGGATGCTGTAGTCAGCATCATCTGTGGAGATAAATTTCTAAAAGTTAGGAGGACTTGCACTCAAGAATCCTAAAAGATCTAGCCAAGAATAGCACACTAATATTAGTTTTAAATATATCTTACAAAACCAGGGCCAAGTTGACAGCTAATGTTCAATTATTCACAACAGCAGGGAAATGACCTAAATATTTATCACCTGATTAATCCAGGTGAAGTAGGAGATTAGTTAATATGGAATGCAAGAGATAAAAGATGAAAGGATGGAAATATAATTATTGCTTGTTAACATCACGTTATAGAAAATAGATCTTGTCAAACGAAACTGCTTTCGCCAATGAGATTGCAGGTTTGGTTGAGGTATAACACAGAGGCAACAAGCTTGGAGTTATGATAAGCTGTTTGACTTGGTACTGCACGACATTCTGGTTAAAAATAATGCTATGCAATAACCTTAACATGCCAAATAAGCAGTTTAAGAAAGCTGACTGATAGACATCAAAGTAGGTGTCACTGAGAAATAAACACGGAGTGGGGGTGTGTTTAGTTGACTATATGGACTGTGGTTCTCCAATGATAATCAGACTTTTTATTAATAATCTGGATGTAAATACAAATGTTTCTGCCAATAAAAACATGTTGTTATAAAGATGGGTGCACTGGTAATAATGTTGAGCTACAATCCAAAAATGTTTTACTCTACTTGCCAAAGTGCAAACCACTGTGTCACCCTGAAACCACAAACATAAGGAGTCTCGGAAATGAGATTAACAGGGTGTCAGTCAGAAGGCTTCATTCTGTGGCTCTGTGAGTTTGCTCTGACACCAGGATGTAACCCTGCCAACTATTCCCCACAGCAACTGGGAGATGTGTCAAGACACATCTCTCCATTGCTGCAGCTTGACTTTTTACAGCATGAGGAGCTATTGTAAGTAAGATTGCTTTTCAGACTGTCACACATGGGAAAATACCCAAAGGTCCGCTATCCCTCCTCAGATCAGTCTGAGCAATTTTGCATATCACTTCCGTTAAAATTCCAGACTGTTTTGAAAATCCAGAGGTTCAACACACAAACAAATTATCTCAAAGAGTAACAAGTTACTGCACGTTAGCTGTCTATCTATCTCCTTTGAGCTACAGTCTGAACTTTAAGATTTGCATCTGTAACTATTCCATAATCAAGACAATCTTAAGGTCTGCAATTAAGCAGTGTCAGAGTTTAAGGGCACAGTATTTTTACCCCAAGACAACTAACATTTTTTTAAAGATGTCTTCATGAGATGAAATTGTGCTTTTTATATCTAGAAGGAAAAAAGCATTACTGGAGAAAGAATACAAGTCACACATCTTGTTTCTTAGAGGTCAATAAAAGGAAAGGCAAACATTCTTTTCTGAACTTTGCTATTAGACACCTTTTCCGATGGATTGCCTCCTGCTGACAAGCTAGACTACATCCTCTCCCATAGGCCATGTCTCCTTACTGCAAAGAAGGGGTTTGGTATTTGCTTTATGAGCACAAGACTTTGGCATGTGTCTTGGCTAACTCTCATAAAACCAACCTTTCCAACTGCCAACTCTTAAAAATGCAATGGCTCAAATGAGCTAATGAGGATGATAGCTTTATTTTATCAAGCATACTTTAGAAGAAGCTGTAATTGCTGTCTGTGTTCCATAGTTTGTAGAAAACAGGCCTGTGCGTGGATCTCTTATTACTTCATTTGTTATTTACAAACTGAAATGTAATTTCAATTGGTGAAATCTTATATTTCTTTATTTCCTTCAGGTTAATCTCCCTGTCTCAGTCTGAATCTAGATTAATTGTATTTTACAATACAAAGTATTTATCCATTTGTTCTACCTTCTGTTCTGCGTCATTCAGACTAATGGGTATTATGGCAGGACAGGACAGCTGCATATGAAAATATTGCCTCAGGAGTCTGCCTGTTTCTTTTAAATGAAATAAAGGCGGCGAGGGATAAAACTGAAAATGGAGACAAAGTAAATCACTGCCCTCATGATAGGAAATGCCTGACAGGACTCTTATTCAGTGGCTAATTTGTTTCCTTTATATATAATGCCCTATAACACCAACAATATTTAAAAGTACATTTGTGTTAATCCTCATAGCATTAGATAATAGATCTTATCAATCTTTTCTGAAAAAGCAAATGCCATAGTACATTTTAATCAGCAAAGAGTCATATCAATTGTAACAAAGAAATTTCAGGTATTACAGATTTTATATAACATGCCTCTTCCCTGGGAAGAAACTTGGATATAAAAAGTGACTTTATTACTTTTCAATAGGAATAGAGACTAGTACTAGCAAGTGAGAGAAAAACCTTTTCTGTGCTTCATCCATCCTGTCTATCACACTGTAATCTTAAGACTTGCTAACTGGAGACATCCACAAGTTGTGAAATAAAAATTTAACATTCAAGTCATGGGGGAGCAAAAGAAAAGAAACCTAATTTCTCCTGCTCCTGGTTATGTATCAATTTTGTTGACTTTTGAAGCTTTCCAAGATAATTTCTATACAAGGCATTATTTTGTTTGGGGAATATACCTTATTGCCATGTTGCAGAGCCAGGTCTAATCACCACAGGGAAGAAATTCACTTGGTAGCCATTTTGTTGCTAGCACTGATCATGTTAATATTCTCCATGAAAAGTCTGCCTTACTCTGCATGGAAGCAACTACTGTTGATAGTGTTACTCATCTAGGACACAACTCCCAACATTATATCTTCTTTATGATAATCATGTTACCTTGTGTTAACATACATGTTCATTGCCATAAAGAGCAAAGTTTTGATTGCAATGGTTTACCTACAGAATCAAGTATCACCTCCTGGTTGCCAGTGTTTTGCACCTTGTATGAGATTTTTCTAACCCTCATGAAGAAGGCAGATAGGCAAAGATGCTAGAGAAGTGTGAGTAATGGGTACTGGAACGTAAGATTCCAGTTACTCATTACAACAGGATCTATGTGGTTTTGTGGTCACTTGACTGCGTGTGGGCTAGTTGGCAGAGAAAAAAGTTTTGAATTTTGGACAAGCTCTTCTAGATCCAGCAAGGACCTTATGGTCAGCACAGTCCAGGACAAAAAATATACAAAATGTAGGAGACCATTCTCCCAGGGAAAAAGAACACTCTATTATGACTTGCATGGATTTGCACCATGGAGCGCTAAGCCACACTGTTACTGGCAAGGAAACAGCCTCCAGACTGAAGAAAGTTTTCTCTGCCTTCTACTGTTGTCCTCATTCTCTTTCCTTCACAATTACTTCATATTAAGAGTGTAACACTAGTGCTTGCAACAATCACCAGGTTACAGAAGAGAAGGAGGAAGGTACTGATGATGAGAAACACATTAGATCCATGCATATGAGATGAAGAAGATCCAATGACTGTAAAAAAGGACTGATTTTAAATGCTTTTAAACATAATTTGCCATGTGCTCAAATTTCAAGTGACTACTGTAGTGTAGATGAGACTAGACACACTATGGAGAGGAAAATAGCATTGACGTTTTTCAGAAAAGTTCTTTTTCTGAAAGAGAATACTAATTAGTAAACACATAGTGTTACAGTTAGACTGTGAAGAGCAACTCGTTAACCTTGTGTGAAATGTTTAGACATAGAAACTTGCTAATGATGATAAAACTCAGAGACTGGAACTGAGGTTAGACAAGTTGGACTTTGAAATTAAATGCAGTCTGCTAATTGTCAGAGTAATTAAAGATTCTAATATTTTCCCATGGAGGTTATAGATTCTATGCTTCATTGGAAGTTTCAAATAAAATTAAGTAACTTCAGTAAATTCACTTCAGTCATAATTTATTGTTCATCAGTAAATCAAAAGGGAAAAAAAAGACATCAGTGTATCAGTCTCTCAGAATACACACCTCCAGAGAAGAAAAAAAATTACAGATTGGAGTGGAAAGGCAAAGTCAGAAACATTTTATAGTAATTAAATCTTCCCCAAGAATCTTCTCAAAAATCTTTCAAAGCTTGTATCTTCACAGGGAAAAAAAAAAAAAAAAAGTAAAGGAGTCTCATGAAATATCAATCAACAGCTGCAAAAAAAAAAAAAAAAAATTAAATGTAGAGATGTAAAAATATTTCTTAAAAGGGCTTATTGTTAGGGAATTTTCAACGTGCTTGTGACTCATACAAATATTCAGGTGACTATTACCATATGAGTCCACATGTGTGCATCTCAGATCTTTTTTTCACAAGCAGAGTACCACAGGGATCAACACTGAGCCCCACACTATCCAACATCTTCATAAATGATCTGGATGGTGGAACTGATAGTGATTTCACCAAGTTTGCTAATAACACCAAACTGGGTGGTGAGAGGAACATGTCAGAAGGGAGAGCCATCGTTCCACTCACTATTGAGGAACAACAAAATGAAAATATTTTAATGCTTGACACTGCCTTTCCCCATACTCCTGTATCATCTAGGTCTAAATTCACTCACTTTTGAAATCTTCCATGTGTGCAGATAAAACCCAGGTGATATACAAGTGCTTGGAATTCCAAGTTATGGAGAAATAATTCACCTTCTGGCAAGTGGAAATAGATACATTTTAAATCATACTCTTCCAGCAATTCTGTAACCTACCTGCATTCCTTGTTGTTTTCCTACAAAAAGGTAAGGAGAGGAAATTCAGGACAGAGTTAGTAATCTATTTGTTGCAGTAGTAACAAGCCCATCTGGTCATGTATCTCTCTAAGCAATGGTTGTTCCATATTGAATGAAATAGTTGTGTCAACAAGGTGTCTAGTGGTCTAGAAATCTTTATTAAAGAGCAAAAGAAGTAAAAATATAATGCAACACCTAAATTACTGTACTATTTTCTCTTTTTTTATTACGGTCATGTTTTCTTTAATATCAATGCTTTCTTTAATAGGTTGGCTTCTTGAATGAAACATACTAGAATGTTCCCAAAACAGTTCTATTGCTTAGTCTGTTTAGATAGAGAATCATTTAGTTCTCTCAACTTCTTAACTTTCACGAAGTTGGTCTCTCTACTACTTTATATGAGAAAATATCAGTGTTGTCACTTGAAAAGGCGTACGATATTATGTAAAACAAATCTCATTAATAAGCTTTATCCTCTACACCTTAGGATAGCAATTATGGAGAGTCTTTCCTGCCTACCACACCATCAGTGTTTGCATTTGATAAGGATGTGGTACCTGGTGATTCCCAGCTGTAGAGATGTTCCATTTCAGATAATTAACAAATGCCACAGCAGGAAAAGTCTGAATTAAAGTGTAACCATCCTTCAAAAAAAAACTCTACTTGAAATGAAGCACTTAGGAGGTCAGTGTGGCCTTTCCATTTGCATGAGATGGCAGGTTTTTCTTCTGCCATGGAATTATCATTCTGTGCATTTTTCATCCAGCTTCCTTGCATTTTGGTCCTCAGACTACAGTAATAGCTTTTTCACAGCCCATTCTGCGTTCAGCTTAAAAATATATTGCCTTACAATTTTATAAAAGGACTCACTATCTTGAAATATATATTTAGCTAGTTGAATTATAATGACTTTCTGAATAGTCGTAGACAGAAACTCACACATTGCTCTTTTCTTCTTGAAATGAAGCTCTCCACTCTTTCCCTCCAGAAGCAGTTTCATTAGACAAAATAAGCACTTGGAAGGACGGAATAATACCAAGACCTTGAAAACGACAAATATAATTGTTCTTTCTTTTTTTCTTTATGTATCTATCTATTTAATTTTATTTTATTTTTGTTTGGGGTGTTTTTTTAGCAACAAAACTCAATAGTACTTGTGGCGTATGTAAGGCGCGGACTCAGAGCATCTTCATGCAGAGAATCACTTTATTGCCTATTCCTCTAGCTTTTATACCATTCTAGCTAAAGATATTTTTAGCCTATTGCTCTACCTTTTATACCAAGCTAGTTTTAGCACAGCATGTTTAGCTCCTGGTTTACAGTTTTGTTTTTTCCAACATTCTTTGTTGTTTCACAAACAGTCCCAAAATGACCAGTTTCTTATCTTTCTGTTCTCCTGCTCCTGTCCAGCTGGGTTGCTCTGCTTAATCACACAGTGTACTTTGCTTCTTCTTTAACTCTTCCTTCTCCATCCAAGCAGTTACTGCTCTTTGGCAATAATCAAATAGTTTCCATCCTCTCCTACAAATACTGATTATGCTTACAAATTGACCATACACTGCTCGTTACAGTTCTGCATCATTTCTCTCACAAATTTACAAAGTCTTATTTGTTAAGGCAGATGTTGGGGGACATATTTGGAAACACCTCCTCAGTTGCTGCTGAGCTCAGTCAGTGAGTTGACACAGAAGAAAAGGAGCAGGAAATACAGGTTAGATTTGTCAGGATTTCTACAAGGCCCATTTGAGGTCTTATTTTCCTGGAAGTGTAAATACGCTTAGCATATTAAATATCCCAGGGGTGAAAACCTGATCCCAATATCAGCTCCATGGGTTTTGCCACTAAATTCAAGGTCTTGGGGCAGGTTTTTCATTCTAGAATAGATAAGAAAACATGTGAGAACACAAGGGAAGAAGTAGAGAAGTAAGAAAAATTTTAATCATTTTTCAAACAAACACCTTCATTTTCAAGCTCATCTACAGCTTCACTCTTGCTCTTCAGCCTCAATTCCATAAAGCAGATATGCTTCACAATAAAACACATTTATGGGCTTTCTTAAACACCCACAGATTCACAAGGACTTAATTTTCTTCAGCAGTTGTCCCCTACCTGAGCTAATTTATTGTGTCCCCCATGACCCTTACCTGCACAATGTCTGCCATGATAGTTGCCCTACCCAGCTCTGCAGTTCCATATATCCCATTTGCTGTTGAAAGCCCACAAGAAACCTGGGAAGAAAGACTTTGCTCACTTAGTGCCACAAAATTGGCCTGGCTGAGGATGTAATGCAGCAGACCTCTGGCACTGGTGGAATATGGCAGTTTCACTGTGTATCATTTAATATTAATTTATAAACTCCCATAGAATTTAAAGATATTTCATCAGGCATTGCACACATGGCAGCTCTCTGTGCTCAAGATCACTTTTTAGATTTTTTTTTTTCCCCCCTGAGTAAGAAGAATTTCAAAAGCTTAAAAGTGAGAAACTAGCAGGCTGAAACTGCACTATAGAATTCTCTATACTGGCTTTATGTTGTGTCAATGACACCACTGACTTCATAAAAGCAGACTGGGCCGTTGAGCACTGAATGTTCCTAAAAATTCCAAATTAGCTTATGCCTGTTTAGTGGTAAAATCAAAAATAGAAGTCAGGTTGAAAACTGACACTTTATTCTATTTGCTAAAACCGATTTCTAAAAATTTTCTGAATAAATCCAGAACTTGGAGGGAATTTTTTGCTCACTAAAAAGCAGTCAATCAAAGCAATCAAAAAAATTAACCCAGGATAGTTTTACCTTGCTTTTTCAGCTTGTCTTACTTTTCTTTTGATATTTTATTTTTCAGTTTATTATTCCTTTCCATTTAGTTGGATTTCTAAACCAGAATTGATGGAATATCTCTATTTGAAAAAGCAATGTTCAATACTAAATGATGCACCATATGGATTATGGATCTTTCTATACCCGACAGGTGTTTGATTTGAAATGACCTTGTTTTGCAGTCCTTCACAGTTCCACCCTCTGGGCCTCTGGTGTCTCTCTTGGTGTCAGGTTTTTGATGTATTTTAGACATATAAGAGTGTACAAAGACAAAAGAGTAATTTTCCGCAGGATAACCAGAATCATTAGAATTTCATAAAGCTAAGAGTTAATTACGTATATCCGAATGACCGTGTTTTCAAATGGGCTAAGTATTTAAAACTCCCCAGTGCCTGAACATACTTGTGCACTGGGGAAAATCAAGTTAATTTGAAGCACTAGAAAGAGACCAAAGAATCATTATTAGTTCCCTTAACACTCCAACTAAATGTTTTGGACCATGCACATCTTAAACAGCATTTTATGACATTCTTTTTATTCATCTTTGGGGAAAATTGTCATCAGTCTAAATGTGCTTCTTATCACATTTGAAGCTCTGAACGTATATAGTTGCTAGATGATGTATTTCAGAACTCACTGCAGCAGAAACTCATCACAGTTACCCTTAATTTTTTATGTTGCCATACTCAATAAATGAAATCCTGGTTTTGATATCATTAAAATTACAATTTTGATTATACATTCCAGTTTTCTTATATTTACACATTTTAAACTTGTTTAAGTTACTTAATATACTATGGAAGATATTTTATTTATCTACATTTTTGTTGTGATTGTTATGAGGCAGTGTAGCTTTCACTGGATATGTTACTTTCTAAAGACGCGAGCAATACCAGTCTTAAGGTGTCCTGGTTTCTGAAATTCACTCCTTACTTTTGTCCACCAGAGGTGGAATTTAGTAGCCTTGTCAGTATGCTACAAGTCCTCTCTCGTAGAAGATGCAAAGGGCAGAGATCTTTGAATCAAGCAGCCAAGTCAGATGGCTTGAATGCTAAATGTGTATAGTATTCATTATTGTTAATTTAGAGTTATTATCTTTAAGCAGATGGTTCTGGTGGAGCAGCTAGTTGGTGTTTTTGAACTTTTCTATATCTTCATTTTAATCTACCTGGGTCAAGTAGTAAAAACTTTTTTTAAAAAAGGAGGCCAGAGAAACTGGCCAGGCCAAGAAAATAGAAATATTCTAAACAGGCAAAATGGATTGGTAGTGACCCAAATTTTTCACCATCTGTGCACTCTTTCATGGCCTGTACAAAATCAATTGGCTCTCTCTGTCATCTTCTGCACATCCCAGAACCACAGCTGGCACCAAATCATATTGTTTTCGTTGGAGAAGAACAGGTCTGAACACTGAGCAATCAGAAGTGCAGCATGTGAAGCAATCCTGGGAAGGCTGTGCTAAGCATGTCTCTGCAAGGCTCTTCCTTTCGGCTCCATGTTGTACTGCATTTTATTATTTTTTTTTAATTGCCCATATCACATCTGTCTGATTTAAGATGATAAGTTCCTTGAAGCAGGAACCTGTTCTAATTATAAAGCACAAAGCACTCTATAAATTCAAGGATGCATTATGAAAAGTAACTACATTGGTCACTAGTTGCACTTTCTGGCTTAGTTTAAAGCAGGGAAATAAAAGGAAAGGAGGCTCCCAACAGATCAGATGAAATAAATGTATTCAGTCCTTACACCTGGGTTGTTCCATATCAGCTTTAGGAAAATAGCCACAATTCTTTTGACAAGGGGCTAGAAGGAAAGAAAGGGGACGTGTTGCTCGCAGTCACTTGCATCATGGCATCTGGAGGCTCTGTGTACAAGGCAGAAAGTGGAGATTAGGGACAGTTGAGCCATTACAATACAGTCGCTAAGAAGTACTCCTGAGCCAGCCAGGCTGCTGCCTTGAGGTTCCTTGCTAACCGTCAAATAACTCTTCTACCATCCTACATCCTCTAGGAAATGTCCTCTAATCCCCATGAAATTGTACTTCACCAGAGCTGTGGATTAAGAGCGAAAGGAATCTGGCCTACAATGCAGTAACAAACATGCTAGGTCAAGTGTACTATGTGGGAAACTGCATCCGTGAAAATGAAAGGAAGCTCAACCTGTTCTGCTTATTTTGCAATGAATGTATTTTAAATGCTGTGCAACACCTAGAGTGTAAGATTGATGGTATAAAAGTTACATAAATTTATAAAATAGCTGAAGTGTGAGCTAAAGATTTTGACATTAAAGAAAAACAATCAAAAAAATAAGAATGACCAAGTTCCCATATTAATCATTGTATTCAAGTAAAACAGTATACTTTTCGTTAAAAAAAATCCCTGCTGCTGTCTCCATCCATCTGAAAGATAACATGGGCAGTGAGATGCATGGAATTTACCTTAGCAGGAGACAAGACAATTATGAGAAATAAATCACAATACTAGGAAATTACTTCATAGGAAAAATATTCTTTTTACTACAAGGCTCTAAAATAATCCTTAGTTAGTAATAGATAGACTATATTTAGCTACCCCAACACCTTCATGCCACACAGACATGTCTACATCAGAAACTAAACTAACCACAGCTGTTACTTTAGAATGCAGGTCAGAGTGTCAGTGCCCTAATATCCCTTCTCCTGTTCATTCTGCAGGCTGTACTTGCCACAGACTTTTTGTTCTTTTCATTCTCTTCCATCTGATGGCACCACAGTTACACCTTTGTAGTCCTGTTTTTATATTACAGCTATGATAGCTGCTTACAGAATTCTGTGTCTTTGCAATTGCATCTAGGAGGCATTTACAGTCATAGAGGGGTTCGGTGTGGTGTCTTCTCTGCAGAGAAAAAGAACTATTCCTGGTTCTTGAACAGTCTAAACAGTTAGAAAGACACTATGTCCCAAAGCATGGCAGTGGCAGGCAAAAGGAGCAGGTAAACCCTTGCTTATGCAAATGCCAGAGGGAGACTTGGCCCTTAATGTGTGTTTTCCACAACCTGATAAGGCCACAGGTGGGAAAAGTTTAACTGAGAGTGGCAGGGAAGTATTAGGTGTGAGCAGAATCTAACAGTAACCAAGGTGAGGAGATCAGTGAGACAGCAGTGTGTACATTATACTACATAACATATGCCTACCAGCAATGAAAATGAGAAGTAGATGGTAAAAGTGATTTTCCTGTGAAGAACTCAGGAAAGCTGTAACAAAATCACACAACAGTTTTAAATTCTAAATGGCTGTCCTATTCATCTTGATCGATAAAGAATAGTTGTAGTAAAAGCTGCAGAAGGAAGCTTTTGAAAACAAAAGCCTATGGGGATGAGCAACTGGGTTTGTCCAGATGTTTTATACCTCCTTCACCAGAACATATTGGTTAGCATAAAGGATTCCTTTATCATAACGTAAATATTCAGGACTAGTCCTAATCTTTGGGGACAGGAAAGAGCTCATACCAACCTCAGAAAGTCAAATGCACAGTACCAGTGAGAGGCAGAAGGAAGCCCAAGGTTAGGTTTCAGTGACACTTATGTCACAGCTTCTAAGGATTTCACAGGGGCTAGGAATGGACTGTAGTCTGAATCTGAGGCAAGTGTCTTAGGAACAAACAAGTGTTTTGCTATCAAACTTCCCTGCTACATAATGCTGTACCATGAGCCATGGGTAGCAAGACAAAAGCTTGGCGTGCACTCTGCAAGCAAAGACTTGCAAGAGCGGGTGCACTTCTCAGAAACTGTGCTGGCACATCCACAACCTCCCAATATTAAAAGTCATCACAAATACGCTAAACGCTGTACTCCAATCCTTTCTTTAACTTAAAGCTACTTACCTCGTACATGAGAAAGGAAGGCCTGTAGTTAAGAAAGATCTCTGGTTCACTGACAAGGGACAGGATAAGGGTTGGATGTGGCTACTTATTAAACATGAGATAATAACATTTTGCTGCAGATCTGATTAGGACTCTAAGGACACTAGCAATCTGAGTGTCTTAATGTGATTTCCCAGTATGAAGATGTAAGGTACTCCCAGGATTTAGGGCCAGCATTTCTGGTGTCTTGATTTTCGTTTTTTTTTTTTTTTTCCTTTCTGCCTTGTTGGATAAGAAGAAACCACAAACACTAATATTGAGTAAAATTCCATGTCTTTTGTGTCACAGAACTTAAGAAATAAGAGCAAAGTACAGAAAACTTTCTTAAGGGTAAAAGTTTATCCTCTTAAGTGCTCTCCATGGAGAAACTCTGTTGAGTCATCTCCATTATGGCACAACAGAACATTACTTCAGACCTAAAATGATTAGTGTTATGAGTCAGTTCATCAATTGTTTTAGATCTAAAGTCATGTTCCAGCATTGTCATGTAATGCAGTAGGCTTAACTAGCCAGGGAACTGGGCAGAATGATTAGACAAGGAGACAAATGTAGCTCTCATGCATATTTCTTCTGAAAAAGAACAAAAAACAGAGCCACGAGATTCCCAGCTTCACGTCATATCTAAGTATCACAGCTAAATTAAACATCCTATGTCCCCCCTGCCGCTTTCTCTTGTTAAACAAGGTCTCCTGCCTACAAGCAGGACCCAGGGTCAAAAAGAAAAGTACAGTTCCTACTAAAATCAATGTGCATATTTCCACTAGCTGTCTCAAATAAACTTTGTCGCAAAATTTGAAATTAAGTCTTGGAAAATAACATATTCTAAAGAAAAAAAAAAAAAAAACCCACAGTACACAGCAGCTTGTCATGGACATGTAGCTGTGCCCAGCAAACTTCAGCAGGTACACTAATTAAGGGTTACAACCCCATTATTAATGACAACTAATTCTGAAGTACAGATTAGTCTCTTTTCAGGTATTAAGCCCTGAGCAAAGCCTAATTTGTAAGAGTGCTCCAAGGCAGGAAAAGAGCTTTTGATCTCAGTGCCCTTGAAAATACATGGCCTTTTTATTTTAAAAACACAAATGGCACTCTGAACATAGTTCTGCTGTATTTGAGGGAAAGTGCTACTAAATTACTCATTAAGTTTCATATAGCTATTTCTAACATTTTAGAATATTTTAATATTCTATTTATAGAATTTATTATATTTATAGAGTTTATTTATAAATTTGACGAGAACCCTTCTTCAAGAAGGGAGCAAAAAAATGGGTCTTTCCTAAAGAGCTTTCTACCCCAAATCTGAGGCAGCAACAGCAACACATAATAAAATCATGTGAGGAAGAATTTATGAAAGAGTATTACATAAGCAAAAATATTAAAAGGCTATGAGTTCCCAAATACTACACATATAACTCTTGATAGAACAAAATCAAGTAAACTTCTGATTAAGTATTTCAATTTCTACCTTTAAAAATAATGCATTTCTTCAAGGTGGAGTATGCCAATCTCTGAAGTGCCCCCATGTGTGATTTCCAGTGCAAATGGCTAAATTAAAGCAATTTCATACATATCAGTTTACACTTGCCAAACCTCTCAAAGTAATGTTCAGCAAAAACTTTAGCAACTCAGTGCTCATTCACAAATATACTCCCACTCTGACTAAACCAGTAAGATTATCTTTGCAACTTTATTTCAGTCATCTGATTTTTTAGCTTTGATAATAAGGCAGATCCCATTCTTTTTGTCCTCCTCTGCATTCACTTTAAAATAAGGTATTTCAAGTTTCTTCCTCATGAGTAAACACCACGCTCTGCCTGCAAATCTCCACATACTGGGGTGTGTCTCCAGGTGAGGCTGAAGATTAAGAAAGGAATTTGCCAGAGCCCCAAGGCGACAGAGTTGATGAAACAAGAGTATGTTGCTTTAGCTGAGATTAGAGCACCACTCTCTGGACAAATATTTGCAGCATTTTCTTACCACCACATGACAGTTATTCCTGTGCAATTGTTCTTTAATATACTGCATCATTTCCAGAATTACTAAAGAGAGGAATGTCATATCTTCAGCACTGGCTACTCTTCTGCCAAATTTGCTGCACAAATCCTTCGTGTAACAATAATCTCAAGGCAGAGATCAGCAGGCCTGGTAGAAACCACTATCTTGAATTAGCCAAGTTTTTCTGGATGTTTAGTGCTTTGAGAACAATTGTATCATCTGAAAGGTTTGGCAGTTAGAATAGAAATAGAATATTTTTCTCCTTCACTCTTGGAAAATAATAATTTGTCCTTAGTAGAATCAAAATATTTTTCTCAGCCTGACCCTAGGATGTACTAAAACCAAATTGTTCTGCATCTATAGGTGTTGAATGGTATACTTCCAATGTTTTCCTACAGATATATGTTCTCCAACAGTACTTCCAGTGGCACTGTTTCTGACCTTCCATGAGAAAAATTGTAAGATCAACGATGAGGAAATAGCACAAAGTAGAGTGGAAAGAAATCAGTTCAAGCTTTGGGCTTTCTGTGGAATGAAATTTCTGCTGCATGGGATGCAGCTACTGAGATATTTGCGCCTGAAGAACCGTGGTACAGAAAGCATTCCCATGAGTACCACTCATGCAGTGTTTTGGAATAGATGAAAAATATGGAGGTAGGGTGATGGTATATGGGTATCAACACATTACAGCATCATGAAGAACAGGCAATATGAAACACATTAAAGAATACATGAAAATAATAGAGTCACTGAGTGCACTATGGTTGAGTTCATAGGTGATATGTGATAAGGTCTGGGAACAAAAAAAGATAACAGGCCAGTTCTTTAGTCACTGAAAGTTCCTGTAATTTCATTACAGTCAAAGGAAGTATAACAGTTCTCCTCTTCTAATGACCTCACCCAGGGTGTAAAACATTGTATGACACAAAGCCCTGAACACAAAACAAAGAGCTTAATGTTAAGCTCAATGAGATGGAGTCAATAAGCCTGGTGGAAGTGGGGAGATGGCACATGCAAGCAACAGAGAAAACCTGTCTCTCTCTCTCAGGATAGCAGCCATATAGCTCTATTTTAGCACATTCCTTTGTTGCATAAGCAGCAGAAAACGAATGCTGTAAGTGCTGTGCATCATTGGCAGACGAGTAACACAAGGGATGTTTTTCATAGAGCATGGCAGGCAGCAATACTGAACAGATGTAATTTCATTTTCTCTTTTCTTGAGAACAAGAAGGATGAAAAAATCTCTTATAACCCAAGCAACATTAGCACATGTTCAATAGGACAACTAACATATTCCAGCTGTTTATGACTACCACCTTCAAACCCTGCCCTGCCCTCATCACATCGGGTTTCACTCAAGTACTTGAAAATTTATAGACTGGTTTCATGGGGAGACTTTTGAAGTCTGACTCAGAAAAAAGAAACATAAGTTGACAAGCGCTAAACCATGAATGAGCACATAAGTAAACAACGAAGGAAAAGCCAGTTACCTCTAAAGATTATAAAGAAATATGAAAGAGGGACTTCAAGTAACAAATGGTATTGAAATAGGGAGGAGTTGTTGGGGGTTTTGGTGTTGGGTTTTTTAGTTCCAGTAAAACTAAAGCTTATTCAAATCTATTTTGGCAGGTTTTACTTTTGTACAACACAGAAGTAATGAAAAAATATTTATTCATATGTGTACCAACTGGCATGCTTGTTTTCTTTTAAACATAACACAAATTTGATTCAATCTTTCTGCCTCAATGGTGAGTTTAGAAGTGTTAGTTCGGTAATTTTTTTGTGTGTGTACGTGTGTGTGTGTTTGTGTGTGTGTGTGTTTGTGTGTGTGTGTGTGAGTGTGTGTGTGTTCAGAAGTCTACATGTTCCATTGTTCTTTTACAGCTATTTTAATCTTCTGGAACTGTATGTGAGAGGTGACCAAGCCTCTTGTGACTAAGTACCCTTAGCTCCTTCTCCTCCAGTTGAATTATTTACCTATATGAATGAGGATCTACTTATCACACTTCTCTCTGTCTCTGAAATGAATCTGAGGTATTCTCAAAACTTAGACCAGAACTACACCAGCTCTACTTCCCTGTATAACCAGCTTCAGACTTCTGCAGCTTTTTATGAGCAGCACTGACAGAGCAACTAAAAAACTTTCTTGAACAAAGGTAACTTCATTAAAAACTTGAACCTGAGGTCTGGGAAGAAAGAAGCAAGAAGATTGTAAAAAACCCACAGAAACAGACTGCAGCTCAGGCAGAATTATCTAACTTTGTGCAGCAGTGCCAGCGAGGCTGGGTGAGGTGTCTTTTAATGGTAAAAGGAATAAAGCAGCACTGATTTACCAAGAAAAATTAGGTTCTTTCATTAGTGCAGCGTGAAACTACATTTCTCCTTCATTATGGAAGCCCGTGCTGTGGTGGTGTTACCTTAGCTGCCCTGCAGACTCAACACACGTCACCACTGCTGCTGCAGGACAGAAATCCACTGCCGTTTCTCTCTCAGCAAGTGCCTTCACTTCATAAGTGACATAAGTCTGTGAAGACTTATGTGTTCCATTTCTGTATATCAGATCTTGTGCATGAAGTAAAACTGATGCTGAAGTTTAGGCGTCTTCTTGAAGCTCAAAAGAATCATAGAATCATAGAATGGTTTGGGTTGGAAAGGACCTTAAGATCATCTACCTCCAACCCCCTGCCATGGGCAGGGATGCCTCACACTACACCATTTCACCCAAGGCTCTGTCCAACCTGGCCTTGAACGCTGCCAGGGTTGGAGCAGCCACAGCTTCTCTGGGCAACCTGTTCCAGTGCCTCACCACCCTCACAGTAAAGAACTTCTTCCTTATATCTAACATGAACTTCCCCTGTCTAAATTTGAAGGCATTCTCCCTTGTCCTATCATTACAGTCCCTGAGGAAGAGTCCCTCTCCAGCATCCTCGTAGCAGCCTTCAGATACTGGAAGGCTGCTATGAGGTGATCAAGCAGCCTTCTCTTCTCCAGGCTGAACAGCCCCAACTTTCTCAGCCTGTCTTCATATGGGAGGTGCTCCAGCCCCCATATCATCCTTGTGGCCCTTCTTTGGACTTGTTCCAACAGTTTCATGTCCTTTTTATGTTGAGGGCACCAGAACTATACACAATACTTTAAGTGGGGACTCACGAGAGTAGAGTAGAGGGGCAGGATCACCTCCTTTGACCTGCCGGTCATGCTTCTTTTGATGCAGCCCAGGATGCGGTTGGTTTCTGGGCTGTGAGCACATACTGAAGCTGGCTCATGTTCAGCTTCTCAATGACCAACAACCCCAAGTCCTTCTCCGCAGGGCTGCTCTGAATCTCTTCTCCAAAAGAATGGAGATTCCTATGCTTTGGTATTTGCTTCCACTGCATATGTTTGCACGGCATGATTTTGGCATGTGCCAGTTTGCTCTTTCCTATATAATTTCCATGTAGTCTTCATGAGAGAGCAGGCACCAGAAATCATGGTCCAATATGCAATTTGGCTACAGGCCACATACAGCATAGGTGAAAACTACTGATGCAAACCATTTTAGGCCATTGTTATACATATCCTCACAGAACACATGATCTCTTGAAGCACACAGTGCCTCATGAAAATCTAAATTTTGATCATAAGAGAAATACACTTTTTGTCTCTTAAAATACACTGATATCATAGGCAGACCAAAATAAATGTAAGTAAGATAAGTTATTGGTTTTCTGTTTGCTAATAAATATATTGCTCTTTTTCTATCCAGTAGCTAAATGTCCTTACTATTGACTTAGAAACTGAGCAAAATCTGTAAGCAAATACAATAGAATTAACTTCAGTAGAACTCCTGTCCACCCACGCTATTAGCATATTTGGACCATACAGTCATGGCCTTTAAAAAAGAGACTTTATCTACTGTTTTTAATTAACAAATTTAATTTAGCCATCTTTATACAGTGAAATACAATTCCTTAAAGCAGAGAGAAATTATTTAAGATACAATTTTGGACACTGTGTCACTACAGAGCAACTTCCAAAATTCTTTATGTTAGGAAAAATTACCTGCAAGAAGAGCTAGCAAATTAACTGAAACACTAAATCCCCAGAGCTGTTAGGCTTCTCCCAGCATCCACAATATCTCTGAGTCCACACCAGCTATGAATGTTTATGAAGTATTTCAGATCTCAAAACTGAATTCCAGTTTGGAATTTGGGCTGTCACTGGTAATATTCAGCAACTCACCCAGCCTCCTGTCTCCTATCAGAAACAGACCTCATTTAAAATTCAGGTTTCTTTGATTTCAAGGAAAATCCATGAAATATGATGATGTGTATAAACCTAATTCACATAATCTGTGAATGTAATTCACATAGACTTTGAGGTGTTTATTCAGCAACATATAACATATAACTGTCTATATCTGTTTTCTACAGGTAAGGCAGGAAAAATGGGGTTGTATGACAAATTACACTCTTGACAGTGAATGTCCGACTTTGAGACACAGGAGGGGAAAATGTGACAAGCAGCATCTTCCGCAATAAGGAACCAAATCTAAGGAGGCTTATAGAACCATAGGCTTATTCAATTCCCACCAAGGAGAATCCTGACAGCGTGGGACACCAGCTTAACTGGAGTGCACTCAGTCTTACTTGAAATACCTGCTGAAAAAATTTGAGCAGAAACTTAGTTCACAGGTATGAGCTGTATTTTTGGATATTTGGTGATAAGTACTTCCTTGAACACTTTATCATATTTTACGTCCTGACATCCCTCTAAACCAACATCTGTTTGATTTAAACATAAAACACCTAGTGCATTTTATCTAATATTTACTGTATGGCTGAGTACCCTTTGCAAAAAATGTGACTCTCCAGTATATATGTTGAAACTGAGATGTAAAATTAAAAGCATAAACTAAGACAAGACACACTATAACAGGCCAGATCTTGAATATGGGTCAGATCTTCAGGGGTACAGTCTGAATCAATAGCAGAACAGCACTGCATTCAGTGATCACTATGGCTTTGCTCTTGCCGGTGGTTAGAAAGGTACCTGCACTAGCCTTCAGAAGTTCTTTTCTTAGCCAAGAAATTTCCTCAATGCTATGAAATTCCTTTGACTCTAAGTACAACTCCAGAATCTGTTATATTTATTACCTCTGATTTTAACTTATTTTCAGCTCTCAAGACAGGTGAGAGCAGGCAAGTTTTGGCTGTGACCTTGGAGAAGCATTCAAAATGCATCCTATTAAAATCTTGGAATTTGTAAGCACAATGTACTGGGCACTGAAACCCGTGAGCAGAGTACATCTAAGCACTGGGCATGTATACAAGATCTTTATAGAAGCAGGTTATGTAGCTGTCCCATGCCACAAGAGTATTTGACTACTTCCATACTGCTCTCAGGAGGTGCCTTTGCAATCTACACAGACATACACAAAGCAGCATCTCTCTTAGACAGACAAAGCTGGGATAGGCTAAGATTTAGCAACACTTGCTCAGAGAGCCTGAGTTTCAAGTGAGTAAAGATTTTCTCATTGAAGCTACTTAGCTTCATGGTACTACTAGGTTAAAGTTAGCCCAGATACGTCTAATTCTGCTCCGCTGTGTTTGCAGTGCAACTCGCCTGTGTTCAAGAGGTCAAGTTAGCATCTAGGAATTAAAAAAAAAAAAAAAAAAAAAAAAGAAACAACCAAACAACAAAAAGAACCCCAGATCTCTGATACGAAAGAACTCATAAAAAGAATAATAATTTATTTCTTTTCTTAAAGAACTTTCTTACAGTTTTCCTCTTTAAGGCAGGACATGTATGGATATAAATGCAAAGGGAAGTAAAGTATTTTGTTTCTCCTTGAAAAGCACAAATAATTCTTGGGCAAACACCACCTACCCCACACTTGCATGCATATGAATACTCTGGTACTCTGGCCACGTTTCAAGCAGTGCTGCACTTGTTCCTAGAAATATCATGTTGGTGTAACATGAAGAGCCCAGCAAGCTTCCAAAACCCTGCCAGATCTCATAACGTTTTTGTAAAAAGTAGTACAAATCTTTTAACATGTTTAAAAGTGTCCTAGGATGTTTGGTCTTTGTATTCTCATTGTGGATGTTTTTATAGCATCATCAGGAATGTTTTGGGATTTGTTCAATTTGTAACACTATACACTGAGCCTGACTGGGCTTCTTCAGACTAAGAGGAAAAAATCAAGCTTGGCACCAGCCCTCCTCCCCACTCAAAGAAAACCAGCACATGTTATAGAGCATGCTGCAATGTTCTACGAAATACTCTACCTAAGGATTCCTTGACATAGGGCTGCTCCCTTTTGCAGTTTTCCTCAGGGACCTGAGAGGTTTTTGGTCCATCTAGGGTACATTTCCAGTAAACATAGAAAGAGAGGTAGTCTTCTGATCATGTCTTCAAAAACCACAAATGACACTGAGACTGTTAAGGAATGTCTTCCAGTTCTTATCAAGAAAAAAGCAAAATAAACAAACATACAAAAACCCCTCAGTAAGACCTTTATAGCTTGTTCTTGTGCCCCAACTCACTCCTTTCCATATTTAATTTCTTTACCTATGATACTACAGCTAACTTAATCTCAACTAACTATATTTAAAATCCCTCAAAAAATACTAAGCCCTAGTATTCCAGGTAAAATTTTGTGAGCCTCTCAGTCCACACTAGTCAGCTCACTTGCTTTACTCTTCTCTAAGTAATCATGCTTTGCAATCTTGTTGTGCTGTGCATATCATCGCAGAGGCAGCAGGAGAGCCAGAGAGGACTGAAAGCAAATGAAGCTGCCAGAATCACAAAGCTCAGACTTGAGGAAATAGAGCATATTACCCAAATATGTTAGCAGAAAGCTGTAACTGATCAAATTAAATAAATGGAGAGGAGATAAAAAATATTTTTAAAATATTGAAAGCATACATGCTATTCAGCAGCAGGTAGAGACAACCAGTCATCTCTTAGGAGGTTGCAAAATATGCAGGAGTACTGCTTCTTTCTTTTGGAAAAAGGCAGATCACGGTAAGGTATCCACTCATCATTTTTATTGACTATTAGGATGACATTAAGTGTCAGTTTTAAACAGGTTGCCTTCAGAGCAAAATAAGCAACCAGAATAGTGTAATGCCATGTGTTAGAAGGAGAAAGCAGTGTTAAAGGAAAAATTCCTGTCTCATTCTTCTTTAATTTGGGCCAGGTATCAAAGAAAGACTTCCTTGTACAAGTGCCACAAAACAAAGTGTTGGTCCCTCATTGAAACTTTCCTACTTTACTTACAGTGTCCTTAGACATATTAAAAATCTGACTGAACACAGACCTGAGAAACATGCTCTAGCTGACCCTGCTTTGACAACCTTTCAGTTTTCATGTTCAATACAGTTCTCATACACCTAGTAATGCAGAACAGTTTGAGAAAAAGATTAAAAATCATTTTAATAAGTCAAGAACCTTAAAAAATCAAATTAATAGAAAAGTAAAATTTTGGTAAATTTTATGATCCAAGATCACAAGATTTCTGACTCAAGATCTCTAAAATCTTATGGTTTGCAACATTAGTACGGAGGCAGACTTCTCTGTAACTGGCATAGTTAGATGCAAATCAGAAATTTTACTTAAGACTGAATATGAGAAACAATTACATAAAAAAAGTGTGTAAAACACATGTAGGATATTCCAAAGCCTAAACAGGAGCAGATGTTTTAAACAATGCCTGATCATATGAGATTTGTTGTCCCTTATTTTAGGCTGTCCTCTGTTCTTGGACAATCTGCAAACACTAACCTCCTTTTAATATTAACTTTTAAGAAAAAAAGGGAATAAATATACCAATTATTAGGACCCCTATGATGGGAACACTTGCTTGTTATTTAAGGATGGAAGTTCCACATCTGTTTGACAGCTGTCCTGCTCATCTGTTTACTTGAAAAGCATGTACGTTTGACAGTCATACACAGACTATTGCCTAAAGAAAAGTATTCTAGAGGATTTCAAACTGCATCTTTATTCTGGCATAGGGCTTTGCAATTTTTACAAGCAGGATACTTCAGATTAGAAGCAGAACTTGCTGTATAGCATATCCTTCTCTTACCCTGGTACCACACTAGAGAAATTCATGACTTAGAAAAGACTGTGAGAAAAATTAGCAACTAGTTATTAAAAGCAGTTAATTTAAATCCTGAAGTGCCAAAGAAGCTCTTTATCTTTTCTCCCCTTAAACTGTGTAACACAGAAACTGCAAACAGCATGCAAAATAGCTAATAAAGGAGTGTCTATCTTCTTTGTGTTTGAAAGAGCAGCATTTTATCTTTAGTGGACAGATAGAAAGCGGCAAAGTGCTGAATATCATCTGCTAATCTCAGGTGTTCAAACACCATATCAGCCCAGAACAAGTACCTGTCTTCCAGATTTAAGTTTCTCTCAATTATATTTTCTATATAATTGCGAAGTTTTCTTTCACAAGTCTTGAAATTTAGAGGGCTCTGTCATTTGCTTCTGCTTTTTCCTTGCAATGATCATGATAATCATTCCTTTCCCTTTCCTTCACTCTCAGCCACTGAAGCTAGCCTGCCCAAGGAACAAAACCATTACAAAATTCTTCAAGTTTGAAGATAAGATTGTAGAGGGACATTCTAGTTAGTTCTACCTTCTCAAGTCCTCAGCTCTTTTTCAGCCAGCAACAAAATATGTGGTAGTCATTCAGGCCAAGGCAGGCTAATACCTTTTCTGTTAAAGGTCACAAATTGTCTTGAGTGTGGTAGGACTCAATAACTGCTCTATTAATGAATATGTTAATAACAACATTATAAAACATCTCTTATTCTCATCTCCTGAAACACTGATGCTTCCCAAAGTAACTCTCCTAGCAGTATTTCATCTGCTTAGATTTCTCCATTTTCCCTTTCCTTCCAAGAAAGCCAGATATCTTTATAGACTAATTGCTGCAACACAGTCTTAGCTAGTAACATCACAGGCATGCCATGTAGCATGAACTAAATGATGCTTCAGGACAGTCTGGGCTATTATAATAGTTATGATCGGGGCTATTATAACTATTGTACTATGCTGGTGTCATTTGGACCATGACTATCAAAGACAGTGATTATCACAGTTTCTCATTTCTCTGTATATGAAACATTCCTTCTTTCTCCCAGGAGTCCATGCTCAGGAATCCAAAAACGTAACCTCTGCTCATACAAAAAATCATGCAGGTGTCTCCCATTGTTGCATCACTTACCTCTTTGAGAAATGGGGTCTTCTAAATCAGTGCAGACCTGCAAGTAGAGTGGGAAGGAGCTGTGGTCTAGAGACCTACCTTAATACCTTCTGCTTCTACTACTTTTGAGGAGAATGAATTTATATAATATTTTTCAGAGTTCACTATGCTCAAGACATGTCTTTGAAGACAGAACTACGAGATGAGCCACCCAGGTCATTGGAATACTAATAAGACTCCACCACGTGGAACATAAGGCATATCCAGTGATCCAAACACTTCACCTGGCATCCTACTGATCATTCTGATGAATCAGATTAGTTTTAGGAAGTCTGTTGTGTTCATTAATCTAATTTTAATTTCTGTGAATTTTGATTAAAGTAAAAACCTTAAGATAAAAAGCAGGCACACAATATATATCACACAGTTTTGTATAACGACTTGTTTACAAAGTAAATGAAGTGATTATTTAAGCTCCCAAAAGCTACTGCTCTGAAGTCATCTCATTACTTAAAAAACTTAAAACAGTTGAAAAACATTTCTCGTAACATCAACCAATTACTAATAAATTGTTATAATCCTTTCCAAATTACAATACAAGAAAGTTAAAGACAAAGTTAAATTTAGATTCTTCATTCTTGTCTAGAGACATACTGAAAAGGAGCTTTTAAGAGTTAATAAAGAAATCAGAGAGGGAAGCTGTAGCTCTGCAAGCTATTTCACCATTTCCCCTCCCATCCCTTCATCTGGATTGGATCGTGTTAGTGTATGAGTCAGCTAATTATGAAAGATTTCTCTGAAATGAATTAGACAAAGCCAGCATCTTTAACAGAAACAGATCTTGTGACCTGGCAGAGTTCCGATCATGGTCCAAATAAAGCCCACCCAGATGTGACCACTTCCTTTACTGTAACTCAGAGAACAGCAAAACATCGGTATGAGCCTTCTCAGCTAAGCATCTCTACAGTGTTCCTGATGGATAGGAAAGTAATCTTCCCAGTTTACGGACTGTTGCTCTGATGAATCAAATCATATGTGGCACTACTCCCAGACACAAAGTAGTTTAATGTTACTGAGATCAGAGTTATGTTTTTGCATTCAAATACACGTTTGCCTTTGTCTTCAAAAAATTACCAGGATCTAGGGACAAATCAGATATTTTAAAGTTGCAAATTTAGTGTTTGATGAAATTAAGGGTTGTAAGATTGTACGAAGGCACTATTGTCCCAAGCCTGCTTTCCAGCTTTAGTATTTCTGAAACTAAATGTACCTTGTGCACTTCACTACCTGGTGAAATGGTTGAACATTTGGTTACTGGTCTGGTCTCAGATTCTTCCACTTTAGTTTCTAGATTCTGCTGACTTTAATCACCATTGAATGCAAATCATGCTATAGTTCACTGCTTTGAAAGACAGCTGGAAAAATATGAAGATGTAGTTGTTTTTGCCTCTGTGAGTCAAGGCAGTAATCTAAGAGATTAGTTTCACAATTAACCCAAACTATGCTATAGCTCAATCACAGATTTACAAACCTTACTCCCTGAAGCTAAGAAGGGACAGAGAATATAAATTGTAACCTGAACCTTAAATGGACAGTTAATTCATTCATATAGCCAGATGTGTCAGCAGAACTGGCCAATTATCTGTTTAGACAAGTGATACCACTTTCACCTGGTTACCACCAAGAGCTGGGGGAAGGAGGAAATTCAGATGTAGAGGCAGAAACAAATTCCAAACACCAACAGCCAAGCCAAAGAACCTTTTCACTAACCACTCCAAAGCTATCAGAGCAAAAGAAGACACAGGGCTCTATCCTATATAGCTACTTATCTTGAATTAACTATATAGCTTTATGTATTACTAGTGGACCTTTTCTAAAATTCAAAGCAGATAAGGCAAGGCTGGCCACATGGATCTCGGAAATTTTGCTGGGAAGTTCATTTTTTCATTTCCTTTTCCATTCAGAGGAAATCAATATTTTTAATTCATTGTTCTTTTCAATGGGACACAATACTTTAGAAAACTAAATCAATAAAATCTCTTTTAAAAATTTATATTACAAGCTGACTTTCAAAGCCTGAAGGATTAGCTTTAGCTTTAGTACTAAACATACGGCCAAATTCTCTTCTTTCTTATGCTACTTAAAATCAGTAAATACAATAATGGAAGGCAAAATTTGACTTCTTGTATTCTGCCTCTCCTTACTAGTCTGTAATCATGTTCACATATATTAGTATTCGTAATCAAGATTATTTTTTAGTTGGTTGGTTGGTTTTTTTGAAATGTGACCTTTTGATAGCTTCCCTTATCTTTTTAACATTTTTTCCACACAGTAACTTGATCTACTCTATTTAAATTTTCCAGTAGATTTCACACATATTTACTGAGCTCTTTAGTTGCATTTGACATAATGTGTATATATATTCTTTCTGCTCTTTCAAGTGATACCCCATGATATTTACTTATGTGATAAAAATCTGTTTCCTTGGTCTTGAAGTTATCCAGGAGAATGACACACTTTCATCATTAGGTCATGATTTCTAGTGAAGACATTGAATAATATCCGCCCTCCATTTATTCAATTATTTTTGTGCAACTAAGTCTAAAGTAATGCCTATTAGTGCTCTCCAAAGGGTAGTTAAAATCGGGCAATGTTTTCTGATTAAATGTTTACTTTTCAAGATGTGCAATGAATTGATTGCTGCATTTTTCTTTTTTTTTTTTTAATATGAAAAATCCTATTTATCCTCTATGTTAATATTATAGGAAGTTACTGTGAGGAAACATTCCCTGGTAAACCAAACCAGAGACAGAATTGGAACAGAAACTGTTTCAAATCTGATTACAGCTGTCACTTTTACTAGTAAGTGTCATGATCTTTGTAAATAATTTATTGCTTTTCATTTTCATTTGTTATTAAAATGTTCTTATTCAAACTAAAATCACTTTCTGACAAAAATTATGAGAGAAAAAAAGAGGTTTTAGAAGTTTATTTTGGATAGAATCTAAAATTTTAAATAAGTAGCCCATTTCAGGATCTTTCTTTGTGAAAATTCGGTTTCCCACTGGGCCCCTGAAGGATGTATTGGCTGTACCTAGCTGGTGCTACATAGCCTATGGGTTACCACACTTTCTGATCAGTGGGATATATAATTTTCAAGCCTTGCCTGATTCAGACGATTTGAATGAGGTCTTTTGGAGACTAGTCTCAGGACATGGCTAACCACAAGCATTCTAGAGCACAAGGATGGGTACAAGATCCATCTTCTCCTAACCAGTTTTTTCAACTGTAATTAACCCACTTTATTAGCTAAGTACCAAGAATTTAAACAAACAGAAGAAAAATATTTCTGGAATGCTGAAATTTCAGGGTTGTTGTTTGGGCGAAATTACCTCCTATGACCAACTGAAGCACGTGAATACTTTTAGTGAAGTAAAACTGCATTTTTCTATAAATAAACAGTTCTCACAAAAATCCTGCTGATCCTGAAAAACATCTGTGTCCCTGCAACATGCAATCTGTCTAGATAAACATAATTCTACACTTCAATATCTTCCTCACCTGAATTATGTAGGTTTTGTAAGAATGGAGATGGTACAAAAATCAGTGCATGAAAATACTTAGAAAGGTTTCCCTTTCCAAATAAAGTTAATGTTACAGAAATTAAGTTACTCTGTACTAGCAATAAAAAAAGCAAAGTCCTTTTAATATTTTAGCAACTGTTTAATTTGTTTAATTTGATTTCTATTAGTTCCACACATCATTTCCTCCTCTTACATGATGTAGTATTCATGTCAACCATACCTTTTTCTTGTTTAAGAACCACTTTCCCAAGTCCTCTGCAATTCTGCTATTTAAACTATATCATGGAGTGCGGGTGCATTGGGTTTGCATGGAAAGGTTTTGGCAGGAGGGGAGCTACAGCTGTGGCTTCTGTGAGAAGCTGCATCTTTGCTGGCAGGACTTGTGACCACATTGGAGCCCCATGCTGGAACACTGTGTTTCTGACGGACTGCACCTCATGGAAGAGACACATGCTGGAGCACAACATGAAGAACTGTAGCCCATTGGAAGGATTCATGTTAAAGAAGACCATGGAGGACTGTCTCCTCTAGGAAAGACCCCATGCTGGAGCAGGGGAAGAGTGTGAGGAGTCCTGAGGAGGAAGGAGCTGCAGAGACAACATGTCAGCTGCAGTTGATCACAGCCCCCATTCCCCACCCCCTGCACCACTCAGGGGAGGAGGTAGAGAACTCAGGAGTGAAGTTAAGCCCAGGAAGCAGGGAGGGGTGGCGAAAAGGTGTTTTTTAAGATTTGGATTTATTTCTTGCTATGCACTATTCTCACTATATTACTCCGATTTCACTGGTAATAAATTAACTTAATTTATCCAAGTTGAGTCTGTTTTGCCCATGATGGTGCTTGCTGAGTGATCTCTCCCCATCCTGATCTCGACCCACAAGCTTTTCATTATATTTTCTCTCCCCTGTCCGGCTAAGGAAGGAAGTGATAGAATGGCTTTGGTGGGCACCTGGTGTCCAGCCAGAGCCAACCCACCACAGACTTTTTTTTTTTTTTGATTAAGATCAGTTTTTAAAATTAGTCAAAATCTAACTATTTTAGCTAAATCACACTGTCAAAAAATCACCAAGACAAGCATGATTTTAATCTGGTCACATTTTTGCTTGTATCCAACTTTGTCCCAGTAGGCCACTATGATTTCATTATCAGGGCACACAGAAGTGAAGGCTGTCTTGCACAGCAAACAGCAAAGTACAACTATTATTATTATTATTGACAACTCTATTATGCATGTTGCTAGGTGTCGAGCCTGAACAGCTGCCTGCCTGCACAGTCCCAGCTCTTGCTTTCTTTCCAGAGAGTCAGAGTGTGCAGCATTTTTCAGCTCCAGAAGAAACAGTAGCTGTCTTCTGCAAGGCAATGGGAGGATAAGTAATTTTGGTTCTCTGGGACTTCTCTGCAGCTGTGTCCCAGAGCAGCCCTCTCTCTTATTCCTCAAAACAGGAGGAAGACCTGCTGGAGGAAGAAGAGGTAAATGTAGGCAGCTATGAGGTACATGTGGATACCAAATACAAGATGAATGAGAAGGCGAGTAGGAAAGCAGCAGAAGAAACAGATTCACAGAAATGAGAGACAATATACACTCATATCCTTCCTTTCAGGGATTTCTGAAGCCACCCATACATCCCAAATCTCTAGCAACTGCCCTCATTGTCTTTTGCCCAGGCTCGCCTTTCTCTTCAACAAAACCCACCATGTCACTAGCATAGGATTGATTTTGCCTGCCAAGAAGTTCTGATCCAGCTATGAGCTTGAGAAAAAAATACCAAAACCGCAAAAAAGATCATGTCACTTGATCCTGTACAAGGTATACTGGCCATAGCCAGTCCAGGATCCAGAGCCCTCATTTGTAAAGGAGAATCATCCAGTCTTCAATGAAGCAGCAATGACATTAGTCCCCTAATGTCAGCAATGACATTAGTCCCCAAGAAAACTGACAGGGGGGAATCTCCTCTAAAGAGAAATATATGGTAGAAGAAAAATTTCCGGTACTTCTATTCACAGTTTAATGCACTTCCACCAAGCATGTCTTATCTGTAGAAGAACACTTGAAAAATTCATTTCATAGTGCGCCTCTGGATATTAATAACCCTCTGAGATGAAAGAGAACTGAGCTTCTGCAGAGACATCTACAGACTCAGGAAAGTATCATTTTCTTATGCTAGCCTTGTTTGTTCTAACAACAAAACTATAACAATTAGAAATTTGCATTTTCTGAAGTACAACATAGGGTTCTCATGCAATTTAGGTACCAAGCTCCAAACATGTAACTAATATTTATGCACAAACCCAAACTCAATTCTGTGCATGTTTCTGGAAATGGATGTTGCCACCTTTTTCTCCTCAAGCTTACCTGACATGAAAAAAGTTATGGCTCCAACTGTTTTTTGGCATAAATACACTTAGCTGTGTACCTAACTCCTGTTCTGTACTAGTCATTTCTTGCCCAGTTTTTCATGGATGAGACATTAAAACAAAAATAATACACTAATTTCTTTTGGTGATTATAGCTTTGTGTCATGGCCACCTTCAAAACAAATAGTTGTGCCTGCCAAAAGCACATATATCATTATTAATATGTTGAGGTTTGCTGTAATGGAACATACTCCAGCAATCTGTTCATCTGTGGCCTCCAGGCTCCCTTCCCATAAACAGCAAATTCTTGTGCTGTGAAATGGAGATCAAATTTAGGTATGTGCATAAAGGCATGCTCAATCTCATTTATAGAGCCCAAGTCTAAAGTTTCAACCCTCAGACTTACCATTTAGTTGACATTTAGTCTGGAAAGAACCTAAATTGCCTGGACATACCTTTACTTGCCACAAAAACACCCTCATGTAAAAGTAAGGGTTCAGGCAGTGATACCAAATCCTCACATCACCAAACTACTCAAGACCATCATAATACTCTGATCTATGTTTGTTGCAAATATTTATTTGTTAGTATGGAAACTAACAAATGTTAGTATGGAAAAACAATGGGTTTAATCCACTTTTTGCTCAACAACACAGTAGCTCCAGGGATCATTTCCGTAGGATCTTTCCTGAACTTAGTTTTCCCCAAGACACCAAAGGTAAGCTAAATTTTAGGATATCAAGTGTTCAGATCTGGTCAGCCTCTCCCAGAAATTTTGTTCCATTTTATATAAAACTCATAGGTATTTTCAGTGAAAATAATGACTTTGTAGCATGTTGAATATGGTATACAGCTACCGTTGTCTGGAAGATCTGGAAGACAGCACAAAGCAATGAGATTTGACCTTGGACTATCATCTACAACACATGGACATAAAAGAATGAGTCCAGTGGTGGACCACTAAAATGGTCAAAGGCTGAAACACACAAGTATGAGAAGTGGAGAACTGGGTTTATCTAGCCTTCAGAAGGGAAGGCTAAGGGGACACCATGTTGCTTTCTATAAATGCATAAAGCATAAGACATAAGCCAGGTTCTTCTCAGAGGTGCACCGTGGTAGGACAAGAGATCACAAACTCAGACTGGGAAATTCCAGGTAGATCTAAGGATTTATTTTTCTTTTAAACCATCAGGGTCGTCAAACACTGCAACTTGGCTCATAAAGGCTCTTGAATCTCCATCCCTGGAGGTGTTCAGGACAGAACTGGACCCACCCCTGATGTCATCAGACTGCTTTGAGCAAGGGGCTGGGCTGGCTGAACTCTGGATATCTCTACCAACCTAGCAGTCTATGGTTCAGATCACAGGCAGACAGAAATGGGTAGAGCTGGAACATTTTCCCCTAGGCCCTCCCTCCACCTTGAGCTCGCTTTCCACCCCTCTCAAGACCAAGCACCCTCCATTTTAACCTCTTTGCTCATCTGACGCCCCTCCCCTCTCCACCCCAGGTCTATAGGCCCTTTATGGGGTTTTTCCTTGTCACTGGCCTTTCAAAACATAAAGCTCAGAAGTTTCTCTTCTCATCTTCACCTGCAGTGGGAGACATTTGTATCAATTGTTTGAGGGCTCTCCTAGGTCTGAATGTCCCAACCAGCTGCCCTAGGCCCTCCTTCACGGGCCCAGGCCCCCACCTCAGCCCCCCCAAGAACATCAGTCATGAACATATATCTATACATAAAACCCAAGCATACCATCAGCATGCTCTGACTGCTACTGCAGACCAAGTCCAAACTGAACATGTGCCACAGTGGTGTATTGCTATTGAATACTTTACTACTTTAAGATTTTAATCTCCACTGAAGTAGCTCTGACTGCTTTTCTGCCTTGTTGACTTTCTCTCCTACAGCCACCAGCAAATGTCACAGGGTGTAAACGGCAGATTTTTCTCCTTTATGTAGTTTTGCTCCTTAAAATTGTTCTCTGAAAAGAATTTGCTCCTTGTTGAGATTCACTGAGGCAGAACTGATATGAAATTCATTTCTTCATCAGATTTCACAATAAGATAAAATTAGACATAAGTAATAGAGTTGAAAAGGAGAATAGAGAAGGAATAGAGGAATAGAGAAGGTTTAAATTCTAGGGAAAGACCCCAAACAAACAGCTAAAATAGAAAGCTGAACAGCAGTATTCACTGGGCTGTTGGGAATGCTGGGTGGGTTATTCAGTCATCATAACTTTTTTCTGGAGTTTATAATATCCTGGCCATTTTGCCTACTAGACTTAGTTGTACTTCAAGAAGACATACTTCACTGTGCATCTTCACCTGTTTCTTACCATATTAAAAGCAAATGATATAAAGCCTGAAGCTTTGACAGACATTTACGAAGTCAGACACAAAGATAAGAGTTCTTCCCATCAAGTTAAGAATTACTGTAAACCTTAGCTTCAAAGTGCAAACATCTTTGACCAGCCTTCCCTGAGATAAAGCAATACATATGTGACAATGTATTATAAAGCAATACATATATGACAAAAACCGCCATAATAAACCTTGCCCCCAGAGGATGACAGAAAGAACAGGCTGTGTGTAATAGACTTTTCTTAGTTTAATTAAAGCACAATCATTGTGATTAACGAACCAAAGAGAGCTACTGAAAAGTCACAGGAGAAAGTATCTTATTTCCATGAACCCAGCCTGAGGGTTCAGTGTGACTCTCCAACTGCTCTCTTCTGCTTTCCTCACTGTTGACTTTCAGTGCTTACAGCAGAGAGACTGGAACCCCAAACCCCAATTTCAACTTCGATTAACTCACATTTCACCCATCAAGCAAGAGATAATTCCTATGGAAAATGCATTCTGTCATTAAAAACACTGAAAGACAGAAGTCCAGCAACCTGAGCTTCCCACAAACAGTATTTCTAAACTCCCATTTTGCTTTGCAGCCTTCATTTTTCACCTGTTCTTACGACCGTGCTTTCTATTGCAGCGGAAATTGCAGATTTTTTCATATGCTACAGTAATATTTTCCCACATACATCTTAACTGACGTGGAATGAATGGTTCAAACCAAATCACTGTCACCTAAGACAAACTACTACTTCATAGAGTAGTATTCGAGGTGTGAACAACGAAACAGAATTCTAGAAAGAAGTAATAGACTAGTTTAACCATCTGCCAGGCAAACAAATCTTCCTTCACATTACTTCTAGCTGATCCATGCAATCCAATATTGGATGACAGAACTCTTCTGTCAAAAACTTCACATAGAAACAAAGTGAGACAGGAGGGGGAGACAAAAATAAATAGTAGTCCTTATTTCACTCAAGCAAAATAAGGGTTCAGGGCAGGAACCAGTGGAGAGCTTTCCCTCAGCTGTCAAAATAAAGCCAGCCTAGAAGAGAGATCAGAAATGGAAAAAGTTTCCATCAACATAGTTAAATTTTGGCAATATGAAGGCAAGGAGTGCAGTAAACCTAAAATAAAGACTTCCTTCTGACTCTAACTATAACTCTAATAGCTTGTATTACGTACAAACATCCACCACAAACAACCTAACAATATTATCTCACGCTTAAGCACATGTAAGCTAACAATTTTCCCTTTGTCATGATCATAAAAATGTCAGTTCTGGATGGGAAGTAGTGAAACGAAAGAGACTTGACCCTGAAAAGGAAAGTTGACTAAATTTAAATATTTTTCCTTTTTCACGATGGAAAAAACATGAACTGGTAGGGAAAGTATTTCATTCTCAGAACCCATTTGAAGGTCTACCAAGAAATAAATCACTGGGACTCATTAGAGTTTCTCTCAAGCCATATCTTTTGGGAAGACTAGAGGAAAAGAAAAAAATAATATTTGAGCTAAACGATAGCAAAGGCATCTATAAATGTGAAAGAAATCCAGACAAGTTAAACTGATTAGATCTAAGATAGGACGGCAGATTACAACACTGTCATTCAAACCAACCCTCGAAGTGAGCACAGGACAGTTAGTGTTATCTTTGACAAATCAGTTAATGTTAGAACAATCCAACCCTCTTAACCATAATCCCTCATCTCTGATTAAGTTTGGGTGACTTCAGCTTTCAATGCTAAGCACCTTCAGTCTAATTACATGAGCATGTAGATAGCCTCTCTGAAGAGCCCAGAAAGAGCTAACTGCCATAATAAAAATGACTGTGACTAGATTCCCTTTATTAGCTATTTGATGCAATTTGATTCCAGTATTCCTGATTTGGTGAGACTCCAGCAGATGCTGTAAAAACTGCTTTAGATCAAAAAAAAAGAAGCTGCGTTTGAGGTCTTCATAAACACTTTTATCAATGTCCAAATGTTGGTGTATAATCATTTCTTATCTACAAAATAGATATACTAAGTAGAGAAATGAAGTGTCATTTATGTGTAATAAGAGACTTTATCTGAGCTTTATTGCCAGGTCCCCAGGTGGCTAATAAATTCTGTTCATCTGTATTTCCTGTGCAATTTTGAGACGATAGTTGTATTCTTTATCTCCTTTTCTATATGGCTGAATAATATCAATGCTTAGCTGCATTGATATTCTACAAGAATCCCTGAGCACTGAAGATCACCGGCTTGGATGGACAAATAGGAATACTACTTCAGACAAACCAGTTTTCAAAACTCATTTCCGAAAGATAGACAGCTAAGCAAGATAATTGTCAGAAGGGGATGATTTGCAGTGAGAAAAAATGGACTAGAAGCTAAAGGAGAAAGAATCCAGACACTTCTAAGAGTGCAGAAAGCATGTCCATACTGTAGTGCCAAAATCTACATAGCTGTATTAGCAAGCTTGAGAAGGAACATAAACTGGCCTAGGCAAATTACTTTATTGAAGCTGCAATAATGCTGTGATGGGTATTCCAGCTTATTTTAAACCCTGAATCTGAATGTTCTTACTTGCACTGGCTCTGTTTCCCTCCTATTTATTATCACTTGTTGCAGCACTAACAGGCTACAGATACTACTGCTAAGAAGATAGCCAGATTTCCTCTGCCAGTTCTTCACCACTTTAGAGGATTTACATCCCTAAGGCTTGCTGCTTGGCTCTGCTCTGCAGAAGACTGTGCAAGTCTGGAGAAATAGGGCCAGCAACTGCAGAGTTAAAAAACCCCCTATGGATTACAAACTACATTCAGAAATGGTAAGGCATAGTAAAACATTCATAAAACATAGTAAAACATTCATAAAACATAGTACAAGTGAGTTAACCAGAGTAAGACTATTCTGCATTTTACCCTACAACTGCTTACACAGTAGTAAGGACGGTTTCATCTACTGACTTTAAAAATGTATCTCAGCTGAAAGCTTTGTAAGAGCATAAGTAGATCACAATATGAATGTTTGATCTGTGCTTTCCACTTGAGCAAGAGTGTGGCACAAGAAGAAAGGGTAAATAGAGTGAATAAGATCAGCACAGAGCATCCTTAGAAGCATACAGTACTTCCGGAAGGCAACCACGGGGTCATTGAATGCCACCTGATGTAATTTTGTGCTGAGATATATCAGAACAAACATCCTCCCCCACCAAACCTCCCATCTGCTGCTGAGTGAATGGCCACATTGGCCAATGTAAGGAAGAGTTCCCATGGCTTGGTAGGGAACAAGGTAGGGAGGGTTTAAATTACAAGGTGTGAGAAAAAGCGTGGCAAGAATCTCAATACAAAGTTCTGCAATTTGGCACATTTCTTGTATCTGTGTTATGCCAATGGAGTGGATTGAGAGGACATATTTTACATACCACTTGCTGATGTCGTTGGCTTTCAAAAGTGATTTTTTTTTTTACTAGCCTTGTGCATAAATAGTAGATACATTCGGGCACTTTATCATGCATTATCAACATTTCAGGATTCCTTCAACAGACTGAAGGGTTCAATAGAACTACAACTGTTTTGATAAACAAAATCACAGGTAGTGGTAAGAATATAGCAGCCCTGAAATTTTCGGGGTAGGAGCACAGACTGGTTTTGAAGGAAATGTTGACATAAGCTACTGTTAATTTCTCCTGTGCCATTAAATTCTACCTCATCTCTGGTTAAGAATGATAGATACTTTTCTGAAAGTCCAGGAAATCCAGATTCTAATCTAATTGCATATCTATTCTAACCCTAACCGTTCTATTACCCTATGATTCTTTCTATTACCCTATGATTCTATGTCTAACAAAACTACTGCTTTTTTTTCAGAGAAAAGGGCTGCTCTCCTCTATTTTCTGAATAAAGCTACCACTGCAAGTTATCCCGGAACCCAGAGTGCATCCATACTCCAAAAAAGAAAGCTGCTTTATACTTTTCTGGGTTTTGGCTTAGTGATTGTGGTTGTTTTCTTCCCTGGACTAAAACCAGGTAAGGTAAAAAAATATGAGCTTTGATATTGGCTAGTGGCTCAAGTTCAAGCTAACAGAGGTCATTTGTGTGAAGCTGAATTTCACTGGTGCCTGTTGGATGCAAGTTTTGGCCAGCCTGAGCTAAGAACTCCCACCCCACTTTGCAGCTCAGACATACCCAAATATATCAACACCTCAATTGTTACCATACCTGAATTCAGCAGCTAGCTCCTGAGGCCTTTTAGATAGCAGATCAATTATCAGCAGGACACCCCTCTCTGAAAGCCTGCTGTGCAGCTGCATGTTGTCCTGCTGTTTCAAGAAGCTCTCCACCCACACAGATAACCAGAGGTCCCAGCCTAATTAGAGCACTGTTGCCATAAACACTTTCTAACAACGATGTTCTACAGCCTCATCCAGTCTTTTAATTCCAGACCCCAGAGGGAAGATAGATAGTCAGAAACATGTCCTTCCTCCCCCCTTGCCATATGCTTATTACAGCCGATGTAAGTTTTCAACACTCCACATAAAACCAGAAAAGAAAGCCAGTCTTGGGGCTGATGCCAGTACAGTATGCTGTTCATAAATGTTCTCTATGCAGAAAAGACCTTGTTTCCAGTCAAGACAATGGAGAAATCTTTATGATAAAATCCCTTGCATATTTGAATTCTTAGGGAAGATGACAGTATTTACACTCAAAATTTTCCAAAATCTAAAACTTACTTTGTCCAGATGAAATCAAGAAGTACAACTTTGCCTAGCAGTTGCTCACAAAATGCAGTGTATGACATTAATAATGAAAAACTCATTACACTATATTCGAACAAAAATGTTATTTTAAAAGTCATCAGTGAAGCCCACACAACAAGGAGAATGAACAGATTGTCCAAAGTGAGGAAAAAAGTATAAACATTTTCATTATCAAAAGTTTATACTTTTCATTATCAACTTAAATCCATCTCATAATTTCACTGAAAAGAAACCCACATAACAAAAACGTGCTTTTGAACTCAAGTTTCTCCTGCTTAAAGGAAAAGATGGACAATGAGGAATGCTTGCCTTTTTTTAACAGAACTAGGAAAAATCATATGAGCAACTTTTAAATCATGCAAATATTTATTTAAAACTTTCTTAACATTTTATTTTTAAATAAGCCTATATTTATACCATTTTATTCTATTCTAATTTTTTTATACCTTCAGCACAGAGCAGTCTTAGTTTTACAAAAGTCTCATTAAAATTTCATCTCCTGCTAAGGTAAAAGCAAAGTTCAAAGTTCATCTGGAAATAAGAAATTCAGAAATATCTAAAGCCTTTCTCAATACAATGCCTGTTATGACTAACCACAAAAAGAGATAGAAGGCAAATATATTTTTGTAACTAACTCTGTTAGCATTGGTATGCACATTAAAGCTTTCTTGTATTTCTTACTTATCAGTCTGGAATTAGAGCAAGTCAAAATGTAAGCCTTGATTTGCCTTGATAGTCTCACCTTTTTAAGTGGCTGCCAGCATTTAATTTGTGATGATTCCCCAGTAAGAACAAAGTGTTTATAAACAAGCTGGATATTTACTGTTTTGTGGGGTTTGACTATTTCAGTAAGTGCTGGAGATGCCGAATTTTTACAGAGGTTACACATGTGACTTTAATAAGCCTCAGATTTTGCCCTTTGAAAAATTCCACTGATGTGAATGAAACTAAGCAGTTAGAATAAAAGGGCAAAAACTCTCAAAGATTGATGGTTTTGTTAATAGACGCATCCATCATATTAATATACATCTCCATAGAATGTGGGTCTACATCCTTCTCAGTTCTTTCCCAACAAGTCTTACTTTGTAGGACTAAAAGGAAAATATTGAAATTGGGAGATGAATGACCCACTCTCAAACCACAGAGTAAAAATCCCAGTGTCTGCAATGACTGTAGTACCATCTAGTGGAACGACAAGGGTTATGCAAGCAGTAACTGCAATCTATAAAACACAGAGTAGAAGAAAAGTTTCAATCTATAAATGTGCTATTCGTACCCATCCAGCAAAGGAAAGTTCACAGCACCAGAATATTTTGGAAGCTCCATGGGATTTCTGACAGCAGTCATGTTACAGAGCTAAGCTTGTGGCACCAGAGAGGACTGTTTCCATACCAAAGTGGTGTTAAGTACCAGCGCAGCTTCAAGAATGGGAAGGAGGAAACAATCATCCTCATTCCCCCCCCAAAAAAAGATTTGCTTTAACATGCTGCTGAAAACATGAAGCAGCTGATGAATGCCAGTTAATGTATTATGAAATTAAAATCTGCTCTGCTAGTCTAATCTCAGTAGTTTTAACAGCTTTATATCAAAGTTGGTAAAGATAGCTTGTAAATAAGTAAAACTGGAATGGAATTCAATGTGGACTGTTTGGAAGAGGATTGTGCCAGATTGAGCGGATAAGTGGATTTCCAGAGAAAGACGGGAAACAAAAAAAAAAAAAAAAGCAAGCAAATATTTAGTCTATTAAGGCTTTGATAAAATGTGTGATACATCCTGCATAAGAATTCACCATTGCTGAAGAAAACTGGCATAGACAGAAGAGTTATAAAATGGATTCAAGACTGGAAAATTTCTGTTGAAAGAAAAAGTTTGGGGTTTAGTTTCAATCTTAAAACTTCTTCACAAAATGGGTGATTATGCCAATAAAACTTGTTAATCCTAGAATCATACAATGGTTTGGGTTGGAAAGGACCTTAAGATCATCTAGTTCCAACCCCCCTGCCGTGGGCAGGGACACCTTCCACTAGACTAGGTTGCTCAAAGCCCTGGTCTTGAACACTTCCAGGGATGGGGCATCCACAACTTCTCTGGGCAACCCGTACCTGTGCTTCACCACATTACAGTAAAGAATTTATGTCAAATATCTAATATAATCTACCCTTTTCTAATTTAAAGGCATCCCCCCTTGTCCTATCACTACATGCCCTTGTAAAAAGTCCCTCTCCAGATTTCTTGAACTGGAAGGCTCCTATAATGTCTCCCCGTAGTCCTCTCTTCTCTGTAATACCGCAATCATATGCAGCTCTTCAAGTTTTCATGGAACTGGCGACTTGCAGACAGCACTATCACTATAGGTGAAGAAAGGAAGTTGCATGATCTTAAAAGTTGAACTGCTGGAACCAGAGTCAACTGCCTGGAGTTAAACAAAATTTGCAGACTCACAAGCAAAAAAAAAAAAAAAAAAAAAGGAAATGCTTACAAAAAGCAAGACAATCATCAACTAAAATTGACCAAAAAAGAACATAAAGAAAATACACTGCAATATATTAAAGCAAAGAATGACTGAACCACGCCAATGGGTGCAGCACAGATGACAGCAAATCTGTTTTTGCAGAGGGTAGAGCAGGCAATATTAAAAACAATGAAAGGTATTGGTAGAAAATCATTTGAAAAGCTGCATACAATTTTTACCACTGTTCAAGAAAACACCAATTTAATCTGGAGCAGGTGTTGTTAGTGTGATATCAGAAGTAGAAATAAATAGTAGTATAAAAAATTAGAGCATTATAGGGGATAGTAGCTCTTTAAGAACATGTCATAAAAACCTGGAAGGAAGAAAAGCTGTTTAGAGGGAAACACAATGATGGCCATTAACCAAATAGGTATAAATCACTCAACATTATGCAGTGCATTATGAGCCACAAATGGGTCTATCTCTCTGAGGACTGGGGTTGAGGACAGCTTTCCTGTGGAGTTGAATGAGAAACAATCTAACTAGCTCTAAAATAGAGCTGGGAATGCTCATATAATACAGCTGTCCATGACAGACAGAGATTGGAATTGCTGATCAGAAAGCCTCCTTTATCTGTTTGTTGTATTTCCAGATCCTTCATATTCATTCTAAATTTGCAATCCATCTCTAAGCAAAACCTTGGAAGGAGTAATTTCAGCTAGAGAGCCTGAGTCTGAGCAGGTTCTACACTGAGCATATAAATCCCTGCTTCTGCTTATTAACTTCCAGGCAACCATTTATTTTTATTACACATTCGATTGTCTCTCTGCTGGAACTGTTTTTCAATAATGTTACGCAGTATCATGTTCAATTGAGTTTCAAACTGAGTTTCATAGCTTACATATTTAAATGGGCCTTTAATCAACTGACTTGGTCTGTCTTATTTGGAACTTCATGAGTTAGGCTCATACAATAGAGAAATGAATTGTACTAAAATTACAGGTCATCATGAATCTGTCTATGTGATTTCCTTGTTCATGCTAGCAATAAGATTCTTCTTATAGACTGTGATCAGAACAGAGAGGCAGTAATCACAGACTACACAAGTTTCATCATTAAAGAATGCTTTAAAAGACAGCAACTTAATAGACTCTGGAGCTCTTACAAGACAGATTTGTACAAAAAGAGACAGAAAAACAATAATGCAAAGATCAGCTATGCAGCCCAGATACTGAAATTAAGTATTTGTGTTTCTCATTACTACAGGTTGTTTTTAATAAATGTTTGAATTTAAGTGTATAGATTCAAACACTAATAGATTCTTCTTTAGTGTACATTAATTTACTGCAATAAAGGGGACTGGAATTAAGTTTTCTATCTGTATCTAGAAAATATAGTTACAAATCTATTTTAATAATTAGGTTGAAATAACTTTTATTTAGTAGGAGATATAAAGAGAAGATATGTACTCAGTTTTTTTCTAATTATAAAACTGCTTCACCAGATGGAAACTAACTAACTTTCACTATCTAGAACAACTTTCTTTCACTGAATGGAATAGTCATTTCTACAAAATGAAGTTAATATTCTATAAATACAAAGAAAAAAATCTAAGTAGTATCTTAGCATTTTGACTTAGGATTCAAGAAACATATCTCATTTTTTTATGTGCTTTTCCTTCTTCTTTTTCCTCTTCTTGTCCAAATGAGTGCAAAATGTCTCTGTAAGGGTCCAGGTATGGTGTGATACACACTGCGACATTTATGTATATCCTGGGAAACAAACTGAAGAGATGTGTTGCAAAAAGATTAGAGCTTGTTCGAGATTTTTTGCTCCTGTAAAATACCCCTTCCTCCCCCAACAGAAAAAGAGTTCTGGTAAGATTGTTATATATTTTCAACAGGAACTAAGAGCAGAAGCAATAGAATAAATCACCAAAGAGGGTGCTTCCACAGAAATTTCCCTTGGGGTTGGGGTTTTTACCCCCTAGCTTGAGATTCTGTGGCACAAACGTTACAACGGATCGGCACAAGCACTTCTTTTCAGCTTCTGCTATAGAAATAGCAGGCCCAGAGTTGGGTTTTAGCAGAGTAGTGGGAGCTCTATGTGGCAGCACACTGACAACAAGTGGGATTCCGCAGTCTCTTGAAGACATAAAAGGTCAAAGTATAGCTCACTGACCTTTGATGGGAAGCATCATTCGAATCTGTGGGATACAGCATATACAATCAGTTCAGTGATGTACTCATCTGTAGTTTATCTTCAAGCGTGCTATACATTGTTCTTTATGCAGTTACCTAGCGAAACCCTTAGAGGGAACTCGCAGATAATCTAGAAGTTAACAACACCAGGACCCCAGTGCAGCTTCTTGGCTACTTGTAGTAGTCACAGTAGCTTTTCTTCAGTTTACAGTCTCTAAGGTTGCTTTGAGGCAAATCAAGCAGATATCAAACAGCAAACTGGTCAGGAGTTTTAATTCTAGACTTACAATAGTCTCCCCTAATAAAAAAATATTTATATTGGAAATGTTGCTGATGCAAGTTACCTACACAGAACTTCATGGACTGAGACTTGCTCATACTCCTTGTATCCCCTCCAGCTCCTTGTATCCTCTCCTCCAAATGAGCCAAGTACTACATCTTTCCAATTCAGATCCTGAGCCACATCCACCTCAGAGTATTTAATAGACACCCTTTAGAAATGAAACTTCACGGGCTGCTGTGCCAAGCCCAAGACCTGTGTTTAACCTCTCACTTCCCACTTTGCCCAGAATCAACCCAGTACAAACTTCTTTTTGAATCTCCAATCCCCCTAGTCCCCACCTGGTTGTGCTATAATAGTTGCATGTGTTTCAGAGGCTCTCCCAGATATGTTTTGAACACACATACCTGTGTTTATTTACTTTGATGTAATTCTGTGAAGAACAACAAAACATTCTTAATCTGAGCCATTTGACTCTGTGTTAATTTATTGAGGATACTAGAATTTCTTCTCCTTTTTTTTTTTTTTTTTTTTTTTTTTGCACAGTCTATGGAGTCTCTTTCGCTGTTTCTGCAGGGAAAGCTTTCTGTAGCTTGCTACAAACAGCTTCCAAAGCCATTTCCACTACTCTAAAAAAATTCAATGGAGATGATATGAAAGAGGAACTTCTTTTAGCTCAAATACTCTGTCCAGAATATACAGCTGTTTGGCCAGAGTTGTTCCTTATTTCTTCTAGGAAACTATGAAATGGTATGTGGTATAGTCTGCATTAAAAAAAAAAAAAAAAAAAAAAAAAGCTGGCTTAATTCACAGTAAGCAGCAAAAAGTTCAGAGTTGCAGACCTGAACCTCACTACTTCAACAAATTTGTTCATATTGGCTACTATTATACATGGCTTAAATAGCGCCACTGCCCTGTTCATTCCCACTGAATCTACTGAGGCATAGCTTCTAAACTGCTGACAACTTTACAGTGACTGGGAAAGAGTAGATCAGACACAATTGCCAGTTCATGCCACCACACTGCTTTTTCTCAAGCATTTGCTCTGTATGGTACAGCTGGTACTTCAGCGTCCAGGTGACATATCCCAGCAGAAAAAGCACTCATTCCAGAAAGGAAGAATTTATCTGTATGCCAGCTTGACTATATCTTCAGTCTGAAAATGTGCCAGCTACAGTTCAAGGAGCACCACAAGTCACAGGCTGCTAAGACAACACTGCTGTATGCTGCCTCTTCACACTTTCTCTGGTGACTGCTATGGGTCATTACTACCCACCAAGTAGATACACCAGTATGCTTATGTGGGGTGGCCATCAGAAAGAACATAACAGAATTGCCCACTTTCCTCAGGAAAGTAGCTAGTTGCCACTTGGGCACCCCTTTTCATCTGATGAGAGCAATATAAATTTCTATAATGTGCAGTGGTATACAGGAGATAAGTATTTGCCGGTGTATCTCTTCATTTAATAGGACTCAGGGCTGGAACAGAGGATACAACATGTGGATACACAACATTTGGGTACACAGCAGACTGTAAGTAAAAGCTGTCTATTATCTTTGTGCAAGTGTGTAGATAAATTTTGCCATCTTTAGTTTTCATACAGATTCATTGAAGGATTTTATATAGACTGTAAATATTTAGTGACATACTAATAAATGTAACATACTAGTATAACTAAAAAATAACATGTTAATAAAATGCTAATGCCTCTCTGCACGGTGTATACTGTACTTTATATTGATTTATTCATCCAACAAAAAATACTGAAAAAACCCCCACAAACACCAAAACTTGTCCAGATCTTGCTTTCTCATCTTCTAACCCTGTTTTTTTACTTTCCATTTGCTGCAAATAAATGAATGTCAAGATGAAACAGAAACAAGATAATTGTTCAGAAGAAATACAGCTGCTTGAATTAGTAACATTGTACCTTTGGCATAGCATAACCTAGTTATTTCACAGACATCAACAACACTGACCACAAACTTTTCAATCCTTAAAAGAAAATCTGTATATAAATCATGCTCTTGGATTTACTCACTTGGGAAAGAAACAAGCTTGGTGGAACCTTTGCATTTTTACTGCAGGGAAAAATAAGAAAAATTCCTATCTGCAGCAGATGGAATCTTTAAATTAATAATTCCTCAAGAGCCACAGCCGGCCAGACCTGTAGGAATATCTAGGGACAGTGAGAGAAGTACTCGTCAAAATCATAACAACTATTGCCTAAAGTTGCACACAGAGACATGTACCAGAATTCTCAAAAACACTTTCAGATATCTGAGCACCCCCCTACACCACTTTCACAGGCAGTTTGAGGGCTGCAAAAGTGGGGGGAGTAAGTAGAGATGTAGTACAACTCGGCCTTCCCCGGCAAGCAGCTGGGAAAGAACATCACAGACCATCTCTGGCCTTCAAACACTCATATTTAGTCTGGGAAGGACTGATAGGTGAAGCAAGCATGACCTTTCCCAACTGCTTCTTCAGATAGGGCTGGAGGAAAGAGAAGTGAAGTGCTGGGTCACTGTGTGGTGCTTGCTGGTTTGAAGGAATCACAGGAAGACAGAAGTTAACATGGACATGGAAGCTACAGCTACACCTGCACCAGGGCAATTTTTCTGCTATAGGATTATAGAGCCAACAGTTGTTATAGGGTTTCTAGTCACAAATGCTACTCTCCAAAGGCATGCCAGTGGACAGCATCTCTGCATTGCAAAGAGAAGGACAAGGAGTGATACCCAAATTTTCAGCCTGAGTACAAGCATCCAGACAGTTTAGGCTTACACCATCATTAGCACAATGGAGACAGAGCTGAAATGTCCCATTTCGTGCCAAGTGCCTGCTGCTGAAAAACTGTTTTCCCTAATTCAACGAAGTGGTTTTGTTTACTAAATATGCAGAGGAGGCAGCTGGAGCTTATAGACAGGAGGATAAGGTGTGTGTACCAACAGATGCTGGCCTTTGAAGGTCAACTGTAAGTAGATAAGCTCAGCAAGCCACACTCTTGGCTGAAAACAATAGAACAAAGAAAGCTACTCTTGTAATTTCAGAACTGATTTCTAGTGGAATAGAAGTATAGAATCATAGAATCAACTAGGTTGGAAAAGATCTTTAAGATCATCATGGTAGTCCATTACTCCAGGACTGCCAAGACCACCACTAAACCATAAAAAAGTCAAATACTTAGATTTTATAACCAGATTACTTGACTTTTGAAAATCTCAGGAGATGTCACATCTTACAGCTGGCTTTCTCTAGGTAAATTCTTTATGGAGCTGTTGGTAAATGCCTCAGGTAACTCCTGTATCCACATAAGATATAGTAGCCTGACTTCAATTTGTACATATTTTGCAGCTCCTTTGCTGTTTAATCACAGGAGTTAACAGCAGGAGGGTCAGCTAATACAGCTAATAAAGAAACTCTAAATTGTTTTCAAGTCTTCATTTCTTTAAAATTAAAGCAAATCCTCTGTTCCTGTAAGAACTTGGAGGTTCATGGAAGTCAGCCAGAAAGACAACAGTGAGAAGGTTTTTGCAATCCTCAGCAAAGACTAGGGATTCAGAGCTTAGTCTGACCAAGTCCTCAGTGATGCTGTCTCTTTTCAGAACAGAACCAGCATCTGTTAAAATCAAATTCTGGCTTTTGTAGGACAAGAGGTAACAGATTTAAACTAGAAAAGGGTAGATTTAGATTCCATTCCTAGTATCTTAGGAAGAAGCTCATTACTGTGAGGGTGGTGGGGCACTGGAACAGGTTGCCCTGAGAAGCTGTGGCTGCCCCATCCCTGGCAGTGTTCAAGGCCAGGTTGGACAGGACTTTGAGCAACCTGGTTTAGTGGAAGGAGTCCCTGCCCATGGCAGGGGGGTTGGAACTGCATGAGCTTTAAGATCCCTGCCAACCCAAACTATTCTGTGATTCTATTTGGACGATCTCACAGAAACCATGTTTCAATCCATCACTGAAAAATTTCAACTCAGCCCTTAGTACGCTTAGGTGAGGAACCAGCAGCTGATGCAGTGATTGAAGGCATTGATTGAAAATTTGTGAATAAGCAATTAACTCTAGCTTATCTAATCAATCTGATAAAGGCAGAGAGTGACCATACTTTTGTGCTCTGCTGCAGTCATGTGTAAAGCAAGTGATTAAGTTGAAAAATTCTCATGAGACCCATATATCTAATATATGTACAGAAATAGAGTGCTAGGGACTTCTGAAATATGCTGTTGATGCATATGCTTAAATATTGGCATGCAAACTGTTGAGATATGATTTGGATAGGTAGACAGTAAGGTGAGTTAGCAACTGGCTGCACTGCTTTGCCCCAAATGGTTAGGTCTGTGATCAGCAGTACAAACTTGTGGCCAGTTATGAGACAAGTTCCTCAGGGGTTAGCACTGTTTAGCATTTTTCTTAAAGAGCTGAACTGTGGCATAGATTGCAGCCTCAGCAATGTTCACAGGGTGTTGGGAGGAACACTTTAGATACTTGAGGAGAGGGTTGCTATTCAGAGGGACCTTGACAGGCAGAGATATAGGCTTTCAGAAACGTCAGGAATTTCAACAAAGTGAAATGCAAAGTCCTGCCTTCAGGGTGCAATAGCCCACACTGGTACAGGCTGAGGACTGACTGAACAGAAGAGTTTCTTGGAGCAGGACCTGGGAGTTGTGGTGGACAAGGAGCTAAACATGAGTCAGTGGTGTGCTCTTGCAGCAGAGAAGACTAACTGCATACTGAGATGTATAAGCAAGCATACAGTCAATAGGCTGAGAAAGTGAGTATCCTCCTCATTCAGGCTACAACTGCAGTACTGAGGAGCTCAAAACTGGAGGCAGTACAAGACAGATACTGACATCTTGGAGCAAGCCCAGCAAACACCTAACAAGACGGTTGGGGCCTAGAACACATGACTTACAGAGGCTGAGGGAGATGTGTCTGTCCAGTCTTGAGAAAGCTCAGTCTGGCTTTTCATGCTGGCTACAGCTCCCTAATGTAAAGGTGTAGAGATGGTGGAGTCTCTTCCCAGGGATAGAACAAGAAACAAAGGACACAAGTTACTACAAATTCTGTATTTATATTCCAAGTAAGGTACTAGTGCTTTTGTTCTAATTGGGACCAGTTTTTCTACTTGTATTTCTTAAATATTAGCAACAAAATCTGTGTTATAATGATGCCACTCAGCAAGAGTAAGGCAACCAGAACCTGATCCTTGATTGAAGAGTGCTATTTACTGTAATTGCAGTTATCTTATTTTTTTTTTATGAGCACAAAATCAAGCAAGAGAAGTTTTGTGCAAGCTCATGGTAACATTCACATAGGAAGAACGACTCAGACCAGTTGGATTTATGAAGTTATCACAGTTCAATTAAGCTCTGGTCAAATGTAGCTATTACTGAACTAAATTAAAGGGTAGATACAAAAATACTTTTTTTTTTCCTAAAAATGATGCATTCCACCTGCAAGAAAGAGACCTTGTTATGCAATAGTGGGCTCAGGTACAGCAATCATGTCTGTATCACGGGGATACTATTACCTTGGAAAACAAAGCAGAAAAGCCTGCTCTTAAAGCCACATCATGTATGCATAAAGAACAAGGAAGGGATTGACCTTCAATACATCTCTGTTCAAGGATAACCCCCAAGACTAAGGAAACACTGTTGAACTCTCTTAGTAGGGGCTCACATGAACTGTTCCTTCAAGTAATAATCTTTATCATTGACAGAAGGAAACAGGAAGCACATCTACAAATGTTTGGCTCTCCTGATAAATTATGCATATGTCTGGGGTCCACCTGGCACAAAGTGAAATGACATTTTAATCCTCAGCATTAGCCCTGATCATGAGTTTGCTCTAACGTCCTGTGTATGTGATCCACTAGAGTGCCGGTTCTCTTCTTCACATGTAACACATGCCCCAAAGAGCTTTCTCCTGAAAATAACAGATCTTTCCACTCAGCAGTGTGTACTCAGAGAGGGTTATTGTACTTTTGTATTGTATAAATATCTTCCTTAAATGCTGTTATGCGCATAGAGTGTTCTTCATTTTTGCTAAAGAAAGAATGTTTCACATCCAGTTCCTTCCCCTTTCCATTTATTCATGACCAGCAAACAAGATACAGGCACGTGGTTTATATTCCTGACCAGAAAGACATTTTTTGTTTTGCCGCTGCTGGCTTCTTCAGTTGCAGTGCTTGGAGAACTCCTGCATGGTGTTCCATAAAAGATAAAACATGTGTTCTCAACCCTGCCATGCACATACATTCTGCCTCCCTGTGCCTGCAGAGAGTCTGTGCAATATTACCACAGGAGCACCTCTTTCCTCTGTCCACCATCAGCTTCAGAATACCTGCTGTGGGGTAGTACAAGTTTCATCTTTGCATGTATCTTCATTTTTAATATATACATGATTGTCATGCATCAAGTCAAAGATTATTTCCTTCATTAACAGGTTTGCATGAGGAATAGAAGTTCTGTTGCAGCATTGCTTATGTCTACATTCATAAAACCTCTAGAGAGAGTTTGGAATTCAATACCAGCCCCTATGGAATGATGCTGTGGAGTGAACCAAGGAGTCCAAGAGCTTTCACTGACTTCACCTAGAAGTAGGAAGAGAGAAAGTCCTCTTCCCCAAAGTGTTAAACCTCCTTAGTACACAGCATATCCTATATGCAATGCCCTTTGCTCAGTAAAGGAATGATAAGATTCTGTAAAAACACAACCTTTTTATTAGATCAGTAAGAAGTGTAAGGCATAGCTGGATTACAGCAAAATTATAAATCACTCCTGATTACAGCAAAAGTATAAAAGTTACTACTTTTAAGAAACTTATGCTGCTGGTCTTTCAAAGAAAATGCAGCTATTGACACCCTTCACCAGCTCCCTGGGGAAAAGCCAACTTCTCCACTCTGCTTTCAAAACCAGTGATTTCTGAGTTCTGGGTTCATTTAGAACAACATTTGAAAATATCAATTTAACAGCCAGGAGACCTGAAACATGGTTGAGCAGGCCAGATGGGTACATTTGAACTTCATTTCTCTAAAAATCAGATGGGAAAAGACTATTATTAATACCAACTCATCAGTCTGGCTATTTTAAGACATGTTTGTCTCCTTTTTACTATAACAACATTTTGGTTTTGCAAGGAGTCCCTGCTTCATCTATTCCAGACATATACTGGAAGTCTTATTTACCAGTTGTCTATATTCAGGATGGAAACTACTTCTTTGCACGAGATGAATACTACCTACCAGAAACGTAAATATACATACTCAGAAGATAGGCATAGGCATATGTAGCTTGCCTACCTATGTTTAATCCTCTGCTGGAGTTACCCATGCAACAGGGTCATTTCTGCCTCTAGTGTAAATGAGGAGAACCATCTTTAATTCAGGGCAACTACTCCAGAAGAACATAGATATTAAGGGTGCTTGTTCTAAGAAGGTAGGATGGATGGCTTTTGGACTATTTCCATCTTTGTAAAAAGGAAACTATATCCTAGATAACATCTAGTCTGTGCAGAACTTGCAAGTACATAGGAACAAACATAAAAGGAGTGAAACATCAAGAACTGGGATGAGAAAACCAATCTTTGTTCCTATAACCGTTCTGAGAGTCAGGGGAATTGGAAATACAAATTTAGTAAAAGAAATTTGAGCTAGCTGGTATTACTCAAATGCAGTGGTATGACTCACATGGATGGATATTAAACTCATTGGTTACAGACTATTTAAGGAAGACAGCAGGGATAGTATATGGTTTAGAGTTACAAATGATTCAGAAATACAGGACCTTGATTGTATACTAAATTCTGTATTAAATTATAAATCACAAAATGGAATAATGCTAAGACAATATAATAGGCTATTGAAAAGGCTGAGAAAACAGAAATAGCAATCTCCCTGCTTGTTAAAACATCCAGGAAAAAATGTATCCATCTCCAGAATGTCAATTTAAGGAGGTTTGTGTGCTGTGCAAGTACAAGTAGAACAAATAGATGTAATTATACAGGTCCTTTCCGTATGTAGAAATAGAATACAGTTCTGATTGATACACATACTGGGCTCTTTAAAAGAGCCAGTATCTCAAAGCTGAAGACAAAAATTGAATGGGTAGAGATATTTAAGTACAAAGAACTGGGAGGAATTACCTCTGCTGCTGCATGGTCTTTCCAGTGTCACAGCAACCATATTCTTGAATTAGTTAAGCGTACTTCACTACAATATCTACTGCAGCTGCACCATATGTTACAGGCCTCAAAAAAATACAGTGTTTTCTGCCAATCTGATATAGGTAGAAATTCTTTCTTAACTCATCATCTGGAGATTAATTTAATTTTGAGTACTTCAGAAGATGTTAAGCATCTGTAAGGCCTATAATACTAATAGCATCTTGCCAAAAAACCCTTGTAGTTTGTAGTCAGGAAGAAGTAGAAATATTTACAGGAAGGCGTTCTTTGCCCTTTTCTGCAGCTCCTAGACAATGAAGAAACTATCATCTCCTGCATCACAAGGTGATTCATAGAATTCCTGTAGAAATCCTGGGACTGATACAATTTGGTGTCACACCGAGGATGAATCTTCAGAAATCCTTCAAAACCAGGAAAAATGTGAGAGGTAATTAGAAAATAGTAGAGAAGGCTTTCTTAGATGCTTCAAACTGACAATCATTACTGAAGGTGGCTATAATTATGAAAACAAACATCAAGTGGAATGAAGATACTTGCAATAGATGACTATGTGTGTGATTATGGAAAACACTGGGCCACCAGAAAAAAATAGTCTTGGATCAAAACACAGAAAAAGGAAAGAGGAAGTCAAAGAAATTGCTAAAAATCCACGGAACCTAAAATTAAAGTTGAAAGGATGGAATTACTCGAACTTACCGTACAAAAAATGTTAGCCAATAGTTTTAAAACTATTGAGCATGTTAGTTGGTGACAGCCACTAACAGAATAATTGATACATCAATGTTTTTGTATTAAGCTTGGAATTAAGTTGAATTTGGAATTAGTTCATCTTCCAGCAAAAATTACATAATTTTTATTCCAAAAAGGATTGAGAGGATCTTGAACACTCTGTAAACTGTATTTTTGTAAACTTGCAAAATGGCAAGCTAACATCAACCACAGGCAAGATCATGGAAAGACTGTTCCATCAGAACAGTATTACAATGTTATATCACAACGAATGCAAAAAATCTTAGCTCATGGAAGCCCTGGTTAGCTGATACATCAGAAAAAGTATCTTTGAAGGGGAAATGGGTGTTTCTAATGAGATCAGTTCAAATCAAAATTTGATGAAAACATATGAACTACTAGTGATCTCTGCATTTATTAGAATAATTCACTGGAGAGGTAAATGAGATGTAAACTGCTTCTTAAGATATATCCATTTCAGTAGCATCATTTTAACGCAGCTTAATGCTGTGCCATGTACCTAGAAACACAGCCTGCAAGGCACACTATTAGGGTAGAAGATTGTATCCTGGAAAGCAGCAACACTAAAAAGCATATTAAAACATGTGCTGCCTGTGCAACAAGTTAAATGCAATTCTCAGCAGCATTAGCAGGAATCCTGAAGGTGGGAGTGGGGAAGTAATTTCCAACAGGCATTACAGTGCCTCTCACTGGAACACTCTTCCTGGATCTGGTATCAACACTTTGGATGCTGACAACTTGGAAATTTTTCGGATAGACCTGCAATAGTTATTCAAGGAATCATGGTGAAAGACTGAGAAGCTCAATTTATTTTGCTTGTTCAAAAGATATAGTAAAATACATGGGGCAGAAAACTTTGCAGTAAGATCAGAGACTTGTGTGTAAGAACATGGTATGTCATGAAAGGTGCAATCTGCCCAGGCTTGCAGTGCCTGGAAAGTTACATGAACTCCCCACTTGTGAAAACGGAATTTTTTACCTATTTATTGCTTTCTAAATTTTTGTTGGAAAATCAAAATAATCTATGGATTTTTGGCTGGAACTATTCAAGAGACAAAATCTTCATACTCCATGTAAGTTTCAAATGAAGATCCTTCTGACAGTGTCTCTGTAGTTTAGAAAAAAAGTATATACTTTGATAAAAACCCAAAGAATACTTTGTGCTCCATATCCTAGGTTTGAAAACAAGGTGAATTTCACCAGCCCTCTATCTTTTGAAGTTTCTTGCCACACATCTTGAGAAATGGAAGTGAATTTTAGTGGACAGTTAGAGAATAACAAATAAATTTTGCACTCTGTTAGCATATTGTACTTCTATTCAAAACTTTCACTCCTAAAAACAAAGCTTTGTATTAACTGAGTTAAAGAAGTGCTTATCTTCTGATTATTTCAGACAGAAACTGTGAGTGATATTGAGTCAGATTCCTTTCTCAGATACAGTGGAATAAATTCAGGATTCCTTCAGTTACAAATCAAAAAGTAACTGAAAGCAGTATTCGGTTTACCATGATTTTGTTTCTGAGAACTTCACATACCCCATGAGCCATGAAAGACTGCTTGTGTTGTTTTCTTAGAATGTTTAACTGCAGAAATATAAAGATATGAGCCTATGAAGACATTAGCTGTGTCCTTGTGAGGGACTGCAGAAACAAAAGAACACAAGTTCTTCCTGAAAATTGTTTCCTGTTGGAATTCACAGCCTGAGACTATGGAATATATTCTGTGATGACTTTAAACTGTGACTTATTTCTGCTTTGGTGCAAAATGCAAAATTTGCTCTTCATCTATTTTTATATTATAGTGAAGTTTCTTAACAGCTGCATTATCATATTTACCACTGCTTATTTTCTGTCCTGTGTGAAAAAAAATACATATGTGATCCTTTCTTTTTCTAAAGCATGTGTTTTCAGATAAGCAATAAAAAGAAGACATACATTTTTTTAAAATTATGAAAATTCTCATTAGTAATCTTTAAAAATGAGATAACAGAATGGTTTTCCTGTGTAGGAAATACCATAAAAGAATCCAGGAAAAATTATCCGCTGAGAGTGCAATCACATGATTCCCATGGGGAAGGAAAGAGCCTGGTTGTTTAAGGTCACAGTTCAAGGGACAGAGCAGTTGATGTCTGTATCCTATCAAAGCTGAGAGCTTGAATTGAGCTAGTAAGATATTCTAAAATTATACCACAATGACGAGGTGTGACTGCATGGTTGGGCCACAAGGCTAAGAAAAAAACCCAACATTCTGTGTGCTAGATTATTCCTGGGGAAAATGGCAACACAAATTATTGGTAATACAATATGGTCTATATGAACTTTGTTAAATGAGGATTGATCTTTCCACTGAAAATATATCAACTGATCATGTTCAGCCAGATCTGTAGCTGATGGGCAGAAGGACATTTCTATGGATGCCACTGGCACAGATTTTCCTGGATCATGGAGCCATGATCACTGTTTTTAGAACTCCACAAAAAAAAGAAGGAATGGGGAGACCTCTCTTCACTGCATAGCCTCTTCTCTAGTCTCACAGCACTGATTATTTCAAAGCATTTCTATCTCTGAAAGCTGAAGTTTGATTCATGCTTATTCTCTTAACTTGAGTTCCTCCTAATCCAGAGGCAAAACTGATGTATTTGCTTCCAGTTCCTTTCTTGGCCTTTTAAAATATTTATTAAGGACTTTCAGAGCAAAGAAGAAAACTCAGAGTAACCGATGAAGTGTGATGGTCCATGCAGGAATACTTTGAGCCCTGCCAGCATCTCTCAGCCACTGAGTACCTCTTTCCACAGAAATAAGTCTGCTGAGAGTAGTGTCCTTTGCCATTCTCCTTCACCTTGCTTCCATTTCCTTTGAGTGGGCATAAAAGGCTAATGAGGAGATGAAAGGAAAAAACACAAGTGTAATGTTAACACCTGGAGTGAAAGATGTTGAAGGATCAGTTTGTGATTTTAGCCAAAAAAATGTAGTGAAAAAGGTAGATATCTTGCCTACGTAGCTAATAGGTCTGTTCTGATATCAGATACATTGGTTTGCTGGTTTCTGTTTTGACTTTTGCATAAATATTAAACCATTTTCTTTCAGATCTTCCTGCCAGCTGTTCATGTCTTCCTCTCCCTCTTCACACCAAGTAAATCTAGTGGTTAAAGCAGCACCAGGGTATAGAACAACAGATTCACATCTCCTCTGTCCAGCTTGGAGGAAGGTTTTGATTTCTTACTTGTAAGGCGAGCATCCTAAATGTTAAATGATACTGTATAAAGAAAAGGCCCTACCTCAACCTCTCCCATTGAAGGGACAGCAAAATAAGAGACTGAACAGCACAGGAGAAATTTAGAAGAGGTATCAGAGAAGAAAATGGAAATGACAGCCTGAAAAACTCAGATTGCCCAGTTCTCTTGGAAGGTTCCACTATCACCAGCACATGTGTGTGTAACAGTAGACACCATGGCGACACTGACACTCATGCACTCAAACACATGAGGAGCTGGCCCAGTGGGCATAAGGGGAAAGAGATATAAACATAGGGAAAGCGATATCATCATAGAGAAAAAACAGTGTGTAAAACTGAGATCAGCCATCTTCATTCCTTCTTTTCAGCATCTGGATCTGGTCTTTGAGCTCACTGGTACCTCTATCTTTGCCTCTTACCTTTGAGACTCAAATCACAGTTGCTTGTGTGCAGGAAACAGAAAATCATTAAGTCAAAGTATTTTTAACAGTGAGCCGAGGGACACAGAACCACCAATGAGGAAGGATTTATCTAAAAATAAAATAATCGAGCATTCTAGAATAACTTCCAGACTGTTTCATTTTATAAATGAGGACTACTGGCACAGTTTCTGCATCTCAAAACATATTGTCTAATACATGCAACTAAATAAACACTGATAACCTCTAGCCTGACAGAACACGAATAGGAAAGCCTACGCCGCAACACTATTTTAATATATTGTTCTACTTTATTTTGTTTTTTGCAGGTGTTGTTGGCAGCTTTGCCTATTCTGAGAGGAAAATTTCCAAAAGTCACTCTTTCCCTGCCAGCACAATGTTTATATTCATGCTACAGCTTGTTGGCATACAATACTTAGTACTATGAATGATTATGCACTGATGCATTTTTTCTTAATGAATGGGACACATTCACAGAGGATTAATACTGGCCTTTAATTCTTGTTCCAAAGTTATTTTTAATGTTATTTATGCAAAACATAGGAAATTCAGTTCTTACAGCAAGAATCTACTTGCTTAATATTAGCCATCTAAAAAATAGGAATTTAGTATAAACCATTTATACAGATTCCCTATTTATCCATATAAAAAGGCATGTAAGGCGAGTTTTCTTCTAAGAGTTCCTGTGCCTCTACAGTGTTGATAGAGGGAAGAACTAGTTTTGAGTATCTGTTCTAAATTGCGACAGCTAGGTGAGATAGATCCCAGCTAGCTAATGCTTGGGTAATATATACAAAGAGAAAATAGTATCAACATACAAATTATATTTATTAGGTCAGGAGAAGACTGATTTTCTGTCTTTAAGATCAGTCTCTCTACAGTAAATTCCCACTGACTAGAAATTAAATGAGAAAGAACCTTTTTTGAGTCCATAGAGCAGATGCTCCCAAATTCACCTGCTTTTTCGGGAGACTGAAATGGCAGAATCACTTTTGCTGAAGTACAACCACTGAAGTATTAGTGTTATATAGACTGAAGTTGCCTCTGCAGTGTTTTGGCACCTAGAAACAAAGATAGCATTTGCTTCATTCAGTTTGCAGAACAGCAATATATTATCTTAGAAAATACATTGCTAGTTTGGATTCTTTAGTTCCGTGAGACCAATGGGCAACACTGGCTGTCTAATTCGTTAGTGGCAGTTCCACACAAGAAGTGATACTACATGGGAAACTGAAGTATTTGTGTAACCTTTTAGGTCTACATGCACACAGGCAGTGGTGTTCACACAGTGCGCTCCCCTTTTAACCATCTGAATGGTACTAGAGTTGAAAAGGGCATTTGGACATGAAAATACAAATATGTAGAACCAATTGGTGCTTTCCATGTCACATGCAGTTGCACTAAGCCACAGTGTATTTTCCTGATAGACCCATTCCACTGTCATACACTGTTCCTTTACAACCCAAAAGAAGGTGATAACATAAACACATCCTTTTCCCAAACGCTTGGGTTGTGTGTGATTTAACCTTTAACTCCTGCTTGTTGTTACAGGTTAGATGTCAAATATTTCTTGCAAGCCTTTGGCAAGGATTTGAATGTGTTTTCATCACTGTTTCCCTAAGTAATGTGGGCTGCAGTTGGAGCAGCATCACAGCAAGTTCTCCCTACCCCCATCCCTCTGGCCACTTCCTCCAAGCTCAAACAGGAAAGCGAGGACAATGCAGAGGGACCAGCAACAGGCTCACAGTAAATCTGCAATTACTTGAAATGTCACGTCCTGTTTTTGAAGCCTACAGAAGAATAAATACCCTCCTGGGCCACGCTGTGAAGCTGAGGGGCCTCAGTGTGTGCACTCCCAGAGCTGTCAGGGCTGGGGGCAGCAGCAACACAGACCCACTGCTTTGCCAAGCACTTTGATGCTTCAAGGGGTAACAATCCATCTTTCTCTAGGGAAATATAAATGCTATTTGAACTGTGTAAATGGGATTTTATCACCACTACTTTTGCCTTAGTAAACTGGGATTTGAGGAGAGAGTAGTTATATATATATTACAGGCCAATTTCCCTGCCAATCTGTATGGAGTTTAATTTGTCAGAAGTCTTGACCCATGGCAGTTGCTGCTACTTTGTCCCTGACAAACACATTTGTAGCTGTTTTCAGTATATCCTGCTGAAAAATATCCACACGCATAATGTTTCCTCTAATGCTTAGGGTGATTTTTTTCTAGTTTTGTGCAGTTTCCAGTCTGGTTTATCACAAAGACAACCCAAAGTGGGCTTGAGCATAGTCTGCGAGAGGGGCAGGAATGAGTTAAGGCAACATTAGCTTAATAGAAAGCTACTTATAGAACTGTGGTGTTAGTGTAAAGGATTTTTCAACTCTGTAAGCAGTGTTCAAGCTGTTGAATAGGAATTTACAGTAAGTTTTGGCATCATATGAATGTTTTCCCAACCCCATGTGTTTGTAGACCAAGTTCTAGTGGAGAATGCAGAGGAAAAATACTGCAAAATACTTCTTTACACCTCTGAGAAATACAGCAAGGTGCAGTTCCATGCCTAGCTGGTTGTGCCTTGCCATATTCAAATACGCTGAATTCATAAAGTAATACACATGCATGTTTAATTTCAACCCATGAGCTGAGAATGTCAGATGAAGCGTAAGGGGGAAGCCAGTGCTGCTGGTTTTGAAAGGCTGACAGTGGAAAACGTGTTGCCAAAAAGAGCAGATATTGAGTAAAGTCAGGAACTGTTCTGTAGAATAAGCATATATCACTCACTGCCCAAACTGTTTTCAGAGAAACAGTACTTCAAGAAAATTGCTTAAAGTTCTCCAGAAGTATTTGAAAATACTTTCTGGATGTTTGTCCTGGAAAACCCTGTTGAACTCAGAAATTCACCAGAATTTTTAAGCTGTTGCTGTTCTCCTGATTTATGTTTAAGACTTCTTGTTGATTTATCTAAATAGTAATTGAAGAAGAAAAACAAACACAGGGATCATATGAAAAATAATTTCGGGTTTTGGTTTTTTGAGGTTTTTTGAGGTTTTTTTAGAACATAGTTTTTTTTCTGGTATCAAAATGGCACAGGAAAGAGTGGCTGGAAAGTTGCCTGGCAGAAAAGTACTTGGAGGTGTTGGTTGGCAATGGCTGAATATCAGCCAGCAGTGAGACCAGGCGGCCATGAAAGCCACCAGCATCCTGGCCTGTATCAGCAATAGTGTGGCAGCAGGGCCAGGGCAGTGATCATCCCCCTGTACTGGGCACTGGTGAGGCTGCACCTCAAATCCTGTGTTCAGTTCTGGGCCCCTCACTACAAAAGAGACGTTGAGGTGCAGGAGTGGGTCCAAAGAAGGGCAACAGAGCTGGTGAAGGGTCTGGAGCACAAGTGTGTTGAGGACGGCTGAGGGAACTTCAGGGTTTAATCTGGAGAATAGGAGTCTAAGGGGGACCATATCACTCTCTACAACTACCTGAAAGAAGGATGTAGAGAGGGGGGGGTAGGTCTCTTTTCAGAAGTAACAAGTGGTCTAACAAGAAGAAATGACTTCAAGTTGAGCCAGAGCAGGTTTAGATTGGATATTAGGAAACATTTCTTCATAGAGAGGGTTGTCAAGCATTGGAACAGGCTGCCCAAGGAAGTGTAGTAGTCACCATCTCTGGAGGTACTTAAAAGATGTGTAGATGTGGCACTTAGGGACATGGTTTAGTGGTGGACTTGGCAGTGTTAGTTTAACATCTGGACTGGATGATCTTTTCCAACCTAAACAATTTTATGGTTCTATGAGTCTATAAAACATGCTCCAAAACCAGTTCAGTTCCTGTTCCAAGGGAACCCAAATAGGAACCTATGAGCTGCCTTCCTTAAGGGCAGACACTGGGGCACACCCCAACTCCTTCCAGTTCACCTGATCACTTAGCAAATGCCCACCAAGGTGCCTTCTGGGACCTCAGAGCTGCCAAATTCCCAATAAAGTTCCCTGCGTGTCTGGAAGCAGCCCAGACAGGCTGCTCAGTGAGGAAGGGCAAGCTGGGAACTGAGGACACAGTGAGGCAGGCAGGACTGTGGCCTTGCGATTGCAGCTGTGTCCCATAGCAACCAAACAAGATGACCAGGGAAGCAATCTGTGACTTTGGGAATCGGAGGCCTTCAAACACAAACATCCTTCCATAATACTGTTTTCCTCAGTTGACCCGTTTTGCAGATAGATGACCAAGGAAAGGGAATGAGACTTCCAGTGGGGACAGACAGGTCGGACTGGCACAGAAGTCCATGGACTTTTCTCCTTTACTGACACTTTCAGCATTTTAGGGTTTCATTCCACGTGTAAGTGAAATGAAATTTAAGAATACTAAATCCTACACAGCATAAATATCCTTATAATAAACTTTAAATTGTATAACCACTACAGAAATGCAGCTGAGACTGCTTGGAAGTGGAGTCACAAGCCATGTTTTGCATTCACATGTGAATATTTTCTACCCTAGGACCATGTTTTATTCCATCTTTTTTTTTTTTAGGTAGACAGTTAAACCATTCTACCAGTACTCCTCTGATACTATTAGGCTAAGGCTTCTTCCTATGGGACAGATTTTCATGTTTCAAATATATCCATGCTGAGGATTTAGGATGAATAAACCCCTACTTATATGCCTGCACAGCTTGTGACCATAGCCATAACAATGAGAGCAAAGGTGACTCCATCAGAAAATACTTGATATTGTATACTTCTGAAATTCAACCTAGTCATTTAGGAATAAAAATAGCAGTGTTGGAGACATTCTAATGGCTCTTTTTTCAAAAATGGCGTAATTTTTCATGAACCACTATTTCTGCCAAAAATATTAAAGGAGTTTTTTGGAAGCCTGCATTGTTTCGTGCCAGTTCACCTACTAGCCCTGGAAGCTCTCTGCTCTGAGACAAACTTATCACCAAGATCACATAAAAGTTAAGGATGCCAAGGTTTCCATATTCCCCATTCAGCAGCTGGATCCACAGTTCTGCTGAGGGCTCTCAGCATCCAAGGTTAGCTGCAAAACCCCTATGAAAGGATTTGTAATATGGACCCAAGGATTTTGAGAACCTTAGGTGGTAACCTAGAAAACCAGAATATTCCCAAATTAAATTTGAACCCTGACCGTGTTAGAAACTTCTGCTTCCAATTGCAGGACCCTTGTGCTCTGGCTTACTCAGCTAGGTCTCCAAAGCAGTGGGAGATCAGAGAAACATCAATTGTTTCTGGTTCTTTTAGAAAAATATGAAATAAAATTAAAAAAAAAAAAAGATTTTTCCATAATTATAAAACTGAGAAATTTCTTTTCTGAAGAGAACATCATCATTTCCAAATTTTATTTTTTTTTTTTTGTTATTACTATAATTTCCTAAGGACAAGAAACATTACTTGACCTTATTTAATGGCTTTTTAAGGGCATTTACTTAATAGCTTATATGCTTTAGATTTCAGGGGGTTTTTTTGTTGCTGTTAATGTACAAAAGCAGATATACATTGATATTTATGCAGCCAGTATGGACCTGCTGAGATCCCATGGGTTCCACAATTTTAAGTTGGAATTACCTGTGTTGTTCCACAACAATAACAGGTGCATAGAGCACTTCAAATCAGAAACAACTGAAATGATTACTGCAAAACTCATAGGATATTATCCTTTGGCTAAGTACACATTATTTGCCTCAGGGAAGGACATACAGATTTTTAAGAAAAGTTGATTGGCTAAAAAAACATGTATATTAGGTAGAAGAGCAAGTTGGTATATTTTCCCTCTAATTCTCACTACTTTTAACACAAGTGTGTAAATACCTGGGAATTTATGGAAATTGTCCTTACCTACCCTGATAATAGAGAGGGGGTAATCCCATCCACTGGACCTAATAACCTGTAAGATTCTGTTGTCACTGATGTGGAGCAAAGGAATAATGGTTATGTAATGCACTGGAGTGCTCTATAAGGTATGTATGTACAAACAGGCACTGGCGCTTTCCTGCCTTGATGTTACTTCAGTGCTTGCACAGTTACAATGACTACACTTCTTTGTTTTTATAGGTGCATTTCTTTGTTGATATTTTGGTTGCAAAAAAATACATGAAGGAAGAAGGGGGTCATATAAGGCTAACTTTGAAGTTGGAAGTGTCGTACGCTGTAACAAATATGTCTGTCAACATGTTGCAGCAATGCATAAGCAGGCATCAGAACCATTTATACAGGTTTTAACAAACCTCCATCTGTTTTGTGCTGCTCACATATTTTTTTCTTTCCTGTAGATGAGAGAAAAGCACTTCATTTTTTTTTTTTTTTTTTTTTTTTCCTGGGAAGTCCGTATTCTATTTTGACCAGATATGAAACTTCTTGGTTCGGAAAAAAACCCTATGTGAAATGGTCATCCTTTGCTGTCACATTTCCTTGGTTTTTTTAGCTGGCTGTCACAGCTTGGATCCAGTCTTTTTGTAAGTAGGGGTAAAAGTGGTGCTCACCATTGCACAGCAACTGCAATATTATGTGATTGATATAAGAGCACCCACCACACCTGTAGGAATTTAAAACAGGATCTAAATTCTTCATATCCCTTCCACTAAGAATGAATCCCATATCTGACTTCTATACTGGACATACAGGAAGCTTTTGAAAAATCTGAAAATAGGAACTAAAGTGTTTCTGTCTGATACAGGCTGTAACCCTTTAAACAAGAGTCTTTGAAAGGCTTTTTATTTCTTATTACATTGTTCATTTCAGACTAACTAGGCTACCCAACAGGCATTTATAACTGAGAAGAAATGCAGATATTTTTATTTAGAAAGCCATTCATTTCTGGGGATTTGATCAAAACAGAGTTCATAATTTCAGACATTCCCTTAAGACTATATGATCACCATTCAAAATCAGAGAATTTAGAAGACTTGGTGATTCAAGAGGAATCACCAAGTTTATAGGAATACAGTTAGCATGTGCAAGGAATGCTAATTTTACTGAAGTACTCCCATGCTAAGCACCTGTAAGAGCAAATTTCATTGTAAAAATCACTATATTTTTCATATTACTTCTAACTAATGGATTTAAGACTGTTCCTTTCTAATACACTGGTTCAAGAGTTGTGTAAATCATCATGTATTTTCTGTATTGCCTCACAGCAATTCCGTGGTTTAGTAATGTTCAGTTAAGCTTTAATTTAGAAAAAATATCTACATTCAGAAAGCCATTGATATGCTTAACTTTCTTTGTAAGTACTTACCTAGACAAAAGTCTCAACTCCTGCTGTGAGCTGATCCATACCGAAAAAGCCATCATTAAATTCGATGTTTAATCATCAGCTTTTATTGATTCGGCCTGGGAAGTCTGTATAGTTAATCAGATGGAAATAAACTCCTTTATTCCTCGCTTCTATGACTACGTTAGACTTTCCTATTATTATTTTATAAGACCATATTATACTATTATATAAGACCACGGTTTGTTAGCCAATATCTCCAAGCTAGCAGGTATCCCTAGCTTAGCATTAAGTAGATTTAATTTCTTTATGAAGGCCCAAAGTTTAGCAATACTTTTTGTACTGTTTTGTACTGTTTTCAAATGGATGGGGGTGGCTTCTGAGATTTCAACATGTTCTGGAGACTATCCAAGGCCAGTCATCAACATAAACAAGCAGATTATATGAATTCCGTAAATTATTAAAGGTCATCATTAGCCAACCTTTCTCCTCATTTCCATTTCCTTTTGACAAGAATAATGACTTTGTTATGAAAAACTTTCAAAAGTATAGGAATGTGAAAACTAGCCAGCCCAAATCTGTTTAATAAAGTAGTCATGGATTAAAATCCAGCTACACTGTAGTTTATGGGACAGACTGAATAGTATCTAAGAAACACTTTTATAAACAACAGTCAGTCACAGGAAAAAACCTTCTGGAAATTGCAGTTTGTTTGTCATTAGGTCATATTAGCATTAAACATGACATACCTTGAAACTGTAAAAGCGATTTGAAATGACACCTGCAGCAGTACGATCAAACTTCTACCAGTCAAAGTTGACCTTTGGGAGTATGACTTGTCTATTTCACATTACCTTTCACATCAAGAAAAAATGCAAACTCCATCCAAAACTCTCTATAAGAGGTAAATTACCTTCCTACTTTTTTTCGGCTGCTAGCTAGGTGATCCAGGAGTTCTTAACACAGTTGACAACTAACTTCTGTGGACAAAGCAGACAGTAAACCTGGAATTATCAGCAAAGACAAAAGTTTGAAAAGCTCTTGGCAAGACAGAGTATGAGGAAGCCCTTATGCGATGTAACTCAACATGGCTCAGTTGAAATCACCAGCTGAGAACCTTTATAGCTCAGTGAAGATTTAAAACAAATGTCTCAGAATATACGCAGCCTTTATGCAGACTATAATAACGTAAACTTTCTTTCAATTTAAACCCTAATATAGGTTTGTAGTAAACTGCTTAGCCCATATTGATGAAGTTACATGCTTTTTCCGGGTATAACAAACAGCTGTTTTTCTTTCATGGTCTCTTGAAAGCACTGAAGCTTCATCTAGTCTAGTTATGAAGTTACGGTTGTTAGTTTATGCCTATATTTTTCAGTGAAGGCACATTACAGTCTTTGTCGCTGTACTAATTCTGTCCTGTCTCACTGGATCTCATTCCAGCAAGTATACAACTTAAGCAGCTTGCAGTCCACTGCTAGCAGCATGTATAAAAATGCATGTGAAATGCATGAGGTTTCCTGGGCTTGCCATTGCTTTGAGAGATGGTCAGACCAATATGGAGAGGTGGCCTATTGTGAAAGGGAAAAAGGTTTAAAAATACATACTCTATCTACTGTAGATTTTCTTTCCTCAGTTGTGGCATTGGTAATATTCTTCAGGAAACTAAATGATGTCATTTCCTTTCTACAGGCAAGTTACATAAATGCTGGAATAAAGCCACTCCAAACAGCCTTCAAACAGATGGCTGTGTGTATAAATGCCAGAAAGTGAGAGCAGCCACTTGCAGTAAAAAATGTTACCCCACACATGGTATAATGTTTATTTTATAACCTCTCTTATGAACTTACATGGCTCATTCTTCTAATTTTTCCAGGCACAAATCCCTTAGGAAGTGGCTGTAGAATACCAAAGTAAAATAAATTAAAATTATATAAATAAAATAACTTGAGCAGAACAAAGCTTACTGTCTCAATAGATATCAGCCACAACAGAAAGCAAACACAGACAGATCCCAATATCAAATGTTTCATTTATTTAGTTACTCCAGGACTGAACTTTGAGTAATAAACAAGTGAGACTTAAGAAAACCCAATCTAGCTTAAAGGCTTCATAAAGATTCATAAGGCACTTTATCTGGAGGTGTAATAGCTGAATCCATAAACATGTAAATATGAACCCATATTTACTGTAATAAAAGAAAACCCATCCATAAAGCAATGAGCTAGGGCCAGAGGCTGTATTTTGCCTCGTAGTGAGGAAGAGCAAACAGAGAATGTTGGTCCTTAGAAACTCAGCCATAACGACAGAAGTCAGTACTATGTGACTAACCTTCCTTGAAAAGCTCATGCACAGTACTGTCAACAGGTGGGAACTGCAGTGGCACACATCAGGAAAGAGAAGGGAGACTGAACAAAAGAACAGAACATCCTACAGAATGCACTGCCACTCATCCCAGTAGCCCTACAGTCTCTAGGAGGTAATGCAGCTCCTGGAGATAATGCTGCTTCTGCTTCTCTGCCACATGTCCCTCCTCACACTTTACCCTGGTGGGATGAAAAGCAGGCAATACCAATGGTTCAGCTGCAGCATCTTACGGTGTCAGGAAGAGACTCAAGGATACTCTGGAGGAATGGAGCTAACATGGCAGAATCAGGGAGTTCACCTTCAGCCATTACAAAATCCCACAACATTTTCCAGCACCAGAATCTTCTGGCTTGATAAAACCATGCACTGAAAATAGTGGGTGGGATTTTTTAAAAGGAGTTCGACATTGTTTTGACTGTGTTAAAATCTAACGCAATGGGAGAAATCTCCGACTTCGAAAGAAGTGGCAGAAGGCCAAAGCACAGCACTTCTGGAGTTTCTACCCAGGCAGTTCTGAGGCTGTTTTCTTTCTTGCGTGCATTACAGATGAAAATATTGCCCTAGCTCCAGAACTGTGCCTCCAGTATCATGTCTCTATCATGTGAATATTCACCTCTGGATGTCGCAGACTGGTTTCCCTCAGGTGGGAAAATCAGTTACAAAGGAGTCTGGAAATATACCTGCAGTTTAACTTGATTTATTCATTCACTGAAGCCCAATAATGGGGACAACCACAAATGCATTATGGGCAACTTCCATTTTCAAAAGTTTCCACTCATACAGCAGTGTCCAATTCCCAGGAAGCTTCTCTGTCCCAGGGGTCTCTTCCAAATGCAGGGAATAAAGTAAAAAGGAAAGTTTCTGCTGGATGCTGCAGCTTATTTCAAGGACCTTTGCATAACAAAACAATACAGCATTTCAGTGTAAATAGAGGCATTGCCATTGGAATTCCTGGTAGTAATGAGAACACATTAAATCTCATGATATTGTTAAGTATCATATTAAGTTTGTTGGACAAGGGTCAGTGTGATTTCCAGGGGACTGTGATTGAAGACAGAGATGTTTCATTCCCCCTCCTTTCTCCCTATTCCCCAGCTATTACAATGTCTCAAGGCTGAGACCTGTTTTACTCTATTCTAGAGACTGAAAAAAAGCAACATTGATAATGACAGGATCCTTGCCCCAGAACCTTGGGGACACCACACGGGCAGCAGCTTGGTCTGACTGCAAGGGAATGAAAGGCGTGTTGCCCGATGGAGCATAACAAGTGAGAGAGCAGCCCATCTCCAGCCCCTGTCTTCTCCATGCTCCCCAAGAAGTCCATGCACACATCAGCATGCTGCCCTGGAGGAAGCAATGCAGGAGACTGGAAACCGGGGCACAGCAGGAACAGGCAGTGTAAGTCAGAACTGGATCAAGAAAGGTTAAGAAGTGCAAGATGAGGCATATGACTGATATTGCAGATATCTCAGCAATATTGCTGTCAAATAACTTCAGCAATCACTTGACAGCAGAGCACTGCTATGCCATAGGGTTATTGTCCATCACTCAAACTTGCTTGCATGCTAAGAACAATGATCATGGTTCTGTATAACAGTGCTACAACTGTCAAAGCCTGCTATGTAATTCAGTTCTTGGTTCAAACACTAGGACAACAAAGACCACTCTAGACTATAGCAGCAAATGGCACCAACCTTACTTTAAAGGGTAACAATCCATTTTTAATACCTCAGTATCACATTTTGTCTCCTTGCACTATAGCCACTCAGAAAGAACTATGCTTAATACATCAACAAAATTAATACATCAACAAACTAAAGCTCCGAACCTTAGCTTTCATTCTTCTAATGTGGCAGAAAAAGTAGTCAGGAGTCCGTAAATACCAGTTTGGCCTGTAATGTACACAATCATTACAGAAGAAGATACATAAGAACAGTGTGCCTTTTTAATTATTTGCAATAGTGATCAAAGCTAGCAGTGTGGCGTAAAGATCCTGCACAGGCTACAGTGTCATGCTCAGAGGAGTGTCAACGTTGATGAGAGGAAAGGAGGGAGTATAGAGATTGCACAGATTCCTCCACCCTCCTCTAATTCTGTCCGCAAAGGACTCTGTTTAATAGTCTGCTCCAGGACTACCCATTGAGCAACAAAGCCCAGTACTATATCTTGCCATGGCTGCCAAAGCCAAAAATTAATCTCAGTCATTTCTGCACTTTGCCTTGTTGCCTAACAGTGTGAGGGGAAGGTCTGCCCACTCTAGGGTCATTCTGTGCTCGCTGTGCGATGGGGACGAGGAGTCACTTGGAGGAAGGTACAAACAGGTGCTGGAAAATGGCAGCTCATTTGTTTTTCTCATCTGTAGCACTGTCTTTTTTCATCTCCAAGGAGACTGATGGCTGCTCACTGCCAACGTACCAGAAACACAGAAATCCACTGCCCTGAAACCACGAGTCAGAACTCCTCGATATAACTTGAACTGTTGAAAGAGCCAAGAGTCAATACACTCTGCTGAGGAAACAACCAAACGTACCAGCCATTGCTGTAATCAAACCACCACTTTGTTACTACTATTACAAGATCTTTACTTTAGGTCTTGTGACTGTTTGGAATGTCAAACGTCTCCATTCAGGATGTTTCTCGCCTGTATTTTGTATGTATTTTTTTGCAAAAGAACAGTTTAGAGATCCTATTACCTTAAGGTAGAATAGTGTCCTCAAATGTTTTTATGCCTCTCTTGGGCTCTGCTGCCTGAACTCCACCAAAAATAGTCTAATAAGTTCCATATGCCCATTTTTTTGAAGAACACATTTTCAAAGCAGCAAATGTTTTGACGGATTGGCTCACGGAGAGCCTGAATGCTGTTATACACATCGTTTAGCATTCCACAAGGCCCCCACTGTTAAATTCTGGGAATGTGGCCAGAGTGACCTACCTAATACTGCACTAACTAGCCTAAAAAAAAAAAAAGGGAAAAAAAAAAAAAGAAAGAAATGAAAAAAGGTAAATTCTTAACCGTAGTGCTGCACTAAAGCATATTTGGAATTTGAACGTATATTTGCTGCCCTGGTAAGTTGCATTTGAGGTGTGTGGGATTCTGGCTGACACAAAACTGGACTCACAGAGAGAATGTTTTACATAAAACTAAAAATATAGTCTAATAGTAGCTCACACACTTCATCTAAAGCAGAAACTGGGGCCCCCGTACTGCAAGAATTTAAACGCCACCTGAGAAGTTGAGCCTCCCACACACATTGAGTTCACGAGCACAACCAGCACTACCTAAAGAACAAACCAATTCATTATGGAGCTTAACACTTCATTCAGAGCATAGTGGAAATATTTAAAAGAATGCAGCAAACACATATGCCTGTAATTTCACTATATATTATGAGTGCTTCCAGGATTGGGGAAAAAATGCTCACACATTTATTTTGGTTGCGGAAATTTTCTATTTTTTTTTTTTTTTTTTTAAACTCCAACTCCAACTTTTATTTTCCATCTCCTTTTCCTGTGGCAATTCGTTATTCCTCTCTTTATATACTACTCTCAGGTTAAAACATTCTGGAAAGCAGGTGAAGTTGTGCTAATTTCTTTACATGGTGAAGACAAGAGGCTTGAGCAAACTGAGAAACAAATTATAAGTTTGGTACTGCAAGCTCTGATCCCCCATGCTGAAACCAAATTATGCCAGTATTTTCCTCCTGACAGAAAGAAATAAAGAAAGTAATTACAGTGCAGTTGTTTATTTGGAAAGGGAAACTTCCTGACCTAGCATACTCTTTCTGTGTATATAAACCACATAAAATTTAATATCTAAAATTAAGCCAGGAAAGAAGAAGGAAAAGCAGTGAAGAGGATATGTGGGTGCTAGGGTGCTCTGTGTCTGTGCGCTTATGATAAAAGGCAAAGCAAGTTAATGACCCAGGAAGGTTCAGCAAGGTTTATGTTTGGGAGTAACAACTATTAGACATGCCCAGTAGCTGATGCGAAAATCACTTATGTAGTTACCATAAGCCATATATGGCATAATTTCTTTTACCCAAACCAATTAGATGGCAAACACAAAAAGAATGAAGTGTAAGCATATGTTTGTGTAAGCGCATGTGTGTGTGTAAAAGCAGCTGTTTAATGCAGGCGTACATGTACATCCAATAGTAAACTGGATTTCCAAATCTGTGCTACTGTTGCACCACTGTATTAGTGTCACACCTCTAGACTTACAGTTTTCGTTGAAGTAATGCTTGGTCCAACAAGATCTGCTCTAGGGAGGAAATAATACCTTGCAGACTGAATGGCTTACACAAAATCTGGAGATATTTTATGGGCTGATCCTAATACCTGCTCTACTTCAAATGCAGGCTACAGATTTCTGTTGTCATTAGCAGCTATGCTGACCTGTTACCCCAGAGGCGGGAATGCTGCTGGCTGTGCCTGTCACTAAGATGCTGAAGGACTGGAAAAATATGAGACCTTTGCAAACTCCTAGCAGTCTATAATGACAAATAGAACATGTCTGGGACATGCTGTCAAGAATAACACACCAGCTCTGGACAAAGATCAGTGGGGGATGTAAGTATCTGTGCTAAAGTACAAAGGTATAAATGTGATGTTGAAACAATATATTTGAATACACACAACAGCAACAAAGTGGAGGAGGCAGAACAAGGAAAACCAGTAAATTTACTATTCTGTATTAGGTCTTCTTTACATTTTACATGCTACCTTGCAGTGCCTTATACAATTTACTATGTGGCTATAAAGGACAAAGTCAAAGTTTTATCTGTTAAAAGACAAAGTCTTTGACATCAATGCCAATGTAAAATACCCTTATCCTTCCCACCCATTACACATTCCTACCCTGTGCCACTCTCCTCAGTTTTGCTGGCACAGCTGTTTGTGCAGCAATGCTGTAAGGCACTGTGAACCAGCTTGTGAACAGATCCCGTTTTTAGAAACACACCCAAAAACTGTGTTTTCTTGGAGCTGGTGATCTCCTCAGTCTGATTCATCAACAGCTGCAAAAATTGTGCTCTTGGAACATCTGAAGGGGTGATGCATTAACCGGTGTAATTAAACAAGTATAATTACCAAAGACCTCATCTTCTAAAATCACAGCCTGCTTTCTATGTGTATTAGATGTCTGCTCTCCTAAGCAACTGATTCGTACTTCTCCTTTGAGAACTGTCTGGGAATTGCTAAAACCAACATATAAAGGTTCTGCACATATACGAGAACCCTCAGGTTTTAATGTCATGTGGTGCTTTCTAGAAGTCCTGAGAAGACACAATTATAACTCCTGTTTCAGCAGAAACTCAGGGTTTAGAAAGGAAATATCTCCTCTGAACCACTGATCCCCAAAGGCTGAAATGCAGAACAAGTTTTGCAAAATCAATAAAAATAAATGCAGGGACTATTCGGGAATTAAATTCAGTGGCAAAACAATGGTACCTGGTTGTTCTGACCTCATTAATCCAAATAAGTGAGCATAACACTGCTTTGCTGCTCTTGCTGCTATCACCACTTCAGAATTACATTGTTTGGAAAAGTTGAATAAGGAATCAGTGGAATAAAAGGAATAACTTTGAAATTATTGTTTTATCTGTTCTGTATTATGTCATAATGCTTGTTTCAGAAGAAAAAGAAAACCTTAATACTATATTTGAACAATCCACATTTGATTAACAAGCATTGCCACAAGAAATCTTTCACTTATCCAAATGGTGATGCATTCCCAAATCTTTTGGATTTATGATGTTCTAGTGATAGACATAGGGGAGAGAAGTTCAATCACATGGGATTTTAGTTCAGCTGTCTACTGAGCCGTGTACAGCAATGAGCGTTTTTCAGATCATCCTTTAACAAGCAGTTTTCTGTGGAGAAAAGATCAAAATAAAGTTATTTTTATGTAATTACAAAAAAGAATATTTCTTTCATGCACACAGACTGCATACACAAAGCTGTATTTCAGATTTGTGGATGTGGTTTTAGCTGGGCTCTCACTTTAAAATGCTTGTTTATTTTAAGTCCTGCATGACCTTCTTTTTATGAAATTGATTAGGTTTTTCCATTGTATTTTGACTGATAGGAATCCAGTAACCAGAGATCTCCCTAACCACTTAGAAATCATGAAGAGTCATGAATTACAGCCTGTGGCAGCTCATGGATTCACGAACTGCCTCAAGACGAAAATCCCCTGGATATCACACTGTCCCAGCTCTTAGTGAGGTTTGTGATATTCTCTGTGGCCTCATCTAGAGCCATGGCCAAAGCCAAAGTCTTTCCTGATATCAAGACAAAGCAGGAAAAAAAGAAGAGATTTCCCCAATGCTGCTCTGGTGTGAATGTAACATCATATAATTTATGGAGCAGTTTGTCACAACCAATCACAGGTCCTATATTCTGTGACAAAAACTTCAGCATGGAAGGTATATCCCCTAGAGCCCAGTTCTGATATTTTTTTGGCTGGTCATTGAGTTAGCCCTCTCCAACAGTCCCTCCTAAGAGACGGGCGAAAGGGTATGTGTGCTAAATTCATTATTCTGTACTTCCTGTCTATCAGAGTTCTGTTAGTAAATGGCCAGCTAAGACCTAGTGATAGCTCAGCTGTGCTCTATGTTTGTTACTGGATTTAGGACTTCAAGAAGCTCCACAGTTATGCATGTAAGCACTGTCCCTCCTATGGTCCATGCTCCCAGTTTTGCTCAACAGAGGTGAAAATGTGACTGTGAAAGATAATTATTTTTTCCTTTTCTTAAGACTAAATATACATATGATGCAAAATGTAACTAAGATACATTTGAGTATTAGCATAGGATGTGTATGGAGCAATTATGTGTAGAGAAAAGAGTTTGACAAGGCATTTAGCTGCCAAACTTACAGGACTTCAATTTGTCACAACAATGCCTATTATTCCTTCCACAAATGCTGTTGCCATTCTAGGAAGCCCACAACACCTTTGCTGTTGCTACATGTAATTTGTAATATGCCTTAACAGTTATTAATAGCCAATGGGCTACTAAGAAGTAACACTTAAATCTCCACCATCTTCTCTGTCGGCTACTAAATATTTCCTCTTAAAAGAATTGCAGACATTCATTTGAACTTGTCTGAGTGTTTAAAAGATCATTTACACGTAGAAAGAACAGTACATTTGTAAATACCTTTTTATGACACAGCAGAGAAACTACAAGAAAAACCAAGCAGGATCTGTGTCCTCTGTGACCTGGTTTATCAGGGCGTTTACTTGGTCAAAATTTAATGTAAATAATGGTGGCTTCCTCTTGCTGACAGTCTGAGTGTTGTTGCTTGATCAGCACTAATAGGGAAAAGGGTAAGAGAAAGATTAAGTGATTAGGCCACAAAGCAAAACTCTGTGTGTGCAATACTGCTGCAGAGCAGCAAGGACCTATCATGGATGGTATTTGCTTATTTTTTTGAGCCTATTTAACACTGGTCTGATCTTTGAAACCAAAGCATGTGGAGTTACAGACACCTCATCCAGCTACCAGCACATTACATTGCCACATGATGATTCAAAGTGGGAGATCATTTTAAAGTGCAAAGAACCAGGAGCAGGTGAGGACCATGCTATCATGCCTTGCTGGAAGGCCTCAGGGCAGGGGGACCTGTGGCTGAACGGCACCAGTGAGCAGGACAAGCTGGTGGAGGCAGGAGTTGATGACTGATTGTACATCTGCCTGGAGACCCAGAACTCCACAGGGTAGCAGCAAGGAAAGCCATATTTCTCTGGGCACCATGTTGGAATCACACTGCAAAGGAGATTCCAGCTGTTACTTTGCAGGATCCTACAAAGGTTCACCCTCATGCAGCCATACAAACTCCACCCCAGAGGCTTTGATTTCCATAGGATGCAAATGATGATCCCAAAAAAGTTTCAAGTGTAGTGTCATACTTCCTTGACCAGCTTAAGTGTGACAGTCAATCACACTACGAAGTTTTGGTGAGCCTGAACTACTCACAATTTGTCTTTATCCCTATGGTAACAGTGCTTAATTTTGCTGTAGCAGCAAGACACATCCAGTGTTAAGAGAGAGTGGGCATGGAGGGACAGGAGGCATGTGGGGAGTTCATAGGAGAAAAAGGGTCTGGAAGGGATCAATGTTATTGCAGAGGCTTTCAAAACGTGAAGCCACTTCCTCTGCCCATGACATCCTTCTGCATGTACGCCAATGGTTTTAAATTCTAAAGTATACTAAGATAATAAAATGAATATAGGGCATGGAGGAAAATATTTTCCCAGCCATAGGAAAAGTAATACACCTACCAAAAAATCTGCTCAGATCTACCCAAAAAAAATATGAGTATGTTGTGTTTCAGCTGTTAAGTACATATCTATTACGACTTTGCAGAACAAGGCAAGAAGTGTGTCAAGGCATCAGGCTCAAGATATAATTACCTTATGACAGGGGCCGAGAAAAGCCTACGCACAAGAAACCTATCCCTAGAGCCCAGGTGGCCTGAGAGCACTAACCACGCAGGAGCATATCCAGCCAAGAAAAGCTTTGTGCACAGAAGTCCGGGACAGAGGAGGAAGGAGCAGGCTGCTGCCTGCTTATGCAGGGAATGTGGTGAGAGAATGGGACTATGATACTGCTTTCAGAGCTCAAGCTCCCTCACAGTTCTTTTTCCCAGTGCAGCATCACGGTCCTGCCAGGCCCCTCTGTCCCCTGGCTCCCTCCAGCCTCTGTACGCTCTCCCTCTGCCAGACTCCTGGCAGGTGCCTGGCGCTTACTTGTTCCAGACACCACCACAGTGGGCCTGCCAACCCTTCACCTTGGATGGTGGTATTGGAAATAGGCAAAGGTCTGATATATTTTCTGTTATTCATCACCTCTCTCCCTTACATCATGGCTATTTTTGCTGAACCTGAACACTGAGCACCAAACAATAGGGACACCACTTTCCAGTTCTTTTCTCCTTCTTTGTCTTTTTCTTACTGAGGACACCACAGCCTGCTCTGATTCCAGCCCACAGTACATGCCCTATTTGTCAGAGAGTCCCATGGTGAGAAAAATATACTAACTGTTATATTTTTAATATTTCTTTTGCATTTCCCAGCTGGTCGTTCAGCAATCATATGCCCTGGTGCTAACAATTAAGCCCATGAGTCTATATCAGCCCACTAGCAAATGCCATGGGATTTGAGTAACAGAGACAGCCTCACAGCTCTAGCAAAACTTGGCAGGAATATTCAAGCTGGTTCTCTTGCTTTCTTTTCCTCCTCCACTTCCCTGACCTGACTCCTCTTTTGTTAGTTTTGGAGATGTTCATTGACATATGTGAACACACCACAGAAACCAATACCGAAATTCCACAGGGTTCTGGAGGAGCTGGAAAGAACACATAATGGTGCTAAGATGGGCAATGTTGTCCAATTCCACCCCCCTGGTGCTAATTACACTAAAAATAAAAATCCAGCTCCATCCCAAGGATGGTGCTGGAGCCACAGCCATCATTCTCACTCCTCACCAGTTCCTCTGTCCAATTCACCCCCGACTCTGAGTCATCAAAATTGCCTTTAGCTGCTTTCATTGCTGGCAAACAGGCCAGATTTAGGCAGGCAGCAAGGCAGCAGCACCAGGATGATGCAACACTTCCAGGCCTCAGTACTTCAGTCATCCAATCAGTGGAAAATGAGAGGAATGAAGAGGCAACCAAGTTTCCTTGTTGTTAAATGACATTGTCATTTACAATGGCAGCAGATACTGATACTACCCAGTGCTGAAAAAGGTTTTGAGGTTACTGCAGTGACCTTTGTCAGTAGGAGGAAAAGTAACTGGCCAAGATAACAAAACAGAAGTGCAGGAAGGAAGCCACTAGCTCAAGCCTCTTAGTTAAGTCTACAGAAAGGTTTCCACTAGTTTCAGCAAAAGGAATGTTAGTATAACAGGTCTGAAATGTCTAAAAAATCCATAGATCTCATGAAAGTCTAAAAAATCCATAGATCTCATGAAACAAAGAAGGAGACTTCACTATTACTGATGAGCCAGAATAAATCCTGAATTATGGAGCACTGAGAGCAGAAAGGGTAAAGCCTGCAAAGCGCAGCGTGAGAGCAGTCCAGAAGCCAGCAGATCTCCCTGCTGTGATGGAGACAGGATGAGGAAGAGCTATTCAGCCTGGCAGCACTCGGTCATCCTTTCAGAACACTGCACTCACCCAGTGCCCTGCAAGACACAGAGGGAGAGCAAGTGCTCTGCCCCTTTTCCTTCTTGTCCTGACAGGGCACAAGCATTACCCCAGGAGACATCTTTCACAGCAGTGTGAGGTCTCAGTTTAGAATGATACTGAGGCAATAGAACTAACTATTTAAAGCTGGAATACTGGCTGGATGCTCTAAAATCAGGAATAAGTCCATATATGTCCACAGGGAACATCACCGTTTAGTAATGCATTGGTGTTAGGAGACCCAGGCTTTAAAATTTCTCAGGATTTTCTTTGTCCACCTATTGTTGTGTAACTTCATAGTAGAGAAGTACAGCTACTGAAAGACTTAAACAGATATTTCGGTAAGGAAGATACCATTAGCACTTTGTTCTAACGTTAGAAAAAATGCACTGATATCTGTAGTTATTTCCTCTCAAAATGGCAGTTTGCACCTTGTTATTTTGCTCCTCTTCTATCTGTTTGCAGATTCTGCAAAAATGTTCTGGAACTTTTTGTACAGAATCCTTAATTACTAAACTGCTACCAGAAGAAGAAACAGTCACCTGCTTCACACTTTGTTTTAAAAGAGCAAAAAGAATTTTATAAAATGTTTTTTCTGTCATGAAAAAGATCTTGTGACTCAGCCAAAGGAGTGCAGGACACTGATATTTATCTTATTTCATTTAATGTTATTCAACCACATCATTATGCTGGCTGCTGAAAAATAAAAAGGAATGTCTTAGGAGAGCTGGCACAACATGCCCTGTAGGCAATGTTCTTCCTCTTGTCTACTGGAAAGAATCCCTACTTAAATATTTAGAAAAACAAATCTTGTATTATTTTTAACAGCTGTACTTATGCTAGCCTCAAGAGAGAAAGAGAGAGAGAAAGGGAAAAAGAGGGAGAGAAAGAAAGAGGCAAAGATAAAAAAAAGGGAACATTTTAAAAATATAATTAAGAAAGGTAGCATAAAAAGATACAAAAGTGAGAAAAAGATCAAGGTTGTTTTCCAATACTCAAATGCTTGGTATTTTTTTTCACATTTTACAGCGCTTCACACTGACTTGGTGATAAAATAGACACATTGGATCACCTTTAAGACACAAGTCATTCACATCTGAGTAGAAATTATTTAAAAAGAGGAAAGAATAGGAAACTGGTTGAAGATCTGAGAAAAACAAGTCTGGTGCCTCAAACAGTAAGATGATTACAGTAATGTTCTGTGACTATGCCAGGCTTTTAGTCTATATCTGGAAGGCAGGAAATGCTCTCAGTGATGTGCTGTGGGACTTTGGGTAATCTAATTGATCTCCCTCTGTTTTCCCATCTGTAAAATGGAGATAATTATACTTGTCTCCTTTCAAATATCATTTGGGATTTGAAAGGCAAAGATGATGTGCCTGATTCCAAAAGGACCATGATTTCTTCTATTCATCCTGAATAAAAATACCATTTTCAGAAAGGCATGGCTTACAGCAAATTTGATTGAAATCAGTGGCTGAATGAAGCAGAGCTGATTCACACTGCAAGTGTGGCTCCAAAAGTTTCTGTTCGTACTGTCAGGAAACAAACCAACTCCAGCCTTATCTGTGGTTGAACAAGTATTCGTTATATCTATGGCTTCAATACATTGCATTAGAATAAGAGTTATGTTGACAGCTTTCTGTTCCCATCCATACAATACCAAATGGTGGTCACCTATATAAAATGTGAATTTATATAGCATTGGTTTAGCTTTTCTGGTCTCTTCTTAAGAGAATGGTAAACATATCCCAAAGGAGATAAAGAGTTAAAGTAGAATGGACTCTAACGGCTAGTCTATGTTTACATTTCTGTGCAACTCTTCAACCAGTTTTCTTTCACATTTACATTCCTATAAATGCCCTATTTCCTGCTGCATGTATCTATTATAACCAGCTATTAACCTAAATTGTGACTTTTCTGGATAGGAGCTGCCTTCTTAGATCTTTTTAATTTTTTTTTTTAACCTTTTTTTTAACTGCAAATAGTAAATGGCAACCTGGCAGATGGCTGAATACTACTGCTTACACAAGTGATGCAAGTATGTGAATGTTTTGTTGGTTGGGCCCTAGTTTAGTTGGCAGTGGTGCCAAAAGTGGTATCCATGATGGACTGGGGTATCTGCAAGGAGGAAGCAATTGCAAAATCTAAGGATAGTCTGGTATGTTGAGCTACCACAGTACCCTCCATATCAACAAGGTAGAGAAAAGCTGGCATGGTTACATTTAAGTTGCTCAGTGAGAGTTCAGCTCTCTTTGTTTGAAGGAGCATCTGCCCTACAGATTAAGGAAAGCTTATGGAGGCTGCAGATGCTTAGGTGAGGTTAGCTTTAGCAAACACCCCTCAGGTAGCCACCTGGAACTGTCAAACCTGGCCATCCATACACCACAGCAAGAGTCCTCTGTATGTATCTTTACATCATGTTCCATTGATTCTAGAAAAATAAAGCTACCAGAGTAATAATATTATTACTAATGAAGCATACTTATAAAGCTGTAGCATGCAATTGAACAGCAATTGTAAATAAGCTCTCCAAATATTGGCTAACAACACTGAAAGACACCTTACCACAGCATTTCAATAAGACTCTTGGCAGCAATGGTATGTAGTATGAGACAATAAATAGACGCTGACTTTAACAGGAGTGATTAAACATCAAGGTTTATTGATTTACAAAGTAAATATTGGTGCAGGATGAAGTCAAGGTTAATGTTTGCCTCAAGGGATAATGAATTTTGGTGATCAACAAAACTTCAAGTTAACCAAGGCCTCTAACACCCTTTAGGTTAGAGTGGTGTTAATCCATAATAAGTCTATTGAAGTAAAAAGAGTTGTAGGATTTAAAAAGAAGACTGGAGTTAGTCTTTACGTATTTTCTCTTTTTTCCTCAAAGAAGTAGCCTAATATCAAAGGCATAATTTTTAAAGAAAGAACCTGAAATTTCTTAGTCCTGAAGTACTTACCATTACATAGAAAGAGAAAATGTGGAAGTAGATCTATTACAGTGTGCCATGACTGAAGAATCAATGCAAGGAAAATTATTTTTAATTTCTGAGATGGCAGCCAAAGTGAAACAAGTTAATTTGTAACTCAGATGAAAGGAACAACGAATAGTTTGAATAGGCATTAGTTGTAATGGTCACAGTTTTAGAAATCAATAACTAGTTTCTGAAGAGGTTAATACCAAGAAAATTTACACTGAATTTTGAACTCCTAAGTCTGCATTGAGAATAATCCCACCAGTCCTAATGAATTTGTTGTTGAATTCAAACTTTAAAGAGTTTTCCGTCTGTTTTTTTCATTAGCAATGATTATACTTGCATATAATATAAATCTAGATATCTTGCAATTACCAATTCAGGTTAGCTATTTTATTACTTGAATGTCATATGGATGATTTCAACAGAATTAAACTGGTAAAACAATGGAAAAATGCCACCTTTCATGTCTTTTCTGAAACCTACCTTTTCTGCCAGAGGTGTTCCACAGGTCATATGTCCTAAACTCCAATTTCACCAAAAAAACCCAACCCAAACACTTTAAATGTCCTTTCAAGACTTTCTCAGAAACAAGGATTTCCCATCGTCAATAATACATCAGGTTCTTGTGCAAAGGGCAGCCACGGAGGATTCTTGCAACATCAAAAACAAATTCATCCTTGAGGGATCTGTAAAGCGTATTTCAAAATATGTTCTAACCAAAACAAGCAACACACTCATGGCAGAAACATTTTATTGTCACTTCTCAGCCATTAGGTACTTCTGTGTGTAAATGATTTCTTACACTGTTGTTCTACTACCTGAATGTTGTGGTGTTCTCCTCAGTTCCTGAAAAGATGAAAAAGAGGGTTTATTATGTCCCTTTCTTTACATTTAAGACTGATAACTTGATAACGGTTTTGCAATCGCTTTTCCAAGGACAAACAAGGAAGAAAAAACATCCAAATTCATATCACCAACGTGTATGGAGGACTTTGATACCAAACTGGTTTGTCCAATGTAACCTCAAAAGGCACAGCATAAGAATAAGAAAAACATAGCTCTGAAAGTATATGATGTTGGTGTTGGCAATGAGTACTGCTGAACTGCAGAGAAATACAGGATGCTTCTGCTGTTTCCTTTTGCAGAATGCGTTTGCTTTTAGAAGGCTTCTTTAAGGCATTTTCTGCAAATATAAAGTGTGATGTAAATGCGCTGTTTGCTAGTCCGATCACTTGTTACAATTATTTTTTTTTTTTTTTTTTTTCTGAATCAGGAATAATTGTGTCTGACAATGGTAAAGTTACAAGCAATAGTGAAAGGGATTGGGTTTTTTTTAAATTGCAAAGTAGTTCCTACATAGAGATCCAGGCAGTTTGGCACAGGTATTGAGGTAACCTTAAATTAATGTTTATTTATCCTAACAGACAATAGAGCTGAAATATTCCAAGTTGAATTCAGAATTCATGCTTTTACTTTCAGAAGGAATTTGCTTAGCCCAAAACCACAGAATTGATCCCAAAGTCATTACTTATATTTTTCTAATGACAACCCTAACTGGAAGGAATGAGCTACATCATACTATGCTCTAATTCTTGGGGGTATTTAGTATTTAAAGTCTAGCAGCCAGTCTTAAAATATCTCAGTAGTGTATTTCTCCATGGAATAACTTGAATGGGAAATGGTGTGGAACTCTGCACTGAAGTGAACTCAAGCCTTGCCAAAGACAAGATTGTTAGTTCATGACAACTGCAAACATTCGTAGCTTTGTAGCACCTCTGTTCCAAAGTGAACTTCAACTGTCTTAATTTTCTCTGCAGCTGGTGGATTGAATGGCAGAATCTGCAGATTATTTGTATTTGCCTTGGCTGTCTGAAACGTAAGACCTAGACATATGCACACAGCTTATGCAGATCAACTAGGCTGCACACAAGAGGCACAGCTGACATCTCAGTTATCTCCCATAGATGAGCAATCAGCCTTCATACAAGCCGGTCTCCAGGAGGTACCAGAACTTCTGTGTACTCACCACACCACCATCATGAGTCCACTCTCCCCAGACAAGGGCAGCAATAAGAGAATTTTGGCAGGAATCTTTCATACTTCAACCCTAAAAAGACCTCCTTGCCCTTCCATTTTCTGTGGCTTTGCAAGCGTCTTCACAAAAGGTGGGACTCTCTGTGCGCATTCTGCTGTGACCATGAGCAGTGACCTATTTATGAAACCCCAGAGAAACTGTGGCTGCCCTGTATAATAACTTTGAGGAATCTTGCTATGTGTCAGCTGCATCTGTCTGGGAAGTCAGAGTAGAGCCATTAGATCGTATGCAAGAAATCTGCTTTGCATTATCTTCTCTGCAGAGAGAAGCTCCAGTGCCAAAACTGGTTTCCTCAAAACCCATACTTAGCTGCTGCCAATGAAGAATCACCTAAAATCTGTAATTGATCTAGTTTTTCACGCTGATGTACTGCAGGCAATTAAAGTTCTGCTTTTCAGCATGCCTAGAAACATTTGTCAACCAGTCTGAGTCATTCAGAACTTGCTTTCTTTTTTGAGAAGATTTCTTTCAAGAATCGATCCTAACCAAGGCATGACGTGAATACAACAGAACATCAGTCTGCATAAAACATGATCAGAAAGCCGTGGGATAGATGTCCACTTTCAGACAAAGGCTTTATGGTTAGAACACTCAGGCTTGAGCCTGTCCCCAGGTTTCTCCTCTGAACCTGGGAATCTGAAATATCAAACGCACATTTTCCACAGCAGATAGATATCCTTTCTGCCAGCCCAGATACTCAAGTGCACCCAGTGGTCCCTAGAGTTTCATTTTTCCATGGCAAGTGGAAGAGCTTCATTGGAAGAGATTAAACATAATCTCTCCCTTTCTCTCCACTAAACAGTCCTTTGTCCTCTACTTTAAACTCCTTCCTACAACAAGGTGACTCTGACGCTTGCCTATCAGAGGAGCCAGTCTTTGGATGTCTAGAAGCTGGGTGAAAGCCCTACTTAGTTACAGGGGGAACGGCTGATGTTATCTCCTCTTCTGCAGGTGATTATATAAAAATAATTAAAAAAAAAAAAAAAAAAAAAGCCAGCTGTGTTCCTCTTCTGAAGAAAGCCAGCAGGCACCTAATTTGGGTGTTAGGAATCCCAAGGCAACTCCAAGCAAAGGGAGGTTTTTTGCTGCAACCAGCACAAGTTAACTATGCCATGAAGAAAAGTGACATTCGGTTCTCCTCGAGGATTTTAGCCCCAGGTCACTTACTGAAAAATCACTTCACATGTTTCAACTGTGTTAGATATTCAGGACACTCCCAGAAGTGTCCTGAAGCAAGTTTACGCAGAAGAGCACTGGGAAGACAAATCCATCAGGAACCCTAAAGGAGCACCAGGGCTTTCAGACCAACTCACCTTGTCCTATTCTGTCCCTGGTTGAGCTGTTTCGCAGGACCCTCTGCACTGTCCAGTACTGTTGGTGGATATGCCCTGATTCAGACTATAGATCTTTGCAAAACATCAATTGAAACCCCAAATTTGACTGTTACCTACCCACCATACCTGTCACTAGTTTATATTTGGTCTTTTACTTTCTAAGTCTGAATCATCTCTAGACAGAGAGATAAGCTATGCAGAGAAATTTAATGTTTCAAACAGCTTCAATTTAGTGAAATGAGAACTACAGGCCAAACACATAGAAGTAAATTATTTTAGACTGATTAATTGTTTTTCAGTTTAGCATCCCAGTCTTATATTTCCACACAAAAGAGTTGAAATATTGTAATAAACTAATGTAGAAATTATTTTAGAAATTATTTAATGCAATGCCTGTGCATAGACTACATATAACACCTTTTTGCATCTTGCTGTTTGTAAACAGAAATAAGCAATTGTTCATTTTCACAACATAAATTTCCATTTAAAAGCAGTAAATCTGCTTTGCTGTAAATATATTTGGCCAGAATCTATTTTCTCTTTTTTATATTTATAAAAAGGAAACTGTACATATTTTTTTAAAAATAACCAGAATTTAGAACACTTCTGACTAAGCATAGTCAAAGCAAAAAAAAAAAAAAAAAAAAATTGGTTTTTCTTTGTTCCTTGTTACAGAATTTTTTCACACAACTTGTTATAAATAATAAACATTGGTCTCTTTGATACACTTGTTATAAATAATAAACATTCTGTGAGCATGGTGAATGAAAATTAAGACAGAATGTCCACAGGATTCACCATTATTTGTTATGAGATAATAGACTCTTGTTGCGTTATGAATGGGATTTGGCAAAGCTGAGGCATTTGTGGAAAATAAATATTGAGACAAAATGACAAATTCATTTCTAAAACTGGAGATGCTTTCCTTTCCTATACGTTATATTATTTGTTATATTATACACATGATAGAGCTCTTTATAATTTTACCTCATCAAAGTTGGCCCTACAGAATAAGCACTTACTATTTCCACAACCCTAAAGCTCTTTATAAGTTAGCCTTGTATGTATAAGCAGTTCAAACAATAAAACAATTTCTCCAAACACAGACTAGCCCAGTAAGTAAGGGGCAGATAGTGCCTTTAAGACACAGTTTTGTATTGCTGAGGTATGGTCATGCCTGGTTCTTCCCAGAGATTTCTGAAAGTGATTGTGTATCAAAGAGACCATAAACACATCTGACAGACAGATTTATGTCATATATTCTGACTGAAAGGAAACTGCTGTGTCGCAACCAATCAGGGACAATGGTGTCCATAAACAAACAATTACCTTAAGTAAGATTTTTAGCTTCTGTAACTAAGTTATATCCTCTTCTATGAGTACACTCTTGAGCCCCAATTGGATACTAGAACTAAAAGCAGGGGCATAGATTTTCAGAACAATAGGAACTCAGGGTGATAGCTACCACAAGCTGCTCATTTACCCATGCAAACAGACAATTAATTAATCAGATGGTGGCACAAACTTCTGGAGAGATATCTGTATCTTCCTTCAATTTAACTAGAGATTAGCTTCTTGATGTCTCAAGTAACTCTGGTAGATGGTCATTATTTTCCACCAGCTGAAAACAAAGGAGCTATGACATAAGGCTGATGTAGTAAGGTCATATGTACAACATATATGTGTGGTATATATGCGCACACAAAAAAACATGTGATGAAACTCTGAAACCCACCCCTTTTGTCTTACTGTCCACAGGTATTTTTCCTTATCATTACATGAATTTTTTATAAGATGATGGAGGCCTTCACTGTTGATCACCATTTAATGGTGAACCCACATCAGGTGAAGCACAAAATCCTCTGGACTGCTAGCGCTTTATGTGATGGTGTGTTTTGTGGCCTTTAGTCCCATACTTCAGCGTTCATGTTTTATATTGGCCAATTGTTTTGTGCTGTGTAACTAGCTGTAATTTAAAGATCTAAGCTTTATGAAATGAATGAGGTTTGATACATGTCTGATTTTGTTGTCGTTGTTTCTGCAGTGAAATAAAACCTAGAAGTTTTGAAAAATGTCTATAAGAAGACCAAGAAAGAAAAAGTCTACAAGAGATCCACACCTAGAAGTAGCTGAGAATTTTTCTAGCCTAGATGTATGGGGAAATTTGGGAGGAGAAAAAGAAGTCACGAAGAGCGTGTTGATTATTTCTTCTGGTTCCCATTCCCTTGTCTGAATTTTGCAATCAACTGTCGCTAGTGGCATGGTCATTTCTGGTCTATCAGGCCCTTGTGCCTAACATGGCTTAATCAGTAGTCTAAGTTACTCTTTTACTGTAGCAATGAAACAAAAGCAAATAGTTAACAAGTGACTAGGAGTCTTTATAATTGCTGACCTTCAATAGTCTATATAATGTGACTTTAGGCCACTGAGTAATAAATAGACTAGTGTAATATTTACAGACATGTCTGGAATGCAGTGAGTTCCTCTCTTCTCTTTCATGAAGTCATTAATGGTTGTGTGAGGAATCAGACTACCACTGTTCATGTTCCCCCCCGAACGCTTTTATCTCTTGGCAGTTTATGCTGACCTTTTTATTTTGGTTTGATTTGTTGTTCCCTGATCCATTTCCCAAATCTTGGCGTTTACAAACTTTTGTAAGGGGTTAAACATTTTCAGCAAATTGTTCTGTGAACTCATGGATTCCCCAGCCCAGTGATCAGAAGACCGCTTAGAGACAGTGTTACTCAATCAGTTCCTTTCAGGTGGAAAGGACCATGGTGTTTGTACGAATAGAAATTTTCCTACTGAAAGTACACTACTCTCCCTCTTTCCCACTCCAGCAGCCAGTTTCCACTGCTTTGAAATTCTGAACACTGAAGCAAACGGGGAAAAATAGGAAGTTTTGGAGTGCAGAAATGAAAACACATGGGGGAACAGTTTTTTGCTTTCCTTCTTTCTTTGTCTCTAAGACAAAATATGAATATAACAGTGGACTCTGAAGGCCCCAGCCTTGCAGAAAGAAGCAATGATCTTTGGTCTTTGAGCTGTGTTGAGTACAGGGATTTACTTACAAGAAGAGAGAAGAGATTATTTCCAAAAAATAATAATCAGTAGTTTTGAAAAAGCAAAGCATATTAATAACATTGTAAAGTTCCATTAAAAAGTTTAGTAATTGTTTGCAGCTGCCCATTAAAGCTATTTCCTTTAAATCCCGTGGCACTGAAGGCAAAAGGAAAGAGTCTTTATGCCAATTTTTGTGCATCATACTATTGGATATAAACCCCTCTACTGTGGTCCCCAAACCATTTTTGGCTTGTTTCTGGTTTATTCCAAATACAGGCAATACACACAGACACTCTAATGTTCCAAACAAAAAATAAAATCATGAAGAATTAAAGGAATTTACAAAAAATGGTTTAAAACCCTGACTAAAAAAAAAGGAGAAGTACTGTTGGAAGTGCTTAGTACTGGACAGTCCATGAAATAAATAATCTGTATCTGCATCAGGTCATGCCTACTTTGCAAAGGTAGAATTAAGCTTGGGTAGACTCCTTGTCATATGATACCACAGTCTAAGTCAAAATCTGTGATTTAGTATCTATAGGGATTTTCATTCCAGCTTGTAATTTGCTTTGATTTTGTACGTATGACGTGTTGCACTATGCCTCTGCAAAGAATTTCGCCCATGGGTATATTAAAGAAATGTTGCCCTCAGCTAAACTTGTTTACTTTGTAATATTTACATTTTGGAGCTAAATTTGATGTTCAGTATAATGCTTTTAACTTTTACATAACTATTCCTTGGTCTAATTACCTGCATGGACCTCACTTCCTTGGAAAACAACAGCATTAATTAAGTAAAAGTCTAAGGCACTTTGAACACGGCCAAGAGACGTTGGATCCCAACAACATCTATTTTCCAAGCACTATGTGGAATGGAGAGTGAATGGAAATTTTTTTTTAAGGAATTTCTCTGTGAGGTCAGTACAAAGGCGATTATCACACTTGGTTATTTTTGCACAATAGCAAATAAGGAAATGTGAGAAATCTGTCTCATGTTATCATCTTCCTCTGATATTGGACAAGCTATTCTTGGCTTAGTTCAGCAATTTCTTTCCCTTCCATTCCCACCCCCTTCATTTCTGCACATGTGCAATAAATATCTGTGAGAAGGCAATGACACATTTCTTGCTTCGGACCCATTCTTTTCCCTTTTTAGGGAAAGCTGCTCTCTAGAGGACTCAGCAAGTGTCAGCATGTTAATATTTATTTGCACTTTTTATAGAAAAAACAATTTTTTTAGCACTATAACATTGCTGTCTAGATGAGATTGTCAGATACAGAGAGAACTCAGACTGCAATTAAAAACCAATTTAGTCCTGCCTAAATTCAATCTACTTTGCCAAATGTTTCTGTCTGACAGAACAAAACCACTGCAGATGATATACAGCAAGGAGGAAAAGAGCAGAGATACATCTTATGCAAAGACATCTTCAGCAAAGGAAGGGAAATAGCTGGAATCTTCTGAAAAATAGTATGTTGTTTGTGGAGCTAGTCAATGCACTTTGAGATTTCTCTGATGAAGTGATTGGGATGACACAAAAAATCAACAGTAGAGACTCAGTTAAACAAATATTTCATAGGAAGAATTTATCATTGTGTCTCACAGAATCTGAGCAATACCTCTTGTTTGGTTACTGCTCCAATATTGGTCATGCCTGGCAAGTAGTACTTCCATTTCAGGTTACCACACAGTGCTCTCATTTCCCTGTTACTTTTCATTGCAGTATCCCAATAACAAATTTATCATTTTGTGTATTGTAATCATACACATGCATTTGTAAAAGAGAAATATATACAATCCAGCTTACATCTCCCATAGACAAAGAGATTAGTTTTGCTACACAGCTTTGCGTTTTTCCAGGAAATATTTTTACTTCCTTTACTACAAATACTACTATAAAAATTACTCTGTTTAAATATACAAGAAAGAAAATGAACAGTGCACAGAGTAGGTGCTTGCACAACCTGGAGGAACATAGCACAAGAGACAGAAAAGACACATAAACAGCAGAAACGGAGGAGTAAGAGAAGAAGGATGAAAAACCATGACAAAAGGAGAAGCAAAATGTAAGCCAAGGCTTCCATTTGATGTAAAAATTTTATGTAAAAAACATTATATGGTTTCCAATGTGTTTCTACTTTGCAATATGTATTTACTTCTTCCTTTATCTACTTAATTTCTTAGAAGGCTTTTGTTCGCTACTTTCCTCTTTAGCAATAAAGACAAAGTGCTCTGCTGTAGCCTGTGACATTTCTTTGTGGTACATGTCTGCTCACATGCTGAAAGTACCCTTGTCATGTGCAGAGATGTTAGAACCGCACTTCAGTTTCCCTGTGATAATCCCACAACAGCTGGTTTCCGCCTTGCAACCCATAAGGCATTTTGTTGGTTTGCTCGCTTTAGCTGCATCATCTGCAGCAGTGCAAAGTCTTCCTTTTGGACCTGAGTTGCTGGGACCTCACTCTGTTCCCCTTCAAAGCTGACTATCGTTTTTGTACCGTGACTTGGCTTTGAATATATTTCTTGATTAAGCCCTGGATGTCTTTTAGTCTTTCTCTTTGAACTACAGCAATTTAACATTTCATGTTTCCTAGGAAACACACAAGTGCACCCAAAATCAACACATGACTCCATCTTTACTCTAGTCCAGACCTTTCATATTCTATTAATTCAGTTTTGAAATGACAAATTTGGATAATTTGAGATGAATTTAAGAAGCTTTGCTTGCAGTGTTTGTATTTTCCTGTTCTCAATGTTAGCATGGTAATGTCTGTTTCTTAGTTTGCTCCCCCAATTTCTTTCTTATTTTTTTAAATACTTGAAATCAGAGACCAAGTCTTTGGTTGGTTCTAAATTTTCTTCCAGTTCTCTTATTTTGGAAGGGTCTTTTGAATGCTGTCACTAAAATTTCTTCCTCTTTCCCTTGTTTGACTTACTTAGGACGCAAAGCAGCACCTGTTCTGCTGTCTGCTAAGCTTAGCAGACACCTCTAGAGACATCACTGCATTTATCATATACAAAAATCAACTAGCTTTTAAAACAAAGCAAATACCCTAAAGTTTCAGCTCATCTTCATAATAATTCATGCAAAGATGCACTCTTCAACTGCCCTTTCCTCAAAAAAAAAAAAAAAACCAACTAAAAAAACCAACCAACCAAACAAACAAACAAAAAACCCCAAAACAAAACAAAAAACCGCTCTTCTCCTTTCCTTCCAGTGGTTTCAAAAATCACAGTTTTCCGTTTACCTATATTTTACAAGCAGAGGGAAAATGACAATTCATTATATTTTCAGTTCTACTGTACCATGCTCTAAGTGACTTATCAGACTCCCAGGATTCTTTTTACTACTATATTGGCCACTCCAACAATTAACTTACTCCATCACTGTTATCATCATGAGAAGAACCACAGTTCTGAATGAGCTCAAAGGTCTCACTATCTTACCTCCAACAGTGGCCGTGAGTGTATGCCTGAGGAAGAGTATAAAAAAAAGCAAGCTTCTCACTACTACTCTCCTAGCTTCCCATACTTTTCACCTCAGGATCTTCTTGGGCTGGATGTGGTTTCCACATACTTAGTAACTCTTTGTGGATTCTTTCACCTTGAACTTGTCCAGCCACCCCTTAAGCCCAGGCAAGCTCCTACCTACCACACCATCCTTTGGCTAGGAGGTGTGTGGTGAAAGGCTGAGAGACTTGGGGTTGTTCAGCCTGGAGAAGAGAACACTCCGGGGAGAATTTATTGTGGCCTAGAAAGATGAGGAGAGACTTTTTATCAGTGCTTGTTGCAATAGAATGAGGGGTAATGTTTTAAATTTAAAAAGGGGTGATTCAGGCTGGTTGTGAGGGTAGTAAAACACTGGAACATGCTTCCCAGACAAGTGGCAGATGGGCATTCCCTAGAGACATTCAAGGCCAGGCTGGATGTGGTTCTGAGCAATTAGATCTCATTGAAGATGTCCCTGCTCATTGCAGGGGGATTGGACTAGATGACTCTTGAAGGTCCCTTCCAACCCAAACTATTCTGTGATTCTATAATTTTATGACCTTCTCTTGTCTGAGCTTACTTTCTGCCAACCTCACTTGAAATTCTTTGTTTCTTCTACTTTTGTCATTCCTTTCATGATTTTATAGTACCTCCCAGCCATCTCTTTTCTACACCAAAGAATGCTGGAGTACTAAGAAATTCCGTTATTTTTATGACAAAAGATGCACACTTTTGAATATCGAATAGCCTACATGTATGGGAATTGAGTTTGCCCCTGAATGTAAATTCCCTTTAGCTACCTGTAGAAGTTCATCGCTTCTGCACTCTGAATCCGTCATGTTTATATTCAACTTCCTTGACCCAATGTACATACTTAGAGTTGGCCTATAATTATCTATGTTTGCTGCTAAAGCCTTACTGAATAAAAAATATATCTATAGTTTTCTAGCAAGCAAATACAAGCTCCATTCTGTGGTTTCAGTGTGAATTAACTTAATTTACAATGAAAAGTTTAAGGATGAAAAGAAACAAACCCACCAATAATCTCCAGGATGAAAGACTACAGTATCTCTCATGATCAACACGAATTCACAGTAAGCAGATTCTCATATGCACATGCAGAATTTAATTCGATGCAGTGTAGAAAACCAATATCCAAATAATTACATCATTACAGATTCACAAATAACATCTTGACTGAGGCCAAAATTTCTGCCCTGTACAAGTGGCCAGTGTTCTGGCTGAAGGAGAGCTACACCCAAATGTAGAAGGGCTAAATTTGACTCTTCCTGTCTGCAGGGAGCAAACTGGACTCCACAATGCTCCTTCAGCTGTGCTTGCCAACAGCTCCTCAGGCAGAAGGTTTTTTAGCATCAGTAAATTCTAAGTTGCGAAATTGAGTCTTACCATATTGTTTTAGTAATGTAATTGCTTGTAGTAGTCTAATCAACCCAGATTCATGGCAAACACAGAATTATCTATTCCATTTGTACACTACACCCTAGATGACACATTTTATCTAGCTGTAGAAACACATAACTGAAAGCTTTGGAATAATCCCAAGTATTATCTGATCCACCCAGTTGCATTCATCAGGATTTATTTCTACACTTATCTCCCAAAGGCTTTTTCTCCCCTACTTTTGAATACCACTCAGCTGATGACTGGCACCGTCCTGGCTACACGGTACTTGCAGAAAAGTCTTTAATAGGATTTCAGATATGCCCACAAGGAGAATGCCATCTGTACCATGTGATACTTGCCTCCTTATGCAATAGAAATAATGACAGTCTTAACAATACTAATTACTTTTTCAACATAACCATCAAAAGAGTAATGTAGTGTAGGGTGCAGGTGCAGGTACTGTTACATGAGACATTTTCCTACCTGTCATTGCCCACAGAAGGGTCCTGCATGGGTACTGACACAACTACAGACCAGCCAGAATTCCCCACCACAGGGAGACTAAGCCTAAATTTTGAAAACTGGAGCCCATGAGGCAGCAATATCCATACAGCTCTGCTACCCAATACAGAAGCCCTTTATATTGTATCCACAGAGCCTTTCCCGCAAAAGCAGGTGGATTTGCACAAGATTTATGATACTGTACAGAGAAACGAGGAAACCTCAAAAGTATCTCCAGCTTCTTAAGAAAACTCAAAAATTTGCAGCCTCCTTACCATATCAAAATCTACTGTAAAGCTCCATCAAAAAGTTGTGCAGAAGGCTCCAGCAGCTTTCACAGGCACAAAGATCCCAGAACTAGTCACAGGTAAGTAAGTATCATGCTAATACTACTCTACTGTGCTCATGATGGATAAGTCAGTCCACCCTTACTCTAGGGAATGCAGCTCATTTAGGCACACCCTCCAGCTGAGTCAGACCTACCATAGAATGCAATAGGTTCCCCTCTTCTTCCCAGGCTATAGATGGCATTAACCCTTCCTTTACCAATAATGTGCCAATTTTTCTTTCATCTTCAGTTGTAAAGATTTTATAGAGAGACAAAGAGGTAAGCCCTCTCTGAACAACAGAAGCTGTAGACACAGGTCTTTGTAAGTATAACTTGTGCTTAAACGCAGAGGTTCACCAGCATGTTGGCAGACAAATGGAAATTGGTTTTGCCCTGACAACTACCAAGTTAGAAACAAATGAATAACCACATCTGTCCAGACCCTATTCACTTTTAAGCTGTAAGGTTTTTTCCCTTCGGTCACATAGCCGATTCATTTTTATGAGATCCATCTACGCAGCTTCTTCCTTGTTTTCCTATTACATCAGATTATAGCAGGATTTCCTTTCAGTATGTCAATTACTTCTCTGTATGCACTATTAACCGAATGCAGATTAGATCTTCATTGACATACATGCAAAAGATCACCCTGATAGGCGACACGTAGGATGAATAACAGTTAAAAAATTAGTATAAAATACCAAATTAAAAGTAATAACTGTAGCTACTGATGGAATTAAATGAAACACACTGATTATAATTGTTTATTATAAAAACAATTTATCTTGGTATATTACAGAAAAGTTCATCTACTTAATCTCATTTACTATTGAATTTCAGCCACTAATTATATACATTAGAAGAATTGCTTTCTTATTATGCAAATACATTTCCATTTGAGATCACTGATTCTTATTTAAATTATACTGACCACTAAATACATCTTCCTTGCATATCTATACTAATTTGTCTTCATTATCTGTGTAGGTGCACTATAGTTCTCTACATACACATGAACACATGCATTCTTGCACTTAATCATGTCACTTCAAGTAATACAAGTTTCCAAGCATATAGTTAGATACTTTGGGCCTTTTTTCCCATTAGGAATGCGCCTTTTGACAAATAGAAAAGCAACAGAAACACGACTTGCAACACACTGAAAATAGCCAGTTTATAATCAATGTTGTCTAAGTCAATTCTCCTTGAAAGAAAAGAAAAATATTCACGAGTTAGATGATTCAGAAATTTGGAACACTCAGTTCCCTATATTGGCACAGCTGTAACACTGAACTGCTAAAGAACAAATATCCCTGTGTCATAGTTATCTTACTGAATTCTCACTTCTCCATGAACTAACTTTAGTCTCAGTCCTGGAAGTGCTACAGTTCCCAGAGCTAGTCAAATTCATAAAGCTGCACATGTAAGAGTGCGACCTAACTAGCTTGGACCAAATTCTGAGATCTGTCTTCACTGGGTCAGGGAAACATTCAAGGCGGATCTTGAATGTGTCTCCTCCATTCTAGCACTGTGGTGGGAATAGTCTAGCAGGAGGTAACGCGTGTCCATTATATTATCTGGTAGAGGTCCTCCAGCTCCCCAGCAGAGAAATTCTGCCACCCACAGACCATCCATGGCCCCCAGAAGAAGGGAAGGTGTGCTGAGGTGAGGGCCCAGAAACCAGAGAAAGAGAAAGTGGAGTCCCACAGAGAAAATTATAGACCCACAACAAAATTAGATGATTTGAGAACATGGAAATAATGTGGAATAAGTGAATACTGGGAAAAAGCCCTTCTTGTCCCTACACACAGCCTCCACTTATCCCAGTTATACCTAGCTTAATGGTTTCACTATACTTTGTGGTATTGCAGTACTTTTTTGGTGTTGGTTTTGAAAAGAATTCAAGTATATAGCTCATGATGACAATGTACTGATTTAGCAGTAAATCAATTTACAGAGTCTGTCTTAATTTCAACTTCTCCATGCAGACAAGCCATGGGCCCCAGAGTTTGTCTCGTACCCTTGGTGGAATTAATTATTAGATACTTGGATAGCAATGGAAATGCTTCCCTAGAGTCAGTAGGCTGGAAAGAAATAAGTAGAGGCAGTAAATGGAAGGCCACTTTACTCCCTGCTCATCTTTTTTCTTTACTTCTGACATGGGCTAGAGCAGCTGCAAAATTGCCTACCACGTATAGTAAAGGACCTTGCTTTTCCAGCCTGACACCCGGGTAGAAGTGCGCAGGAGTGCAAGAAATGGGCTCCTCTTGAGGAAGTTGCACTGTGTAAAACTGCAATTTGAAATACAACACACTTCCCTCTCTAAGTTTTTGTATTTGTGGACTTTTTGCTATATATATAAAACAGAGGAGCCCCTGTCAACTTCTATTTCCAGTTCCCCATTTCGGCTACAAACCCCTGTTTTCAGAGTCTGGGTTTCAGGATATTTTTGCTGCAGTGAACCTGGATGTTCTTGTCAGAAAGCTGGAACTGATGTGGTTTTGTCACCTCATGCAAGAAGACAACAAATAAAATTAAGTCTTCCAATACTCTTTCAAAAACTCTTTCAAATACTCTTTCATACTTCTGCAAGTGACAAGATGATAACAGCAAACAGCAAAGATGCATTATCTACAGAGCAGATACGCTATTCTTCTTTCATACAACCTGCAAGTGTACATCATCCTATGCCTGGGAGAGTTACGCTGTCATCACAGTCCTGCTGTGGTGTTGTCTCTTCTGGAACTACAGCTCACTAGTAGTAATTCAGATAGAAATCTGGGGAGTATCTTTAAGGAATTAGACTGAGACCAGTGACAGTATTTGACATTCAGACGCCACAGCCAACAGCATCAATGGCAGCTTGCAGGAGGGATGTTTCATGAGCTGTCGGTGTTCTGGACCAGCACACCTGCAGTGTTGCTCAGGTTCAGTTTTCAACTTGCCCCAGCATCCTTGGCCACCACAAACTTTTCAGATGGAAATACGTATGCAAGCCACAATCTTTGCTGAATTTGAATGTCAGGTGAATTCAATTGCAAGCCAGTTTTGAGCTCCTGTAGCTATACTATGGATGCAGCTTGTAACTCTCTAGTTTGCAGGGGAACAATTAGATTATTATACCACATAACAGCAGCTCTGACAACCCATGTCTTGTCCTCTCTCATCACACTCCCCAAGCTTTTCAAATCCCAAGTATTGTGGATTTTAGCCTTTTCTGTGCCTCCTAATTCTTCTAATTTTCCCTCTGCTGCTGGCCTTATAGTGACTGAAAGTTCTCTTTCCTATTGGAATGACATCCATATAACATTTTTGTTGTCCATAATTTGTACCATGCATTCTGCCTTGTCATGTTATTCAGTTTTGTGTACTGAGATGTTGGGAGTGCAACTCTCATAGTTGCTCACACCTGTCTGGACTGTTAAGGACCCGCTGTTAGGGTACGGAGGTACTTTGCTGATGAAGAATGGCAGCAAATAACATGGCTTTCTGAAACATCTCATCCTACTTATAACAAGAGGTCCAAATCTTTGCTCAGTTCTCTAGCCCATACCAAAAAAAAAAAAACCAACCCATTAAATAGGTAGCTACGTAGTTGCAATGGGCACTGTATTTTGAATTGTTAGTGGAACTCATGCCAAAAAAACTCATGATGCACATAGGCAAATCCAAATATCACAACACTTTTAACATATCCCTACAGTTTTATCAGGGAGATACGATAGCACGGCTGCTCTGCACAGGGCAGCGAGCAGGGAGCTGAGGCAATATCAAGGCTGGTAAAAGTGTAGCCTTGTGACAGGGGCCCAATAGTGCAGTTCCCAAACAAGATGAACAGAGCAGATCCAATGGCAGCAGCCAGGACCAACCACAGCCCACTGACTGCTGGACACATCTGTAGGGATAAGGCCGGTCTGAAGCAAAGCCAGAAAATCAGACTGGTGAGGCAAGGTGAGGATCAGGAGACCATGAGGTGAGCCCAGCACACCTGAAGTGTGACTCAGGTGAGGACTGAGGGCAAGGGCCTGATCCTGAACATGGCTTCCAGGCTGAGAGCTGCCCAGTTGATATTTCTGACTATCAGTTGTTTTCACAGCAGCTTGATCCAAGGTTACACAGCTGTGTGTATTAAAGCTGGCCTTGAAGATGCGTTGGGAGAAAAAATTTCTTCCTAGGATCTGAGAAAACATTTACAGCGCTAGTTTCTGTGGGCTATCACTGAAGAAGGCTTTTTTTTTTCAGTACTGGTCTCCGCACAGCTGCCCTGGACCATGCAGGATGATACAAATGGGGGCAAACGACTAGACCCTGGGATTCTGCCAGGCTGCAATAGTTTGGCATTTGTAGAATCATAGAATCATAGAATGGTTTGGGTTGGAAAGGACCTTAATATTATCTAGTTCCAACCCCCCTGCCACGGGCAGGGATGCCTCACACTACACCATTTCACCCAAGGCTCTGTCCAACCTGGCCTTGAACACTGCCAGGGATGGGGCATCCACAACTTCCTTGGGCAACCTGTTCCAGTGCCTCAGCACTCTGACAGGGAAGAACTTTTTCCTTCTATCTAACCTGAACTTCCCCTGTCTAAGTTTAAACCCATTACCCCTTGTCCTATCACTACAGTCCCTGATGAACAGTCCCTCTCCAGCAGCCTTGTAGGCCCCCTTCAGATACTGGAAGGCTGCTCTGAGATCTCCATGCAGCTTCTCTTCTCCAGGCTGAACAGCCTCAACTTTCTCAGCCTGTCTTCATATGGGAGGTGCTCCAGCCCCCTTATTATCCTCGTGGCCCTCCTCTGGACTTGCTCCAACATCTCCAAGTCCTTCGTATGTTGAGGACATCAGAACTGTACACAATACTCCAAGTGTGGTCTCACGAGAGCAGAGTTGAGAGGCAGGATAACCTCCCTTGACCTGCTGGTCACACTCCTTTTGATGCAGCTGAGGACACGGTTGGTTTCTGGGCTGTGACCGCATACTGCCTGCTCATGTTCAGCTTCTCATCGAGCAACACAATTGCAACATCACCAGCACAGAGTCTGTCACTGGTAAATAGAAATGTGAAAATGTACAGAGGTTCTTTCCATGCAATGCCCCCACTGAATCTCAAACTACACCCTCAATACGCCAAAAATCTACAGAAAAATGTCTAACACACCTTTGAACAACTGCACTAGAGAGACCTGCTACCTTTTGGCAGGTGTCCTTCTGAGAGAACTCCATTCCTAGAAGGAAGTAGATGCACAAATTCCCCATAATTTGTATTACTAATTTATTATTATCTGGCTATTTTTTTCGCATAAAAGCTACATTCATTTTCCAGACAACAACAGGAGAAGAGATCTTAACCAACACAAAAAAATAAAAACATAGCAATATTTTAAAACTTGTGTTTCAAAATATCTTTTTCTACTGGGGCTTTTTGTTAAGGATAATACACAAATACTGTGGCACTTGTGAGAGGAATATGGAAGCTGACATAGAAGGTGTTTTCTATGCTCAAAACAGATCATATAGTCTGGATAGCCTCTAATGAGTTAAGCGGCAAGTAGATAGATAACTTCTAACAGCTAGTGCTGTCCTGTATCCTGATTGTTTGAATGTGTTGTGAAAAATGTAAAGACATACTTAGAGAAGGTTGGAAAGAGAAGGCAAAAACATGCGAGACATGAAGACAGGCCATTATGGCATAGAACTGCTGCCTCCTTTGGAGCAGTACACAAGGTATGTATGGATGGTGGGGGAAGATCTCAGTCTAGCACAGGCTATATATGTTTAAAATAGGGACTCATAGGATCACCTGAAGACATAGCTCATATCAGACAGGCAACAGAGCCATTCCTACAGTAGTCCTTCTAACAAGTATTAAGAACATTAACGTGCATTATCACTCCTGTGTCAGACCGCCTACTTAAACTATGTTCCTTAAAGGAGCTGTATCAGTGACCTATCTGTGAGTTTTCAAATTGTGACTATCAAATTTCTCTGAATTATGGAGAAATTCCATCCTTATAGAAGAAGGACATGTTTAAAAAGGTCTGTCCTGTGTTTTGCATGGGACACTGTTGCAGCAAACTCTTTGTGCCCTTCACCACCTTGCATTCTCTGATTCACAAGGCTACCAGCTGTGTGAGATTTTGAGACTGTCGGTATCTGTATTTGTCTCAGATTCCTTAATGTAAGATGACAGCTTAAGGTAAGAAATCAGATGAAGACAAATATTTATTTGTTGTTTATAATTTTATATTTGTTTACTTTTGGAATTTTAAATATTATGAGTTTGTGCCTGAAAAGTCATTACAAAACTGAGTTACTTAAAATCTGAACTTGTCCAATTTTTTAGCTCATAACCAAGGCTAAACACTTTGTAACTTCTAGATTCTGGGATTCTAGAAGGCTGAAGTGGCGCAGGCACTTTATGGAGTCTTGTGAAAGGGCAACACCAGAAAAAGTCAGAAAATTTATGACTGCTGTTAAAAGAGTCCTCACATAGCAACTTCAGCAGGGGAATGCAATCCACCCTTGAGATCAACTCTGTTGCAAATGAAAACAAAGTTTCCAGAATCGCGGTGCTGCAGAGGACCTTAAGTCCAGGCTGCTACACTCACAGACAACAATGTAAAAGAGTCCTTTAGTCCAGAAGGGTCCCCACAAACCACAAAATACTGCCCAACACCCTGTAACAAGCCTACGATCTATGGTGAGAAAGACCAAAACCCACAAAGACTCCAGTGTGTCACAGGAAGAGGGCAGAAAAGATCCAGCTTACCACCGACATCTTTGGCCTCTGCAGAAGCAGTACTCCTGGGAGATGAATATTTTGTGAATATGTCTTGGGTTGTGCCTTATTGATTGACAATTGCTGCTTAAATAAATTTCCACTAGTGCTAGATACCTAAAGTAATCTATAAAATGAGCCCAAATATTGTATTTCATTAGGAAGACAAAATTAAATAGCCATGAGTCCCTAAAATTATTTGCTTTTTGTCTCAGGTTTGTCAGCTACCACTCTGTTGCTTCCCAAAGGAGCTCTACATTAGCAAACATTAAATGTGGATACAGGTATTGATATTATACTGAAGTGTCCTTCCCCATATGTAGCAACTGAAGACAGCATTCTTCAGCCTACGCTACAAACTGTATTTGTGAAAACCAATCAGAAAATGTGTTTGAGAGACAAACCTGTGATTTTCCTTTTCTATTTTAAAGCTCCCAAATTTGGAGTGAAGCCTAAATTTTGATTTTACCTTCTCAAAATATCCTATGAGCATCTGGTTGGGTTGGTGGTTAGTTTGTTTCTCTGCTTCCTACATGATAAATGATAGCCATGGTCACATGCAACCTAGCACATATTTTTATTGCATTTGCAAAATAAAGGCAACAACAACAGTGGCAACAAAAGTTTGATGCCAGAGAGATGTAGAGCCAATTTGGACTTGGCAGGCAAATGTTATTTTAAAAGAGGTCTGACAGACCTCCCAAAATATAACAAATATGGCATCAGAATATGCTGAAATGGGAATTTTGGTTTGTTGCAAAATTAGAGTATATTATTTTCCCTTCATTGCAGTTTTGCTGTCTAGTATATAGCCTATTTTCTTAAAAAACTCTGAATCCTGCTGTTCTCAGTAGGAGGTGCATATTATGGCACTGCTATTGGAAGTCTTACTTAGAATGACTGAAATATTTTTGCAGGGTGTCAACTTCCAAGTCATCATTAATGTTTACAGTCTCAATAGCAGCTTGCATTGCTATAGTAACCCTTGAAGGAATATTCCTAACAGAAAACTAAAAGAAAAGGAAGCCACATTTCTACCAAACACTCATAATACAGGGAATGTTCCTGGGTTATTTCAGTAATTTATATTTTGAACAACGGTGACCTGAAGAAAAAGAGGGCCTCTCATATTAGCAAATCGGGTTTATATACTGCTGCATGATGGGATGTGACAGAACTTGGATAGATGCCCCCTCTTAAAAAATATAACTTCTGTCAGCTCCAATTGAAGCAAGTACGAGAAGGGGGCTAAAGAAAGTAAGGCTTCTTGCCAACAAACTGTTTTGTGAGGAATTCTGTGGCTATTAGTACAGAAAATAAGTCTACAATGCTCTTTCTACATATCTCTAAGCCAATTTATAGAAAACAAAGCTATCTTCTGAGTATTTAGTGCCATGCACTGTACGGAGGTCATTGATATAGCAGTTTATGGACTACAGCGTAACTTCATTCTGTCAGCGGGAGCTACAGTATATGCAGTAACAATTTTCCCAAGCAGAAGCAAGTTGTGTTAAAACTCATACATTTTAATGTCAGTCAGATTTATGTAAATGAATTTGTTCAAAGTTTCTCTAATATTTTACACTGTTTATCAAAAATCCAAATTTATTTCGCAAAGCAGTAGTCCAGTAACTTCCATTAACTAGGCAAATCAGTAATCCATTTTACAAACCATTTGTCTCCTAATAACAGCAGTGTGTTCTTATCTTTGAGGCTGTGTGGAATGCTACAGCATGTTCTCAGCTTTGCCAAATCATAATCATTTTATGACTTTGCAAATATCTTTTAACCATGTTTTACAACAGTTATGACAAAGGGAAACACAAAAGTCTAATTTGACTTGTAAAAATATTAGACTCTGAAAAGCAGTAAGAGGAATCTTTGTATAAAAAAACTAAAAAAAAAAAACCCTTTAGTAAACAGGAAGTTTAGAGGAATGAGGGAAGTCTGAGAAGTAAGAGTCATATCCTGATGCTGATCTTACAAGTACCCTACAAAATTTATTTAGTTGAACTCAGAAAATGGCTTTGCCCCAACTTTCCTACCAGTTTGAGTAAAGGCAAACTAGCATGGTCAAAGCCACAAAGTGAGCTTCAAAGTTTCAAGACCTCCAATGCCTAAGATGTAAACATTTCAGATGAAACAGGAATCATCTTAGGCTATTAATGCTCCTGAAGACAAGTCATAAAACATCTGTTTTTTTCAGATATTCAACCTACAAAATGGGGAGATTGAGGCTGTGGAGCCTGCATATTTCAAAGCAATCATATTGAACTATTCTGTTTCTTGTCTTTTGTACTCAGCATTGTCAAGCACGGATCTTCAGGGCCCAGATGCACTCCCACGAAATTGATATTAATTAAAAGAGCAACAGAGCCTCCATTTTCTCACATATGTCAGGAACATATACTAGAAACTTGCATAACCATCCTCTATGTCCCTTTCCATGAACTAAAACCAAAGACATTAACTCTGAGTGAAATATAAAGACTTTAGATGACAGTAAGGATGGGTCAACCTGAACAAAATATTATTAGCCAAATTCTGTAAATTTTAGAATAAATGTAATTACATATATATGGGAAGAAGTGGTCTCCAAATGCACACCTGACATTGATGTGTTTGTTCGTGAAGGCTGGTACAAAGCTCGCATTTGATAAGCTAATGCCAGAGACTGACAAACTAAAGAAAAACAAAAAGGAAGAGGCAACAACTTCACTGTTGTAGCACTTCATGATGTGCTACTGTAAGTACCACTTCATGATGTGCTACTTACAAAGTAGAAAAGAAAGATGCAAAAATAGGAGTTGCCAACAAGGCAGCAAGGCTACCATGAAGGCAAGGAACTCCTACAAGAAAAAGCTATTCTAGAAAATATGGATGAACGACAACCAGACAATTCTAGCTAGAGATGTAGTTCTAGAAAATCAGGGAAAAGAGAACCAGAAAACAAGCAAAGGTAGCAGGTAGCACATGCTGTCTTCTGTGAAAAGAGCAGGAACAATTGTAAGAAATGCTGAGAAGCAATCAAAGTGAGAAGAAAAGCATAATGAAAGGTAAAGGGCACAAAGAGGATTAATTCTTCTCCTTAGAGCACATGTCACATGACTAATATCTAAATACTGTGAATGTATTACTAATTTTCTACAAGTTATCACCTCTGTTACCTCAAGCATGTTAAAGTGTTAATGGGATTAAAAGTAGGGAAGAACACATTTACCCAGGGCACTGTTAGCAGAAGGCCTCTGTTCAAGCAGATTAATTTCAGTATTTGCGTAGGACACCTGAGGTCTGTGCCCACTTTGAATCTGAAGTCACTCTGTAGAATAAACTACACCTCTGAACCGCACTCTGTCTAAGTTCAGGCAATAAAAGCAACTTACTTATGAACATTTTTTGAATGTATTTGTACCACCTTTTGAGTATTGTTACATAAATATGCCTGGTCTGGTCTTTCAGAGCAGCATACTACTCTAAGGTGCACTAAATAAATCAGGATGGCTTACCCTACATAGTAAACACGATTTGAGGAAGATTTCTGAAAGTCCATAAACACAGAAACACTGTAATCAAAGTAGTTCATTACAGACGATAGGAGAAAGAACTGTATGTATTTCTTTTTCTGGATGACTGATCCCAACAGTGTTGTTTCCTGGCTTTGACCATTTCTGAGCTAAAAACAAATCTAACGTCACAGTCTCACACAGATGTAGCTGACACCTTTCAGACAGTAAGATTGTATTTGTTTGGGCTCCTTAGTTACGTACTCATTTACTTGGCCAAATTCAAAGCTGAGGTTTAATTCTTAAAATTTCAGATAAAGTTATATTATCTCAGATTCCCTTCTGCTCTACCTACTTATAACTACAGAGACAATCTTTGAAAATGTGATAGAACCCATATTGTCAAGGATGTCTACACCTGATTATGCCACATCAAAAAAGATTCTATGGCTTTTAATACATTCTTCTGGATTTGCTTAGATCTAAATTGTGTACAATGTCTAAATTATGCAGCTCCTCTTTACACATCACAAGGGTTAAGGGAAAGCTTTCATGTTGATGCATGTAGACAGGGAATTGTACAGCACACCAAAGACAGGTTTCAATTAACTGAAAGGAGTAAGTCTAAGTTTATAAAACTATTTAAACACCTAAAAGTCAAGGCATTTTTAGCAGAATTTGCAAATGTCTAACTCCATTTAACAATCTGTACAGGTTAGGAATGATGGGCCAGAACCCAGAAGAGGCTCACATGTTTGGATGCTAAATATTATGAAGCCCAAAAGTCAGCCACCAGCTGTGGACTCAAAAAACAGAGTCAGAACATATAATGCACACAAACAGAAGGAGCTACAGCCAGCCAATGTGAAACACTGCCAAGAGGGATACATCTGAAATTCTCTCTCTTTTCTGGACATAGCACCTCTCCAGGGAAGAAGCACAGTGTGGTCAAAATCCCTGCCTGTATGCAAGAATGTATGTGCACAAGCACTGTCATCCAGGCCACGGATTCTGGCCACTCTTCCTGCAAGATAGAAAGTGGTTGCCTCCCACCATTTATAGAGTAGCCTAATGGTCAGAGAACATGGATTTTCTTCATCTCGCAGCTGTCAAACAAAATACTGTATTTATTTATTCAACATGTGTGTGGGCAGCATCCTCTTTCAAATGATATTGCCTACCAGCATATTTTTTTCTCAGACAAATTCATGCTCCTGGTTGACCATACCAGTGACCAAGCACTGGCTTTCACTGATGGAAATGTTACTGCTGCTCCAACTAAAATTTGCTGGCCATTGAGCCAAGCACAGCCATGCTAGGAACAGAGGCACTATTGTAAGCTGCGTACCATGGCCATGTTGTGTGGCAAAAAAGGATGCCTACCCTCCATGCCAGCACACATCCACAGTAAGGCCTGAGGCAAACTATGGCTGCAAACCAGAGGAGATATGAAAAACTGCCGAATGACTCCACAATGTGTCTCTTGTTTTGGAAGCCTGTGTTGTGCTGATGACCACATCAGACAGGTAGAACCTCAAGGCTGGAGAACTGCAGCACTATAATGGCAAAGCATGAGCTTCCAGTCCTAAACATCACTATCTCCTGCTGAAGTTTCTCTGGCAGAGGGTAAAGTACTATGGGAAGACATCCTTTCTCAGCCACGTATTAGCAGTCATCAGCTGAGAGGGAATTTAGCTTTAATTGTTAGCAAACAACACTAAAGGCAACCTAAAATAACTGTGTTTTCCTCACATTACAGCTAGTTAAGGCTGAGAGAGAGCTGTTGTACCTCATGAGAGGGGCAATAGTTCTTACACTTCTCCCACTCAATCACCTCTATATGGCTGAACATATTACCAATTTAAATCTCTGTGGCAGTCGAAGCCCGAGCCACCCAAACTTGGGCCTCAACAAATATGCCTTCAATTAAATAATATTCAAGTCTATTCTTGATTCCAAGAGAAACTGTTACCAAGACAAGTTTGAGGTCTGTTGATGATCCAGCATTTGGGTACGGAGGCTGTTAATGTATGAACTGCATTTCACAGAGATATATATACCTACAGCTAAACTAAAACAAACTATAGATTGCAATCTAAGATTTTAAAATAGCAAGGATGCTTTATGCTTCAGATATTCTGTGGACTTTATCTTTAACTGAATTTATTAAAAGAAGTGGTCAGCAAGTCCAAGTCACATGAGAAACTTGGCTGAGAAGTCCAAAGGCTGAAGTACAAATTCTTCCTTCGTGTTTCCTTTGACATATTTTGCCTTCTCCAGTTGACAGCAGTGAAGCTCCACTGAAAATGCACTTTCTACGTCAGTTTTCCATTAATTTTCATTCCTATAGATTCCGAAGTTATAATTCTGGGACAACCTGAGCATCTGAACAACTACTTCACTCCTGTCAGCCCTTTTTTAACACTAAGACACAGGTTTGCAAATCCTCTTACATTCAGCCACTTATTGTCTGTCTGCAACTTTAGTAGGAGTGAAGGGAAGTGTACACGAGCAGACAGTTTACCTTATGGCAAATTCCAAGGCAGTATTTAAAGTTCAAATGAAATTCCAGCATTCAAAGTGGGAGGTTTAAGGGAAAAAAAGACCCAGGTCTGTCAGTGAAAATTTTAATTATGGACAAGATGACACATACATAGTAAAGCCCACAAAGGCAGCAACACCATTGTGAAAACACATTCCAATAAAATCTTAAAAGATTAGTTTAATAATAAACCATACATTCCTGAGCAAGCCATCGCAAGATTAGCTACCACTCTGCTTTGCTGCAAGCAGATTTTTCACACACTGTTATTGATACCACTTTCAAGGCATTCAAGTTGCTCTGTTCTGAGGGTCTCTGCACTTTGGTGTTTTTATTTCATGCTGCTATCCCAGTTTCCACCAAGACTAGAATCCCAGTGATCCTAATGACCGACTGTGGTTTGGACAGAGTCAACGTCCAGAAAGGCGACAGAAAAACTCACTGAGGTGAAGGTTTCCAGCTGCAACTTCAAGATAATTTCAGACCTTCTGAAAAATTGTTTGAGATCAGGAAGAGCCGAGGCTGATACCATTCTGCACAACAAGCAGTTAACTGAAAACAAAATAACCTTGGATAGACAGGCTGAACCTAAGATCAGACACAACAAATGCGAGAGAAATAGTCATCATCCTGGAAAACATAGCACTGTCTCTCTTATGTAATCTTTTAATAGTCAGGCTTAAAGTCGTAACAGCCATTGTCCATTTGAATCCTTTTTTGCTGTAGAGAAATATAAATCTTTTTTTGCTTTTTATAAAGTGTAAATCATGCCCTTTAAGTCCTACAGTGAATATAGACGAAATAACTGAATTCCTGTGGGGCTTTCTGCCTGGATTCCTCCTACGTTCAGAAGGCAATTCTATTACATATGTTCAATGCAACAGTTCTGAATTTTAGCATTTAGCTCAACAATGTGGGACATCTGAGGAGCTGTTCTAAGTTGAATTACAAAATAGATAGTGCAGTCCTTCAAGGATTGAGGCATTTTTTATTGTCCAAGAAAACTGTAATTTCTTTCAGTTAGTTATTAACCATTTATCAGTAAAAATGTTTTTCTGTGAGATTATTAGTGATGTCCCAAGTGCTGGTAGATAGTGAAGGACCTCTTGCCATTGCTGTAGAAGACATAATTTCATTGCATCTCAAAAGGGCTCCCAATCTGCTCTCTATCAGCAAATGGAAAGCATTTTCAGCTCTTCCAAATTAAACAAATAGTATATTCGTAAGCATTAGTGCCACTACTCAAGGTATTTCAGCAAAACATGCTTGGGTTTTGTGTTGGGCAAAGCACTAATGGTAATCCTGCTTATGCCAGCACCAGGCTGGGCTGCTTTATAGAAGTTGCTTTGTTACTGCACCATGTTTAAACTAGGTACAATGTCATCCTTCATGTTAGCCAGTCTATGTAACTCCCAAAAAGCATGCTGAGCGAAGTATTATTCTTTAAAATGCATACTGCCCCAGGACCAAGAAGTTCCAGTCCTGCTGGTAGGTGTCTAGCACAAGGTGTTCAAAACAATGTACAGTGCAGTGCAAGCTGTACAAAACCAACATTGTTAAACATGAATACAACAGTGTCCCAAGGAATTTGGACCTAATCCTGCAAATACTGACATGTGAGTAGCCAGCAACCTGTTAGTTGTAGCAAATGCCTCCTTACTTATGTAACATGCGCTTCCTTCCTTGAACACTAGGCTAGTGTATAAAAATACTTCCATTCCTCATGTCTTTTTTGGTTAAAATTAGCACTTCTGGAATGAAAGACCAATACAGGCAAGTGAGATGCACCTGTCAGCTTTTAGTCATCTCAGGCACAGAGCTGGGCTAGTACCACTTTTGTTATTCATCAAACAAGAGTACAAAACTGTACCAAGGAATGTATATTATCGTTTGGTAGCTTTGGATGTAGATGATGACCAAATGCATCCACCAGTTTTCAACCCTGACCTTCCCGTTGGTAAAGTCATTTTGTATTAAACATTTCCCTCTTCCAAAACGCTTAGAAGTATGTATCAAATATATTAAAACTGCAAGTAAAGTGTTGCTCTTTTTTTCTCTTTTTAAATCAGGTATTGCTGTAGAGGGCAAGATCACAGTTCTGAACAGAAATATTTGCACTGTTTTGAGAAAATAAATGTTAGGCTGAGTTTACAGCCTTGAGGAAAAAAAAATAAGTTTTGCTACAAGGACAAAAATGTGATTTTTTATCAGAGGCTCTTTCATACAAGTTGGAAAACAGTTCTATTGCACTGGGAAACAAAACATGATAGATGTTTGAACAAAGATGAGTGGGAAGTACAAAGGTCATGTCTGGATGTGACCCAGCGACTGAATTGCACTGACCCAATATTTTTGGTTCAGCTAGCTACAGATCTGGGGAGGAGGCTGGAGGGGTAGAGTGTATTTTGGTTTTGGTGGTGGGTTTTGTGGGTTTCTGTTTTGCTGTTGGTTTGGACTTGGGGCTCATCGCTGCCTAAGAAGCATGAACTAAGATGCACCAGTACCTGCGTCCTGCAAACAGCAGGCTCCACACGTCCCCCTGCCCCGGCCCCCCACCCCACTCCTCTTCGACGTGTCCCCCGTGGGGCACGGACCCCCGTCCCGGGGCGGGGGGTGTCTATCGGGTCCCAGCTCCCTCCCATCCGCGTCGCAGGGGCCGGGCGGCGGCACGCAAGGGGTTAAGCTTGTGAGCACCAACACGTTGAGGGGGAGTAGCCAAGACCAAGCAGCAAAAACATCATAGCACATTCCTGGGTAGTCCTCAGCTGCCAGCATCTGATTAGAACCATATCTCTCGCTGTGAGTGGCTAACTAATCTGAAAGCGAGGGTACAACTGAATATTTAACCGGGGCCCCCGAGCTTAGCCAGGCTGCTGGCTGCAGTCATCGGATCATGCACGGAGCAGCATAGATATAGCCTGTAAGTAGCTTGGCGAGCAGCGCTTGGCTGCTGCGAAACCCATAATTGGGGGGGGGGGGGGAGAAGAAGAAGCTGTCACTGGTGGGGAGACCCTTCCCCCGAGTGCGCGACACTGGGTGCCTGCGGTGGGGGCCAGCAAAGATGTGGCTCCGGGGAGGGGGTGCTCCAGCCACGCCGGGGCTCGCTCAGCCCGGCTCGGCCGTCCCTGTCTCCCGCAGCCGCGGGCGAAAGGCGCCGGCCGCGCTGCGCTTCCTTCCCCGGCGAGGTCGCAGCGCTGGCCGGGTGTCCGCAGCGCTTGGGGCGGCCCCGGCCCCGCACTGGGGTTTCCGGGTAGCGGGGTGGAGGGCTCGGCGCTGCCCGGTCCCGGCAGCGTGAGCGCGTCCCGGCTGCCGCGGGGGGAAGCTGCCCGCATCCTGCTCCGCGCTGCGGCAGGGCCGGCGCCCCGGGGAGCCTGGGCGCTGAGCAGAATAAACATGCGTTTTCGGTTTTGCGTGTGGAGAGAAGGGGATTAGGGGAATAAAGTATATAAACACTACTCTTTACATAAGTAACTGATATAAAATAGTATCTGTAGCAGCAGAAGGAAGGAAAGGGTTGGTTGGGATGCTGTGCGTTAGGGGTGGTGTGTTGTTTCGTGGGCTGGCTTTTTTTTTTTTAACCTCTTTTTTGTGACGGAGCAGTCTTGCTGGTGAATCTCGGGGTGCTACTTCTGTCTATGGTAAATGAGTATAGTTAAAGGTGTCTGGGATTAACTGGAATGAGTCTTCTACCTTGTCAGAGAAACTGACTTCTCAGCTGGTGGGACTTGAAAATCTGATGATCATCATATGATGACACTTGCATTGGGATAGTGCCTGTGCTCTGAGCACTAAGATAAATGCAGGTGTTGTCAATACAGCTGGACTTCTCTGTAGCAAAGCTTTTAACTCTCGGATAAGCTGTGGCTGTTTATTTCAGCACTTACTAGGGAAACACACAAATCCCTGTTAAAGTAGGATTAACTTGGTTTTTAATTTATTTGTCTTTTGGGGGGGGGGCGGAATTGTTTTAATCTTTGCTTACTGAAGGCATTTTATAACCTTAAGAAGTGTTTTGGGGTGTTTTTTTCTTTTTTCCTTGGAAGTCTTCTGCAACTTCCATAAACAAGGCTGCCCAAAATAAATCTGAGAGCACGTAGGCTTACATTTGCCTATTGTATGCTATGGAATGAGCATAGGTATGCTTAGGGAACACCTGTGTGGAACACCTGTGTAGATACGCAAAATAGAAATGCAGATTCTAATTAGTGAGAAGTAATTATGAAGCTATATATTCTAGCTGGCTGCGAAGACTTTCTAGGCACTGGTACATTCAAAATTTGTATTTCAAAAACATGTCATTGTTTCTGATAGCCTCCATTAGGACCTTCCAGGAGGTGGGTGAGGTGGCTAATTAGGTGAATCAGAATCCAACGAAAACCTTCTCAGTGGAGAAGGGGATTGTCTGAGGGAGTCATCCGCTATGTCTGGTCAAAGAGTCACTGCAATTGCATCCAGTATAATGGTTCTTGAGGCATAATTGGGTTTCTAACATTCCCTGACTGATCTAAAAGTATGTCAAGTATAAAGCATAAATTTCTATTAATAGTAACTCACTAGAGTTGCATTTGGAGGAGGAGAACAACCAAGCAGAAATGGTAAGGAAGATGTGAGTGCTAAAGGAATGGCAGGTGAATGATAAAAATCGAGGCTTAACAAGCAAACCTCGTGACTCGGACTGTAGGGTAAAGTGGAGTCGATGCCAGGTTCTCCAAGTCCGAAATGAAGAGATGGTTCTGCTGCAGGTGAATCTAACAGGGGCTTGTGTTGTTTTCACTGTAGACAGGAGACTGGGAGAAAGACGAGTACTACTCTGATAGTCCTGCGACTTATGATACTTCTCATCTCTTGTGTTGTTATTTCAAACAAAGCTATTGGCTGAGGACCAGAGGTTGTGCTCAGCACTACCAGTTGGAAGGATGGGCCAAATGCCAAAAATCTGGCATCAGTTTCCTTTTGTGAAGGTAGAGATGGTTATCCATTCTGACTTGTGCCTTCTGCTACATTTCTAAGTATCTCTATATATCTGCAGTACGCAATCCACTTTCTTGTTGAGAAGAGTGTTACTTGTCAAGGTGCATAACCCTATTATTGGACACTGCAGACCAGTAGCTGCTACAGATATATTTCTTTCTTACCAGGAGAGAACAACATCAATAGGAGAGAAGAAATCTGCAGGTTTGTCAATATTGCTTAATGACAACAGCATATGATGCACTTTTATTTAGTTCATATCTCAAGCTATGTGTTTTTGTGGTTTTTTTCCATCCTAACCATCCTGTCCAGATTCCAGCCCTTGTCAGGAAGGGTGAATCAATGGCTTGTAAGCTTTACACTGCTAGGCAGTTGTGTGACCTGCTGGGTTAAGCCAGTTCTTGTGAATGTTTGTGGACTTTATTCAGCAAGGCTATCAATATGTGAGCACTACAGAAGCATGAATTTTCTTAGACAATGAAGCAATAAATTCCACATCCAGAGGAAGCCAGCTTGTTCTGGAAACAGGATTGATGGTGCAAATTGTGCTTGCTGCCTAGACTCTGTGAAAAGAAATGATGAAAAGATAGCATGAAGGTAACTTGTAATCTGCAAGGATTTTGAAGAAAAACGTAGATCTTGCCCATAGACTAAGGGATTATGAGTAGAATAAAGACTCAGTCTTCTGGGGAGGGAAGGGAATTCTGAGAGGTCTTAATGAGCTGCTGTGAAACACAACCAGGTGTAAGCTGCTACTCCTGTACCTCAGTGTAGACTCCACAGAAATACAACTTGGGGGTTGTGTTAGAAGGTGTCTAAGAAGCATAACTGACAAAACAAACTGTCTTTAGAAAGCTGATTTTGAGGCCGTATCTAGGTTCAAGGGTCTCAAGGTTATAAAGAAGCTGAATGAAGCATAGTGGCAGGCCTGGTCAACAAAAAAGAGGTACCAGTTTCAACAGGAATAGCTTATTTATACAAGCTGGGCAGTTGAGTGCTGAACAAAGCATCTTCTCCCGTCTGATTCCTGTCAGCCCTGGCTGATGGGCATAAACCATTCCAGTTTCTCTTCTTCTGAAAGGATGTTCTTTGCATAAGCTATGGAGTGTTTGAGGATGAAATGTCTCAGATGAAATGCCCTGCAGACCTTTATTCCCAAATATCTGTGGGATTAACTTTTTTTAAAATTTTATTTTTCTAATAAAGCTTCATGGCTGGGGCATGTAACCTTGAATCTCAAAGCTCAGGCATCATAGGGCCAGTCAAGGACAGACTATCAGCCTTGGAGCTGAATTTCCTGCTGTTCTGTCCTTAAACAAGAAGATATGAGAGGTGAAATACTTCATGAGGATTATCTCTTGAACAGAAAAAGAAGGCCTGAGATAGGATAATAGACCTTTATCTTGACAGTCAGGAGGCTTCATGAGAACATCAACTAGGAACTAGCTCTTCTAGCAAAGTGTACTCTTTAACGCTGATGCATCACACAACAGCAAATCTCCTCTTACAAGAGCTCTTACACACCTGTCACATGGCTAAAACACCTATAGGTGTGACTTTACTCCTAGTAATGGGTAACACAAGTTTGGAACATGAAGGATGTGGTGTTAATATTGTAACCTGTGCTTCTATCTTTCAGACATCTCTGCTCTCCCAGAACAGGGTTATTCGTGCTTTAAGGAGGGGCACAAAGGTCACTGTATAAGTAAGAACTATTTTTCGAGCAGCTTGAAGAGATCTGTCTACAAACAGCTGCTAGCCTGGCTAGTGGAAGGTAAACTCTAGGGCACGATGGAGGGCTTGCTTCTGAGGGATGGGGCATCCACATAATATGATATCAAGACCATCACAGAGATGTAAAATCGGGGAGAGTCTGGTGAGGATTACTTCAGAGTCTGAATTTAGGATCAATAATGTGAATTTTCTCCAATGTACATCACAAATACGTGTAACTACAACTTCAAATAGAGAAACTTACTGCAGAATAGTCATCTGTGGAATTTGACTAGCTGTTTAGTTGGACAGTTACTGAGGGAGCTGCAGTGGAGCTCTGAAAATCCTGATTAACTTTTTTTTTTTTTTACTTCTGATATAGAACTTTCTGTACCACCTTTTTAGATTTGTGTCTTGTTTAATTATTCATTGAATTCTTGCTGCATATACAAGTGAGAGCTGGGGCCCTTGGTAATGGCTAATTTTGAAGGCACAAGTAACCATTGTATTAAGTAGTCTGCCTCGCAATACCTGAGAACTGAAAACGCTGTAGAAGATCCTGACCTCATAATGTGCAAACAGAACTCTGATAACACATCACAATCATAACTTGCATCTCTTAAAAGAGACAGTATAGAGTGACTCTTGTGATAATGACTGCTACAACAGTTTATGCAACAAGGCACAATAGCTGTGCACTAGATGGAGGGTTCTTCAAATACTGCTGGCATGAATGTTTAAGGACAGGTTTTTGGCTGCTTATGGCACCATCAGGCTGGGTAAACAAACTGCAGTACTTGACACTGTGGCCATGACTACATGGTTTTAGGTTGGGTGAATAAAGGAATAATACAACAAAATTCTGTTGCTCATACAGATGTATTTGTGAACGGGTAGAGAACACTTACAGTTCAGCATAGGCTATACAGAACATATGCAATCTCTCAGTACAGCTTGCACACACACAAACTGCAAAGAGGGATAACTCTGCCAGCACTGGACAGTTAACAGCATGCAGCTGAAATAACCTATGATAACAGCTTCAATATGTGTCAAGTTCCTCCTCTGAGGAAGAGAGTGAAGAGCATGGTTATTGGCAAGAGTCCTTTGCCATACTAACCAGCAAATCAATCAGAAGCAGTCCCTCTAGGCAGGAGGGAGTTAGAAGTACAGTTGGAAATTAAGTGTTTGAGCTGTTGTCTAGTTCAAACTAGTTTGCATCTAAGTAAACACTAGCTGCCTTGATTAACAACTGCTTTGCTTCCAGGTTGTTTGGTATATCCAGTGACTATCGACAAGTAGTACTGACTGAAGATTGAGTGGTATGTACTGCAGGCACATGGCCTGATATTCTTTACCCTATGAACAGGCAGGTGATGCTTTCCTGATCAATAGCTAGAACAGACAACTGAACTCTGGCTCATTTATGAACTGATTATACTGATTTATGAGGCATCGGCACTGGAAACTGGAGAAAGTAGTACAGAGGAGTGGCCCCTTAGCATGTTGCAAAGCATCTGTCCTTTTGGAAGGCTGATAATGAAGAAATTTCTTGTGGATAATTAAGTCTATCAGGAATTTTAGATTATATTTTGACTCCTCAGCATGAATGACCCTGTTAAAAGTCAGAAGTCTGAGTAGCACGTTCATGCTTCTGATTTATTAGTGCATGCCTAGTGCTTCTCAAGGCTACTTGGGGCACCATTGCAGCATGAACTAGGCAGAAAATGTGATAGTTATGCACATAGGAATTTGTTTGATGCAAATGTTAAGGCAGTCATACAGGGGCTCGCACAAATGTATGTTTATGCTGCCAGTGTGGGTAGAATGCTGCTAGTCAATATAGTCCATTATTAGTAAATGTATCTGCCTTTACAACTTCAATTCTTGTTAGTCGTTATATTTACTGCTGTCTAACCTTTAACCTGTTGCTTCAGCCAGCAAAACTGATTTGCCCAAATGGATAGCTACTTTACCACCTTCTGAAAACAGCTGTTCTGTCAAGAACTTGATGGCTAGAGATATTTCATTGTGCAGGTCCTGATACAACCTTCTAACCAAAAGAACTTGACTAACCCAAGAAGGCTTGGAGAGGGAACAACTTGCCTTGGAAGCATGTTCAGCACTATTGCTGTGCTTCCGGTTACAACCTCATCCTAACAGGCTATATTGCACCTGGTAGTAAAAGCTTCTCTTGTCCTTTCCTGGCCTTTCACATGCTAATTTGAGGTTAATATTTACATGTAATAACTCTTTAAGCTGAATCATGTACTTGCAGTATCAAGGGACAGAGAAGGAGCACAAGCTGTGAAAAGGACAAAGTATTGAGTGCTGAGCAGATGTTTAATTTGTCTGCCTTGCCTCTGACTTTTTCAGTGTCCCTAACCTTGTCTCAGACAAGCTTTCATCAACATTGAGGCAATTATCTTTGTCTGCTGAGGGGAAGAAGCCCGTCATTGGGTGAGTGTTATTGTTCAACCTTTAAATCCCATGATGGACTACAGCAATAATGAAGATTCTCAAGCCCCTGTGCACAGGACAAAAATATGATCATTAAGAGTAGCTACCATGTTGCCGCCCCCTGCTTGAGTAAGGGATAATTGTGAAAGCATCTCCTCAAGGGAAACTGAATGTTGCTCAACAAAACTATTTGGCATGTGGTTCAAGTCTTGCTAAGAAACAGGTATTTCAAGGATGACTTGTCACTACCAATAGCTTTCCTTGTAAGCAGTTCGGAGAAGACACCAAAAGCACAGTATGCCCGAAGTCTTCAGACCAACTTTCCCAGGGTTGATGTGTGGAACTAAGTACAGTGCTTGAACGGAGAGTTGTCCAACTTGAGAGAGTAGGTAGCAGGTAGTACTTCGAGTCTTATGTGTCGAGGGCCTGAAACGGCCTTTCCCTAAGGAGTGATCAGTATTTGCTCTTCACAGGATAGTCCTCATAGGAAAGGAGGAATATATTATAAATGGTCTCTTAACAAGCCCTTTCTGGAGTAAATTGAAAAATGCATGAGCAAAATGTGGTGTATATCTACTGATACAGACAAGAGTTTGGGGTGCTTCTGCAGTCTAAGACTTTTGAAGTAGTGCATTTAGCATAGGAGTTAAAATGAGTCATACAATTGTGTAGTAAGTAATTAAGTTGTGGTGATAGCAACAGACTTATCTACATGGAGAAGATTCAAAAGCCATCACTAACAGTCTACTGATGTAGTTGCTGTGGAAATGATCATGTTCTTCACTATGCCAGTGTAACTGTAGGCAAGAGTGTCCTTGCATAAAAGCACATGCATCTCTAACCCTGCCATGCTGTTGGCTTGCTCTTTTCAGATGAACTCAGAATTCAAGCATAATAAAACAGTTCTGGTCTTTTGTTGCTTTACTCCTGCAGTCTAAGTAAGGAAATATTAAGGGATCGAGTACTGTCAAAGGAAGCATCCAAGCAAGAGCAAGAACTAAACCAGAAGATTTTTAACTTAATTTGTTACTTGCATGTAGAGAACACCAGCACTTTCCATGACGATAAGCCAAACTTAAGTGTGACAAAGACCTTGCACAGCTTTAACTTGGGTCTAAAGCATAGAATATACAAATCTAGTTGTGGTAGAGACTGTTGTACCACAAGCAGACTAGATTACTGCTAGCTCAAGCAACTTAGTGTTGCTCCCCACTCCAATGAAATTTTAAGGTAAAGCCTAAAGCAATTTTATGCTAGTCTTGTGGCTTAACTAAGACGTCAAGAAGTTATTTAAAATATGAACCTGTATTAAGGCAGGCTTTGTCTAACGTTACATTCTTATTTTCACTAGTTATCTAGCTCCAGAGATGTGATTCTCAGACACTGAGTCCTCCAAAGGTGTAACAACTGGGAGAGTGTGTCCCATAAACTGGAGAGAAAGCTCTTGCTAACCTTCTCAATTGCATTACTAACTGAGAATGCACTTCTGACAGTAAGATGGGGTATTTGCAGGGGTTCAGCTGGTGTTGTGTGTATTCCTGCCCATCTTCCTTCACCTTGGGGTCTTGTGCTGTCTGCACCTCCATAGGATAGAGGCAGATGGCAATAATGGAGGGATGACTAAAGTTTAAAGATGGCAACTGCCCATCTGGATTTCTGCCATGCAGCGTTTGCCAAAGTGAGGTCTTGCTTGTGCATATTTGCTCCTCCCTAGGTTATTTGCTTGTTATTGCCTCTTAGCTTTACTTCAGAATGAGATATTTACTGTGGGTGTATAACACCAGAGCTGAGTATAGCTCTACCAACTAAATTGGGGAAGCAGGACCACTGACAGGCAGGACTCAGTGCCTTGAGAGAATTATTTCTTCTTTCCAGCATGGAGCTGAGCAGAATGTCCTAAAGCTATGACTCAGCTCCTAGAGAGCATGTTATAGCTCAGTTCTTCTCCAGGCTATGTCATTCCATTCTCTGAACAGTAACCTTCCAGATGGGGGTGGGTGGTTAACCAATGATTCAACCTAACTCTGTCTTTCCTTCCTCTTTGTTTCTGAAGAACTTGATAAATCTAGGGAGAGGGTCATTATGCTTAAGTCCAAAGACTATCTCCACCCAAAACTATATCATCAGGCAAACTAGTGTAGCTTTAGAGTAGAATTTATTTGGCTTCATTTTATCTGCTTAATGTATGGCTTTCAATGGGCACAGTCTTTTTTAGGCATGGTGCAAGTATCCTGTAAAAATTCCTGTTGGCTGTAATAGTTTTCCCCTTGCTGCTGTGTCAGAACAGGTATACAAACTGCCCTTCCAGTGGTAACATTTCCTAAATAACCATGGCTTTGTGTATTAACTCTTCCTCTAACATCTAGTGCTACTCAGAATCACTTGAAATTTTCCCAGCAACACTATGCTCTGTAGCTGTGGCCCTATAAACTTGCTTACAGAGAAGAATAGGTAAAGCTGCCATATGAGCACTTTTTTCTCTGATTTACTTGGGCAATGCTAAATGCAATTCACAAACCATCTGGTAAATAGCTAAATCTAACTTTGCATACACTAACAGCTAGTTCCCTGAAGGCCTCCCTCCTGGCTAAATGGAAATGGAGGCCTTCAGTGTGAAATTCTCTCTTGGAGACCTAGGAATTTTTGTTCTTCCTATGTTAAGAATCAGTTAAGCATTGACATCCGTTACTCTTAATAGCAAGCTGGATGAGTCAGTTTGTAGCTATTGACTTAGTAATGAATTGGGGGAAAGAGGGGAAGGCAGGAGTGAGAGCACAACACTGAAAGTAACTTCCAAGTAATGGATAAAGCATTAGCTGTAACTAAGGCAAATGAGGAATAGGCTATTGGGAAATACAAGATTCTAATGGTAGAGGATATGCAGTACTTCAGCACTTGTATCTGGGTACACAGTGTGTATCAAATGGTGTGCTGAGTAAAACGAGTGTTTTGGTCTCTGACTGCTCACTGGGATATAAGGGAAGTTACTAGTAGAGGGTAGTCCAACTACTTAATAATCTGAACAATATCTTAGCTTCATTTGTCACCCTAAAATTAAAGAGACTAACTGAAGCCACTGCAATACCCCAAACAGAAGATTCATAGAACAGTTTCTATAGCAAGTGTGAATGTCCAGTTCTTTATGGCTAGGTGTAGATGATCTTCAGAACTCCATACAAACAATGAGTCCCTCTGGTAAATGTGAATCAATGCTTCAGCTGTGTAGGAACAAAACACAGTAACTGCAGGATCTTTTTTTATGGCTATTGTATCTCAGAGGCAACAGGGTCTCATGGCTATGACTAGTTGACTAGTTGTCATACTAGCCCATAGTTTCTGTTTACTTGCAGGGGTTTTCTTAAAAAAAAAAAAAAAAAAAACTAAATCTAAGGTTACTCCATTGGTGTTAAGACAATGGTGTAGGGCTTTGGTTTCAGGTTTTGTTCTGGGGCTTTTTGTTTTGTTGGTTGGGTTTGGATTTTGTTTTTGTTGCTGAGTTTTTTTTGGTTGGTTGGTTTTTTCCTGGAGCAGTCTGTGTGCAGCCTAAGGACTTTATTTGGTTTTACCTGTTGGGTGGTAGCCTCAGACTTCCATTAGTTATAGAAACATGAATAAGATCTAGTGGCTTCTTTTGAGTGTTTTGGTGTCATCTTCATGGGCATTCGAAACGGATCCTAGCAAATGTTTCTTGCGTTCTATCCTACTACAGACATGCAGCTGACAGTGCTGAAGGAGAATAGAGCAAAATATCTGAGGTTCTATAAATAGTTTTAAAGGGTAAAAAGCTGAAAGTTGGCAGATTAAAACAGAGTGATGCAAGTACAGCCTGTGGATGCAGGTCAATGTGATCTACTGATTAGGTATTACTGAGGTGAGGGTTCATCACCTACTGGCCATAACTTCATGTTCTTTGTAGCCTGACATTGAGTTGGACTTACTGTATGATCACTACTGAAACTTCCAGGCATTAGCAGGCTCTGGTGTCCAGCAGAACAAAGTTGGACTGACAGGTTTAATAAGAATATTTCTTATTAAAGAATGTAAAATGTTACATCTGCCTACTAATTGTTGTCTTGATTTTTAAAATCTACAGCAAGCATACCTGATCATCTTCTCACCATGTCTACTGAAGCTGAAACTACAACTACCAACAGCCAGCCTGAGCAACAGGCTCCACCAAAAGCACAACCCTCAAAGAAGGAAAAAAAGAAAGGTAAGAAATGCTTGCCTCTTGAACACCTCTTCCAGTCAGTATCCTTAATCTTTCAGTTGCCTAAAACTAAGATCACTCTCACAACATAGTTTAACTTGGAGGTTTCAAGCTGATCATAAAAGTCAGTAAGTAATCTAGTAAAATTAATCTAACTGGAAGACAGGATTTAGCTTGAAAGGGTTGGGTTTTTTCCACCTCTGAGTTCTAAAGCTCTCAGTTCCACTTGTTAAATGACTCATTTCCTGAGCCTGAGAAGTCACCAAAAGCCCAGAGAAGTGAAAGCCTCCTGGGGAGGTGGCCAGACCCAGGACCATCCAGGTAGCTGACAGACTGAACCTAAACTAGCTTCCTTCAAGAGAGGGAGTGATGTGTTAGATACAGGTACGGACTCCTGTCCAGAGAAGCTAGAAAACTCATTTCATGGGAATTATTGTAGATCCAGATTATTACTTTTCATAGTATTTTCATGTAAATATAGTTACCTCATAGAGAAATACATGCTGAGGTACACAGTCAGAGTATGTTGAGCATGTAGAGAAGAAAAACAAGCAGTTCTGAGAAGTGATGGCAACAGCTGAAAGAGTAAATTAGCTAAAATCCCAATGTATTACAGGGATGGCGGTAGTAGGACTTGCTGTAGAAATAATGGTGCTGATAAAAAGTTCTAGCACAGGATATAGGAGATTCTTGAATGCCAAGAAGAGGTCTGACTACCAAGGAACTAGGTGCTAACTTCTGAAAGGCATATTGAGCATCATGTATAGCCATGGGAAGTACCATTTCTGCTTGATTTGTTTTCCTTAGCACTTATATCTACTTGGCTGTTGCCTATAAATATCTTAGGTTTTTTATGTGGCAAACAAGTATTCTGAAGTCCTCAAATATTAAGCACTGTTCTTGAACTGAAGCCAGATGCTACAAGAGTACAGTGAGCTTAAAGGAGTAAATATCTTGCCATGCACATAGTACTGGAAGGACTAAGGGTTGTTAGTGACCTATACTCAAGGGACAGTTTTAGTATGTGCTTTTATGTTGGATTTGTCTATGCTGGGCTTTGAGTTCTTAAACATGTCTTTTTAAAAACAAAACAAAAAAAAACCCCAAACCAACAAGTTTTTCTCTCTTCAGGGTCAGAAAAGACAGATGAATCTCTCTTGACTAGATTCAAAGGTGATGGTGTAAGATACAAAGCTAAACTGATTGGCATTGATGATGTCCCAGAGGCAAGAGGAGACAAAATGAGTCAGGATTCAATGATGAAGCTGAAGGTAAGGGCTTGAGCTGGCATGTCAGGAACACCTTCTGGGTAGCCTTCAGAAAGCAGATCAAATGATCACTTTGGCGCAAGCTCAAATGCAGCTTAATGGTAACACAGTAAAATAACAGCACATCCTAGATGCATGTTGCTTCTAAGGCTGTAACCCCTTGCTCAAAGGACAGTGTTTCTCTAATAGCTTGGGAATGTTCCTTTGGTTCTCTTGTAGGCATCCAGTATGGATGCTAATAGTATGAACTTGATCACAGTGAGCTGGGGTTTTGGATGGGGAGGGAGGAACTTGCAATTTAACATTAACTTCAAAGCACAAATTGGCATCCTATGGCAATAGTGACACCAAGAGACACAGATAAGCCAAAGAATAAATGAGACTGCAGCAACAAAAAGTTACTTCTGAAGTGCTTAACATTCGCAGAGCTTCAAATCAGGTTGAGAAATCTCATAAAGGTGTTGCTACTGCAGCAGTTTAGTGAACTAAGATAAGAAGTTTTAAAGCTCTAAAACATTTACGGGGGAAACACAATCTAGTTCTGACGTATTGCCTCAAACCTAGCCAGGCATATGTTGTAAGAGGAATGCTGCTCGAACTGTAAAGTTGCATAGGAATAACTAGACTAGCACTAGTAGGGTCACAGCCTTAGGCTTATAGGGAATGTAAGGGAGCAACTTTAAACTCAATCTAACAGAAGTCTCATTGGTTCTTTGATATTCATCCTTTTTAGGGAATGGCAGCGGCGGCCCGTTCCCAGGGTCAACACAAACAGAAGATCTGGGTGAACATCTCCCTCTCTGGTATCAAAATAATAGATGAGAAAACTGGGGTAAGATATGACTTACTCTCTTAATGTGATTCTTAAAGCATGTGAGGCACTTGGAAGTTAGACCATCTGAGCTAGGTTCCTTAATGGCATCATGTCCCCCTTTCTACATGTGAAAAATGGCTTGTGAAATGGCTGGTAATGCTGAAGCCTCCTGCCAGAAAGATAGCTACATCTTACTGCAGTTAGTCAAAGTCTGATAAATGAGTCTTGAACTGAAGTCTTATAATGGTCTCAATCATTTTAATTACAGAGAAAAGCAGCTATTATGTCTCTAGCAATTTAAGCATTTTTCTCCCCTCCTCCTCCTCGCCCCCCCCCCCCTTTTAGGTTATAGAGCATGAACATCCAGTAAACAAAATCTCCTTTATTGCTCGGGATGTAACAGACAATCGTGCCTTTGGCTATATATGTGGAGGAGAAGGCCAACACCAATTTTTTGCTATAAAAACAGCTCAACAGGTATGGATCAAGCACCCTTTTCTACTTGCTATAAGTGATGCTATTGTGTAAACACTTAACGTGTGATAAGTGTAGTGTTTTGCTGTTAGCCCTATGAGGTACAGGGGAATACCAGCACAGGAGAATAGACTCTGCTCCTAGAGGAGGGCAGTAGGAATTGGCTGTGTTACCAATGGCTTCTATCTTGTTCAGCTTTTCTGTAGTCCAGAAGAAAGAAGCCTTGCTTACTATAATTAACCTTGCCTAATTTGTCCATGCAGTATGGAAATCACTAGTGAGATGAACAGGAGCCGTTATCATGTTCTTTCCTGTACAGTGTCCAGTTACTCTCAGTGAGAATGCTAGTTCCTGAAACAAATAGCCAAAGATTCACTCAGAATTAACAGGAATTATGCTAGAACTCCACTAGTCTAGTTCACATGCTGCTTTATTTTGCACAGCAGTGAAAACAGACTTACTCAACTGCAGTGCTGTTTCTGGGCCTAGTGAGTGGTAGGTCTGGTCTTCCTGGACTTTGTCTTGGGAGGGATTCTGATCCTTCTATGGTAAGTTCCTTCCTATGCAGAGATCCTATGTTCAGGGTTTGTCTCTCTGAAGACAATCTGTACATAAGCAGTATTGGAAACAAGCTGCTTGGAATTACTGTTGCATATTATGCAGCTTCCTAGATGATCTGAACTTAAGTTAGATATTTATGGTTAATTAGCTTGCCTTATAATGTCTTTATAATAGTCACTATAATGACTTGATAAGCCAAGTCTTCAAAGCTAGTAATGTCTTCACAAACATCCCTGCCTGCCCTCCTCCAAAACCTGTTGGCAGCTTCAGGCCCGTTACAAGCAGAACTGAGGGCCTCCTTGTTGGAGCATGTTACTGCTTTAGTAACAGCTGTAACACCTTCTCTTAAGCCTGTTTTATTAGTTTGAGTCCTGTGTTATACTGGTTTCACCAGAATTGCAGATTAAATACAAAAGCCTTCTGTGTGTTCTCTGGAGTGGAGTCTGTTCTCAGAGCTTTTCACCATGGGGTGCTACTTGCCAGACTATAAGCTTAACCAAGCTGTAGACCGCTCTTGACTTGCTGCTAGTTGTTTTCAACACAAACATGTCTAGCTGGGAAGTGAGGACTTCTGCAGCTCTAGACTTCTGCAGCTGTACTGTTTGTCAAAGTTGGTAACTCTTGAAATGGTGTTCCCAGCAGTTGGATTCCTAAAACCCTCGATTAGGAAAGAATGGTGCTTGAACATAAACTGTGAGATCTGTTCACCAGCTTCTCTGCTTGAGCCAATGGTAGTGGTTGAAAAGGTGGACTTGTCCTGCTCTAGACACTGACACAGTTGCTATCTGCCTCAAGCAAAAGTTCTCAATCAATATAGCTGAACCTGCCACTACCTCAGTAATGACTCAAAACATTCTTGCCAATGGGTGTGCAGGGAATGCAATGCCTTTCTAATTCATGCTAAATTTTAATCTAATTCACACCAAACTGTCATTGTGATACAAATACCACTTAAAGCTGGCATCTGTTCTATGCATCTGAGGTGATGATAATCTTACCTTATGCTTACTTTCCTTATTTACTCTTTGCATCCTGTTTAAAATAATGTAGAATTAGCTTTAGAAGCTTTCTCCAGGTTCAATGTTGGAGGTGGTGAAAGCAGATGGATGCAAAATGTTTTTCCTCTCATGAGACTACCAGAGGGCTGTGATAAACTTTGCACTTTCAAGGAAATAAGATTAGAAATTGCCATGCACTTATAAAATCTTGCGCTACAAACTTTTTAGCGAGAACCCAGCAGGCGTAGCACAAATATATACAGCAACTTTCCCTGTATAGTTAACAGCAGTTTTAAGTTGGTTGTGACCTATTACCCTTGGATTCTGCATAAGGTCTCTTATGTGTAGACTAGACAGCCCTTTAAACTCGCGCTTTTCCTATTATCTCACTATTCAGGAAAGTTCAGCCTGCTGCACAGCTTGCTTTAGAAGTCTAGGGAGAAGTAGTACATGGCCTAAAAACTACATTCTTTCTCAGGCTGAGCCTCTAGTTGTTGACCTTAAGGACCTCTTCCAACTAATATATAATATGAAGAAGAAACAAGAAGAGGACAAGAAAAAGGCAAGTAAAATTATAAAAACTCCATTAGTCTGCATAGCAATAAAGCTTGATTCAGCTTTGGCTTGGCTATTGGGCTCTTGTTAGGCTTGGCACTGAGGTCTGTCTAAATCCAGGATCACTTGAAGCTATTGGTTGGTAATTGTATCATCAGTTTAATTACCTCCTACATCTGGTAAGATGGGTATTCTACATAATGTCTGGGTACTAAAAGCCCTCTTTTCCTCTTTAGAGTGAAGAAGCAGATAAGACTGAGGTGGGTCATTCCAACTTAGCCTCACTTCTTAAGGTATGCTACTGCAACACAACTAGCTTTTGACTTCCTTTACACTGCCAGCAATCTGGAGGCAATGTGAGGTGCCCATTTACATTGAAATGGGAGTAAAAGGGGCCAACAGAACTAATACTGAATAGTGACCTCCCTTATACTTCGTCTTTCCATCACCTGCTCTTCGAAGCTTGCAAGTCCCTTGCTTAAGGCAAATTTTGATAATCCAATTATTGCTGACATCATTATTCATTTGTTACAGAGTGGTAGTGAAGCACCACCTGCTGATCAAGCTGACAAAATGAAACTGGTAGGTTAAATTTTAGAACTTCATGCTGATGCCACTAAGGAGTTCATAACTGTCTCCACATTGTGTGAGAGTTGCAGTATTTATAGCTGAGTTTACAATAGATCTGCATAATGTTTGACTCGTGCTCCTGCAAGAACTCTAACAGATACCAATTCTTTCAATATTTCCGGCTTCAAGGGAGTTGACCAGATGGACTTATTTGGGGATATGTCAACACCTCCTGATATGAGCAGTCCCACAGTAAGTAGAATCTAGCTAATCTTTCTTGTCTTTCACTTTGAGAGCAAACAGTCCTAATAAGAAGGTCTGGTTTTACTTTATTAATCCTGGTTTCTGCTTTGACTGAGACATCTGTCTAGTTATCAGTGTACTAGTGTCTTAGTGATATAATAGTATCTACTTACTAACTAGAGTAGCTAATGTCATTTTTATCCAGCAGAGTTCACCTGAGACTGCATGACAGACATAGACTGTATTGCTAGTCATAGAATCATAGAATGAATTTGGTTGGAAACACAAAAGATTGCCTAGTTCCAACCCTCCTGCCAGGGGCAGGGACACCTTCCTCTAGACCAGGTTGCTCCAAGACCCGTCCAACCCGGCCTTTAAACACTGCCAGGGATGGGGCAGCCACAGCTTCTCTGGGCAACCTGTTCTAGTGCCTCACCGTGCTCACAGTGAAGAACTTATTCCTAGTATCTAGTTTACATCTACTCTTATTTTTAAACCATTACTCCTCATCCTACCACTACACTCCCTGATAAAGATGTCCTTCTTATCTTTTTGGACAAGTGAACCCTAAAGTAAGTCCCTTGGAGCTGACTCCTGGCCATTCTGGATTAGTAGCCCTAGTTCAAGATGTGGCTTAACTCCACAGAAGCGTGCATAAATGTTGTCATAGCTCAGTATGACCCCTGAAATCTTAACAGTTTATTCTGACACTGTAAGACACTACCAGCTATGATACAACTGGTGCTGTCAAGCCAGCTAGTGACTAACTCTTTACCCTTTTACTGCCTGCTTGATGGAAAGATGGCATGTTAATATCTTCCACTACGAAATAGCTCTCCAATTTTACTCTGAAGCTGAGATGGCAACTTGAAATCACACTAAGGCAGTGTGATTTCACAACTTGTCAAAACAAGGGACTAGAACTCAAGAGTTCTTGACTCCAGTGAAAGCTTAGGTGTAATTAGTGCTTGATGACTCTACAGTCTCTAGTCCTTAGAACAAGCATCTGACACTTAACTAAGTGATTTTATAACAGGTAGTTTCAGAACCTCCATGTTAAAAGCAAGTAGCTGTGACTTGATGACAGCCAGCAGTGCTTGCCTTAATGACTTACAAGGTGAAGCTTTAGTGCAATTTCTATTACCCTGAATACTTATTAGTATAATGTATTGGATACTAGGTTCTCTCTTTTTGCAGCTGTTTTCCTTGAATTTGTATACTATGCAGCAAGTCCTACATAAAACTAACTCTGTTTTTTCTTTCTGGACAAATAGGAAGCTAAAGAGGTTCTGTTAGTGGATCTAAATTCTGAAATTGAAACCAAACAGACTTTTACAAAAGAGGATCTCTTCTTGAATGGCATCACAACCTCTCTTCCACCACCAAAGCCACAGCCACCCTTCTTGCCTGAGAGTTCTTTCTCTACCAATCTCAGCTTTTTTCCTACACCTAATCCAGACCCTTTCAGTGATGATCCTTTTGCACAGCCAGACCAATCTGCACCACCTTCATTTGATTCTTTAAAATCTGATCAGAAGAAGGAAAGTTTGAACACCTTGACACCGGTGTGTAATGGTCCTTCAGATGGTGATATTGACTACTTTGGTAAAGAGTTTGACCAGATCTCTAATAGAACTAGCAAACAAGAAGCCCTAACATACCAGTGGCCACTTGAGAGTAAGTCACCTGCAGCAAAAACTCCAAATGGGGTACCAGAGAGCAAACAGAATGGTGCTCTTAAAACCCTGTCAAACGTGTTCGTGGAAGGTCCTTCCAAAGGAGTATCTCTGCAGAATGGAGTAAAGCTGGATTCTGAAAGCAATATGCAATTCATGTCACATGAGCCCATAACAATTAGCCCACCACCACAAAGCACCAAGCCAGGACGAGGGAGGAGGTCTGTCAAGGTGAACCATGTTCAAATAATTAATGGTGATATGCATGCTGTTACTCAAAAGCTGGGTGAAGGAATCTTTTCTTTCCTTATACTATGTAACTGGCTAAATAGCTTCACAGCACATCTACTTCCTTTCTATCTACTGTGCTTACTCTAACATCTCTGTAGCCATGGTACATTCTAACACTCATGAATATTTCATAGTAGGTATGGTCACTAAATTATATACTCTCTTCCTTAATGCTGCCGTACTTCTGTAAAGGTCTGTAAAGGTAAGTATGCTGCTATATACATTGACACTTGATATAAATGCCGAACCTGTTAAGATAGCTGTATGCCCGTCAATCTGTGTTTCATAACAATGAGGTATGAATATTAGCTTACAGGAATCTATATAGTTTCTCAGCAGTGAGGTGCTGAGGGCAATCTCGGCAACTTGCCTGATAAGACATGGGGTGGCTTTTAGTCAGATGCAAAACTCTGCTGCTAGCCTTGCCACAACTGCATGAGTCACTGCAGATTGAGCAGGAACATTTAGAGGGGTGGGGAGCAGGGGGAAGCTCATTATTATAGCAAATAATTCAGTCCCTTTAAGTCTTATTCTTCTGCTGTTGACTTGGGACTACTATATATTATACCTACTCAATGCCATGCATCTCAGTAGGCATGAACCAAATGGTGAAGTTTGAAACTCGAACACTTGGTCTCTAAAGGATACACCAAATCTTCCATCTCTGCTTTCATTGTAGCTCTGGGCTGGTGGGTTTTGATCATCTAGCATGTGTTCTGCCATGCCATCTCACTAAGATTTTTTTTTTTTTTTTTTCCCTTTCTAGAATGCATCAGATGACTTATTTAGCTCAGACTTCTTTGTGCCAACTACAGAGAGCCTTAGCTTGACCTCAGTGGCACAAACAGGACCTGTGCCAACTAATCCCCTGGACCTCTTCAAAACAAATCCTACCACAGCACTTCCATTGGCTGGTCTAGGTTAGTTCACAAGTGAAGGTCTTGTTCCCATCTAAGATATCTGCTAACAACAAAACAGGGGTTCTAGTTTTCCTTTACCTTATATGTAGTGTGGTGCTCTTTAATCCATGTGCTATCTGCCTTAACTATTAAGTTCTGCAAATAGAGGCATAAACTCTGCATCCTTAACTAGAACAGCATTTTTTGCTTTAACTTTGACAGTAGATTTCTGCTTCAGGTGCACAAGGTTCAAGCGTGCCAAGCACAACTCGGGAGGCAAGGGTAACAATGCTGCAGAGTTTTAGTAATCATTTGCACAGAAGTAACTATGTGGCAAATGCATTTGTCACTTCTGTGCTAAGACTATATAATAAAAGCTCCTTTTATTATACCAATCTCAGTTCTGTTCTTCCATGACTGAAATGGAGCAAACCAAGCAATGCTAACCTCCTTCTCTCCTCCTCCCCAAATGACTTGATTTTTTAAGTGTAAATCACCACATTTTTACAAACAGTACATGAAAAATGTTTTGCTGGTACCCTCAGTGGAATTGATACTCTCCTTCTTGAGGTCTTCTGATCACTGAAGTGCTGTATAACAACAATCTTCCCCTCCCCCCAGGTGGCATAGCAGTAACTTCACCACCATGGAGCGCACAGACAACTGCCTTCACCCAGGCTGCCTCAGTCTTTCCTGGGCCTATGATGCCTGCTCAGTCTACAGGATTTACTCAGTCATTTACCTTTGGTACTCAAGCAGTGCCAAGCTGGAGCCAGCCTGCATCTTTTGGTCCAGCAGCCTCTCAGCCCTCTGGCCTCTGGGTACAGCCAGCACAAATACAATCTAATACATGGATGAAGCCATCTAGTGCTGTAAATCCCTTTCAGAGTAGCATGTTCCCATCTTCAACACTACCTGCTCAGACCCAATCTGTACTGCCCTCCATGCCAACAACAACCACCAGCCCCCCCCAGCCACCGCCTAGAACTGCACCTCAGAAGGAGCTTTCCAAGAAAGAAAGTGATGCTTTTATTGCTCTGGATCCACTTGGTGATAAAGAGATGAAGGATGTCAAGGAAATGTTCAAAGACTTCCAGCTGACAAAGCCACCTGCAGTACCAGCAAGGAGAGGAGAGCAGCAAAACCTTTCAGGTGCTTCTGGAGCTTTCAGCAATTATTTTAGTAGTAAAATAGGCATTCCTCAAGATAGTACAGATCATGATGACATGGAAGCTAGCAAGCTCTCTGCCAAAATGACTGGTAAAATTTTATTTTTTTTTTTTTCCCCTTGGATGACTGCTTTCAGGGATTGGGATGACTGATCACTGATCTGTTTTGATAGAACTAAAAGTTTGATTCCATGATTACTGAAACAGGGTTGAAGGACTCTCTCCCTTAATAATGTTACAGAATTGATCAATGTCGGTGGTCGGACACTGACACCTAGTGCCTAAACTGTTTGAATAGAACAAGGTAAATTAGGTCCATACAATGTTAAAAGTCCCATGTCCCATCTAGCTTAAGTGTCATGAACGACAAGCAGGAGATAAAATTGTGAGATCACTCAAAGCAACTTCTATGTGGGGTTTTTTGTGTACCTGATTAGATGAGCTTTGGTGTTGCTCAGAAGAGCTGAGGACTTGTTAAAGCTTTTAAGTGATTACAGCAGTATGTCTCTCTTCCTTAGAACCACCAAAGCCTGTTCCCCAACAAAGTGTGCTGCCTGCTGATGTCCTATTTGAGAGTCAAGCTAAAACAGACCTTTTCAGTACCTCATCTGTAAGTAGTAACAAAAACAAGCAAACAAAAGAAACTAACTCAAAACCAACACAACCAACCTTTCTCTCCTTACAAGGGGTGACTGAGTTTGACTGCTGGCTTAGTTCTGGCTTTAGGCTGTGGAACAAAATTTCTTGCATGTATGAGGCTAATAATTAATCTAACATAGGGCGCTTGTGCAAGAAGGCAACAAAGTATGATTCCATTTGGCTTGGGTCCATAACCAGTTCCCCACATTGCAATCCCTAGCAGGAATTTCTTCAGTATTGGGAGCTTCCACAAAAGACTGTAAAATCATGTAGCTGCAGAAGTCTTCCACTTTGATTATACTTACCTTTCTGTGGAGTAGACTAGGCAGTGCAGACTGTGCAGCTCCCTTTCTGAACAAATGGGAGGCTCCCATGTTCAGTACCCCCTGGGGGAAGAAGAGACTTAACCACATCACTTCCTTTGGGACACAGCACTTCAAGCCCTTGGTTGGAAACTCTGAATCTGTTCCTGAATGCTGTCTTCAGACGTTTTGCATTTGGTTAAAATAGATTTCATCATAACTACACTGGCTCAGCTCCAAATAAATATTCAGGTATCACATGTGGCTTTTCTGAAAGATAGCTTGACTTAGACTAGGATAACTGCTAACATGGCTTTAGAGCCCTTTTCTCTCATTAACACAGTACAGTTAATGTATACTCAACAAGGACTCTGCAGTGTTCTATCCAGAAGGTGTTTGGAACAGGAACTAGCTGATACAGCCATGCAGAGTAAACCTGGTGAAACCTTGAAACCCACTAACGGCTGGTGATCTCTTTTTTTCCCCAGAGAGAATCTCAGAAACCACCTTCTGATTCTTTTGGTGATTCTTTTGGCAACCCATTTGCATAGATCAGGTAAGTCTTTCACTAATAAGACAACCTACTTCATTCTCTGAAATTGATTCATAAAATCTTTGGTACAGAGCTGGCTAAAATCTACTCTAGCTTAACTCTAATGCTTCTCTGAAGTGTGGCAAACAATCTCTAGAAGAACACTTCTGCCAGACTTGTGCATAGCTGCATCCCAGCTAAGCCTAGCCAGCTTTTATTTCTTTCTTAGAAATAAAGATTTAGTCTTCTACAAACTGAGGTTTCAAGGCCACAACAGAACTCAACTTTTTCCTTGAGGAAAGTTAATGAGTAATTATGTACTTCAAAACTCAGAGGGGCTGACTAAATTCCTTCAGATATCTCTCTAGGAGAGTGTTAGCACACAGCACCCCATACAGATTTCTGAAGCTTAATCCCCTGAATAATTGCAGGTTTGTACTCTGGGTGAATTGGAATAAAAACTTAATAAGGGCTCTTTTGAGGACTTTTATTACTAGAAACTAATCTAACTCCAACTTTTGTACCGTTGACTAGAGAACATGAACTGCCAAACTATCAATTCTGGTTTTCTGCCACACTTCTATTAGAAGCCAGAAAGTGTATGAGGGGAAGATTTAGAAGACAAGTGTTGCTATTTTTTTGTTTTAGTTTTGTTCTCTGTGGCTTTAAGCAAGTTGAAGCAATAAAACTAACTTATAGCTATCCTAACCCTAAGTCCTTTTCATCATGCTAGGTATAACCAGAAAAGGACAAATGGAATAACTGGATCTCTTCTCAACATGATTTTTCTACGTTTCACTTTGCTGTCTGCCACTCTTGCTGCTGTTCCATGATGTCTGTAATATAAATACATCCAGGTGGATTGAAACACAAACTCTCGAAGAACATGCTGTGAAGATGATAATTCAGGGCAAAGCAAATGGAGAGTTGGACTTGAGTTTGACTTGTGCTGGAGACCCAAATTCAAATTGGTGGATGCTAATTTTACTTTAGTTCATTTCAATCTTCCACAGAAGAGCTTAGGAACACTAGGTCTTGTAAACATGGTCACTGCAATTCTTCTTTCTGTAGCACTTACTGTCCTAAAATACAGGAACTGAATGTACCTGGGGAAGAAGTGAAGAAGGGAATTGAATTAGTAGCTAAAGTTCCACACCTTAAACTAGGTCAGTTGCCTGTTAACAGAACAGCACCCAGTTAAGTGGATACTACTGAGCTCTAATTGGTGACTGGTCATATGACTTGGTCTCTGAGCCAAAGACGTAAACTGTATAGAAAGGAAAAATAATAAGTCTAATATTTGTCTGTTTAATGGTAAAATTATCATTCTACCATAAATGTTTAATAAAGGGACTAACTATGGGGTCTGTAACAGAACTGTGGGAGTCCTGAGTATTAGAGGTCTACACTGTCAAGTCAGATAAGCTGAAACACTTCTTGCAGAACATTGAGGTAGTCATGGACACTAACTGTTCTCTTGGTGCTAATATGGGGATCTTTTTTCAGAGAGGGAAATCCACTAGGATTACTTTTCTATGAATGTGGCTTGGCAGACAAATGGAACAAGCAGATAGGCTTCTTGCATATATCTCAGTGAATGTCTCTAATGTTGCTCAGTTTCAGTTGTCATGGTGCAGTGTGGCATGTTTCCAGTATGTTAGAAAGCAAAAAGACAATCATGGCTTCATACCAGGCCTAGATTCCTTGTGAACAGATTTATCACCTCTGTGCCATTAATGTGGGGTAGTCTTCCATCTCTTAAACTGTGCCTTTTCTAAAGAACCTCTTGACTAACAGATTTCTAGGTCAGTTGGTTATAACTGACTATAACAGCTGGATTCTTGGCCAGTGGGGATAGCGGATGTGTTGGAGGTTTTTCTGATAATACCAAGTATAAACTTGAAATAGCATTGTTAAATCAAATGCCTAATCAGCTGCTGAACTGAAGAGCTAAGAAAGTCAACTTGAATACAGCCTTAGTACCCAATTCAGCCAGTCATGCAATAGTCTTGTATATAAACCTCTTGCACTTTCTGTAATGCAAAAAAGCTATGAATTTAAGTATTTGTCTCAAACTGGAAATGTAGAAACTTATGGATGTTACACTGTTATACAAAACTGTAGTGTCTCAAGTGATGTTACCTAATGACATTAAACAGAAGCAACTCTTCATATCAAGCATCAGTGTGGCTGTTGATTCTGTCTTCCATAATTCAATTTTATGGTTTAGTTGACATTAGGAGTTCAGAATTTGCTAAGAATTTTCTCACATGTTCTAACTATAGCTGCCTGAGAGCAAGTTCTTAAGTCTTTCTGCAGCTTCTTGCATCAGGCCTGTTCCACAAGTGCTGTCCCACAGCAAAAAAAGTAAAATCCCAGTTAACGTAGTAAACTACCAGTAGAAGCTTGTCCTGTAAGTTGCTCAGCCTGAGTTTGCTGTTACTAAAGATGCTTTCTTGTTCCCTTTTGCAGCACCCTGGAAGCCAGCTCTTTAAGTTGCATTGTCTTAAGTTTCACGACTTCAACTTGTCTATTCCAGCTTTGCAGGAGGTCTAAACTGATGCTGGGGACACTGAATTAGAACATTTAGCATTTGTTCAGAACAAATTTTACAGTTCCTTTTAATGCAGATGGGTGAAAGGAATTAAAGACATTAGAAAGTTACTGGTTTAGATTAACCTTTAGTACTTGAGACTGACCTGTAACTGTCAGCCTGATGTATCACTGAATAAATGGAATGGGTGCATGCTTGCTTACTTTTAATGTTGTTTGATTTGTGTGGTTAACAGATTGAAAACAATTCATTGAAAGGCAGTTGTTATCCAGCTTGAAATATAGGCCTTACTGCGCTTCACAGAGAATCACTGATTTCCTTTTATTTTTTTATTTATTTTTTTTCTTTTCCCCCTACATGGCAACATGTAATTTAGTACTCGAAGATACTATTGCAACAATTGACTGTCTTGGTGCTTGAGTGAAGGAGTATGTTTACCAGTATTTGAGTTAAACAACTAGATGACCATTTGCTTGTCAAGCTAAAATTAACAGTCCATCTATGCTGGAGTTTTGAAATAGCTGTCAGGATGATCACTAAGAGCTGTTTAGCAGAACCTCTTACAAGCTGGCCAAAGGTGCTTGCTGGTCTGCAAGCTTAGTTTGAATAGAAGTTTACTCTTCTTTTTGTCTCTGTCTTAAAGAACCATGAACCGTGGTGGTGTACATATAGCATCCATTGAAACAGGTATGATGAAACAATACAATATTGCAAGTGTCTGTGTCTTGCATTATTGCTCAACAAATTAGTGCAACTGGGCTCACCAAGCTGGGCTGAGGCTGCATCATATTTCAGTTGCTCTAAATGAAATTATCCAAAAATAAGGCCTGAATAGGGGAAAAAATTGCTTGCACTATTCCACACCATTCCCTCTTCCTGCCACAAAAATGAGGGAACAGAAAAAATTAAAATTTTTCTTACCCATTGTAATTTGGAATATTCTTATACTAGATAATTCTTTTTAAGCTTGCGTCCAGATGCTTATTAACTACTAAACAGTAGGTTATTTATAAGTTACTTCTGTCTTGTGACTATGTCCAACATATTATGCTTTAAATCTGGATTACAGAAAACTACTGAATAGGAATGCCCCTCTAAAGAGCTAGCTTGTGGTTTTGGGTTTTGGTGGTGGAGTGAAAGCTTGAAGAGTTTTAGTCTCCCTCATAATGACAAAAAATCATGTGTTGTTTTTTTACATTGGCGGGGGGAGGAAATAAAAGGGATCTTGGGAGTTTATTCCTCTAACACTCCAAATGAGGATTCCAAAAATGTTGGACACTGAACTTGCTCTTGTAAACAGTAATGCTTTAGGAACTATTTGTTCCTTACATGAGTCACTGCTATGACTGCTTTTTACTAGGCAGTTAGCTGTTCTTTAATTAAATGGAAAATGTTTTTCCCCTATTAAAAAGTACTAGTAAACAAAAATGGTTTATTTTTTAATCTTGAAGCTACTTTACACTATTTCTCAGTCTCCATGTAGCAAGAAGTGGAATTTTCTGAAAAGTGGACTTTAGAGCACTTACCGTAAGGCAGCTTTGGCCACTAACTGGCAATCTTCAGTACGCACTGCTTTTTGTTTGTTCTCCTGGTAATAAATAACAAAAGGAACAAATAAATTACAAATTCAGTCATGGTGATTTTTGTCTATTCAGCTACAAAATGAGAAGAATGCACGTTACCTTGCAGCTTATATCCATACTATGCAATTTAGAGGTGGCTGCCTCACTTTTGGGGGAAAGCAGAAGGTAAGTGTGTTCAATTTTCTGCAGATACCTGTACTGTTCTGTTTCTTCAAAACAAAGCATAAACCTACAATTCAGATATTTCTAATGGTAACTTGCTCAGTTAACAAAAAAAAAAAAAAAAAAGGATACTGCTTACTGTATTTCCAGGAGTCAAATAGAAACGGTTTATCCATCTGTTTTGGACGTGTGTGGTACAATAAAAGTGACTGATAGCAGCTGAAGTCATGTTCTGGGGGGAGGTGGAGCTCAGGCAAAATAAAGTCTTAGTCCATACAAAAACATTGTGTGAAAACATCTGAAGGCCTACACTACCAGAACTAGAGCTGCCTAGTCTATATGTCATTTAGGAGAAAGGTCAGTACTAAGCTGTGAAAGAAAATGAGTCTCAGATATATACATCAAGAATAAATGGGTATCCATCTGCTTTAAGACTTAAATTGCATTATGTGAAGCATTTTGTGATTAGGTGTTAATACTAGCTGAACAACCAAGTACTGCCTCTTGCACATGTCTCTAGACCTCCTTATGTTTTGATGGTTATCATTATTCTGGCATTCAGATACAATTAAAGCACAAGTTTGATATATTGAGTTTGAAATTGTGCAGCCAGAAGATATGCTTATTATGGAGAGTACACAGCAGGCACCAAGGGCCAGCAGCTTGACTTCACATCATACCAAAGATTTCATGATGATGCCAGCACAGTTAGCAAAATGATGCCCTCATGTGGCATCTATCACATCTCCCCATTTCAGAGAGCCATGCCTTTTCTCTTGGTCAGTGCTCATTGTCAAACCAAGAATTTTTCTTGAGTCATCAGTTTTGTAACTGGTGAACTGAACAGCTCTGTATTTTTAAGTATGGCTAAGTAACAAATCACCAAAGTTGTGGCCTGAGGGTGTACAGAATGTATTGTGCCATCCAAGGCAAGGTGTAAGCAGTTTTCTGTACTGCTTGTGAAATGGCTTTTTGCTTTTGACAGAGCACTTTCCTATCCCTCAAACAATGGATAGCAGAGTATTTCAGTATCCATGCTTGCCTCTGAAGTTCTTGCTCCCAACTGCTACCATCAGTGATGTTCTTCAGTAGTTGAACTGCTTTTACTGCCTCTCCTCTTTAAGCTGTGTGACTTAGTATCTCCTGATTTAGCATGGTTTTTCAGTAATCCTTTCTCCCCATGATCAACGTGGAAGTGACAAGCTTGCTAATTCCCCTAATATCTTTGTTTTTTCTAAACAATGATGTTGAATAGAACTTTCTAACCATATGTATTCCTTTGAATTTCCAGATCAACCTTGATAGTGGATGCATTGTTGGTATTTCAAGAGTTCACAAGACTCATTTACAATGGGCTTCCCCCCCCCTTTTTTTTTTTTTAATTTTTAATTCTTCTCTAACCTCAAGTAAATACAAAACCTTTGTCTTGGTTTCTTCTTACTTCTGCAGCTGGAGGGGGCCCTGGGGTGTGTGTACATCACTCAGTGAATATGCTTGCAGAAGTTGCTCAGTTATGATTACGTGAAAACCTGTGCACCTATAGCTCAGCTCAAAGACTACTCTCAACTCTGGTTTCTAGAAAGTTGATTGTGAGATTTCCATTTACATTGAAAAGTTTAACTCAGCCTTTCCTACCCAGGATTTTTATTTTAAACTCAAAACAGTAACTTATACGAACCTTTGGGAAACTTTTAAAGACCTGTACTTGCTTGCGTCTGACTGCTCCTTCAGGCACTCCTCCTAGACGCTGCTCTGCATGGTTCATTCTTACTGGCTGCATTTTTAAGCTAATAATTTAAAAGTTCAGAATTTCATTTCAATATAAAATTCTACAGTACCTGAATACCAGATAATTGTTAGGAATAAGATATCCATCTGCCTTCAGAACTCCTACTAGGTGCCTCAACATATCTTCAACGTCTACTGTGCAAGGCTTCCCACTCATACTATCTTTAAGAACAACCTGTCAATCTTCAACCCAAGATGACAAACTAGATGTTGTTACTCAGAAGTTTACAGTCCTACATCAGTAAGGAGATCAAAAGGTCATATATGCAGCTATCTTTGCAGATAGAGGAAAGAACAAGCTGATTATCATTCATTTGCCAGTGTTATATTTTTATTTCTTCCCTCCACTGATTTTACTGTCATGACAAATGGTGGAAAAACATGTAATGGAATACTGTTCATCAACTTTCCAAAGCATTGCCTACTTATTAGGAAGTTACAGTAAACTGTAGTACTGCTGAAGTATTTATAAGATTAGCTAATTACAGGTGAAGGAGGTTTTTTCCAGCTGCTAACCAATGGATTATTGATTTAGGTGCTCAGAGTCCACCAGAGAATTAGTGAAAGGGAATTCTGTGTAAAACTGACTTTTCACAAGGTTGTATCTGTATAAGGTACTGCAATTCCTGGTGCCAAGCACACAACAAAGCCTCACACTCCCTTACCAGCGAAGAGTTTGGAAGTTCCTATTGTATGGAGAGAATTCTTATTTCTGCTGTCCATGGAGGTTGGGCATATTTGTGCTTTTCGCTGTTTCCTTTTTCTTTAGAATCCTACCTCTTAAAAGCAAATCTTCAGCCAAGGATTCATTTACTGCTGGCCTTGGCTTGAAGTTAGGAGGCTTCTGGGAGGGAAGTTGTTTAGAGGTATCAGGCAAGACAGTGGAAGTGCGTGATGCAGACACTTACAGCAGCAGCTGTGGTGCGTGTTTAGTGCTGGTGTGTGTGACAGTGGAAAGTCTGAGACATCAGAGCTAGTCAGGGTCAGCTGAGCATATGAAAGGTTGCACAACAACCCTGTGATCCCTGAGCTGTTTAAGATTCAATAGCTGGAAAGAAACGTAGGTCAATTTATAATCTCAGTAACAGCTTACTACGTATGTAACCTGAATGTACTGTAAATGGCATCAAGAAGCAGAACCAACTGGTATATCTTGTCCAAACCAGGGATTTCTATATCTTATGGAATCAGGTTACATTTCTTTGGACTCCTGATGTACTTGTACGGGGGAAGGGTGTCAAAGAGTGGAGGGCAAGGCTCTGCTGCAGTGAAAGCCCATACATCACACTGCAGGAGCTGAAGATCTGCCAACTAGCTGGGCTCAGCAGAGAAGGTCCCATTGTAAAGCAGAGGCAACAGCATTAACCTGGTGAGGTGCAGCAAGATTGTTTCTTCAGGGTGGATGAATACTAAGCATGTAATGCCAAATTGGAATGAATTACAGAGAACAAACCAGGCAAGTTAGACTTCAATGCTTCTCCATTCCTCTGCTTCCCAGCATTGTTACCTGAGAAAATGAGGTTACCATTAAACTATTGTCCTTGGTTTTTAAAGTTAGTAAGTCATCCTACGGTGAATAAGTTTTTAACGTCTAACTGTGGGTGCTTTTCACGGAATGATGGCAGTGATGGCTTTTCACTTAGTAAGAGCCTGGAGCTTCGTGGTATTTACACCAAAGTAGTCACTCTAGAAAATATAGGCCTATGGCAAAGTGTTCAACTTGGCAAGCTGAAGAATACTTAGATAGCTAAACACTTGTCTGTTTTTTCCAACTATATAAGTTAGCCTGTTAGCAAATAATACCTTTATTTATGAGGCTTCTTTCAACTCAGGAAAGCAATTAAACTTTTACCTAGGTATAAGGGCAACCCCATTAAATTTAATACACTAAAAAATCACAAAGACATGTACTGAAGTGCTATGTCTATTTGACGTGCTGCTGTACTTTTGTCTTCAGCTTTCAGTATGGGGAATACAGACACTGTCTGAATAGGGAAACTGCAGGTGTTCTCTGTGTATTATTGTTTGGTTCTCTTCAATAACATGACCCACCAGAAGAGCATGAGTTACATGCAAATATCTAAAAAGGGGAAAAAGAGCTGGCTTATTAAGTCTTCAAAGATTTTTTAATGTAATTTTAAACCACCAAAGAATTTAATATTAGGCATCTGTTTATACACCTAAGTACCAAGTATTGCTACGAAAGTGAAGCAGAAAACAGCTCAAAGACGCTTCAAAATATTAGTCTATGGTTGAAATACAAACTGACATGTGATTTTAGTGTACTGCCCAGGACTGTATTGGAATGTTTTGTTTGTCAGCTCTTCAGAAAAAGCTTTCTACAGGGGAAGAAGAGAACTGAACACTCCATCTCCGATAGATTGTAAACTGAGCAGCTGGAGCGCATGGGGGCCCTGCGACCCATGCACCTATCAAAGGGTAAGCTATAGTTGGAATTCTTTGTTCCAAAGCTACAACCAAAGGGACATTATCTGTCTGCTTTTTGGTTATTGGGAATATATCAGACTGCAGCTCTTAATGTTGTATGTTTATGATATGATGGAACCCATGATTATTTCAGATCTGTAAGCCATAAAAGTAAGAGAAGACTACACCCAGATGTGCAAAACTGGCCGAGTGTTGTCATTCAAAATGTTCTGTTGACAGAAATTACCTATTTTGGCCATATTGATGTTTCTATTATGAACATTACTTTTTAAATACATTTTACCTTTTTAAATAAAACAATTATTTTCAAAAGCAGATTTTTATTTTCTTAACAAAGTTCTTCTTCTGAGACTTAAAAAAAATTAAACATTTGAAAGCATACAAAATATATATGATGCTTGTCCTCTCTGGATTGAAAGTAATGAAAACAGTGAAATAAAATAAATAGTGAAAAAGAATTCTTGCTAAAATATTATTAATTAAATGTTCCTGTACACATTTTTTATGCCATGACCAGTGCTTATGGATTTTCAACCAAAAATTTCACCAAAGATGCTTCATTTTGAAAAGTTCTAAGTTCAGCTGAAAATCCTCCCGTTCTTGTAGTTTTCTCTCTAAGCAACGTTGATAGTGTTATTTATCTTTCAAGTTTCGCTCTAGAAGCATTGAAAGATTCGGGCAGTTTGGTGGAACACCATGCCTGACGACTTTAGGAGATACACAAAGCTGTAAAACCAGCCAACCTTGTCCTGAAGAACCAGAAGCAGACTGTGGTACTGACTTTCAGTGCAATTCTGGTAAGTTTTGTTTTCATGCCACAGTGAGTTTTGCAATAACTCAGGAAACCACAAAGTTATATCTATTTCCGTTGAAGACAAAATGCATACACAAGAAGAGATATATGCTTCAGTATATGCTTCAGTGCCTTTCTAGTTGGGGATAATCTCCTGAAGCAGTAACTTATTTCTAGGGTTTAAAGGCAGTCCATAGACAGGTGGGTTGCAACGCCACAACTCCAAAACCACATCATGAACAATCATTGATAAGGGGTATTTTCTTCTCATCTCCCATTGTAATTTTCATCTCATTTAAATTCTCCTGTAATTACTCATCCATGTTTAAAGGCTGACCATACTGTGAGTGTCCTTTCTTCTAGCATAGCTGTTTGTCCTGCTACAGAATCACTATGTTTTCTGAAAAACCACTGGGAAAAACTAGCACTGAAGGAATCATCACAAAATGGATAGGGAAGTTTACTGACCAAATTGGTATCATGTGTGCTAGCTGGAGACCAGAATGCCTCTAGATTCAACGTAAGACGTAAATCTGCAAAGTGATACATGCATGGCATACAAACAAATTTAATGTTCAAGACTCATCATAAATCCAAATAAAATAGGGAAAGTTAAAGGCAATACAAATAATCAAAAAACAAAAGAAAATATGCTAAGTGAATTCTGAGTCCCAAGCCATTGCCATTGTTGCCTTCATCTCGAATACTGTGAAGTGCAAGTGGAGAAGCTAAAATTAGAAAGTATGTATTTAGCTACTAGTTCACAGTCATTGTGTGGCACTTACAGGTGTGGCAGGTATCAGCAAATGTTTTATTATTCTAGGGTTAAATTTACCCTAAATCTTTAAATCCTGTAGAAAAAAAAGTCTTTGTACACCCTGTGATACACACCCTTAGGAGAACTACTACTTCACTGTGGCTTTAGAACACAAATCACTATAGTTTTTGACAGTACAGTGTCCATATTATTCAAATAACATAATCCAAATAGCAACAATTCAAACAATTCAGAAATAATTCTTTGTTTATATTGAATTAACACTTTCCTGTATTCTTTCAGTACAAATGTAACAAACCCCTAAAACAACACACTAATAATCAAAGATTAATACAGAAAAAATCATAGGAAGTAACAATTTTCTTCAAATGACAACAGTTTTATCACTTTTCTCAACCATCCTAGTGAACAGTAGTATGTACATAAGTAAATACAGTAGTATAGGTTTGGGTTGGTTTTTTTTTTCATTTGAAGGAGGCAGGGTGTTGGACTTGAATTCCTCATAACAATAATAGAAACATGCAAAGAGGAAGGTCTCAATAAAGAGTAGCTTTGGGGTGCTATTTAAAGTCCATCTTGGAAAAAAAAAAATGCACTCATTCAATGTTTTATTCTCTGATTAGGTCGATGTATAAAGCGACGACTTGTGTGTAATGTAGATAATGACTGTGGAGACTTTTCTGATGAAGATAACTGTGAATCAGACCCACGATCACCATGCCGTAACCATGATATTGATGTGTCTGGAGTTGGCAGGACTGCAGGGCAAGGGTATGTAAAGAGGAAAAAGTTAGTATTGGGCCTTGTGAAGAGTCTAGGACTGTCTTCAAAGACAGCTGAAAACACTGGGGCACATTGACATTCCCAAAAGTGGAATCTGAATCATGCTCACATTTTATTCAAAAATGCTACGTAGCTTTTGGACAAACACCTAACTACTGTTCTATTTTGTATACTTGGGGAGGATAAAACATTATACAGACAGTTTAAACCAATTATTATGTTACTAGGTAGAATCATGTGTGGATGTTACATAAATATACACATGATACTCATTACTTAAATGTAAAATTTATAGATATATAGATATGTTTCAAGTGAGTTTTCATAATGTATTAATCATTCCCAATTACTTTACTAATATGTGTGTCTAAAAGGGAGAAAAAATGTCTTGATTTTTTATACAGCGGGATACCTTATTGTAACAATACTCTGCCTGCAGCTTTTTTCCAGTATTACATTCTCCATTTCCCAAATGTCCGTTGTTTACAGGAGTTTTCATCATTAATCTAAGTAGAAAATTAATCTTCATGTTCTCAAATGCTGCTGTATTTCTTTCATTTCAAACACAGGGAAGTGTGGCATACTGTTTATCTACAGATAGAGACAGAAAGCATCAATCCAAACAGGAACAGATGAATATAAAAGTATACTGCAGCACCACCTTGTGTTTAAATGAAAAGGACATATCCTTTTCATTTAATTTAGTGATTGTGTTACTGCTGTCCTTGTAGCATGGGGAAGAAAGCCACATACTTGGGCATTTTTAGAGGTAGCTTCTTTATTATTTTCACTATAATCTATTACTAAAATACTCCATGAGAAAATGTTGTGTACATGTGCAGCTTTGACAGTGGCGACTTTGATGAACTGATAACTACTTTCTACCCCCAGATAGTATCAGACATAAATGTTGGAATTACTGAAAAGATTTAAATCTATGAAACAGACATAGAAGAGCAAACAAATGATACAGAATCCTCCAAGGAGCAGTTAAATTTTTTTAAGTATCTCTTGTACATCAGTATGTAGATGCATAGAAATACACAGCCAAATGCTCACTTTGTAAAGGTTCAGATTTTCTCTCCTCTGTTCCAGAGAATGCTATTATTCCACCAGGTCACACCCTGCGACAAAAGGCGGTGCTACAAATAGTTATATATTCCTTCTACAGATTTGCGGGATGTTGTACACACTCGATATCAAAGTTCCTACCTGCAAACAACCTAACACAAGTTATGAAAAAAAAAAAAAAAAACAGGTTAAAAATAGATGTTGGAATGTCCCATTTAAACCTATAAGGAATGCTTCATCACAGATACATTGGTCAAAAAGAAATGTTTTTACCTCCTTTTATTATCAAGTTCTTGTTGTGTTTGATATTTTATATCTGTATTTGTTGATTTGTTTATTTCTCATACAAAGCCGTTAAAAAATAAGAGCTTTGTAAATCCCTTAAAGTGCTTCATGAAAGATGTATTGTTATCTCCATTACACAATGAGAGGACCACAAGAGACAAGGCAAGCTGCTGTGTGGATGAAGCAATATGCAGTTCCACAGCTATAGCCTCCATTTCTTACAGAATCTGACGTTTTCAGTCATAATACCATTGTCTACAGGCTATGGGTGCTGACATCTTTTCTGAAGCATAACCTCCCTTGTATTTCTTTTGTAGAATCAATATTTTAGGGATGCAGCCAATGGCCACACCATTTGACAATGACTTTTTCAATGGTCTTTGTGAAAGAGTGCGTGATGGAAACACACAGATATACTACCGCAAGCCATGGAACGTGGGTGTTCTCATTTATGATGTAAGTGTAAGTCCTTTTGTGCAAGCTAGGATGTGTTTAACTGGATGCTGAATCCTGAAATCCACCTGGAAGACTTGGCATATATATTCAGTCTGATAGTAGCAGCTTTTTAGCACCAATCTTTTAACAAAAGTCCAGAGGGAAACAGGTTATGTTGTCATTTGCTTTAGCAGTTAAGCTCACTCGTGACAGACAAATTCCCACATGTTCATTGCTGCACCTGTGCCTAGTAAATGAAGCTGTCTTTCTGGAATGTTTACAGCATGACAGGAGGAGAAGAATGGGAGATGTACTGGGTAGAGCAGCAACCCATCTACTTTTTCAAGGACACACAAAAGACACTGATAGAAAGGCAGCAATAATATTATGATGCTCTGGTCCCACTTGGGTTTTCTAATCAGTGATAACTTTCTCTGTCCTACTGAAAAAAAAATTCTAATAGGCTTTTGAGATTCAGACTATGACTTTCAGTGAGGTTCGAACACTAAAAATATTGATGATCTTAGAAACACCAATGTTAGATTCATTTCAGAAATCAAAGGAGTATTTTGCTTACCAAATGCTTTGCCTGTCACTGTAAGTAGATGCTTCACAGAAAAATTACAATTTAATACAGGTCCTGCCCAAAATCAATAAATCTGACCCAGAGATAATTGCTCATATTTGACTTTGATGCATAACTATTTTCAGTTACTAAAACTCTTATATGCTACTAAAGTATAGAAAAATAATCAACACTGAAATAGGTATACTGAATTAGCTATTGTCTGCTGTAAAAAAAGAAAGCAAAATCATAATCCTGATTAATTGCAGATATTGGGATATATTAGCAATTCTTTTCTGCATTCTAGGAAGGAGCTGGAGACTACCATTCCTTACACGTAAAGGAAAAGTTGACACATAGATTACTTTGACAGTGTTACATGCTGAGATTTAACACTCACTGAAATATTGTCACTGCAGTTTTCTGTTCACTTTGGAACCACTGAATTGATTGAGATGAAGTGGTTTGGGGAGTGAGTGGTATTTCCATTCGTTTTGTTTTAAAAGAAAAATGTATTGCTAAGCTATGTAAAACATATCACTTTAAAGTGCTGCGTAGATTTTTCTGTCACTGCCTGGTTTGTTCTCTCATACAACATTTTCATTGTATTTATTTTCTAAGACAAAAGCAGACAAAACCTTCACATCTGAGTTCTATCATGATCGTGTAAAAATGTTACGAGAGGTTTACATAGAAAAAACCTCACACTTTAATGCTGACTTGTCTCTGAAATACATACCTACTGAAGGAAGTAACAAAAGTAGTTCAGAAGGAAATTTCAAGTATCACTACAACAAGAATTCAAGTTTAAGTTCCATCCTGAAAAGCTCCACAGAAAGGGTAAGTTTAATCAAACTAAAGGTTTTAAAGTAACTATTTTACAAGCAGTAAAATTTATACAGTGTTAGAATAAAAAAAAATTAATCTTTCTAAGTATTCTAGTTCCCTGCTTATTCACAGAAGTGAAATCCTGGCAATACTAGGGTTAAGATTTCAGACATGGCCAAATGTAGCTAGCACACTGCCATGATTTTGGTCTGTCAGCTTTCGTGCTTTCATAAGCAATGCCCATCTGGTGGTTCCCTGCATCATGTTTGAAGGAAATGTTCTCAATAAGCAGTTTGGAAAAAGCAAGCCTATTTGGGAGTTACCCACAAGCCATACTGCTTTACCTGTCCTTTGAGAATAGGCCCTATCTCATTTTATTTGGTAGAAAAGAAGTAGCCTTAGAATCTAGTGAATTTGAAGAGACAGAGACCCCAAAAAGTGATACTAGACATTGTAGATACTATGGCCTAACCCACCAGCTGGGTGCTAGTGGAATTAACCAACCAGGTCCTATACCCTTTCTCACCATATATACCAAAGTCTATGATTACAACATGCCATCACATACAAGGTACATCAACTCCATAATACTGACATGCACCACATGCAAGAAAGAACAGATCTGACTCAAATAATACAAACTATTGACAGCCTTGTTGCCTAGGATCCATTCAGATTTCTGGAGATCAAATGGATTTAAGGGAAAACTAAGATAACTTTTATAACTGATTAATTAAAATACTGCTGAAGAGAAAGATGTGTACTATAAAGAGAAGCTGGCATACAACACTGACTTTGTATCGGTGTGAGTTTTCTTGGGAAAGAAATGGAACATTCAAATCTCCAACCAACCATCTCCACAGATGCAAAACATGAAGTCCTGTAGTTTGGGGTATATTATAGGCTGTTCATAGTGTAGTGGTTTGTGATAGGACTTCTGGCTTCAAATTCTTGTTCAGAGATCAGTCCAGAAAATGAGTCACAATCTGTCACTGTCAGAGCTCTATCACCATAAACTCACTTTGTTGCAAGTTAGTGGACTGGCAGTCTCTAACCAAGAACCCTCTAGGGCTCACTTGTGAGTTAAAGCCAGGAGCAGCCCAGGCATATCCAGCTTGTAGAAAAGCAATTTTGTACAAGCTAGATGGCAGGAATATTTTCACATACAAAAATTTCCTCACAGAGATTTAGATGCCTGAAGATTCCTGAAAGTCCGAAGTAAGACAGTTTAAGATCCTTTAAATGGTGCCAGATAATGTGATGGTCTGTTGCTAAATCCCTTTTATGTACCACCTATTAGGCACTATTGTTTAGCAAGTCACTTAAGTACTGCAAATAATGGGGATTGGAATGCATGTGTTTCCTTAAAGTCTTCAGGGCAACTATTTCACAAACTGTCATGTGTTTTGGGCAGCAGCTATGTCCTGATTTAGATTATGATATAAAACCATCTGCAGTGTAATTTATGAAAATATCAGTTACTATACCTAGACTTAGAATGTATGTATGGGTCAAACACTTCAAGGAATTTTTTTCCCGATTCATTTTCATTTTATAATGTTGTTTGCTATTTTGTGGGGGTTTTTTGTTTTTAGTTGAAGCTGTGGTCTTCCTTCTGACAGTCTGAGAATAATAGAGAAGTGGTCCAAAAAAAGAGAGAACTTAATACTCTGTCTATAAACACAGACAAAACTCCAGCTGACCTCAGTGGACAGCTTCTGTTATCTAGTGAGCCATATGGATTTAATTTTCAGTGTTATGAAAGTCAGAAAGGTAGACATTGTACTTAAAAAAAGACCTTGTCAAATAGATCACATAGGGCTTGCTGAAATTAGTAAAGTAAAGGTTCTGAAAAACTGGAAGAACAGAAATAAAATAAATCTCTTGCTGCTTCTCAGTTTAAATTGGAGAACTTTTAATTTGAATTAAACAAGTTTGTCCCTGTTGCAAAGTGCTAGATTGAATGGCATGTTTAAAAGTGCTGCAGTTTCATTATAAGTAAAATAGAACAGATATTCCTGCTGTGATGCATACCAGAATGGCACTCTCATTCACTTTCTTCTCCCTGCATTCAGAACCAAACCTTTCTGCATATAAAAGGAAAGATTCAGCTCGGAAGATTCCAAATGCGGAGTCGTGATGTCCATCTCACAGATAGTTTCCTTGATGATCTAAACTTTCTGCCTGCTGAATATGATAAGGGGGAATATTTCAAATTTCTAGAAGATTATGGAACTCACTATGCAGTCTCTGGAACTATAGGAGGAAAATATGAACTTGTGTACATTCTGGATAATTATGCTATGTCTCGAATAGGTATGCATTCTGTTGGCCTTGCTATGGTATGCAGATTATCACCAAGACTCCAGTCATGCAAAGAGATGTATAAGGATAGATTTGTGTCCATAGAGCATCACTGAGAACAGCACAATTCAGTGTGTGGTGCTTGTCACACACCAGTGACATTACAGAATTACATGAGTTCAAAAGAGATGACAGTCTTTGTAACTTCCAGAATTATTTGAAGTCTGTATTTTGAGTCTGTAACTGAAAAAAAAACAAATCCCCCCAAAAAAAGCAAAACCAAAAACCAAACCCAAACTTAGACATATTCAAAATATTATCAACACTAATTGGTGTGACACATTTTGCAGGAGATCCCCAGTGCCTAGAAAATCTGTCTAAACCTTAAAGCCAATTTGCTAGTTGGTACCTTCTTGTGGCACAGTAACTCAAAGTTTGGTGGTGGCGAAGAGATAAGGAACTTTCTAGAAATCACATAATGCTCTTGAGTGTGTTGAGACTGTTTTTATAGACTTTAACATTCACACTAGATTTTTCTTTGTCCTGGTTAAGATAGGAAAGTAGCAATTTAATCTTCCCTCACGCGCAGTTCGGATATATGTGGGTTTGTGATGGTTAAAGTGGTCACTCTGGAATAAAGTTAAAAAAGGCAATTATGCTGATTTTGAAGATCAGAAAATAAGTACTTGCTGCATGCAGCAACAATAACAATATTATTATTAGATGTTCATACCATGCAAAGAGACATGGTACAAAGATGTCACTTAAGTATCTCACTAATGCACTGTTTATTGCCTGGAGATTTTGGTGCTAGATTTTTTTTTTTTTTTTTAAGTACCAACCTTAAATAAAATTCTTTCTGAACACAAAAGTGAAGTTCGAGATTATATGTTTGAGTTTGGTAAGTAGAAATGTGTTGGAGGCAGTAGCAGATAGGGGAGGATTAGAATTAAGGGAACAGAGTACTTAAAAGAGATTAGTGGCCTTCTTAGCTTTATGGGGAAAAGTAGTGCAGAAGCATGTTTGAGGTTGGGAGAAGGAGACTAGAAGAGTTAAATGAATTAGCACATAAAACCAATGTTTTATGATAAGCATCTGAGAAAGACAAAATTCCAATAAAATATATGGAAAGAGTGGTCCCTAAAGGGACATCTGCTTTCAGCTAGATCAAGGAAAATATAAATCCATTTTTGGAAGGTTTAGAATTTTTTCTTCTCACTGTACATCTCACTTGCCTCTGCTCAGGCACTTCAAATACAATCATCCTCACATTCATTTCATGGAAGAGGAAAAAGCAGAAGACAAATGGGAAGAAGAAAGCTATAAACATTTCCAATACCCCTGAAGTTTATTCCCCAAGAATAACATCACATTATTTATGGTCATTCAATCCTTCTAACCACTTAATCATTTTCACTTTCAGGTATCACTATAGAAGATGTAAAAAGATGCCTTGGCTATCACCTAGATGCCGTGGCTGCATTTGAAGACTTACACGTCAATGCTAATATTGATGGTCATAAATGTGAAAAGATTCATGTGAAAGACGAGTGTAAGTATATCCTTATTTTACATTATATCTTTTGTGTAAGGAAAGATGTTAGCTTTTATAATCAATATAGATATTGCTGTTAGGGAAAGGACAAATCCAGTAGATGAGGAGACGTGAGGCTGCCATACTTCCATGCTCCCAGCTCAAGCCAGGCTGAGTGTGTGTTCCCAGTACACACACAAACACACTTTTATAACACACACACACATACACACATTGCTGGCTGCAAAAATCAATGTAGTCAACAGCACAGTGTTGTTGTTAGTGGCAAATATCACAGAACCACAGAATAGTTGACATTGGAAGGGTCCTCTACAGGCCACCTCCAGAGGAGCTGTACTGGCTGTACATAGCCAGTAGATCCCTCCAGCAGCTGACCTTAGACATTCAGTTTAACCAACAACTGGATCCTTAGTCTCTGCTGTTACTGGCACCCAGATATACAATGCCCCAAGACCCACAGCTCCACTCCCGCTGCTGATGCAGACTACCTGGTGCACACCAGCACACACGCCAGGTGTTTCCAGTATCTGCCCTTAGGTGCTGAGTCTGCCCAGCAATAGGACCTTGGATCCTTTTATCTGCAGTTGCCTTATACAGACGCGCACTCAACATGCAAACAGGTCTCAGTCAATGCCAGGACACTGGGGACTGGTTCTGAAACAAAAGCTCCTACTATTCTAATTCCTGCCCTTTTCTGTTTCTGCTCAGGTGATACAGTAGTGTTACTCATATTATCTTTGGCTTGTTATTAAATGGCTATGATCTCCATGATGTCTCTCATTTTGCCCTATTCCTTCTTTTCCTTTCAGATACAGGGTTGTCTAATCTAATTGCAAAATAAAAGATTTCCTCCCACATAAAAGGTATGAGTAAAGAAAGATTGAATTCCACCATAACCAATGAGCGAACAGTTCTTCTCTCTACCGTCATTTTATAGAGATGGACAGGTTGAGCTAAAAGGATAACTGTTCTTCAAGATGCGTGGGCAGTAAACCTTCATCTTCATCCTCTCTTCTTTCTACAGCATCACTTAAGGATGATTTTATCATAGATGATATAATCTCCTTAGTTGATGGAGGGAAGATTGACTTTTCAGTGAAGATAAAAGAAATGTTACTGCGAAGATCCAAAACAGTTGATGTAGAGGATTATATAGAGTGGGCTAAGTCTTTAGTTGATGCTCCAGTAGTGATACAACAACGGGTAAGTACAACTTCTTCAGAGCTGTGGCTCTTACGGTTTTGAAGCTTTTGTTCTAAGATGGAAGTGAGACTCCAAGTTTATAATGAATTTTCAGGTATTTTGTTCATCTTAACATTTTCTTCCTTACTCGAGTGATGGGTATATAAAAAGGATTCAGGGCTTCAGAAAAGTCTGCTATGCTTGGGCTTTTCTCTTCTTCAGCCTTCTCCAATACATACACTTGTTCCAGTTAAGATGAAAAATGCATATTTAAAGAAACAAAATTTGGAAAGAGCAATAGAAGACTACATTACTGAATACAGTGTGTGCAAATGTGAACCCTGCAAAAATGGAGGCACCCCTGTGCTGGTAGATGGATCCTGTACATGCATGTGCTCAAGCTACTTCAGGGGAATTGCTTGTCAGATTCCCAAATCTACATTAATTAAAGGTTAGTAAATAATTCAGACACACTAAACTGAACATATTTTTCTTTGTGAACAATATCCTATCAAAATGAGCCTTCATAAGGACAGAAAGATGTCATAGCTCTGCTGCTATTATACCTACTTACACCTACTGCTGTCAAATTTCATGGGTATATGGTGTGGAAGTTAGTGTAAGCTACTGGGTTTTTTCAGTAAAGAAGACACTAATTTAGAGTTCATTGTCCCACATGCATTGCTGTGTCTTGGAATGATACCCCAAGTTCATTTATGTTAATAGGAGCATTACTGAAGTGTGGTGCAGTAACGGTAAACCGATTTCAGGCAAAAGCAATTTCACCACGTCATAAGCTATTTGCCTTCAGTTTCATGCAAAGGCACTGTGTTTGCTAGCACATGGTCACATGTCATAATTACTGTGTTAGCTTAATATTAAATTGGTCCACAAGGGGGAAGAGGGAGATGAATGCAGCTTCACAATTGACAATATAAAAAATTTATTGTCCTGTAAATTCATTCTCTGTTGCCAAGTTTTTAAAGCGCAGGTGCTCCAAACAGACCTTAGAACTTGATGTTCAGGCAGCTTCTTAGGGAGACAAAAATGTTGAAATCTCCGGGCTTTTAAGCAGTGCCACTGACAAGGGCACTTTCAAAAGCCAAATCTGTGTGATGGGTTGTATATGCTGGGGGCTGCAAAGATCTGCAGAGTCACCATAACTGAGAACATATGACTCGAGTCGTGGTCTACCTTGCCCACCTTCGAAAGTGCAAAGTAAAAAGCTCTAATTAAGATTTCTGTCACTGCACAGAATAAAAAGAGATGTTGGACTAATCCTAATATGGTGTCTTAATACCAGTTGTCACTGATGGAGCCTGGAGCTGTTGGAGTGCCTGGTCTGCCTGCATCAATGGAGAAAGCAGTCGAACTCGCCAGTGTAATAATCCTACACCAGAACCTGGTGGCAGACCATGCCAGGGAGAAAGCATTGAAAAACGGCCCTGTGGAGAAGCAAAATAGTTATGCTTCTCAAAACCAGGTCAGCAGCCTGACTAAGTACTAACATGTTATTGCTGTTTACAATAAATGGTCAGTCAATATTTGGGGCATTTCAGTGACATGGTTGAAGAAGTGATGGGTAAATCCCCTTACACATCATTTAAATCTGTGACTTGATACAGCTTTAAAAACATCCACCTTGTAGCTTGAATTTGCGAATGGTTGGATTTGTATTTGAATGTCTTGACAAGTAATGTTTTATCACAGAATTCAAGAGTAAAATGGAATTCTCGATAACACCAGACTAAAACTCCAGCTCTTTATATAGAGATTTCATCTTCAGTCAGACCCTCCACCAAAGACCTTATGTCTTAGAGAGAGGGAAAGAGACATGTCTTCCAGAAACAAACATAGACAGTTTGGGAGTTTGAATTCTCCTATTTGGCAAATAGAATTCTTAAACCCAACAAAACCACTGTTTGAGCATTTTCAAAACTTTTAGCTTGGAAAAAAATAACAAGAAAATATCTAGCTAGATGGTTTTGTCAGGGTTTTGGTTTGTTTTTTTGTTTGGGTTTTTTTTTATATAATACTGCAACACAAAAGAAAAAACAAGCAGGATTTTGAGGATGGATGCTCTGGTCCATCAAATGGCAAAGTGGTCTCAACTTTTTCATCTGCTGAGAGCAAGAAGCTTTCATGCTGCTTGGATGTGACAGTAAGAGTTTTCAGGCCCAGATGAAAGCATTTGGGTTTTATGCTTAACATGTTACCACAAGTTCCTTTTCTTCTGGGAGCCCACAAGTACGAAAGAAGTGGCAAGATAGGTCACCCTGATGGAAGTCTTGCAACATTACCTCTACTTGCATTTAAAATACATATCAGGAAATTTCTTCTATGCTTGCCTTCACTCAGCTTCAGTGGTGTTCAGCTACATCTAATATTCATAGAATCATATAATGGTTTGGTTAGAAAAGATCTTAACATCATCTAATTCCAACCCTTCTGCCATGGGCAGGGATGCCTCACACTAGACCATGTTGCCCAAGGCTCTGTCCAACCTGGCCTTGAACACCTCCAGGGATGGGGAAGCCACAACTTCCTTGGGCAACCTGTTCCAGTGCCTCACCACCCTCACAGGGAAGAACTTTTTCCTTCTATCTAACCTGAACTTCCCGTTTTTGTTTGAACCCATTCCCTATCACTTGTCTTATCGCTGCAGTCCCTGATGAAGAGTCCCTCTCCAGCATCCTTGTAGGCCCCCTTCAGATACTGGAAGGCTGCTCTGAGGTCTCCATGCAGCTTCTCTTCTCCAGGCCGAACAGCCTCAACTTTCTCAGCCTGTCTTCACACGGGAGGTGCTCCAGCCCCCAACAGCTCATTTTATGTTGAGGAGACCAGAATTGCATATAGTGCTCCAAGTGGGGTCTCACGAGAGCAGAATATTCTACTTGTGAAGCACCCTGAAGTGTTTCCCTATTCCTGGACATTCCCTAGGTTGGTGTTATTGTGCTCTTGCTACAAACAGAGTATCAAGTTAGCCTTTGCTTGATCCAGTGAAGTCAGTCTTATTTTAAAAAACTATCATAAGAAGTTTAATTTTAGTCCTGCTCTGTATCATTTACATGTCATTTACCTATCATTCAGCCATGACAGTAAATATCATTCTGATCATTCATGATATGTACATATTCAGATATGTTTCCTCAGGTAAGGCATAGTAAAAGGATTTTGAAAAAAGTTAACCTAACTTTGCTTTCTGATATATCACACCTGTTGAGTATTCACTCTTCCACCAGAAGGCAGATACTTAAGTCTTCTGAAAATCACAATATGTGTTTTAATTCATTCTTCATTCTTCCTGAAGGCTGTGCTGCCATTCAGCAGGACCTTGACAGGCTGGAGAATTGGGTGAAGAGAAACCTAATGAGGTTTGACAAGGGCAAGTGTAGTGTACTGCACCTAGGGAGGAAGAACCCCAAGTACCAGCACAGGTTGGGGGCTGACCTAGTAGAGAGCAGTTCAGCTGAGTATGACAAGGCAGTATTGGTGGATGGCAAGTTGACTATGAGCCGGCAGTGTGCGCTTGCTGCCAGGAGAGCCAATAGTATGCTGGGGTGCATCGGGAGGAGTGTGGCCAGGAGTTCAATGGAAATGATCCTCCCCCTCTACTCGGCCCTGGTCAGGCCACATCTGGAGTATTGTGTCCAGTTCTGGGCTCCTGAAGAGCCTTGAAGCCAGCAGCTTCCTTGTCTCCTTGAAGAGACAAGAAGCTACTGGAGAGGGTCCAGCAGAGGACCACAAGGATGATCAGGAGTCTGGAGCATCTCTCTTCTGAGAAGAGATTGCAGGAGCTGGGCCTGTTTAGCCTGGAGAAGAGGAAACTGAGAGGGGATCTCATTAATGCACATAAATGTCTCAAAGCATGGTGCCAGGAGGATGGTGCCAGACTCTTTTCAGTGGTGCCCAGTGACAAGACGAGGAGCAATGGCCATAAACTAAAACATGGGAAGTTTCACCTCAACATGAGAAAGAACTTTACGTTGAGGGTGGCTGAGCACTGGGGCAAGCTGCCAGGGGAGGGTTATGATGTCTCCCTCTCTGGAGACATTCAAAACCCGCCTGGACATGTTCCTGTGTAACGCGTCCAAAGTGGCCCTGCCTTGGCAGGGGGTTGGACCAGATGATCTCCAGAACTCCCTTTCAATGCTAATGATTCTGTGATTCTGTGATTCATTAGATTTTACATTACAATCATATTTGAGACACAGTGGAATCATATTCCTGGTGAGCCATGATAGTACTATTTCAACTAAATTTTGACCAATATATAATATTGTAGCTACTCTTTCTTATCATATTTTTACTATTTTTTCTCCTTTTTTAGAAAACAATAATGGATCGCAAACCAATTCTACAAATCACGGTTTCTGCGGACCAGCTAGCTACCCAAGAGCAACGGAATGCCATGATTTAAAAGCTTCTGCAGCTTAAACAATCGCTAATCAAAACAAAGTAATCAATAAATGTCTTAACAGAGATGAGCCAATGCAGTGGGTATAGCCCATCTTTTATTTGTCTGTGGCTGTCATTAGAGCACGAATTATCTTTGTTAGTCAATGGCATAATGGTGTCCCCTTGTCAGTGTGTTTTTCGTAAGTCTTTGTAGTATGTTTTCCTACTGACTTTCAAGAATTAAAATATGGTATGAGTTTCAGAATAATATATATAACATGAGCTGACTGATGGTATATTGTTAATAAAGAACCTGAAGGAGTCACTAGCTTCAGCAAAGGGCCCTTGTAGGTTTATTTCCAACCCCACATCTTACATGTAGTTAATGCCTTGAATCACCAATATGTTTATGCATGCAGCTTTACTAGAGCTTTTACTTTTGCTCTTCCCAACATTTGCTGAATAGTCAGACATTTGTATCTTATCTATGCCAATGTGTTAAAGATTTTTACACTAAATCAGACACACATTACAAAGGGATAGAAGAGTTGTTATTTCACTATCCATACTTTTAGCAAAACTTCCAAAGGAAACAAGGCTGGGGCAACTGTATTGTCATTGCACACACCTGTCAGTCTTTCTCAGAGACTTTTGAACCTAGTGGACAATTACTACAAAATTTGTTTGGTGTAGGGAAGAAGAATAGTTCTCAAAGAAGTTTCATGAAGAAAGGTAGCTAATTTGAGAAAACAAAAACAAATTAATGCCCTTGCTGAAGAAAAGGTGGTGTTAGCTATTCTACTGGACAGCAGAAGACCCACATGGGAGCAAGATACAAGAAAACAGATTTCTTTTCAAAAAAAAGAACAAAGGTATGTGAGGGCTGAGTGGTTTAGAAACATAGGAATGGTAAAAGCCATCAGATCAATAAGATCAGTCCCTTGCACAGTTGCAGTCCAAGTCTGGAAGAGTCCCCTGGAACCTTCTTTACCCGCCTCCTGCCCACCACAAGTGACCATGAAGACTTTGAGTGCCAAAGACCAAACATCACAAAAGAAAGCAGGAAAGAGAGCTGTTTCCCAGGTTCCTAGGGTAGGAGAGCATTCAACATGCAAAAGTCTACTGACAATCAAAGAAAGCGAATCACACCCTGTGCTACAAAGGCAGAATAAAAAATACCTTTCGCTGGTTCCTGCCACTATGAACAGTTCATTCACACCACAGAAGTGGAAACAGGTTTCCACTAATTAATAGACTGCCACTAATGAATGTTCCCAATTGCAAACACAGATTTTCTTCATGGACAGACCACACATGCACCTAGCATCCTTGCAGTCTTCCTGGGACACTTGAAAGCCTCAACACTGATGTACGTTGCACCTGGAATAAAGCTGCTCTTGGTGGAAGCTCTGATGTTATTGCCTTACTGTGGGAACAGCAAGAATCTTCATCAAGATCAGTTCTATCAGATATCAGGAAATCCTTAGCAGATAGAGCAATTCCTCAAGAGCTGCACGTGCAAACATTCCTGGTTTAAAAAGAAAAAAAAAAAAGTGGAGGGGGGGTGGGAAAGAGGATAGCCCCAGGGAAACCTACCGTAGTTTGAGATTTAACCCTCAGTGTGACCAAACTGACCAAGCATCTTTTCAGTATAGTTAGTATTCTCCATCTGACAGATTTTTTTTTTCCTAACATCAGAATCCTCCCTATCTTGTCATTAAGTTTCTTACATAAATTGCTCATGTAGCATACCGAAGCCTTACTGCTCTTCTTCCTCCTCTATCTACCTAACTGATCTAGTTGAAGTTGTCCCTGCTCATTGCAGAGAGGTTGGAGTAGATGACCTTTGAAGGTCCCTTTGAACCCAAACTATTCTATGATTCTATGATTCTATTCTCTTTGGAAGACCATCATTGAATATGAACAAATATAAATGAATACAAAGTTTTGTCTAATTCCCACTTTAAATGTACTCATAACCTATTTATACCTATTGGGTTTTATTCCTTTAATTTTTAGTATAAATGATCATCCTTCCTTAATAGAGACTACCTTGTCATAGCCTCTTTCATGTCCACTTTCTTAAATTAGACCAGGCAAGTTCTTTTAGTGTCCTTTCAGAAGCCAGAAAGTCCTTCTACTCAGACTAGACTTCACCTGTACCTCTGCAAGCCTAAATTCACGGTCACTTAACATTGTTGACTAGAACTGCACACAACACTCCAAATGAGCTCTCATCAGTGCTCTGCATAAATTTCTTTCCTGCATTTCCTAAAAATCACTTGCCTACAGTGCACTTTTCACATGTGCATGTAATGTTAGTGACTCATACTTACTGTCTCCCTGACCCAAAATAAAAATTCTTCTTAGCCCTAAGTATATGACTTAATTGCTAAACTTGGGTGACCTCTATCACTCCAATAATCAAAGTCTTCTCATTCCTCCTGCATAATGACCTGATTATCCCCAGTATCAATAGAACCATTCAGTTTAGTACATCTTAGGGTAACATTGCTATAGGCCCAGCTCTTGAACCAGGCTGATAATTCATGATCAGTCCTACATCTGTGGAACACTGCTAGTAATCCCAATTAAACTCAGGAATTCCCTTTCCACTTCTAAACTGATGTTGCTTTAACCAGCTCCCTACCTACCTTGCAGTCTTTCTGACAGGTCACATCCTCTCCCAGTTCTCGTCACTTTAAATTCAACAAAGGACATTATATGAAATATTCTGCTTAAATCTAGATAGATCAAGTTTGGCCTAAAATACCAGTTAAACTCTGTAAAACAGATACTAAGTTTTTCAGATGTAATCCATCTTTAATGAAACTTACCTTAAATGTAGCTACATTTACCTAATACTTTCTCTTTCAAATTGTTTTTCTAAGTCTTTTCTTAGAGTTGTATAATGTTGTGCTCAAGCAAATAAGCCTGTAGCTGCCCTAGAAATATTCTGTTTTTCAGAAAATAGGTAATATGTTTGCTAACTGACACTAGAAATACCTGTAGGGATATTTTCTATTAACTATATAAAAGATAATATTGATACATTGCATTGAAAGTTTAATTGAAAACCAGTGGTTTGGGATTTTACAGCAATGCAGCAATCCTTTCAGTGCTCTAGTACGAAGATTATGGGGAAGTCCTGATTTCATCACAGAATGCAGTTTAAACCCTTCTTGTGACACAGATACAGTATTTTCTCTTACTTTATTATCGTTTTTATTTGTCCCCACTAAGTCATACAGAGAAAGTTCCTTATTGACAACTCAACTGATTTTTTATTTAGTAGTTGGACATCACTTAAAGTGTCTCACTGCTCCCTTCCCTCCCACCCCCCCATTTAACATGTATACTTCACTCCTTTCTTCCTTTATCTCTTTTCATTAAGCTTTCTGTTTTAGTTTTTAGTTTGGGGTTGGTTTTTTGGGGGTTTGGGGTTTGGGGTTTTTTTGCTTAGAATCCAGTGAGGTCCTTTTTTCCTTCAATTTTTGTGCATAGGAAGTCTGCAGCAGTGCAGATCTTTAAGATTCTGTCAGACCAGGACAACCCAATTTTTCTGATAGTACATGTTATGAAGAGCTGAATAGTCAAAGGCTAATTGACAGAAATATAGTTCAGCTTATCAGAAGAAGAAAATTACTTCAGATTTTAAACATCCATGAAAATCTTAGCTACAAAAAGACATGCGTGGGGTTGGTAGTGAAACCTAAATACACTAAAATTCAGGAACCCAGGCTATGAAAGACAAGCAAAATACATTTATCTTTTTAATTAAGTCAAGGGTTACTGAAAACATAGCTATATAATCTTTTCATCAGTGTACACTTGGTTTTTGTTCTAACTTGCAGGTCATAAGATGAATGAATACTCATCCACTGTCATTCGTCCTTCACAGTGGTGCAGTGTACCCTAAACAAATGCTGTTGAAAATTCTGTTAGGTCTCTGACAATATGCATAACAAGGATGTTCTGATATCTTTCCCTGTGAAGGCTGGATAGACCACATACACTTTAAAAAAGGAAGTGTACAGTGAAGGACAAAGAACATTTTGACTCTCTCTAGTCCAGTACATACTCTTTAGCAGACTTGTGGAGACAGAGAGCCCATAACTATGGTAAGTACAGAGCTTTATTCATTTACTTTTTATTACATTGATGCAGTGGATGTGTCTGTAAAACTAAACATATTTCTAATAGTTTTCAATTCAGTTCCTTGCAGCTGACTTCCTGCTTTTGAAGGCATGAAGAAACTTTTTAGTTTTAGATCCTTCATCACGTGAACCGGTTTGAGCCTTACTGATTCTGTCCTTCAGAATTAAGGAAAACAGCTGCTTTCAAGCCTAAGATGATAAATTAGTTTATGCATCCAGAAGAATGTCACAGTCAGGTGTCAATGTGACACCAAGAAAGAAAGAAAATGGAATAGGCCAAACCATTTAATAAGACTTCCAAAGAACAATTGCACTTACTTTGATTCAGAAGTACTTTGTAACTTTTCAAAAAGGCAAAAAAACCCCAAACACTCAAGCTTTACACGTTCATATGTAAATCTTCAGAATAGTTGGTGGGTTTTTTTACTAATCTGTAGAATGTGCTTCCTTAAAAAGAGGATTTTTTAAATTCCAAACTTTACATATGCATCTGTTTTTATAAGTAAGTATTTTGTTAATAAACCAAACCAATAATTTCAAGATAAGTGATTTTACAGATAAATGCTGAAAACTGTGAAATCAGAATAGCTTTTCAGGCCGTCTCTGTTATGGGAAATAGTTTAGAACTCCTGGAGTAGCTTTATACTTTTATCATGGTACATTTGCCCAAATAAAGTAATCTTTCCTTGAAGGTAGTATTACTAAAGAAGTATTCATTATTTGAAATTTTCAGTCTTTTTCAAGGTAAAAAAGATATTCCATAAAACTTAGAGAGGAGCCCAAGCTGTAAAATTCAGTAGCTTCAGGGGGAAAAATCTTTAATTTTGCCCACTGCAAGTAGCCCTTAAAAAATGGCAATGTGAAATAAGATTGGATGCTGAATACTGTTTACATTTAACAATGCTTCACAAAGTTCAGAGGCTTATGGTTGAGTTTGTCTCTGTTTTACACAATGATTGGATTCTTAATGAATCTGAAGCAATGGCCTCAAAGTGTTTACATTAAGTAATATTTTTATATATTTAAAATTTAAACCATATATTTCTTTTTCTACTTATTTCTGTTGTAATGAATCCCACTGTGTAGAATCAACAGTAAAATACTAAATCTGTTTATGCTAATAAATCAATTCAAGTCTCTTGACTTACTCTGGATTTACATGTGGAGAAATGGAATTTGAACAGGGGCAGTGGTTCTACCAAACTAGCAACTTGCTGTTTTGTTACCTCCTGATTTCTGGTTGCTGTAGAAATTCTTTAAGTTGGCCTAGTCATTCAAGAGCCCAAATACACATGAAGCCTTTGTATTTGCAAAAACCTACATTAAAATTTGCAAGGCAAATGCTCAGTTACTCTTCTGGAATGATTCACACGTTTAGCTGCTTTCACAAAAGTGTTCGTTTCAAAACAGTGTATAAATATGCAAATATGTTGAACACAGGACTTCCGCTCTTGCCAAGTGCAGTTTGAAAATAAGCAACAATTAAGTTTCACTTTTCTGTTTAAATCTTTTCAAAGCCCCAGGTTGTTTTTTCCTAAATCCAAATATGAATGACAATTCAAAGTAATGCAAACCATCAATTCATATGCTTACTGTATTTCCTTGACAAGGTTACATAGCACTATGAGGAAAGAAGTGCTTTCATCTTTGCATCACGGGCAAGCCAGAAGCCTCACCAAGGAAGCAAATCACATTTTCTGGTCTTTGCTTTGATACTGCATGGGTGGAAATTTATATTATAGTAATATGAGAAGACAGGAAAAAAAAATGGCGAGGAGAGCTAAAGAAGTAGCTGAAGAATGTGGAGTAAGTAGTAATGTAGGAAAGTTTGTTTTCTGGCAGTTTTACAGTAGACATATGTCAGCATGGTTGGGAAAACAAACTTATTCCTGCAAAAAAAGACTACAAACTTTTTGAACATGAGATTGGGCACAAACTGGCTGAGGCTGGCTCTAGTTTTAGTGCAGCAAGAGATGGAAAGCGCAGAGATAGGTCTGTAGAATGCCAAGATACAAATAAAGACCAAAACATAGAATTCACTATTTCATTTCCAATCATCATAATGGAGACAAGTTTAAATCAAAACACCTGCACAAAATATAAGTTGAAAAAATACTAGCACTACAATAATAGATGCTGGCAGGTATAGCTTCATGTGAGATTAAAGCTGGTGAACACAAAGGCAAAAGTTTGCATTTTCCTTTGACTTCAAGCTAAGACAATCTGTGTTGATTTCTGACCTAGAGAAATGGCCCTTACATGCCTCTCTTCTTGCAGTGATACCAGTAATTTTTAGATATAATGTAAGAAGCAAAAGAATTTTTGATACAAGAGAATTTAGATATATCTTCTAATGCAGATATAGCCAAATCAGGAATTTGGTTGATCTATTCAGCATTAAAAAAAAAATAAAAATAAAAAAATTATATATATATATATAAAAAAGAAAAGGAAAAGGAAAAGGAAAAGGAAACGAAAAAGGAAAAGGAAAAGGAAAAGGAAAAGGAAAAGGAAAGGAAAAGGAAAAGGAAAAGGAAAAGGAAAAGGAAAAGGAAAAGGAAAATTAAAGAAAATTAAAGGAAAATTAAAGAAAATCCGGAAAAGCAGAGAGGGCTGCTAGAAGACGACTGCCAGAATCTATTTAGTCATAACACCCAGATGGAGCTAGAACAGTAGTTAAAATGAGGTGTGGCACATCTTCCAGGTATCTCAATTTGGAAGACATTCATGTTGCTTCATCAGTGTTACTAATTTCACATGTAAATCGCGGCAGACTGTCATTCACCTTATGACTATGGACAGAAGTCTCCACACAGGAAATGCCTGGACAACAGCTACTGTACCATAACTGCCCTGAAATAACTTAGAGTTCAGTGCTGTAGTTCTGTAGCATTCGTTTTAGAAAGGGTTTTGTCTTCTTCCAGAACAGTCAAATTATATGAAAGGTTGAAGGTCTAACCACACCCAAAAGGATCAGACTCACAAGGAACCCTGAGTGAAGGGACTTCTACTTTTCTGCAAAAAAGATCGCTGTGGTCACTGGATTTCAGATAGCTGCAGTGAACCAGCAGGTCCCACTGTCTAACTTGGAGCATAACTGTGAACACAGCAGATTCTGAAATTGAATTGCACAAAACACAACTCACAAGGCTAAGAATAATAAGTTCAGGATATTATTGTTTTTGTAAGCCAGGCACAATTTTCTGTCAAGCCCAAGTGGAGCATAAGGAATAGAGAAAGACTGAGAGAGAGAAAGTTTGTTTCTGATCTTTAGGCTACTTCTAAAAACGTTATAAATGAACATCTGTTTCAGTGAAATCCAAAAATGCTTTTCTTTCACTGTAGAAGCCACCAGGAAAAGTATTGTAGTGGTAAAGCTAGTCAAGCAGTGGAACAGTAGTGGCTTGTCTACAATGCTCAATGACAGCTATGCTCTGTGCATACATAATGTCCAGCAATGCTTCTAGATTGGCAGAGATGGCCAAATTGCGCTCAGAACATCCCAACAGAACATCCCAAACTCTGGCATCCTAGTTATCCTACAGTGTTTTGCTGCCAACTTAAGAGCCCCATGAAGTTATTGTAACACATTAATGAGAGCCCCACGACATTATTAAGGAAAACTACTGGCAAACCAGGACTTGTGACATCCAGCCATGCCTATGCTCAGCCCATTCACACTGAAATCAGGCAACATCTTGGCCTATTTAAGAAGAGTGGAATGAACTCCAACTTTCTCTACCCCTGTACTTTGCAATTTGGACAAAACACAGACTTACAGAGATCCCATACCTTTGATAAACCTTCATCCATTATGGTTTTTCCTATTCCTAGAGAGTTATGGGGTTTTTTTTTTAAAAAAAAGGTTAAATAGAAAAATATGTTAGGTATGTAAATTAGACAAAGATAAGTCACATTCCACATTCATAAGGAAATGTAAATGTGAAGATAATACAGAACATATCATGTTTATTTCACTCTAAGATTCAGAATTACCCCAATCTTTCTCTTTGCCACCTCAACTATAAAGTGAAAAACGTTGGATTTTATGTGTCAGCTCCTCCTACTCTAACAAAGAGTAAGTTACGGAAGTTCATACAGGGCTCCCAGCTCCCTTTCTCCAGTACTGCCAAGATATCTGCTATTTAAAAATACCAAAGGTGTTTGAAGGAATCGGGAAAGAAAAAAGCAAACCAAAACATTTTGCTTTCAAGAACAAGCTTCCACACTTGATTCTTTTCCTTGAAACTGTGTTTGATCACCATTTATTAAAGCTACTGCCTTTCTCTACAGTCACACTCAAAGGTGGGAATTAGCAGCATTTGCCCTAATATCCTTTTGATAACAGACTCTCATTTTATTATTTATATTGGCATGAGATCTTTCTGTACTCATTTATTCCAGACCTGTCTCATGGAAGTATATTGTGAATGTCTCCTGATAGTTTGATATCTAAAGGTGCAGGTTTTTTATATTTTTGTCCCAAGTGAAAAGTTTTAATATTTTATTAGTAAGTCATCTATACTTGAATCAACATTCTGGGATTAAGAACCTGAGGGTAATTGTGGGCCCATTTCAATAAAATATCATCTTTTTCAGGTAATTTTCCTTAAAAAGAGAGCATTCATATTGTTTTGTATTCTACTTAAGAGAATCCAAAAAACTTGAAAAGAATAAAAATAATTCTCAATCAGAGTTCTGGACTCCTAACAGGAAAAATCTGGAATGAACAAAAATAGGAGCTGCCTTCAGAGCACCCCTCAATGAAAAAGCAGGAGTACCTAAAGAATTAAGAATAGCAAAATTACACAGAAATGTACAAAAAGAAAGCCTTACCCATGTTCTTTCACCGAAGTTGTGAACAATAGCTTCCAACTTGTAATGTCATTACTGACAGGCGTGGAAAATTCATGAGAACAATTTATTACACATGCTTAAAATGAGGCACATAAGAAATCTGCCAAATTCAATTCATAAACATTGTCAAAATATTTTTTTTAATTTTGGGGGCTTACATTTTCACAGAATGACATGGGGATCAGAGGATCTTGTGCAACTTGGATTTGCAGCTACAGCTGGGTGTTCCTTTCACTTCTGCTGACACATCTCTAATAGCTTTTCTTCCCATTAGTCACTTGTGTAACAAAGATTTGGAAAAGTGTCACAACCTCTTCAATATCATGACCTTTCTCTAAACCTCTGAGGGCATCTGCATTTTGATTCTGAAGATGAGTCATAGGGAGATTGGTTTTCTTATTTTCCTTGGAGAAGAAAAACTTTCGGAAATCATGTCCGTAGGCTCCCACTTACTTCTCCTGTACAAAGCCTCTAAAAACAATTTAGCCACAACCATTGATCTGCTCCACCTCCTAGTGAGTTTTAAACTATTTTCCAAATCCTTTAGACAATCCCTTTCAGCTCTTCAAGTGTTTATCCCCCAGTGGTCCTGTTTTTATCACTGGTCCCACCTTATCCTCTTTTGGAGTCTCTAATTCATTCATTATTCCGCCACTAGGTTTCCATTGATATGAAGGTTTTCCTTATATGGCATGAGTTTTCCATTAAATCTCTTTTTCTTAGGCTCTAAGAGCTATTGCTAGGGCTCAGATTTATGCTGTTCCTCCTAGCCTGCAAAAACGAACAGCCAATACATGGGGCTCTCTTAACAGACCACTGGTGCCCTTCTGTTTCCTGCTGCTTTTCTCCCCACCACAGTCAGTAGCTGTCCTATCCCCCACAATAAAAGCATCCGGTGCAATTGATGATCTACCAATGGCCCATCCTTTAATGGATGCCCAGCAGATTGGCATTACCTTTCAATCTAGCCAGTGCTCAGCAACAAATTTGGCAGTGTTGTGATACTGCACATCAACAAAATGCTAAATTTGATTTTCCTTGTATATTTTAGCCCTTGAAGCAGAAAGGCTGGTATGTGCTGCCTCCTGATCTATCATGGCCTGTAGCCTTTGCAAAGAGACGGAAAAACTGAAAAAGATCCTGATGAATTTCTGCTTCTCATTCTCACATACAATCCTATAAACAGCAGATTCAAGTTCCTGCAAACAATAGAGTTGGTAAGCAACAAAATTTGCATGATTAAAGTTAAGAAAGCACCCAAAACTTCTCTGCCTCTGGGGCAAGGCAGCAGGCAGGCTCAGTGCAACAACTCAATTCTTTGTGCTCACAGTAGGTGATCAGGGAACTAAGAAACAGACAGAAGCTGAGAGAACTGGGGTTGTTCAGCCTGGAGATAAGAATGCAAAGCAGGAACTTTATTGCTGTCTTCAAATATCTAACGGAAGGGTGTCATACTCATCTCAGAGATGCACAAGGATAGAATAAGAGGCAATGGAAAACGAGGCATTGGAAACATGCAAAAAAAAGAAAATCCCAATTAGGGTGTTTGGGGTTTTGTTTTGCTAGGGTTTTGGCTGTTCGTTTGTTTTGTGTGGCTTTTATTTGTTTGTTTGGGGTTTTTTTTTTTTTTTTTTTTTTTGGTTGTTTGGGGTGGGGTTTTTTGGGTTTTTTTTTTTTTTTTTTTTTTTTTTTTGGTTGGGGTTTTTTTGGTTTTGTAACAGTGAGGGAAATCCAGTACTGGGACAACAAAGAGGGACTGCAGTCTCCATCCTTGCATGTAGTCAAAACCTAACTGAAGAACGCTTAGAGCAATCTGGGGACGCTGGCTCTGCTCTGAGCACATAGTTGAACGAGATGACTTCCAGGGGTCCCTCCCAATCTAAATTATGCCGTGAGGCTACGATTTGTAACTGGAGCTGTTCATCCATTAGAGGTCACTATTGTGCAAGCACCCGGAGCAACACCACAGAAAAAAAACCGACACACGCAATTATACAGGCAAGGTGCTGCACGAATTTGGGTTCCCTTTCACTCAGTAGCTGAAAGTTGAGATCCATCTGGCTGCAGGTCAGTTGTATGATGGACGATGGGGCATATGGCTCACTTATCTCTCGTTTGCCACGTAGCACATTCCAAGTATGGGATAAAAAGGTGAAAAGTGAGGTTAGCAAAAGAGAGAGGTGTCTTGGAAAAAGAAAGGAGAGTAACGCAGGAAGGTAGAAGTATTTGTTTTGAAAGAAATAACTCAGTGTACCAGCAAAGCTTCAGAATATGGAGTTTGTGTATGCTCTCTGCCTAAGTTGACTTTAACAAAAGGACTGTCAGCAGATGGAAAACTGATTCTGGTTGTCTGCTGTGATTGTCAGAGGCATGGATGAATGCATTCTTACCTAACCTAACTTCCCATTTCCTTTGTTTATGGGTTTATATGACAGGTTAGCCAGTCACTTTAAAGTCAGCAGGCTTTGTGACCAATCTGCTATCACCCGCTAAGGATCAGGGATCAGAATCCATTGCTAGTCAACATAAACTTCTTTAAAAGCCCAAAGGACTGGGCCATAGAAAGGATGTTAGACATGCCACAAATCCTAGGCAGAAGAGCTTAGGAAAATTTCTGTTGAAACAGTCTTCTTAGAGATGTTTGGATTAGACTGGGGTTTCATTTCTAAATTTACTGTCTTTAATTAAAATTCCCATGGGAACATTTTTGACATTATTCTGTGTTTTGAAATGTTTATGCTGTGGGAGCATGCTCTTTGTTGTTATTTAGGCCAAACCATTGTCTTTGTTACTGATGTCAGGAATCGTCCTAAGAAATCATATAAAGGGCTGCATTTATTTTTAATTAAACTTCAATGTACTGAACATTTTTCCAGATGCCTGATTTCATGTCTAACAATCCTGGAAAATGTGTTGCTCACACAAGAAAATTCACACTAGAGAATGTGAGATTGCTTATATGAAAGCATTTCTGAGGTTCGGCCGGTTCTGTGACTGGTCAGATGGTCCAGGAAGAAAAGTATAAAAAAGAACAAAAGGCTCATATGGAAGACCTTGCAGTACAGCACTGACTGGGAGATGGGAATAAGAATGATTCTGCCCATGCGCAGCACAGAAATTACACTATGTTTGTATTTTGCTTGTTCCTGTCTAACTGACCAAGCTGTCGTGAAGCTGTGTTCAAAGTGTGTGTACCTACCTTCCTTCTCCTCCACTGCAACAGTAGTTCAGGGACTCCTCAGTCAAGCACACCTCTAGTACAGTTACTTTAATACTATGTTTGTTTGTATTGCTGATATAAATTCTGTACCGTGTAACCTCAACCAGTGAGATTATTTGGATTGAAAAGCACCTCTCCTCCAATACCACGGTTCCCTTCCTTTTCACTCATTTTCTTTCCTCTCCTTGAGTATTCTTAATCTTGTGTATTTTTCAGTGATATGTGGTACAGAACAGCCTTCTATAGCATAAAACCTGAGGGAAGGTAAGTGAGACACCTTTACAAGCTGCTGTGGAAAAGGTCAAGGTCATTACACAGGCTTCTAGCCTTTTGGGGAAACATGTAAAAGTGTAATTATTAGGTGTCCCATGCCTCACATCAACACTGAGAACATACTACTTCCTCAGAAGGTACAACTAGTTAAAGTGACTGAAGGCAATGACAGCATAGGCTCATTTTTTCTTTTGTGAATTTTCCACTGATGTGGTTAAACTGTTGACTTACTGGAGGAGTTGCAGAAACGGTGCATAAGATGTGTGGCAAACGGATGAATGATGACTTATAAATAAATAGAAAAGGTCTGTAGCAAGAAAGAATAAATGCCAGGCCTACACATGGGACTCCTAAATTATGTTTGCACAGTGGCAGTAGCTGGAGATTAAATGTGTTCTTGTCTTCCTTTCCCGTCTCTTCTATTGTGCATCTTCCCTTCCACAACCCAGACCTTTATTCTACATCCTCACCCTTCTACCTGATGCTACACACAAACTGGGATCTCAATCCATTCCCTACCTCCTTACAATACAGCTTTAGCTCTGCAAAAAAGAACCCTAATTGCATCCTGACACAAAGACCTGTTTGTAATACAGCATATATGGTAACTAAAAAGTTAAAATCCAAGACCATGAGAAAAATAATACTAATTATCACAGAAGCATTGTGAAAGGGTGCAGAGGCAGAATGGTAAAAGATTCATGGCAACTGAGAATTTAACTTGAGCTTTCATTTTCTCTGTTTCACATGTTTTCAAATTTGGTCCTACTTGTGACAGGTACTTTCTTCCTGAGAGCACACAAAGTACAGAGAGATGCCAACTGAATTTCACTGAAAGACATTTTGTCTTAGCTTTATTATGGATTGCTTGACTTACAAATGTGACCACGAAAATATATTTTTGATTTTTTTTTTTTAATGCAAATATATTTTTAAAGCAAAAGCAGCCTGACCACCACTGGTGCGATTTCAGCAATGGTTACTAAATGTAGGTCTGATCTTCCACTTTTTAAAAGGAAAAGACTGAAGAGCTGTTGGTAAGAAACCATATGATGTTAACAGAACCTAAATTGCTCTCATCTGAAATCTTTTCTTCAGAGGTTTAAGGAGGAGATTTTGAGGGATAAAGGCCCTTTGCTATCCTCTTCCCAGAGAAAGCTCATGATAACTGAGCTAGGTGTTACCTGAGGAGGCACAGACGTCAGCTGCAAGTCCTCTGTGCCCCCATGAGCTAGTGCAGAAGGGCAAATAGTGAGAGCAGGGCCTTGCCTGGAACTGAGATGTGTTTGGGAAACATGGGTTTCTGCTTTGCTTCTCTGCACTAAAAGCAGATGAGACTTGCAGAGCTGATGGGGGTTTAACATACAAGAGCGCAGGAAAGGAGGTTAAGTTTGAGTGTGAAAATATGGGGTGTCCCTCTCTCGCTCCCACAGGTTTGCACAACTCCCGGTGAGATAGTTGCATGTTCTTGCACATTTTTTTGCCTCACAGGCGGAGGCAGGGAAGGACATGTTGAGGAGAAAGGGAAGTCAGTGGTGTCTTGCTAAAGCTGTCTGTTCCTCTTGCTTTTCCACTTCCTCTTCCTCCTGGTATCAGCAGCTGTGGGGGATGCAAGGGGAAAGCCAGGCCAGTGGATAATCCCTTGCCCCACCATGTATGTGAGGGTGTATGGGGAGGAAACCTAAGCAACTTCTTCCTTGCGAAAGTTGTTTCCTCCCTCTCTTCCCATCCAATCTCCCCTTCTCCCAGTGCAGGCTCCCTCTCTCCTTCTCTCCCTGGGTGCCGGGACACTGGTGACAGGAGATCCTAAGATGGCCGCGCCCACGTGGGCCCTCAGGCTTGTGCTGGCTCCAGCCAGTCCTGGGTCCCTCCATGACAGCCTAAGCCCCAGCAGGGAGGTACAGAGCTACTCAGGGCCCCATGAGCTGATGGCGGGGGAAGGCAGGACACAGCCATGAACACTGCTGAAGGGCACAGAGGAGGAGGGCTGAGGGAGCACAGCTTCATGAGCTCCCCAGCAGCCAGATCTCTTTTCCCCACACAAACTGCTCGTGCCAGCTCCTGTTAGACCTGCATCGCCCTTCCATTCTCCCTCTCACCCCAGGCTCTACTGATTTCCCCTCATACACAGCTTCTAGCAACTTCCCAGCCAGCAAGACCACTTGCTTGCCAGCCTGCTTGTTTGCCTGCCTGTCAAGATGGCCACCAGGTCCTCTCCACATCCCCCTTGCCTCAGGCTAGGAATAGGTTGCTGCAAACTCAGCCATCACAGCTACATGCACATCACCTGCAATTTAACTCATTAATCATCTAATCAAGCTACCACTGATGACCAGCTGCAGTCCTGAACAAGGCACGAGCTGTGGGATGTGAGGGGCAGTGGTGCTGTGGCAAGCCCTGTGAGTCCTCCAGCTCTGTGTTTCACGGGGCTGTGGCTGTAAGCTTCAGGGCTCTTGACAACTATGGTGAATTCTGCACTTTCAGGAGGGTTTTCTCGTGCCTCTGGAGGGTTTAGTAAAGGCTTGGTGTTCCTGTTTGGTCTGTTTGGAGTGTTTTCTGATGCAGCACTGCTTTCAGTTCCCCTGAACTGCTGCTGAACCCAGGCAGGCAGAATGCAGGAGCACCGACATTTGCAGAAACCACAGAGCTTGTAGGGCAAAAAGAGCAGAGTTCAAAAGCCACTTAATCGGAGCCCGCTCTGTGAGTGAGCTTCACAGCAAAAGGGGCAGGGAAGAGCCTGTGACATGGCAGTGAACACTGAGGGCAGCCCAGGGACAGAGCGCAGAGCACAGAGCAGGGAGTGCAGGGCAGTGAAGATGAGTAATTCAGTGGAACACGACAGTTAATACCTGAATACAAGCTTTGTATTCAAAGAATTGCTTGAGATTTGAGCCAACAGAGCACTTCTAAGGTCAAGTCACAAAAAAGAAAGACTTTTTGTGTGCAAGATTGTTTCGTATGGCAGGTGCTTTCCATCAGCTTTAGATGTCCATGGGAAGGACTGTGCCTGGAAGGAGTGATATATTATAGTGGATACACCCAAGCAGAAAACCAGGAGCTTAACACGCACCTGACCGTGAAGCTGTGGAGTATGCTGGCTTTCCTTCATGACAGAAATATATCCATCACAAAGCACAGCTGGGGTAAGGAGGCTCTGCCAGCATCATTTGACTTCTTTCTTGAATTTGACAATTCTACTTTCTCTAGGATAGAAAAATACAAATAGTGGAAAGAGATTTCTGCAGTCCTTGTCAGACAAATATAACAACAATAGTTAATGGTTATAAGAGTATAGGGATTGAATTATGACAATTTTAATGAGTCACAGCATTGGCTTGAGGAGCATTCAGGGAATTCTGCACGTCACCTGTCCACAAACAGTATCTGGAAAGCCCATTTGTTCCCACAAACGTGACAGTGTGTGTATATATGAGAGAATGCTGCTAAGTCACCCATGAACACTTCAAACTTCTGTCATAAATAGTAAAACCACCTTCAAATGACAACCCAATGGAAATGCAGCAGCACATTTTTCAGGAAGTCTAGCCATGTCTGCAGACATAAAGATAACATAGACTGAACAATCATGAAGAAACATTCAGTGTCATAGTGTGCTATAGCAATTGGAGTTAGAAGCTCCTGCCAGTGTTCACGAATATCGAGCTTTTACTGAAAATCAGGTACTTTCCAGAGTGTTGCTGTAACAGGATCAACGCTGCAGCACAGTGGCACTTTTCCCCAGACCTTAACTCTGTGGAGTGGCACAGCATTGCAAAGCAGAGCTGCTAATTCTCTGCCTTGCCCTCTGACAAGGTTCACATACATGTAATCATGGAGCAGCATGAACATAGGCAGACTGTAACTCTCTCAGAACAGGTACGTACAAAGAAATGATCAATGGCAAAGTATGTAATTTCTGCTGCTGCCTAGCATGCCACTAGGAGGCAAAAGCCCCATAAGAGCAAGAAGGAGGCAGGAAGAGAAGTTTCTGTGGAAAACTGTGCTAATATTAACTTTCTCTTGCTGAGTGCTCCTTACATTTGCATGTGTTGCATATTACACACATACAGAGCAACACTATTCTGACTTAGGAAGGAGATTGTCAAACTTCCTTAAACAATATTAATGCATCTGTTCAAAGATGCTCTCACATGTACTTTTTTCCCCCATATATACATGGTTTACGGATTACCTGCCCCAGCCAATAATTTTTGTCTTGTTCTTCTCCACCCTCATTCACCACATAATTCTGTTATGACATCTCACCTGTTTTGGGATCATTTAATAGACTAAAATCAGTGAAATGAAGCAGGTTAAAAACAACATGGAAAGAAAAAAAAGGTATTTTTATTTTGTATCATTTCACTTCACCTCCAAGCATGGTACTGACACAACTGTGGAGGTGACAAGATCCTGACTATGATATTCTTTGTGAGCATTGAATTCGAAAGCCAGAGATGTTCAGATCAGAGTGCCCAATCACTCAAACCACTTCGGAGTACAGGACAACATCGGCAGATGAAAGATACCTTAAAAAGATGGACTAGCACTTATGTCAGAGAAACTTAGTGAACATCTTACCCACTTCTTTTTCTTTCCTCTGTTTTTGTCAAATTTAATATAATTCCTAACCAGCTACTTTTCACAAAGGTAAATGGAAACAAAAAGTTGAATAAATGCTCTGATAAAAAAAATACTTAAAGCTGCAGTCATAAAAGTTGCACATGGGAACAGTAACACATCATTGCTACTCTGGGATTTAGATGCTGGTTTTGGTCTACGCAGAGAATGGAATGGCATGTTTATACATGAGAAAGCATGACTATTGCTGGTATTCTTGTCTTGCTTGAATATAATCTTGTAATTTTGTTGCTGGTACTGCTGTTGGTTTTTATGAAAAGTAAAAAACCAAAATATCTATAAGCTGCTTTTAGGCTTGTGGGTCCTCTTCCTTAAAATATTAATTCCTTCAAATTTTTTATTCACCTCAAAATAGCTAGTTTCCCCGAATCAATCACAGGCATCCTTCACAGAAATAAGTGGAAAAAACAGAGGATCCAGGAAGCTTTTGCACCTGCAAGTGTAAAATTAAGCATATGATAGACATTTCAGATGGGCAACTTTCACAGAAATTTCACAGCATGAACAGTTATTTTAATTGTGTTTGTTGCAATTTATATTCTCAGAAGCATTCTATCAGATATGAATATATTCATTTCTGAGTACTGGACAAACGAGAAGATGACAGGAACTGCCTAGCATTCAGAGTTGCAAAGATGAGCTCGTCCTTTGATCATTGCAAGATTTGTCTAGTGCTGATACTGTGCACATACTTTTGCAGTGGTGTTTACCCATGCAAAATGACTGTATTGCTACAATTAGCACATTGATGGTCATGACAACTGCCAGATAGAATAGCAACAGTCACAAAGTTTAATCTTCCTTAATAATAAATGCCTCATCATCAGTTGATTGTTTATTTTCACAAATAAACATGATTTTATAAATAAAATCCAGTGTTTAGCAGAATGGATAGCATAAAGAACTGCATTTCTCCCACTAAGAAAAAGCCCCATTGTGTTATGCAACAAAAAAAACTAGTTGTCATTGGTAAGTGGCAAATAAAAAGCACATGGCAGTGTTTTTAACTCAAATAAGCTCCATCCAGTACTCTAATAAGCTTCTGAACTAGCTAAGATTGGTTTGTTTTTTTTTTTTTAATTAAGCTGGAAATGTCAAGCACTTCCAAAGCTTTATTTTAACACCCCAAAATGTTTCAAAAAGTAGTTAAAATTTTGTGCAGAAGGGGAAGCAATAAACAATGAGGAAGAGTCAAACAACCTTTTGTGAAGCTCAAAGACAAACAATTTTTATTCTGCAATCTCATCCCTGCGAAAAGCTCAGCAACTTCACTGAGGCCTATTTAATATAGGGTTCTGCCTTTGTGGTTTGGGTTTAACTTAGCACAAACACAGGTTTAAAATTTCATGCAAAACTTATTTTCTCAGTATTGGTTTTCCAATCCTTTATTATCCTTCAAAGTCTTTGATTCATGTAATGAACTCACACACAGAAGGACAGAAGAAATTTATGATCATAGTTTTAAAAAAAATAAATATATATCTCCACATAGCTAAATCTTTAAAAGACTGACCAGCAGAATCTCTTGAGATCCTACTGGCAAAGGAGAGAGCAAGCAAACATGTTATCGGTCACCTGAGGAGTGGGAATGTACACAGCGATTCTCAATGGTAGCAGGGAACTAGACTTCATGACCCAAGAGGTTGGTCCACTTTTGTCTTTACACCTGTAATTACCACACAAATTTTGTTAGCCATTACTCTGTAAAGACTTGAGCTTGTATGCACCAATATGGCTCTACAGGACTCTGCAATATGCGGTAAATGCATCACAGGGTGAATACTGCTGATAGCAGCAGCCAAACAGTCTGAATACATTTTAGTTCCCGTTCTCCCACCACTTCTTGCTTAATATCCTGAGGAGAGCAGTTTTCTCCACTGATCATAATGAAACCCACAAGCAACACTGTTATGCAAACCCTTGCTGAGAAGCAGAACTCATCTTAGCAAACAGAGCATGCTGCTGAAGTGAGATACCCATGGGTTGTCTCATTGCTGGAACCAGTTTTTCTGCCTCTATCAAAGTATTGGAGAGCTTTGGGGAATCAAGGTAAATTGTTGTATATGTTTGTCTTAGAAATAAATGAGCAAAGTTTCAGGAGAAATAGAATTGGTATGAGGTATTACATATAACCTCATATAACTGAAAATTTTAATTGTAGATTTTACTTAAAACTACTTATGGAGCCGAAAAGATGCCAGGTTAACATGAACTTCTCTCTTTCAGAGTTTTCTGTCTGGTTCCCTGAAATTTTACTAAAAGCAGTCCTACTTTAAGTGCTCTTTGCATTTTGAGTAATAACAGAAAAGGTATCACTTAAATGTAATTATTTTCTAGTAATTCTTTTTGCATTATTTGTGCCTAGTTGGTTGTGGGTGGGGTATTTTATAATATACCATGCCCTGGATTGAGGTATCTGTATATAATTTGTTTGTAGTGGGTCATGAAAAATATTTGTCTTTCCATCGGTAAGTCAGAATGGTAGTCAATGTCTTAAAACTGCACAAAAGTTCCTTTACAATCACAGGGGACCTTGAAATTCTAGAAATAAGGGTAGGAACTTTTCAGTGGCAGGAATTTACATTTTTCTTCCTGGAGATTTGGAGACGTTACATTAGCTTTAGTGGAATAACCAGAGTCAAATCAAAGATGTTCATAAGGCGGTCACTGTATACACTATATTCAGAATGAAGAGGGATATGTCTGCTTCATTTCTGGGCTGTCTCTCTAGAAAATTTACATTATTCTGAAAGCTGTTGATTAGTATATGAGAAAAATTATTTTTAGAACACAAATTATTAAGTACCATGGAAGTCTGTAGCTATATAAAGCCATGTTAAAAGAAAAATGGTAATCCTTTTTCAGAAAGGGATATTAGCTAGCCTGTTCTTATTGGATAGAAGTTCTTGGTGGAGAAGTTGCCAGGTTTCGGTTGTTGAAAACTGAGTTGCCAATATTTGACAGGTATTTTTATTTTGACATAGACAGGTACCAAAAAAAAGCCAGAAAATATGAGTTAAACTTTGTGCTGGACTTACCGTGACATAAGATGAATAGATGACCATGAATGGATAGGTGCTTTGGCCTCTTGCATAGGCTGTAACAATAGTTTGAGTCCAACTGGGGTGCCATCTGGCTGTTCTGATCAAGCGCTATGCTTTTGCTAGTTCTGATCTCAGTCTGGAGTGGATAAACTATATTTTCCTCTCATGCTCCTGAAATATGATGCAGTTGATCTTATGATTTGGTAAAAGATTAGAAAAAGTGACAATGGAGAGGGACAATGGAAGTGTAGAGGAATGCGTAATGGAAAAGATGCAGAATGCAGTTGTGATCAGGCTGGAACACTGTCTTGTCTAATTTTAACAACTACATGTCCTCATGAGTGTGCTGGTTTTGCCTTGCTGGTGTTACATAAGGATGTTTGAAATTATGCTCTCAGGATAACATAGAGGGTGTGAGCCTCTCATCAGGGAATCACTTAGATAGTGTTGCACAATTCCTTGTACAGTCAACAGTTATATACATTTCACTTGCTTAATTGAGGGTGGTATGCACACCCTTTTATTGATTCGGTGTTGCTGTTTGAAGAAAGAGCAAGCACAAGCGGAAGTCGAAGTGAAATGGTCTTTCGGCTTCACCAAGACTGAAAAGTAAATAATGAGACCATATTTATGCCAAAACAAAACAACTTTTTTTTTTTTTTTAATCAAGCTGCTAGTTGAGACTGGAATATTCACAGTGAATTCAAGAGGAATACAGTTGAAACATTTGTATTTCTGTGTTCTTATTACACTGTATGGGAATGTGCAGTTATATTGTAAAGAATGGATAATTGCCCTTGTTTACACTGAGGTGTAATTAGGATCCAGTTGTGGAAGAAGTCTGTACAAGTGTATCTTGATATCTGTGTGGGTCTTTGTTGAAGGCAGTGAGAGGCTGGGAAAGTACTGCATATGCAAATCTCCTTGATGAATCCATGGAATGGGAACTAAAACCTGAGTATTGTTCCAGATTTGAGCAAACACGTTTGACTAATGCAACCATCTCATAACAAAGCAAATGTTACTGTGCACCTTATGTGCTGCTTCCAGTTCAGAGCAGAAGCTGAAAATCTGAAGTATTTTCCACTGAATTTCCCAATACAGTGCAAAGAGAAAGTTCAGAAAATAACCCAACTACTTCTTGCATGAGACTCCTCTGTCCCACAGGCACTTTTCACTTTAGAGGGGAAGAGTATGGTGAACTTAATCTCTCTTCAGAATCTTTTCAAGTTCCCATTTCATGATTTACAGCATATTATATGTGCTAATGGAATAGGTAACTGCTGTCACTTCTGGGAAGGGAAACAGAAACTGCGGAGATTTCTCTGGTGAGCATAGCCACACATAAAAGATTTTCCCTTTATCCCAGTTCTTTTTCTGCCTCCCTGGCCAGTCAGGTTTTACATTAGAATCCACAATATGGCTTCTAGTATAACGTACCTTACGAAAGCAGGAACTGGTGACGTACATTAGAGAGAAGCAGATAGACTTCAGTTTCTTACTCTATTTTGGTTCTTAGTGTTACCTTTACCCTTTACTACTGATAAGTAAGTAAAAGACAGAGGCTACATTGCTGATTGTAAACCCTTCCACATGCCCAGGAGCTTTTTACTCTTGAAGTGCTTGTAAATCCGCATGACTCGGGCAAAGTTTGTTCACAGTACTGGTAAGAAATTTATTAAAAGAAATACATTGACAGTCATAACGTGGCAGTCATGAATGGTTCAGTGCACTCAAAAGCATGTATGAATGTAATTGATCTTGCTATTACAAAGATGTAGAAAACTTCTGAGAAACCATAATTCATAACAAGAACTTCCTTTAAAGCTGCATTTCCAGCTTCCGAAAGTCTACATGATGAATGTCTATTTTCCAGGAGGATCACATAGTTTGACACAGGACATTTTCTTGAATTTCAAATGGAAGAGGTAGTGGAAGAATCAATTTATTGCTAGAACTTTCGAAATAAATGAACTCCTGAGTTAGCCAAGTGGCTGATCAGATTGTAATTTATAAGTTCTGAAGACTTCAGACACTGAGGTAAAGCTATAGTATCTCTGATGGTTTAGATTTTGTTACGACAGTTGAAAAAAAGCATGCATTAGTACAAAGTCAAATGAGATCAGAGACAAAAGGCTTTGTTATTCTCTCTGGCACTGCAATTAGCTTAACTTTCTACTTACGTGGGTGAAATCAGTGCTTTGTGAGGCAGTGTGGGAGAAATCTTGAATGATCAGTGATACATATACATACTTCTACAGTGTAATTGTGTGTATGTGAGTGCATATGCATCAAATAGCAGTAGATGGCTTACCCCTGATAATCTCTATAGTAAACGCGTACTTCCTCTCTTCTCTATACGTGCAAAAGAAATGACAATATCGTGCTCTGGGGAGAAGTTTCACACACGTCTTAGTTTGGCTGTTTTTATTGTATGTAAGTTTGTAGTATAATACGCACAGCTTGGAAAGACTGAATTTCTTGGTAATACTGAAAGACTGGGAAAGTTAACTTTAAGTTGCAGAAGTCACAGGTAAAACTATTCCAACATAACTGGCAATTCATGCAATGTGATACAATCAAACAGAAGGCAAAAGGAGCAACACCCCAATTTAGAAGCTTTTGTTAGTGAAGTAAAAAATAAAAAAATACTGAACACCTACTGAACTGTACTGGGTAAAGATAGTATATCATTCTTCAACCTCTTTCTAAAATATTTTTCAGACCCCCATTTATTGTGCTTTGTAGTGATACTCCTTTAATTCGAAACAAATGATTCAGAACCCTTCTAGATATAACATTCTAGCTTTGTACCATTAAGTTTTACATTTTAACTTCCATACACAAAACAGATCCCACTTAAAGAAGTTGTGAATCAGATACACCACTATTATCTGCTGTAGCTGCACCCCTGCTTCCACTGTTGGCTGGGAAAGGAGTCCCTGCTGCAGAGGGCTCCTGGAACCCAAAGTTAGCCCCAGCTCAGGGGTCCAGCTGCTTCCTTATTACCCTCATCCTTCACTGCACTGTGCTTTAATTGTACTGAATTCAAACATATTGAGCTTTTGCTCTCAGTTCACACTAAAGACTGGTTCTGAAAGTTAATGAAAAGGGCTGACAAATGAAAACAGTTTCAAATGAAGCTATGTTTTTTCCACTTGGAATTGTTCAACCTTTTTTTTCTCCCTCCAAGAAATTAAGTACCTTTGACAGTTTCTAGGTGGTTTGATTGTTGTATCTTCCTAATTTACTCCACATTTTTTCATTTTCCATCCAAACATGCACTTTCTTTTTTTCCAGATACAAAGTGGAGAAGATAAACAAGAACACAGAGTGGAGAGGGGGAGCAGCAGGGAAGAAAATTGCTGAGAAGGAAAAGAAAAACTGACACACACCCCCAAACCAGAAGAATTTCTGTTTTCATAAGGGAACTTGCAGTTCTCTAAGGAGTTTATAGGAATAACCTTAGTCTAGCAACCCAAGTTCTAGTACAGTCTATGCTTCTCACCGCAGGACACTCATATTTTAATTTTAAAGTAGTATGTATTTTCTTGGGTTTATTAAGTGTTCAGTTCCTAATTCTAGAAATGAAGAGAATTTTTAGTATGCCCAAAAGGAGCTGCATGACCATTCTCTAAAGGCGGTACCTGCACTGAAAATTTTAAAAGATCGTATAACCACAGCAAGGGTATAATAAAATACAAATCTTCTCTAACCCTGCAGGAAGATGTGCTATAATATCTCCACAACCAATCAGCAGTACTACAAGCCTCAGACCAGGAAACTCTTTAAAGTACAGTATGTGTGAACATTGCAACAACGACTTTCTCATTGCCGCTCTTTCTTTTTGTCTTTTTTATGCTTATAGGATGTCAGGGTAGATGTGAAATCACTCATGGCGAAATTTAACGCGGGTAACAACCCCACAGAGGATGTTTCTGGTAACAGCCACCCCTTCAAAGCCTCTGGACAACCTACCTATACAGGATTACAGACAAGGAAAGCAGCATTTGAGAAATTTGCAAGTCAAGGAAACGCAACTACTTCTTCAGGACCCAGTACCTTTCACAAACCTGTTCATCCTAAGCCTCCTCTGGCAATCAAGCCTTCAAGTGATGATAAAACAGAGAAGGATCCAAAGCTCCCATATTTGAAACCAGTGGCACAAAGGTTTGGAGTTCAGCTTCAGGCAACTAACAGAGAAAATTATGAAAAAGCTGGATGCACTAAACTCCCCACCAAAACAAGTGACTCGGCAAAGGAAGAGCCAGTGCCTCTGTATCCAAAACTTGCACAGAACAGGTTCCTTAACTCTGCTCCTCATGAGAAAGAAAAAAGTGCTCTGGGAACAAAATCAAATCCAAATTTTGCACCACAGGAGAGTGAGGCAAAACCAGCATTTTCAAAAGTAACTGGAGTTAAGGAAAAGTTCTTGTCTGCAACACAAGAAAATGAGCCCAAATCTTCTTTCTCTAAACCACCTCTTGCACAGAAACCTTCTCTAAACCATGATGTCTCCCACAATGAAGACACTTCTAATAAAAATGTTTTTCTTCAAAAAGGACTATCAGGCCCTAGACAAAATATACACTCATTTAAGGCAACAAAGGAAATGGATGAAAATAGTAACTGTTCTGCAGAAGCTACAGGCAGTCATATTTCTAACATAGCTCTGAAGCCTACTGATCACTGCGCCAGTTCATCTCAAGGAACCCCCAAAAATATGGAGGAAAAAATTGAAGAAAAGGGAATGAGTGCTGCGAAGAACATCTTTCTCAACAAAATTATCCAGGAAGAGTCAGGTTCCTCTTCTAAGTTCCATAAGACAAACACAGCATTTGCTGAAGGAAGGCTATCAGGTGGATCACAAGAGAAAGAGGATGGGGACAGGAGCTCAGGAACTCCCAAGCAAAAAGCCTTGCCCCCACTGTTCAAGCTGGGCCAGCCCCCGCAGAAGCCCAGCAGGCCCCCCAGCGTGCATCTGGAAAGGTTTCGGAAAAGCAGCCCAAAAGACAGTGAGTCCTCTCTGGTTTTTCTTTCTTGGGTATTGGCATTTTTATGCATTTAGTACCCGTTTCATTTCAGGTGGAATCCCTTTTTCTGTTCAGAAATAATGATACTCATGCATCAGACAACACTTTAAAGCTTTAACCTATGTTTGTGTCTCTTCCACGCAGGACAAAAATTAAGATTATATTCTCCATCCCTCAGTGATAAACTGTAGGACGAATGCTTTCTGTATTGGGTTTATTTGTTTTCAAAACTGCCTAGAGGTAACTCTAACTTGCATCAGGTAGTGTAAGTATTTTTCTCAACAGACGTTTAAGTCTTGACTTCCTATAAATGAGATGTTCATGTCGTGTGCCCCGTTCTTGATAGTAACTTCCTGGGCACAGTTTGAGGGTCATCAAAATGATATACTAGAACCTGTAGTGACCACACTTTTTTTTATTTCTTTTTTGCCTTGCACAATGATTAATCACAGTGTGACCCTATAAGTTACTATATTTTAAAGTTTGTTTAGAAAGTTGAACACTTAGCAAAATTACAGAATCAATTGTTCCCACATGATGCATTGGTTTTATACCCAGATCTGAATCCAGACTCCACAAGCATCTTCTGGACTTCATGTTTTCTGTTAGGCATGCATGATTTCAGCAGTACCACAGTTAGTGGCACCTGAGGGTCTGCCTCACTCTTTTTGTAGAGAACCAGACCTCTGAACTTCCCAGTGGTCGTAATCCAGGCATTAATATTAAGGCTTGTCACTAGGTTTCTGTAAAATTTGAGGTTGTCTTGAAATATCTGGAAGGACACAAATCCTTGTGAAAGAAAGAATTCCACTCCTGCAAAGAATTCTGCTTCAACAGGTTCCTTTCACTGCGTAAGACAAATTGCAACAATGATATAAGCTGTTTCTGAGGTACTCAAAATATGCCTTTGAAAATCTCATGTAAAAATGTAGTTTCCTAAAGTTAGGCCGACATAACTGCTGTCAGCTCCTTGAAGGAGAGGTCAATTTTGTGAGGTTCTGAATGTCCTTAATTCCTCTTTAAATCACCTGTATTTCAAAATTTGGGTTAAGGTTTTCCACCAAAGCTTTTAGGCACTTTTCAGCAATTCTAAAAATTTAAAATCAGCAACTCCAGCTGGAATGGGTGATGCCAATTGACACATTTCTGTTACAAGTTTTACAGTAGCTGAAGGAGGCTTCCTCTTTTTAGTATAGCAGCAGGTGCAAGGAACAGTGATTGCATAAGAAATTCTGATCACGTTTTAAAATCAAAGTTTTAAGTGGTTTTTAAGTTGGGTTGTTTGGATTTTTATTTCTGCCTTAATGCACTGCTGTGTGCATGGATCTCAGGAAGCAAAGACGTGTTCAATCCTCACGTATATTTTCTTATCTTAAGTAATTTTAACTAGTCATGTCCTGCAACTGATTTTGTCAGGTGATACACACAGAGAAGTAATTTCTGGTAATGGGGGGTAGTTCATGTACATTAGTCTGCCGCAACCATCTGGCTTCGATTTAATTAAACACATCAGACTTAGACTCTTAAATTTTCAGCATAGTCAGTGGGAAAGGGAGATGCCCAATATTGTGATTCAGAGGGTTAAAGATAGATGCCTAATGTAGCTGGTGATAGATGGTCTGAATAATTCCACACTGTGCATGTGCACTACATCAGGCACATTAATGTAAAAGTTTGGCCTTGTGCCTCACGTATTTAGAATACACTATAGTTTGTGCTTCAGCATTTTTGAATGCACATAAGACTGGTCTTCCTGAGAGAGAAGATACTCAAAGGGATTATGACTGGATGAAAAAGCTCAGAGATGACTTTCTATAAAGACAAAAAGCCACACTAAAACCACAGAGTGTGCATACAGCTATATATTGTTATTATTAATTTCATTTAAAAATTAGGAGCATATCAGTAACATAAAATGTATGTTCTTGTCAGCTGCTACATCCTGTTTTTTCCTGTCTAATCTTACAGTTACGGGAATGTTTTCACGAATCCATGACCAGAGCCAGATCCTCAAATGTTGTAAATTTGTTTCTCTCTTTAAAAGAAATATGCCAATGTATAACAGCCTGAGCAGCTGCCCCTTCTCCATAGAGCACTGTTCAGGATGGCTGGCTTTACATGAGTGCCCAGAGCAGTTTCAAAATGGAAAGGCAGCATTTTCAGCAAATGGTACCAGAAAATGTTTTTATTAAATAAAAACAGCTAGCATTGCTAGCTAAAACTTTGAGAAGTCCTGATAAAGGCTAGAGACACCCAAAATTCCAACTCCTTTTTAAAAACACATTTTTAAGTTTATTTTTAAGTAATGGAGGAATGATGTTACTTTTTATTTGTTTGTTTGTTTGTTTGTTTGTTTTTCTGGTTGCCATGCAGTTATAGACACAAAGCCTTTTTATCTCATCCTGTTTTTATAACCAAGGGCTAGAAATATTTAACCATTAAAAATGAATACTGTAGCATTAAGGATATAACTAGAACTTTTGCTAGAAGGAGGATCTCCAGTTTTCACTAACCAGCACTAATGCAACCACCAGCCTGGTTGAGTCGCATTGGGAACATGAGGAAAACATGGAGCTGCCCAGTGTGGTGGCACAGGTTTTTTTCCAAACATGTCGCAAAATACACACCCAACCAAGTAGAACTGAAGGGTCAGAGATGGTCTTTCTCTACCTCAGTATTTGGGTCAGGGCAAGACTGAAAAATTTAGGAACTACATCTATATGAAGCTGTTCATAGTGGCTCCGAATTTCTGCCTTCCCCTGTAGACGTGGCATGTAGACACTGACATTCTGTTTGGCTTTAATTAATGTGGCCAGAACTCTCCATAGAGTAGTTCTGGTGGAAAGAATGAATCCTGAACAAACTAATTTTTAGCTCAACAAAGTTATTCGTTGCTGATGGGTTTCTTGGAATACAGTTCAACTGATTTTTTTTGCTTTTTTTTAACTGTCCTTTTAAGAATCAAAGTCATGTCAGGAAGGTGCCACCCCACAGCACAAATTCTTCCTGCTCTTTGCTTTGTCCTGATAAACAGTGGCTGGCCACAGTTGCCTAATTTTTTGCCATGATTGAGGTGCTGAGTGAAAAGAACAAGCAAATGGAAAGGGTTTTCCCATCCAATAAAGCTCCGGAGATCTAACATTGGGTGGGGTTGATCTGTACTAGGGCAAAAGTTAGGCTTTGTGTTGTCCTTTGAGAAGAGAAAAGCTCTGCGTATAGCGGTCATTACACTTGTGTTATGGGCATATGCCTGGGGTGCAGAAAAGCTTGTATTGTCTGATATAAAGCAAGAGTTTGAACTCTGTTTACTCAGAAGTGTCAATTCACCCTTTTGTCTTTGGTTGTTATCCTTTCCCATGAAATCTGCTTTGCCTTTTTTGTAATCAAGCATTCACTTGGCATGAAATAACTTTAAACATTAGAGGCTGAAGGACTTACTTTTGATGAAACACTCTTAGTCATGTATAGGAGAAGGATTTGCATGCCTGCAGGAATACTAAGGGATGCTGATTTGGTGTTGGTCTTGCTTTGGGTTAGAAATTTTCACCTGAAAAGCTTTTCATGATAGAACTTCTGTAGATACAAGTGTCTTGCTGAGGAAAGTGTGACTGCTGATGCATTACTATTTTCCAGTGAAGGCAGGCTTTTAGAAATTCCTGTCTGGGCCTGTGCATACATAGCACTCCGGTAAATTCCTGCGTTATGTCCCATTACAGCAGTTTTCCCTGAGAGTAGATCATATTTACGTCAGCTCAGAATCAGTGAAATGCATGTGATTTCTAGATTCAGAAAATAATGCTAACGATACTGTTTTATAATGAACACCCGAAGTGCAAATGGGGCTTTGTTAGAAACAAGAAGACAAAGTTATTTGCTGACAGCTTTCCATGTGAGGCCACAACCGTACTGTTGCTTTCAGAGAACTGCACCGGGGCTGACCTCAGTGGGATCGTGTGTGTACAGATGGCCACCCACATCAAGTCAGTTGAAGGCTCTAAACACCTGTGAATGCCTTGTGAATGATCAACACTGGGTTTTCTGCTAGAGAGAGTATTTTGAGCTGTACTGGGAGAAATGAAAGGAAACTACTGGATCTAGAAAAGAAGTATACATCTAAGAAAATTTTCACAATTTATAATTTGGGTAATGGTTCTGTTTGCAGTCCTTGTAGAGGTTCTGTTCTGACGCAGGCTGTATACCCACACAATGACATGGCTATCTGAGTTGGGTAAGACAACCAGAGAGAAAGGAGGAATTAAAATTGGAGGTGCTTTGTCAAAGTTACCACAACCCTCTGTTGACAAAGTAATTCACAATCAAGCACAACTCCTGAGGATGGTAAATGTTTTAATTGTCTTTTCAAAGTTCCTTAGAACCAGTCAGTTGTTCCTCTTACTTGATGGCAAGTTGAAAAAGCAGCTTCTGAAGTTATAAAGAACAGGGGATTTTTTTTATCACAGGATGTCACAGCTGTTTACTGCAGAATCTGGACTTAAAAGGTCAACGTAGGTTTTCTTTTTTTACCTCAGTGCTAGATGGGATAAAGTTATGCAACAGCTCAGTATTAAGGTGAAAGGGAATAAAAAGAATTGTAACCTGAAATAAATCATCTTGTTTCTAAGACAGATGAAACTAAAAGTGGGTGATGATCTCAAACAATGCAGTTGAGGGTGGGGGTAGCCGTGTGTAATGATGTGATGTCTCTGTTTGCACAGGTGAACTACAGTATGCCACATAGCCCTGACAGCTCAAGAAAATGTCAAAATCATAATTTCAGAATGGAATGATAATTATGTGCAACATAATGCCTGCACATCACTATACAGAGCTAAAATGTTGAATTTTAAGCAATATGAAAATTGTGAGACTGAGAAATGAGACTGTGGGACTTTGAAGACCTTCAGTGCTTTTTTACCTAGTCTTTTATTAGGTTTCACGATGTTGATGTCTATTATTATTGGTCCCCTGTACATCTACCTTAAAACTATGGAAGTGAATTTGAAATTATGATCATACAGATCTGCCAAGAACTTAACTCTGCTGGATCTAGAAAAACTGGATGAGTATTTACGTGTAGTTTTTAGTGGAAATGAATGTAAAAGCTCTTCGGCTTTCCTCTAAGGGCATTCCTCTCTCTCCTCTGGGAGAACCCAAATGATTCTAGTTTCAGCAGCATTATATTTTCACCTCTGAGAAACAGAAGAATCAGTTTTTGAAGCTCCTAGAAGTAGACAATGGTCAGCTGAAATATAATTCAAGTTGTGCATTTATCATGAAAATCAGTCCTCAGTGTATGAAATCTCAATGTACATAGTTTGGTACAAGTGCAATGACATCACCTGTGCAGGTCTCACCCCAAAGGAGTTGTCTTACTCATGGGATTGGTATAAGGCTAGTTTCAAAAAAGAGTTCTGAGTTCCTTTCTAATTTCAATATTTTCTTTGGCCATCTTTCAATATTTCAAACTGTAAGTTCTGAAAGACCAGGTGAATTAAATTTCCCTTAGTCTTTTTGCTCATATCTTCATTCTCTAGCTGTAATTACATGCACCACAATTATAGAATATGCATGTAAGACTAAGGTTTTCAACAAGCAAAGTTTGGAGACATGCTTTCAGTCTGCTTCAGTCAGAGAGAAATTTTTCTTTAAGGGCCTCTACCGCAAGGAATACTAATGCTATGGGAGAAACCCTGCCACACTGAAGTTTTTGTAGTATTACCTGTAATTGGTCAAGGATTCATCATGTAATTCTGCTAAAATCTGTAGACAAGACTACAAATTAAACTGCTAGCATGTCCTACAGCACTACAAAAGATAAATCACTGCAATTTAAACATGAATGCACCCATCCTGATTGATAGAAATATGAATGAGAAGTTATTTATCTGCCTAAGTTATAGATAAAATAAGTCCTGAGGGAAGCCAACATTCAGAATTTCCCTGCAGAAGATTGTTCTGGGTACAACTTGCTGTTGTTGTGCAATAGGAACAAAATTACGCAAAAAACATTGCAAATTAATATTTAAACTCATTGCTCATTATTATTTCCTAAGCTACAACAGTCTGCAATATCTTTAAAATAAATTAATGTATATTTTTACTTATAAAGGAGTAAAATGTATCCGTCAATAAACCACCAGAGGGCAGTTATCAGTTGCGAAATATTACAGCTTAGGCAACTGGCACATTTGTCTATCTTCCTCTAAATATCTCTGCTTTTGTTTGTTAGGCCTTATGTGGCACACTTGTTTGCTTCCAGATTATCTGATTCTAGTAAAATGAGTAAGATATGGGCTGTTTATATCATAGTATGACGGCACAGGAAAATGTATTTTTCTCAGGTAAACACATGTTATAGTTTATGTAAGAATTCTGGAGTCATTCCTGCAGTTGACTATGCTAATTCTCATTGAGTGAGTTATAATAACTCCTGAGTGAAGACTTCGGAGTGTAAGATGTAAAATTTAGGACTCTGAAGATAAATCATGCAAATGCATCTGTTAATTCTGTTGATTAAAACTAGATGATCACTTAATAGGAATTCCAAACACATGTTGATATGCAATTTGAATTGTTTTGAGGACTCTTCTGTTATGAATCAAAGTATGTGCCTAACATATTCTCTCAATAGGTCTGCACTTCTGAAAGAACCGAACAAAACACATGAGGTGTTACAATGTATTGGAAACCAGTGTCCAGCCCCAGCAGCATGAGTGCTGGATGGTTTTAACACAATGTTTTGGGGATTACACTGTGTGTAAAAGGAGTCTTTGTGAAGAAATGTTGAGAACACTAGTTAGAAACAAGAATTTAAAAGTAGTAAAAAAATAAGACAGCTATGACTTTACCATGGAAGGTGATAGAAAGTAAATGGCTAGAAATAAAGCAGTAAAATTGAAGTAACTAATTATCTCTGCTTAATTATGTTACCTTAATTATGTATCTCCTCCATTTCTGAATACTTCCAGTTGCTGTTCTTTATTCATACATATGAAATGGAGTATACCATGCAGTATAAAATTAACAGGCTCAGGCTTCTAAATATTTCTTATTAAAGAAAGAAGTAATTATTAAGGCTTCTTATCAGACAATGAAAAGTTTTACCTATATTTCGATTGGGAATTAATTTTGTGTTCTTCCTTAAATAAGGATAGGCATCTGCATATGATTACACATCTGTAGTTTGAAATCACTTTCCTTATGCCAGCAGCACTGCCCAAATGAAATGTTCTGAATATCTAACCTCTTATTTAGTCACCATAAGGCTCAGTCTGGTGAGCTTTAACATACCAAAGGAATTTGGATGAAACCTGTGGGTTTTCTTTTGGGAGCAAGATTACATACATGCTTAATATTTTTCAGCTGTCAATCGTAAATGTAGATTTAGACCTTCACTTTTGGGTGTTGTTTATCCTTCATCTGTTTTTCTCTACATTCTCAAATAGAATGGGAATGCCCACTACCAGGTATGTGGTCTGGGACTTGTATTGAATAGTTATTAATTATTAGGTGAAATAGCCTTGAGGTAGTCTGTGCATCTGTTCTGGAAACAAGATTTCCCAATTGAGATCAACAAGAAGTTCTGCTTAAAAAAAGACAAATCCTCTGTTTTCTCTGATCATGTTTTTCATGATGTACAAGCAGCAATCAACATAGTCTTAAAATGGGTGGAGATCTGTACTGAAAAAAAAACTTCAGGACTTCACAAACAGTTACATGGTCAAAAGTTTTGCATTTTGAAAGAAGCATCCTTTAATAGAACAAAATGCTTTTGAGCTACTCCGCAAATGCAATGTTGGTTTTCAGTGTTACTGCAAAACATTCACTATTTCTATATGCAAGATCTGGGAAGCTTTCTTGGTTTTACAGGGGGTTTGCTAACAACCTGAAGCAACATCTGCAGGAGCTGATCACCCACTTTATTCAAAATGTGCAGGGAGCTGTTGTCTGCTCCCCTAACCTGCAAATTAATTTAGGTACAAGCCGTGGTTTCAGGTTTCACAATTATGCTACTTTGGAGCTGCTCAAAGTAAGCAGGTAAACCTGCAACATTACTGAAGCTCAGTGCTTTTGATTGTACTGTTGTCAGACATCCTGTAACAACAGAGACATGAAGCTTATTGGAGACACTGCTCACACTTTGAAAACAAAAACCACAGAAAGGTTTTGGTTATTACCGTCCTTGAGTCCAGACCCTGCTTTAAGAAATGCCCAGATAAAATCCTCTTTTTTCTTTCCTTTTCCTTATCCCTTTCCTTTACATTTTCCCTCCCTCCTCTCCTCTCCTCTCCTCTCCTCTCCTCTCCTCTCCTCTCCTCTCCTCTCCTCTCCTCTCCTCTCCTCTCCTCTCCTCTCCTCTCCTCTCCTCTCCTCTCCTCTCCTCTCTCTCCTCTCCTCTCCTCTCCTCCTCTCTCCTCTCCTCTCCTTTCTTCTCCTCTCCTCTCCTCTCCTCTCCTCTCCTCTCCTCTCCTCTCCTCTCCTCTCCTCTCCTCTCCTCTCCTCTCCTATCCTCTCCTTTCTTCTCTTCTCCTTTCCCCTCTGCTCCTCTCCTCTCCCCTCTGCTCCTTTCCTGATTTTATTTTTCACTTCCTTCAAAATATCTCCTTTTTTTTTGAGGTGATTCCCATTGTTACCAGGTAAAAGCGTTGTGTCAAGTAATCACATTCTATTGCAATACAGGTTGAATTGATCATGAGGGTTTGTATCTTCAGCCAATGGATGGTGAACTGCAGGTGTGAGTGCTAAACATGTTTGTTTGGGTTTTTTTTCTTTGAGTACTTCTGTTCGGCTTAGGTTGATAATTAGATACTGTTATTCATCTATGTGCCAATCTCTCATCCAAGCCATATCAATACCCTAGTATTTAGAGAGAGGAATGAATAGAGACATGTAATTTCATCCATAACACCCTTGCACTGAGTCCAATTTATTTTATGATTTTGAAAAGGAATGGGGAGAACTGGCACTGGACAAAGTACTGGTTCCCACGGTTCCTATCCCACCAAATTTCTTCTTACCTCTACTACTCCAATAAGGATGCCTGGCACTGATGCTACTTCCTTTCAATTCGCCACATATTTCTGGATTAGCATCTCAGGGTAGCATAATGCAGCGTCCCAGAAGAGCACTGAGGATTTTAGCAAGGTGAGAATGGGTCTTTTTCCCATTCTGTTGAAACTTGTTTCTGACTCCATAAAGTACATTGGTTCCAAACACTTGGACTTATTTTGGGGTTTTTACTAGTTTCTCTTGGAGTTCACACAGGAGAAGCATTAAGGTACTGTTATATGCAGGTTGATTTGTCCTGAGGTTGTTGAATACGCAATATCCGGATATGAAAGGGAGATGGGATCTATCTCTAGATATTATGTCACCTACCAAATAGGTATCAGCATTTTCTTTTCACAAGCCAGGAATGGCAAGGGTCAAAGTCACAAGTTCTTCATCAAGACAACTTGAGTGCCCTGAACTTCTGGATAAATAAACATTCTCCAAGAATGTACGTGACCTTTGCTCACTGCACGTGTGGAAGTTGTTTGAGAAGGTTCCCCAAGAGCACAGGAAAAGTGTTTGAAGTGTTCTATGCATAGTTCTGCTGTAAGTGCTGATGTCCAGCACAATTAAAGAAGTTTAATACCACAAGCAGCGGTTAATGGGATATTTGGTACTTTCTATGGACAGTTATAGCAAATTTATCTTAGTTGCAATTCAGCTGCAGAGGTTTTGAGGAACTCATTCCTTTTCATGTATGCTTTCATTTCTTTGGGAAGAGCTTCAGTTTCTGCATCTGTTTTTCAGTGCAGCACAGCATGTGAAAAAACTTAGAGTCCCAAGAAGCAAGAAGAGGCTATCTGGTCAGTGATCTGTTAGTGGCCAAACCTACCACACAGCGATGATCCTTAACACTGTTTCCTGTGATGAGAGTGCATTGGATACATTTGAAGTCAGAATGTAGTTTCAATTCGTTTTCTTGTTCTGAGTGTACAGAGCTGACTTCAGTTTCTCTACCCACACAGACCCTTTCCATGTCCTTAGTGTACCAAGTGTACACAAAAAGATGGAACTGGTGTCAAAATGAAATGCTCTGTTAAAACAGGAAACAAAGCACTACTGAAACATTTCGATATCTTTGGCTCCACAGGCCTGATTATGAGAGCTTTTTCATACTAAATGTCACCTTTCATACAGATGTAACTCATTCCATTATTTTCAGTACTAGAATTAAAGCATTTTACACCCACATCAGTCTCAGTCATAAATGTAGGCAATTACAACTATAAAGGCAGGGAAGAGTCAGTTCTAATCGCTAGAAAATAAAAAAACATTGTTTACTTTAATATGATGATCATTTAGTTATTGTTAGATTCCAGCAGTGTACATAAATTAAAAGGGACAGCTTGTTCAGCCCTTATACTTAAAAATACATAATTAATCTAAAATGCGTGTGATGTCCTTTCCTGGCTCAGTTTCCTATTGCCTGGATTTGGCTCCCAAGAGACATTAGATGAAAGAAGTATTATGCACAGAGACTTGGACAGACTTTTTACCTTAATCCTAAAAAATAGTTGCACTGAAGTAATGCTGTATGAAGACATAATGCGTTTATGCATGTCAAACATATACACAACACTGTATTAGGGAAACATGACCCTGTTAAACCATAGATATTTGAGAATATAATTAATAACAACTAACATGCCTTTAAAACAAAACAAAACCAAACAAAACCAAACCAAACCAAACCAAACAAAAAAGACACCTTTCTGGCTTCTTTTTTTCGTTAGAATCTGCTTAAAAGTATTCAGTTGCAGATACATGCTTAGATTGCCAGTGTTACTCATCCTTATCAGGGATTTTAGAACAATAAGACATTATAGCTGGTAAATAAAGACTATGAAGAGTTAAATGGGAACACAGAATCCTCAGAGAGTCAGATACAAAGAGAGAAAATCGTGTAATCTCGGCTCATTTAGACAAAATTGGTCTTGACTGAAAGTACACATGTAGAATGAAGAAATGTAAACCACACCTGCAAAAAGAGGTAGTGTAATGTCTTGGGAACAAATCTAGATCTTCTAAACAAGTCTATAAATTAGTAAGGACAATGATGTGACAGAAAAGTCTAATGCAGAATTGTTGTCAGCCTGTAACCCTAAATTCTTAGAGATTTAGCCTTAAGGATTCTTCATATAGCTACAAAGTTTTTGAATAAAAGAATTTGCTAATGGGCCTTAGTTTGATATTCAGGTATCTGCACTTCCAAAACAGGAGGAGGGATAACAATTGAAGAAAATACTGAAATACCCTAGACGCAATCAGTAGAGATATGGCCAGATTAAGAATGGCTTTTAATATTCATCACTGCATGTGGTAGAGAAGTGCATGCTGTGTAGAATTCCAGTGCCAGGTTTTTTACAATGCTGGAAAAGTTGGAGAGATTACAGAAATAGCTACAAATTAATTGCTAAATGGGGGGTGGGGGGGGAAGGAAATGCCTTAAGATGAGTCTAAAAATTTTGGGTCTTTGAAGTTATCAAAATGAAATCTAAGATATTGGTTAAGTTCAGTGGTATCAGTGCTTTATGGGTAGAAAACAGTGGTTATAAAAAGACTTTTGATCTAGTTAGCAAAGGTACAAATAAAAGTAATAGAACCTGAAGCCTGATGAACTTGGGAAACAGTAAAATACAAATTTTAACAGTGAGCAAACTTAACCAAACAAACTCTGTAGTGGTATATTCCTTCTCTCATCTTCAAACAAGTGGGACATCTTCCTGGAAGACAAGTTTTAGCCAAAATTGTGTCTTAGTAGATCTCTAGTTGTTGGGCTCAATATATGGCAAGTATTTTAAATGTGATGTCTTCTAAAATATAGGACAACAAACAGCAGATGTCATCTTTGAATTGCAAGGGACATAAAGAAACTGTTTGATGTCCATCCATACAAGTACTAGAACTTATTCATGATGTAAGTTTATTCTACTTCTTCAACATGAACCTTCAAGCCATGCAAATTCCACCTTCAGTATTAGAAAGGGACTCCTAACAAATGTTGCTGGCCTTTAAACACATTACTTCTTGCCTTCTCCACCATGGAAATGGAGAAAAAACATTTCCCTTTCTTCTTTGCCAGAGACTTAAGTATTAATTTTGTTCTCCCTCAGTCTTATCACATTGCCCTAAATAACCACCATTTGTTCAATATATCCAGGAATCGATGTTTTCTAGATCTCTAATCTTTCTCACTTTTCTCCTATGGACTCTCTCCAGCTGGCACACATTAACCCTGCAGTAGCCTCCCCCCTACTAAGTGGACAGATTATTTTACTTGACTTTAGGATTATACTTTTGAATAAAATTATTAAAAGATGTGTGAATAAAAAGATATGTGGTACCGTACAACTTTAATCTTGGCATACCTTAAATTACAAGGGTCTGCTTTTGCAAGATGAATGTTTATGAAGACAATAACTGAAGAATTCACCTGTGTTATCAGCAGCATTGGGACTTTCAGTACTTTGCTGTTTAAGTAACAAGGAGCTTAACAGGTTTCAAATGCACTGTTGTTGACACACATGTTGACAAGTTGCTCCAAGAAACCTTGAAGCCCAGCCTATCTAAATTTTTTGAGTTCTTTGTTAGTAACGAGAAAAATGGTCAAGGCTTGGTAATTTCGCTTTGATTTCCATGTGACACATGAGATGTCCTTCAGAGAGTTGTTGATTCTCCTTCTCCTGTCTCTCAAGGACAGATTCTTAGACTCCTAAACAGCTAAAGAAAGCTCTTTCAGTAGTTTCTGTAATTTTCAGTCTTGATATTAAGCATTACTAAATATTTGTCACTGTTCTGTGTTTAAATCACTTTTTTCTTAAAAAAAGTGAAAGTTTATTTTTCTTGACAAGATTTTACTTCCACTGTACAGGTGTGAACTTGAAGAAAATCTCCAGAAAACAAGGAGGTTCTTTTCAATTTTAATTGGTTTAACTGAACTGTGAATTTTCTTTTTCCTTCTGCTCTCCTCTTCTTAGATTTTGCTGGACTTCCCTCCATACAGCTGACGACAATTCTTTCTGGATACCGTTAAATCCACTCATGATACTTGAAAGAAATCTCTAGTTTTCACGGCATCATGGCATCCAAACAGTGATGTCATTTGATTGTGTTGAATAACTTCTCTCAATGTGAACTCTCAAAACAATGGTTACTATGATTGTTCATAGAGCATGAATTCAGTGCAGCACACATGCACACCAACCCACTCATGTATTATGGCATCTGTGCCTGGTGCACTGCATCATTGTGTTTGTTAGGCTGCATCTATTTGTGTAGCTTCTGTGCAGCTTCTCAAACTACCATTTTTCTGGTAGGGGCTTGCAAGGAAATTAAGTCCAGCCTTTTACAACTTATGTTACAAATGTATTTGAAGATGTAGAGAGACCAGTACACCTCTTAATCAGTGCCAAAATATCTTTTCATCCCTCATCCCTTCCCTTGAAACTCTGTCTCTGAGCAAGGTAGACTCCAGCAAGACTGCATCAGTGCTCACATGAAACTTTGCAGCTGATGTTTTCAAGTAATTCATAGAATTAATTGGCAATTCAATTTTAAGACACAAGAGCTTAAATAGTGGATGAACTGATATTTTTATGTCTTATTCATACCTTGACAAAAAAAATTTCAAGGCCTTCTTTAGGCAGTACATTCTTCTAGGCAAAGTCTCTCTATTCTGGCAAAATAAGGCACCAAATATATCTAAGAAGTGAGTTCAGCAAAATGTATTTGCTCTGGAGTGTGTGCAGTACTGATAATGTATCCTAATACTTCATGTAAACAGTGAGGTTCTCCCCTTAGTTGTTTGCTTGGTAAATTCAGACTGTCCTGCTTTTTTTCAGACCCTAAAAATGAAGGTTTGAAACAGATAGGACCTCCCTCAGCAGCACTTTCCCTGCCTGTACCTCCACCACACTCTGCTACGCAGTTGCCACCTCCTCCATCAGCCTCTCACCCATCTCTGCAGGCCCAAGCAGCTCCTAACCTGCCTCCCAGAAACGTCAAGCCCAGCTTTGAAACAATGTAAGTGAGCATAAACCCAAAGGTCTTTATTGTCTCATCTTTTTCTGTCTATTACTTTGCTCATGCAGTAGCAGATTAAAGCTGCAGGTATCCCAGAGTTCTATGGCAGTGAGGTCCCACACCAATTTCCTTGTCCTACCATGTCCTTGGCCTGTTTGGAATTAGTTTTGGTTAGCTTGAACCCTCCATCTATTCAATTGTTTCCCCAAACTGTCTTATCTATAAAACCTCCTTTTTCTGCCTTGTTGGTAAGGGGAGGAGGGAGGGAACAGACACCCCTTTGGGTTCATTACACCAGAACAGTTCAAGGGTTTTATACACTGGTAGAAAATCAGTTGTATCAATAACTAAAGCTTTCCCCTGCCCTTTTCTGGGGAAAGAGGGCCAGGAGGGTCAGGTCTATCAGCTGATACCCCAGGAAACAGCCTTGCAAGCCGGAGGTACTGAGCTCAGCGCTGGTTGTGAAACTGCAGCAGGGGCTGCGCTGTGGCCTGTTGTGATAACACTGGAAAGCCTCCGTCACATATAGGGCTCCTTTCTAGATCCTTCCTCAAGGAGCTGCAAACAAAATGGGAACCACTCAGTGATGAAGAGCTAAAAGCATCTCAATCTAGTGTCAAAACTGACCAGAAGCAAGCTGAGCCTGAATAATGACCTGCTCTCTGGCCAGCAGTTATGGCAAATAGCAGGAAACAGACGACAGGGAGAATGTATTGGGGATTAGAGAGGTGTGTATTAGCACGCACACTGTATTTTGGTACGGATGGTGTGACAACATCAGCCCAGAGCTGCTGCTGTGCTCAGGGCTGTGGAAACATTCCCCTGGCCCCGCCATGGCAGCCCTGTGGAGCTGCTGTCTTTGTCCCATCCAGCAGCTGGAGCACTGGCCACCTCTCTGCAGCCCCTGCCACAGCTTGCCCAGACACCCTCCTTGCCAAGTGCTTGGGATCCAAGTGTGCCCTCTTTGCCTGCAGGGATCTGCAAAATTTACCTACAGTTTGTCCTTCCACTGTCCCATTCCTGTGTGCCCTCTGGACGCTCCCTTCTGCTGAAAATGTGTGCCTGGGTGCTGACACCGTCCTTTCATCCTGTCTTGGTGCTTTCTCCATCAGGCCAATTTTAAAACATCACATTCTGCTTTCAAGTCCTTTCTTTGATTACATTTCTTTGTTGATGACTGTCAGCTCTAGTTTTCTTTCAACTAACACAAAGTATTCTAAAGTTAAAAGTCCCTGATATTATTATTACTTACATTCTCAATTCTTGCTTCGCTCAGTTTGACCGCACTGTTAAATTTAACAGCATCAGAGACTTACCTGGCCTAACCTCATACCACTGTTTCTCTTGTCCCTTGTTCAGACTTTAAGCACTGCAAGTCAAGGAGCATATTTTAGAGCTATATTTAACACGAAGCAAAAGTCTGGCATTATGCATAAGCATTGTGTGAGAAGCCTGCACCTGTGAAGATGGTTAAAAAGCCCAACAGATTCTTTGCATTGTCAGCCCATCTGCCTATTATATTTTTTCATACAATTTTCATTTGTAAACAAATAGCATGGGTAAGTTCATCTTCATAGTATCTGAGTGCCTTTGGCTCATTTTGTCCTTTCATACTCAGAATCTAGGTGTCCCAAGTGAAAAAAAGTCGCAGTTAGGAAGAACAATTAGCGAATCTTGTGGGTGCTTAAGTAGCATACAGGGCTCTACAGCCTGTCCAGCCATTGTATAAAATAGCTGAAAAAAACACCAGAACAATGGTGCTTGAAAATGCCATCTTCATAGGTTTCACATGTCCACTTTTTCATATTTACAGAAGTCCGGAAAATGAAGAAAATTATGATGATGTTGCATTTGTTTCACAGGGTAAGATGCATACGTTTTAATTAATGGCAGCTATAAGAATCTGTAAGCATACTGTATTTATAAGATATGCAAAAGCAAGTTATGTTCATGAGTGACTTATGTTACTAATTATACTGTTTCTGCAGTTTTATGCTTGAAGTCAGTTGTCTCATAACACTAACTGTTCTATAATTAATATGACAGACTCTCAGGAACTGCTTTAAATATCTCCCCTCTCCCCCCTTTATTCTGTTAGAAGTATGCTGTGACCATAAATTACCAGATTTTCAAATCTGACCCAATATGAATGATGCTGTTTCAGAGTTGAAGTTGTGTGCTCTGGTGAAGCAGGCATTGTTTTATACTTGATAAAAAAAAATAATTGTTGACTGTGCTTTTAATGTCTCTTTGTGGTCTGCCTTCAATAAGAGACAGTGAGTCACCATGTTGTACCAGGAGCAGCCAGAGAAGCAGATTGTGACACAAAGAATTTCAATCTGCCTTCTGATCTCTCCTCTGGAGGACTTGGTTTGTGCCAGGCACAGTATGCATCATTTAGTGTGCTAGCCATCCCTGCCATACAGCAATGTGGGCTGTGGAGCTGAAACTGAGCCCAAGCTCTCTTCTTGCCTAACTGCCTGCAGAGGAAAGAGGAAGGAGGAAATTCTCAGTTTCATCTGCAGCTCAGGGTAGAGGCTGGCTTAGCAGAAGAGCCTTTACCTCCATATTCAGCTGTGGGCCTGGTGCAAGCCAGTTCTTTGAGGTCTATTTGGATTTATTAAATTTTTAACAATTACTTTCTTGCATAAACAGGTATTTTGGTAAACATATAGCATAAGTAAGTTCATCATTGCCACTAAAGAATCTTTAAAGAAAAATTCCACTTTTAAAAATACATGGTGAAATATGCTATTTTGTAGATATTTCTAGTTTACAGTGTATTACAAAAGCAAACTGAAAAAACCTCTGATTTTTGCATTCATACCCTCATTAAAAGCCAGCAGCCTGCACATATTTCTACTTAATATCACTGGTATTACTAGCAGTTTGTAAATAGTTAATGCTAGAATGAATTATTTTCTGTACAGCAAAAAATAAATACCCTATTTTCATTTTTTGTCATATAGGTCATCGAAACACAGAGGGGGTAAGTGTTATCATCCATGATAAACCTATCCTTTTAGCACAAACTTAAAAATTTAGTAAAATCCCTTCAACACATTAGAAAACTAATTGCTGAATGAATCCAGTGTATTGACAGTCAATTATAGAAACACTTACTTATTGTTAAGTACAAAAATAAAACTGGTTAAGTGGAGAAAACTGGAACTAATTATCAAAGCTGGCTAGACACCAGAAATCGATTTTTAAAAAAGCAAAATCACCCCTTCTATTTCCCCTAATATTTTGTTTCACTAGAATTTTCCAGAAACAAGAATAGCTTAAACCATGACACTGTTTTATTTTAGTAATAAACCACTTGTTTCAGTTCAGCATAGGTCTGTATTGGTGTCTTTAAGTACCTAGATGTGTTAGGACTAAAACAGTCTCTGAGACCTTCATCTGAGTCCCATGCAGATCCCTACTGTTCCAGTTTAACTACTGCTAACCCTAGCACCTTCATCATGGCAGTGCAATAATCAACACAGATAAAGGCTTTCCAGGACTAACATTGCAATTAAAACATCCACTTTGGATTAAGCAATGCGCTAGTATGATTATCTCCAGGACTTCACAGATGCAGTAGTATAAAACAAAGCCAGAAAAAAGTGACAGTGGGTTTGAATAATATAGTAGCTTGGTTTGGGATGATTAAATTTATTTGTATTTCCATTTTGTTGGAAATGGTTTTATACAGTTTTTATTAAGCTTACATAACAAGTCTGGTTTCCTCATGTCTTTCTATTGAAAACTGAATTTTTCTTATAGGGCCAAGAAAGCGATGGTGAAATGTATGAAGACATAAATGACATCAGGTAGTAATTTTAAGCTCTATAACCTAATGTATCTTTACTACTAAAAGCTTGCTAACAAAGTTATTTCATCTGGCACATAAGAGCAATTCCACTGCAGTCCCTGCCAGGCATTATTGTGTTCATTCATTTCACCTAGAGAAAGTCCAGTTGTTCACAGGTTCTTTCCTACTTAGATCTGCTATGCCCTGGGCTGGAAAAACTCTTGCAATAAAATCATGTGGTTACTATGACCAAGAAAACAGAAGTCTGATTTCTGACCTAAGGAACAAGTCTGAGTCACTGTTTGGAAAGGAGGAAAAATAAGCTCAGCCCCTAGGTACTATGGTCCCAGATAGAGCTTTTGTTGTGGTTGTTTTTCTTGCATTCTTGGTAAGTGTTCTTAGAACTCCTATGAAAGGCTGGATTTACAGTTTTCACGGCCTGAGTCCCCTAGCATAACTACAGAGACACAATATGAATTCGACTTATTCTTCTGCCATTTAGTCCCTTACTTTGAGTCTCTTGTCCTGCTAATGTCTAAATGTATGGGACTCACTGTGTGACAATAGCCAAAGAAAAGCTCTAATTCCCTTGAAATCAGTAAGAGTCTAAAGTTCCTTGTTTAAGACGTAGAATGACTTTCAGCAAAAATTCATTGTTTAAGTCCTTCTGAAAACAGATGATTTTAAAACTATACAACTGAAGTAAGTAATCCTCATTCAGTCTTCTTTTTTTTAATATAATTTGAGCGTATTAGTTTAGCTAAAGTACCAAAAAAGGAAGAGGAGGGACCCACACTCAGTCAGTTCCACAGGGTTTGTAAAGCACAGCTCTGCCAGTGAAACCATTGGCACCAAATGACAGAGCTGTAGCTATAGTCCTAATTACATCCCAGGGCCCAGATCTCAGTACCATCCAGTACCTAAGGCAACGAAGGCAATGTACCCTGGCGTCATAGGCATATTTGTGATGCGGTGCAGAAGACTGACTGTCATTTATGTAAAATGCTGGAATAGGTTGCAATTAGTTTTGAAACCTCAGCCCAGTGGTAGCTCAGGCTTCATTTCAGGCTGCATCAACCACTGATGGCCTGAGTAAATATTTAACAGCTGCAGTCAGTGCCACAGCACCCAAACTGCTACCAATTTCCAAGCTTGCTTTCTAAAATTAGCTCAGAGATGTTCAGGCATGCACAGGTAGAGCCAGTCTTTTACCTTCAGATAATGTTTTCTTATGTATTGTCCTCTTAAGGACAGCCACTTTAAATTATATTTGTAATAAAAGATAAAGGGCTGCTTACCCTACCTGTTGCATCCAGATTAGGATTTGGAATCTGTAGCTTTGATGTCAGTCTTTTTCCACCACATATAGTTCTTTGTTACCTTGGATAAGAAGGCTTTAGTGAGATTTCCTTCACGGCTACATTCAATCCTGGCAATGCACTTTCAGATCATCAAAGGAAAAAGAGAAGAAGTGGGACAAGGAAGAAAAGAGAAGAGTGGACCAAGAGAAGAAGGAACAAAAGGAAAAAGAAAAGAAAGAGCAGGAAATAAGGAAGAAGTTCAAAGTAAGCATTTTGGTTTGTAATCTAACCAAAGACATGTAAGAAGCATTGTTTAGCGTTGTGAAGTTCAAAATACACTCTTCAGCTGGCTACAAAACTATTTGTTATGATAGGTAGTTCAAGCACCTGGATGAATTCAGAATAAAGGTTTAAGCTACCCTTTTATGTTTGGCATATGCTTGACTTCAGGCTCTGTACTGAGGACAAAGTAATTTTCAGTGCTTATATAGTTTTCATTAAACTCCCTTCTCATATTCCTTTTATGTAAAAAAAGTCTTAAAAACATTTCCTTTCACTTTTCTGTTTAAAAAGCATTTATATCACTAGAATAGCATCAAAAGTCCTTAATAAAAGTGGAAATTGAATTGCATATACTTAATGGGGTTTGCTTTGCTGGAGTCAAATACAACAGTGTCCAGCCCTGAAGAGATTTCAACATTATACTGCAATACATTACCCTTGTCTTGGTCTAAAGAGACCTAAAGGGACTTCCAGCTAGGGGCTAAATGATGAGATAGTTCTTTCTGATATGTATAATTTTTGTACAGCTCGTGGTCAGCATGCTACCACAGTTTACAAACCTGCCAGTCATTTTCTGTTGACTAATGCCTGTTCACAGTGCTGCACTGTGTTTCTTTCAGCATCGTTGTACATAGTGGATAGCTTTGTTTTTCTTCATATTATGCTCTCTAGACAGTAAAGCCTATGCTTTCTCACATCATAGCCTTGGTTTGCTGTGCCATGAGCTGAGGAGCAAATATTGAAAGAAAATACTAATAGTTAATACTAGTGGGTTGGGTAGTGTTTGCCAGGCCCCAGGTCTATTTTTCAAACCACTCCTGTAAAGTGTAGGCATTAGTGCACAGAATGCTTTCAGATTGCAGACTGCTCTCTTGCAGCCATTTAGGTATGTTATTATTCTGAAATGCAAACAAATATATTTTAGTGCATATTTTCTTTCACATTTCTACACCACCTGAGCTAGTCTGCAATTGTCAAAGGCCACTAGCCTCTGCAAGATCCCGTATATCTTGAAGCCACAGATACTAAATCCAAAACAGTTTCTTCATAACATATACTAAAGATTTCACAAAGAGGATCCTGAATTCCAGTAAACAGTGTGATCGTCTCTTGTGAGTACTTGTAGGATCATTTACAGAGCAGAATTGAAAACACAGGACATTATGTGGTAGACTTATTTATGTTAATGCATATTTACTCATATGATTTGTATTAGCAATAGTGTGACAGCAGGGCCAGGGCACTGATCATTCCCCTGTACTGGGCACTGGTGAACCCACACCTGAAATCCTGTTTTGGGCCCCTCTCTACAAGAGAGACATTGAGGTCCTGGAGTAGGTCCAGGGCAACAGAGCTGGTGGAGGGTCTGGAGCACAAGCGTGATGAGGAATAGCTGAAGGACCTGGGGTTGTTTAGCCTGGAGAAAAGGAGGCTGAGGGGGGCACTTACCACTCTCTACAACTACTCTTGTCCCAAGTCACAAGTGATTGTTAGTTTTTTGGGTTTTTGTGAGTTGTTTCTTTTTTTTTTTTTTTTAGGACCCCACTTCAGACCACTGCTGCAGAGATTACTTAGCTCTGGTTAACCCTTACTCTTTACCTCTTCAGAAGCTTTTACTTTTCTATCCAAAAAAAGACAAAGAAGCTATTTGTCATAAATTTAAGACCCCTCAAAAGTCTATTCTTTCCTGACTTACCTCATTTATTACTGATATGTTGACTCATATTAGGAAAAATTTCTTCACAGAAAGGGTTGTCAAGCACTGGAACAGGCTGTCCAGGGAAGTGGTGGAGTCATCATCCTTGTGGGTATTTTAAAGACGTGTAGATGTGGCACTTAGGGACATGGTTTAGTTGTGGACCTGTCAGTGCTACTTTAACAGTTGGACTAGATGGGTCTTTTCCAACCCAAACAATTCTATGATTCTATGAGTAGTTCTGCTGGAACTACATGGAGCTGCCCACTGGAATGAAATATGCGTCTATTTTGTGAACCTGTGAAAGGCTCCATAGGTTCTTAACCTTGTCGGGTTTAGACTTTGTATTTCTGTGATCTTGCCAGTCACTTCTTCAGCTGCTCTATTGCTATGCCATTTCTCTATGTTTTCATTCCTGATTATTAATTTAAACTGGGTAGTTGGGGACAGGAATCATGCCTTTCTGTTTATTTGCCTAGACTATTTTAAATGTTAATGAAGCAAGTAATCAGCATTACAGTTATTTTCTCTTCTGCCTGAATGTTTTGGAAAGAACTTAGTTTTTCCACATCTGCAATTTCTTCTGTTGCTTCTTCTCTGCAGTTAACAGGACCCATCCAAGTCCTTCATCAGGCACGAGCTTGTGCTGACCACAAGGGAGGGAAGAATGAACTGACTGTCAAACAAGGGGATGAGATTGAAATAATTCGCCTCACGGACAACCCAGAAGGAAAGTGGCTGGGCAGGATAAAAGGATGTTGTGAGTTCTGTTTCTTCCCTGTGCTCCTGAGTGTTTTTACTGTAAGATAGCAAATTTGTAAGCATTATACCAAGGAGTAGCCTTACCAAGGCTGAGTCATTGGCCACCAAAGTAAAAAATTACCGCAACTCACTCTCCTGTCCTTAGCTGGCATGCTAGGCTTAGTTCATAGTAGGAAGTTATTTTAGAAGATAATGTAACATCTACAGATACTAGGATAAATTAGGAAGAATATGTTTGGATCTTCATGGACCTATTGAGAGGTAATTCCATGTCAGCCTTCAAATAGTATCATGCAAATAACAAGGATCACTTTTTTCCATGTCTGTGTGCTAAAAATATCATAGGTGTTCCTAAAATAGAAGTGGAAAATATAGGGTCCTGTTTTAAGTGTTTGTCTTGTTCCTATTCCTTACTTGCTTCTAGTCTTTGTCGCAAATCCAAGATCTTTCTCTAATAGAATAAATATCATCAGTGGATCTATGAACATGATAAGGAGTTTATGACCTGGCTCCTGGGTTATAGCAAAGACATTAAAAGACTGAGCCATAAAATCAATGAAAACTATTAAAGCACTTGCTTGATTTTTAGAGAGACTAAAGTGACAGTAAGTTCAGTAAGATGGTTCACACATGTAGAACTGAACAATACCAGCTGAGCACTTTGTAGTGCTGGATGTAAAAAAAATATTCAGGAACTGGATCATGTCTTACACAAAGAGAGGCTGAGAAAGCCAGGACTGTTCAGCCTGGTGAAGGGAAAGCTCAGGGGGGATCTTAAAATTGTTCATAAATATCTGATGGGAAGGTATAAAGAAGATGCAGGCAGGACCTTTCAGTGGTGCCAAGAGAAGAGCTAGAGGCAAGAGGCACAGACTGAAACATGAAATTCTGTGTGAACATCAGGAAACACTTTTTTACTGTCAGGGTGACCGAGCAAGGGAACAGGTTGCCCAAAGAGGTGGTGGAGTCTCCATTTGTGGAGATTTCCAAAACCTGATGGGACACAGTCCTGAGCAACCTGCTCTAGCAGGTCCTGCTTGGGCAGGAGAATTGGCTAAGATGATCTCTAGAGGCAAGTTCCAATATCAGCTTTTCAGTGCTACTTTGAATTTTCATAAATAAGTCTTTTGCATGGGTCATTTTGTACACAGGAAGGCAAATGTTGGTGGGGGCTGGAAGAAGGGTATTTTCTTGAGCATGTGCAGTCAATTAATTAATAGATCTTTAGTAAATTTACTTTTCATAAACCAGTTCTTGCCTCAGCAAACCACAAGCTGCACAAGGCTTCTCAGTGACAAGTGCCAGTGGTACAGCCAAATATGTTTCACCAAATGCCAGTAATGGTCTGTGAAGAAGACCAAACAACAGAGAAAAATCAGTTCTGATCATTTACATAAGAAGGAAAAAAAAAAAGTGACAGATTTTAGGAGAAGCATGCTAAAATCTGGGTTCACTCAGAAGCAGTGAGGGGGGATTTTCCATTTTCAGAAATGCAGAAACATTTTTCACATTCAGGAAAATCCATTTGTGCTCATTTCTAACAGGCAGCACACTTGTCTAAAATTCCTCTCAGCAGAGACATTGTTCCCAATCCCAGGTGAACTGCTTTGCCGTAAGATTCTCCTGAGCCACAGGACTCAGGGATATAACCAGGTTTTTTAGCAAAGATCCATGGACAAGAGGATAGCAATACAGCTTCAGCATGTCTACCAACCTGAAGCAAAATCAGTGCAAAAAAAGTGTGTCTCCCTCCTAATGACCTGTCAGATTCTTGATGTCATGGACTGCCCTAAAATATGCCACGAGACTGCAGTGATACCAAGGTTAGCTGAGAAAGGGAGCTTTCCCCATGATTCCTGGAATTTGCACAGAATATTCTTCTGCTGTACCTGAGGAACAAATAAAGGTGTAGTTAACTTGACACCAGCTGAGGAGGGTTTGGGGGTAGATCTGGGACGGGTCTGAGATTTGTATTTGTATAGACAGATGGAGACCCAAGCTGAGGCTAGTTGGAATGAGACATTTCTTTGAAAGTTTTGAAGGATCGTATAGAACAATTCAACCACGGATTCTGAACCTTCGGTTAAACACATCCCTTTACCATGAGCTTTAAAACTCTGCGTAATTGCATGTTTTCCTTCATATAGATGGATACATTAAAACAACCATGGTGGAGATTGATTATGATTCTTTAAGAAGAAAGCAGCAGCTGTCTACCAGAGCTTCTGTGAAATGTCCAGAGAGTGACCAAGAAGTGTATGATGATGTTGGAGAGCAGGACAGTATTAGCAAGTATGTACAAGGAATGAATGAAAAGGAACCAATGATTCGCCCCAGTCAGCCTAGGCAGGGGAAGGTTTACAACAACAAGGCAGACTCTTGTCACAAAAGAGCAGCCATTTACATAAGAAACATGTAACTGAGCTATTCAAACTGATGTAGTCAGAAGAACAAGGATGGATTCTGGAAGCCAGCATCTATAACTACTCATACTCAGGAGGAATACATACTATTGGAAGAGGACCTACAGGCTTGCAGTCCAAAAGATAATAAAATGTAAAACATGCAGGATTACAAATCAGATCTGACTTCAGGCTGGCATTCTTTCAGCAACCAATATAGTTTTGAGTCTGATATTTTCCCAGGTTGGTCAGTATCAGTTTTCCTCCCTGCACATTGATCTCATAGCATCATAACCTAGCCAGAAGTGTCACTTTAGTTGTTCTAGGTTTTAGGTAAACTGAGCATTAGGTACTTCATTGCAGAAGTATCTTTGCCACTTTCACTATGGCAAGTATTACAATTAACCACCTCAATGCAAGGAATTTAGAAAATTTATTGAATCCGAAAGCAAACAAGAATATTCACACTGTTACACACTAAAGTAACAGTGTAAGGAACTTGGAAGGACGAATGAATGACTCAGATTCGTTAAATCCTTTAAGATGTATTTTGCCATTTTTATCTTCTCTAGTGATGAATAGCATTCTGTTCAGTTCACAAGCATGAGTTGTTGGAAGATCTGACATACATCAGTATGTTTTGAAACCACTGTAAGAATGTCATACTAAAAAAAAACTCTTGATCAAATAGTATTGTTAATATTCCAAAATATTCCTAGTGACCACTAAGGCTGTTGTCTTTTAGGATTTCTTGGCAAAAGAGTTCAACAAAATATATAAAAGTTTAAGAAAGGCTCTGACCTGGAAATAATCTCAGCTACTGTGAAATTACCAGGTTTTTTCAATTACTGTTGGAACACTGGGCTAATATGGAATCCTCGAAATGTTAGAAACATGCAGTTAGAGGTAAAACATCACCCAATGAAAGCTATTTGAGCATTAAGTTTATTTGTTTAACATTTCCTCTCAAGAAAATCCCCTTATAAGGGATAAATCTAAATGATGTGGATGCACTCTTTAGTGTTCAGTCAAATTATATTTTTATCCCCACCAAGTTTGACTTCATGAGCTCCTAAGATCCTTTCCAACATGAAATATCTTATGATCCTAAGTCATATTTCGTACTTTAGTTTGAAGACAGCAACAAGAATATAAAATATGTTCTAAATATATTAAATTATTACAGCTGTAGACATCAATTTGCATTTCCTTGAAAATGACACTTTATTGGAAATTGCTAACAGTTGCTAACAATTACTAACAATTAGGACCAAATGTTCTGCTCACATGAAAATGCACACCTTCATTAGCTTGAAATATCTGCTTTGATTTATGCAAATAGAGAATTTGCTTCACAGATTTACTTATAAAATACTGTACTTTTTTTACATTAACTAAACATGGTATCATTAACTGTCTCTCATTCTCCTTTGATTTACTATGATATTTTAAAATACTATTTTCTGATTTGTAATTAATTATTTCCAAGAAAAAGAACGGTATTCTTTCCTAGTTTACCTAAATCTACTTAATCTTTCCTCATCTAAGAGCTAGTTTACTTACGAATTAGATGGCACCTTTTCTTTAGCATCAGTGAGAATGCAACTAGCATTTGACTGTAAGAAACTGGTGTGCATGTAGTGAAAACAGAGAGAGAAAAAAGAACTGGCACATTTAGTTGTTGCCCATATAGAACACACAAGCATGCCTGAGCTTCCAGTGCAGAATCTGCAGTGCTCAGCTGGCAATGTAGTTGAGTACCAAAGCCAAAATGTTGAGAAGTAATAACTACAAAAGGGGTGGGTGACCATGGGGTTTTCATTTTCCAAAGGATGACTGTTTTTCCCTAAAATGTCTCTCATTTGCTTTTCCAGTCACAGTGGTGGTCAAAGTGGATCTGGAAGTAAGTTCTACATATATTTTTGGGAAGGAATTGTTTCTGCCTACTGCTTACCATCACATCTGCACCTTCAAAATAATACAGTAATTATCCATAACCATGCTAAATATTAGCAAACAGGCAACAAACAAGGAAGTATAATGGCTAAATTCACTTTCTTTCCACCTATGAGAACTTGGGTGATTCAGATACAGTGAATCAGAAGATGACAAAACTCTACTTTCTATTTGTGTGTAAATCATCCCACAAAACAGCACATATATAAATGGAAAAATATTAACATGAGCAACAGGTTTTGTGCAGGAGAAATTTAGTTCTGAAATAGCCAGTAATACTGCCAATTCAAGCTGAATTTTGCTGATAGACTTAAGCGGAACTTCAGTTTCAGCAATACTCTGGAGTCCTAACCAGTATGACTGCAGCTGTTTCACGCTGTCAAGAATGCACCTTCAAACAGTTTCCCTTTCGGTAGCCCATGTATTTTTATAGGATTCTCAGTTGATCACAAGAGCACAGCTGATCTTCTCAGCTTAGAGTTTAGGTACGAGTCATGGCAGAAGCATCCCCTGGCAGTGCTGAATGAAACTGCTGCCAGCTAAGTACAGATTTCAGTGATTAAGCTGACCAGAGGCTAGAACTGGACATGGAAAATGAGCTAACTCTGCACTGAAGGAGGTGGGGCTCAAAGGTCAGACCAGAGACCAAAATGGGGAGCTTACACTGCGTTTGCCTCTGGCTTCTGTGGGTTAGCACAAGACATCAGTTGTTGAGAGTGTTGGTCTGACACCTTCCATCATCACTAGAGTCACACACAAAAAGGTAAAAACCACCAGTCATCATAAGGACTGGGCCAAAATTAGCCATTTAGAACTTCATCAAATACAGTGTATTCATACTCTTGTGATTGGCAGTACCACATTTAAATGCTGTGGATGGCATTCCTAACTGGGATAAGTCTAAATCACTGTTTTAATAAATGGGCTGTACTGGTTTACAAAAAGATTCCATTTGTAAGGATACTGCACAAATTGCACACACATCTGAACTACTTAAGAGGCCAGTAATTAATACCCTATTCAGCAGCATTTAATATAATATATTAATTCACTGTTTGATCTGTTAAAGATATGTTCCCACCTCCTCCTTCTGATCAAGATATTTATGATGGGATTAATGATGAAGATGCTGCAACGAGGTATGCTTTTATATCATTTAAATAATTTGCTTCTTTAGCAGAGTGTTTTCATTTCAGTCTTTAGTATTTTTAAATTAGGAATAATAAGTAGCAAGTATTAGAATGATCAGCAAATTGGTATAGATCAGGATGGGTTCATGAAGCTAAAGAAAAGAGCTCTTTGGTCTTTGGGAGTGGTTTTGTTCTCTAATTAATTTTGATATGTCAGCAAAAGCAGCTGCAGTCATGAAAATCCCCGAATTCCCAACTGGACAGAATAGCTCTGAAATTAAAAAAACAAAGTAAAATGCTAGCTTTTGGAGTAACAACATGAAAACAGTAAGCCACTAGATTAATATCTATACCTACAAATACATCTCAATTTCTAGAAATGATGTAACATACGTATTTCTAGTTTAGCATTTTAGCGTTTAGCATTTATGTAAGAGTCCTCACCTTTTGGTATAGACATTGTTGGCATTAATGAGAATCATGTGCATCAATGGAGAATTTAAACTGGACCTTTTAAAAAGAATGTTACAGTTTACATTGTGATAATTGCATGCATACTCCAAAGGTCTGTATCACAGGATGAAGACAAGAATGGTATCTGGTCCTGGGGAATCTTGAAGAGGCTAATGGTCAAAGATGACAAAAAGAAAAGTGTACGAGAAAAACCAACTAAAGTCAATGGGGCAGAAGATAATGGAGATTTGTTGTAAGAGTCTGCCAGGAAATCACAGTGCTCATTAACTAATTCTAAAAAAATTGATCACATGCTACTAACATGTTCTTACAGCAACCTAATGAATCATGCATCAAATTGCAGCTCAGGATGATACTTTTCTGCAAAAACACTGACCTCCTTTCTTTTCACCTCCATAATATAACTATTTGCATAATAAGCTGCATTTGTTGCATAAGTCTGGTAATTAAAATTACTTTTTTTTTTTTTTTTTTTGGTGAAGAGTGCCAAAATAATGCATCATCTTTGTGCCACTCTGGTGATATAAGTTTTCTGTATCCTCAGTTAAAATGTACTTTGCTCACCAGTACAATGTAGCTGAAACAAACTGGTAAATCTAGCCCCATAATCCAAATTTTAAGAATACTATGTTCAACAGAAAAATGGAAAGATTGTCTTTTACCCATCTTGCCTACAGGTTAGATCAGCAACTGCTGTTTTTACCACCATCTTCTTTCATTCAGTTCTGAACCATTTTGTTTTGATTTAGTGGTAAAAATACGTTTAGTCCATGAGTATCGCTGGTGTCAGCAGAGCTTCAAAATATCTAGAGATTACTTGGAGCCCTCGTTGGAAGTTTTTTAAATTACTTCAATGATGCAAAAGCCTATTAATGTGATATAAATACTTAATGAGGATCCTTTTTTACAGCATGCCTCCTTCAGCAAAGCAGTTTGGAAAAGGTAATTAATAGCCTATTGTTCAGTCTCCATATTGATTCCCAATCCTTTTTTTTTTTTTTTTTTTTGTATACATTACTCTGTATTATGCTGGTCACAAAAATACATTCAAGGAAGGAAACAGGATTTCCCATTGCTTACCCAGTTCCAGTAAACAAATTTCAAATATTGTGACTGATTTGTCTACAGACAAAGAGATACATAAACATTGAAAGCTCTTTGGACAACAATTTAATGCATTTTTTTAAGAAGCTGTGATTTTTCTATGTGAGATTTACACTATTTCATTTTATGTGTCATTAAGTATGAACAGCTAGTCTTGGAAAGAAGTACTTAATGCAAGAATTCAAAAGTAAAAACAGATGCTTGTTATTTTTATCACTTGCAGTGTCTTTGTAAGAGAATGTATACTCATAAATATCAGCTCAGCCTTGGCATAAAAAGCAAATTCTTACAATTTTTGAGGCTGTTGCCGGTACTGAGTTCTAAACCTTCTATTTCCCACTGTGATTTTTCTAGCCATTGATTTGATGAGTTGAACAATTGCTTCCTCTTTCCAAATATGTTGAATGTGATTCAAAGTGTATTCTTGGGTAAGAGCTCTTATCACTGCTTTGGCATTGCAAGATGGCCTAAACCCTAACATACATGTGACTTATATTCGCTCCTAAGCAACGCTGCACTGACCATAGTGCTATAGAAGTGCCTGAGTGTACATTAAAATCAAACTCCAAAAATATACTTTGATGCAATACAGTGGGAAATGAACTCATTCAAATTAAGCTTAAAGACTATTGAATTAGCCAACATGCTAAAACTTGCCTCAGCATCAAAAGATTAAAATATTAGTGAATACCTATTATTATTAATAAAGAGTCTTCTGAAAAGGTTAGCTGGTGTATGTTTTGCACAGTACATTATGCAAAACAGAGAAGCTACAGTTACTATAGAGAGTAAAATGCTACAGTACCATAGATTGTAACACAATGCATTCACTACTCAAGGATCGCATAATGATTTTCCATTCTTTTAAAAACTTTTGTTTCAGATTGTGGAGACAATGATGTTTATGACGACGTAGATTCTTCAGACTTCCCTCCTCCCCCTCCTGACCTCAGGCAAAAGAAAATGGGAATTTCTCCCCTGATTAGAAATATGTAATGCACTGAAAAACATTTTCAAAGTATTTACTAGAGGCACATTGCTACTAATGTATGCTTTATTTGGTGTTGTTAGGTTTAGTTCTCATGAGCCTACTGTTGACAATGGCAGTTGAAGATTCCCTGCCGCCATTTCAGTTTGAAATAATAATTAGACTACAGAATAAATAAGCATGCATTGAATTTCAACAAATTCAGTTCGTGATGGACAAAAGGTAGAAAGGAATGCATGGCCTAACAGTACTTTGTTGTAGATTCTCTGCATGCAGTTCTCTTCCTATCAGAATTTGGGGACTGATACGATAAGTACTTGATTTCAACTGCTGCAATGTTTTAAGAGAAAAGGAGATAGTGTGCTGTTATAGGTATGAGACACATATAACAGTGTAAAGTTCAGCTTGGAGAACTTTTATCCCTATATCAAGAAGTTATGGCCATCTCTAGAGCACAGATGTCTGATGAGAAGAGATGCATCTATGAAGATGACTGCAACATGTCACGTTCTGTTGTCACTAACTGCGCTCAGGTGGAGCTACAGTGTGCGCTACAATAATCTAGTCTGGAGGCACTCAGAGGCAGCTTTTTGAACTGTGTATATAAAGGAAAAGACATAGCCTTCCTAACCTAAATCTAGGTTAGCTCACATACACATGCACATTCATTATCAGTGAAACTGTCATCCACACCTCCTAAAGAGATCAGGAAGGATCAAAAAATAGAGTCAGACTTTGAATTCCCACGTATAGCATCAGGAAACCCTTCCATCCTCATTGGCACAAGTCAACAGTATTCGGCATATGAAAAAAACAACTGAACTTGAAATGGCTCATGTAATGCAGATTCCCTTGTATAGCAAAGTCTTCTGTGGGCACACAGAACTAACACAGTTCCTGTATGAAAGGCCAGGAGGTTCCAGTTGCCTCCGCAGTGGGATATGTGTTATTCAGCCAATTATCCAAAGATACATAGACTTCACAAAATTTGCTCCCTGCCTAGAGATACTAAAGTGATGGGTATAATTTACCTGAACTATTTTTGGTAGATTTAAAGTTCTTATTGCTGTAGCAGCTAGAAACATCAAATAATTTTCCATATTCACTTATGTGATAGATATATTAACATCAGAACGCACTAAAAGAGAACACTAAGAAAGACAACCCAAGATTTTATTTCTTTTGAAATCAAATCTGTATTGATTTATTCATATTAGTTTTGTAGAGCAACAAAAACATATGAAAGACACATGAAGGCAAATGCATTTTCACTAAAATTATCAAAAAGTTTGTCAATACCTCAGATGTGTTGTTAATTTAGTTTTTAACTGTAACTTCTTGTTTTAGTTCATCAAAATCAGCAAAGCTTGGAAAACATAAATCAGATGAAAAAGATGCACAAAAGTTTAAAAATACGGAAAGAGAAGAGAAAGAGTTCAGGAAAAAGTTCAAAGTAAGTTTTGTTCAAAGTTTTGTTCACATAAAATATAAATGCTAAAATATCTGTATTGTATTCTCTAATTTGTATCCTCTAATTTGTCAGTAATCAATTATTTTGCCTTTGAACATAAAGTATTAGTATTCGTAAAAATAGTGATCTGAGTATTTGTAAGTCCAAATGCAAGCATTGTCACGTGCTACACAGCATAAACAATCTTTTGCCCAATTTTCAGAAATTTACTAATGAATGGGAATATATTGGTCTAAAAAAATGCATGATCATAAGCTTTATGTTGAACATTTTTAATCAGCAACTCTTTATTTTACTTTTGCAGTTTGAAGGTGAAATTAAAGTTATTTACTCTACCACTGCAGTCCAGGATTTGCCCCAGAGAAAATGGGGATCTAAAGACTTACAAGTTAAACCAGGGGAGTCTCTCGAAATTATAGAAAGTACAGATGATACCAAGGTCCTGTGCAGGAATGGAGAAGGAAAATGTAAGTTTTATTAAAAAGCTGTAGTACAAATCAAATTATCAGAGAATGATTGAGTCAAGATGTGTAAAAAACTCTCTTCCCTGCCGTATTAAAGCAGAGTCTGGTATTTGTCTCTTTCCTTGCCTGGTGGTTGACAAGAGGCAGATTCTTGTTATTTTGTTATTTTAAGACAGGGTTGCCTTAAAACAATTAAAATTCCAACAGTCAAGAGATACCAAATGAGACAAAAAGTACAGCTTAGTTATGTAAATCTTGCTTTGCGTCAGCTGAGATCAGCAAATGAGTTTGTTGCTTCTGTCTCTATTTGTCAAAAAGAGTAAAGCTATAATACCCCACAGACACTAGCAAAAGTAAAATCCTTGCTGCACCTCTAGGAAGCATTTGCCCATTGATTGCAACCAAGGGAACATCGGTAACAATATTCTTACTTTGAGAGTCTAATCTTTCCAAGAGGCTGTGTGGGAAACTGCTTAGGAGTCTTTCCCCCATCCCCTAGCTGATTCAAGGCATTCCTGATTGTTTGGGGAGCTGCACAAGGTCGTCCAGTGTTTCTTCGAAACCCTTGGCTGGGGCCTGCATTGGCAGAAGTTTTTGCATTTTTTGGAGAAGTTTGGGCTATTAACTGCTGGTTTCAATTTATTAATGTGTTTCTGTTATTTTTCAAATCTGCTAATGAAAATTCACTTTGTGTAAGAAAACTGCATCCAAAGGAGCAGCATTTTTCTGCTCACTTTACTTTTTACCTCTGACCTATGTAGATGACAGTCCAATGCTATAAATCTCTCAAGGAGATAGAGTCACTTTCCTTCTATTTTTCCCCACTTTGTACTGATCTGTTGCAATCTGGATTATAGCCACCTTCTTGGCAGGCCTGCAGGGTAAGGGAGAACTTCTTGCATGACAACACATATGTTTTTCAAAATATGGACTACACTGCTGTAGCCACGTCCCAAAGTGCAGCTTTCAATGCTGTGTTTTTTGAATCAAGCTAATAACAAAATAGAAAATAGTTCATGTCAACTGTTTCCCTCACAGTCTTCAAAGCTTTTCAGTGACAAGAGCTACTGCTTTGCTATGCATAAAAGAGCAAAACAAATAAAAATATCCTCCCTGAAAACTTCTGAATAGATGTCTCATTAATTTTCACATTCATTAGTGAAGTTTGAATCCTACTTTAGTTAAGTGCATGACAGTTTCAGTTATTTTCTCTAGTTGCTCTAGTTTCTCATATCTTAAAGATATGATTTTACCTTTTGAAGGTCTGATAGATGGAAAATCAACAATTAAAGATGTTTTTGTTAATTTCTTGCACATAGATTCTTGTGCTCCAGACCTTTCACCAGCTCCGTTGCACTTCTCTGGACCTGCTCCAGCACCTCAATGTCTCTCTTGTAGTGAGGGGCCCAGAACTGAACGCAGGATTCAAGGTGCAGCCTCACCAGTGCCCAGTGCAGGGGGATGATCACTGCCCTGGCCTTGCTGCCACACTATTGCTGATACAGGCCAGGATGCTGTTGCCTTATTGGCCTTCTTGGCTGCCTGGGCACAAGCTGCTCATGTTCAGCTCCGTCAATCAGCATCCCCAGGTCCTTTTCCACAAGCAGCTTTACAGCCACTCTGTCCCAAGCCTGTAGCATTGCATGAGGTTGTTGTGGCCCAAATGCAGGACACAGAAATTTGCGTTGCTGAACCTCATACTGCTGGCCACAACCCATTGATCCAGCCTGTCCAGGTCCCTTTGCAGATCCTCTATGTCCTACAGCAGATCAACACTCCCACCTAACTTGGTGTCACCTGCACATTTACTGAGGGTGCACTTGATCTCCTCATCCAGATCATCACTAAAGATATTAAACAACACTGGCCCTGACACCGAGCCCTGAAGAACAGCAATAGTGACCAATTGCCGACTAGATGTGACACCATTTACCACCACTCTCTGGACTCAGCCATCCAGCTAGTTTCCAACCCAGCTAAGAATCCTCCTGTCCAGAACGCAAGCAGCCAGTTTTTCCAGCAGAATGCTGAGAGAGACTGTCAAATGCTTTACTTAAATCCAAATACACAATGTCCACGGCCTTTCCCTTATCAACCAGGAGGGCCACCTTATTGTAGAAGGAGATTAGGTTGGTCAAGCAGGACCTGCCCTTTATGAACCTATGCTGACTGGGCCTGACCCCCCTGTTTTCCCACACGAGCTTTATGATCTCACTCAGGATGATCTGCTCCATGAACTTTCCTGGCACTGAGCTCAGGCTGACAGACCTGCAGTTTCCGGGGTTCCTTCCTGCCCTTTTTGTAGAGAGGCTTCATGTTGGCCAACCTCCAATCCCCTGGGACCTGCCCACTAGACCAGGACTGCTGATAAGTGATGGCGAGTGGCCTAGCAAGCTCCTCTGCCAGCTCCTTCAGCACTTTTGAGTGGAACCCACCCAGTCCCATAGACTTGTGTACATCTAAGTGGAGCAGAAGGTCACTAACCATTTCTCCTGAATTATGGGGACTTGAACCAGCTCCCCGCCCCTGTCATCCAGCTCAGGGAACTGAGTACCCTGAGGATGGCTGGTGTGACTATTAAAGACTGAGGCAAAGGCAGTATTGTTCTCAGCCTTGTCCTCATCCTCAGTCATGAGGTTTCAACCAGTATCCAGCAGAGGATAGAGGCTCTCTTTGGTCCTTCTTTTACTGCTAATATATTAGAAAAAGCACTTTTTATTATCTTTTATGGCAGTGGCCAGATTTAGTTCCATCTGTGCCTTTGCCTTTCTAACTTCCTCTCTACATAACCTAACAACATCCTTGCACTTTTCATGGGGTGACACTCCCTTCTTCCACAGGTGATAGATTCTCTTTTTTCCCCTGAGTTCCAGTACTATCTCCCTGCTTAGCCAGGCTGGTTTCTTCTCTACTGGCTTGATTTTTGGCACATAAGGACTGCCTGCTCCTGCACCTTAAGGATTTCATTCTTGAAGTGTGTCCAGCCTTCCTGGATCCCTTTGTCCTGCAGTAATGTTTCCAAAGGAATTCTGCCAAGCAGTGTCCTAAACAGGCTGAAGTCAGCCCTTCAGAAGTCTAAGGTGGATGTTTTTCTCACCTTCTTCCTGACTTCTCCAAGGATTGAATATTCAATCATTTCCTGATTGCTTTGCCCAAGATGGCCTCCAACCATCACATCACCCACCTATCCTTCTCTTTTTGGAACAGCAAATCTATCCAGGCATCTCCCCTAGTTGGCTCACTAACCAGCTGGGTTAGGAAGTTATCTTCTACACCCTACAAGAATGTCCTGGATTGATTCTTCTCTGCTGTGTTCCACTTCCAGCAGACATCTGGTAGGTTAAAGTCCCCCACAAGAACAAGGGGAAGCGATTGTGAAACTTCTCCCAGTAGGGTGAAGAACACTTCATCTGTAGCTTCATCCTGGCTAGGTGTCCAGTCTTAAACAGAAGGTAATGCAGATCAGTGTCAGATAAATATGATCACATGGAATTAATGTTTTTTTAGGCAACCTTCAGGTTGCCTAAAACCTTATGCTTCAGGTCTAGCATAAGACCGAGGTTTTCTTTAAAAATGCAATGTTTTTAATATATTATGGCCTTCACAGAGCAAATTGCTCATCTACTTTATATATAGCACATTCTGGGGGAAAAAAAAACCAAACCTTATTTACATTTCAGATTTATAGCACTATCTGATATCTACCTATTTTAAGATGGACATACACCAAGTTAAAATGAATTATGCAAATATTTCTTTATGAAGAAAAGCAGTATATAAGAATTAGCTATTTGTTACAATCTGCAGGACTATTGTGGATATTAGTCTTGCCGGATAATTTTTCAATATTCCATATAGGAATCATAGGACATTTTACATTGGCCAGTAGAAGACTGTGACAATATGGCACAGCTTTTGGGAACAGTACTAGCACATTGTGACTGATGCTAATTTGCAAGGGATGGTTTCCTCTACTAGTAAATATCTTGAAAAGTGCAATTTCAGTTAGAACAAAATTAGGGCTTGGATGTGAAAAAGGCTTAACACAAAATATGAGATAATCTGGACATTACTGTGCATTTATATTTAAAAAAAAAAAAAAGAGAGAGAAAGAGAGACTTAATTGACTTTCACATCTTGTGTATCAGAAATAAAAAAATCCTTAAGGTAAAACTGTAAGATCTGGAGATTCAACTGGACTGACCTGAAGGATTGCTACAAGAAATATTAGCAGAAAACTGATATTTTCTATACTACATAATGATTCTTCTAAGTACATGGAGCAGTATCACCTCCAGGAATTAAAGGAAATTTCCAATTTAGGCTAACAAATTTATTCTAAATCCTATGAATTGTGTATGAACTACTAAAAACCTGATATTTTATTACGACCACTTAAGCCTCCTAATGAATAAAAGAAGGAAACTTATGTAGTAATTTCAAATATAACACAAGATCGCATTTCTCCTTTAGCACTGTCCTAATTTTGTATCAACATACTAATGTTTACCTACAAATATGTAATTACTATTGCAGCTTTCTCTTTGCTTGTATGTTACACCAACTGACAACTATTTCTGTAGATATCTTTTACCAAAGATAGCAAGCATTTTTTCCAAGAGATTAGATATATTGAAGAAGAATATGTGCAGTTTTATCTTATTTAATTAGTAATGCAGCAGAGTAATAAACTATTTAGCTAGTGAGCATCTTTTCTAAGGTATTTCCATTATCTATATAAACAGACCTTATCAATGTAATACAGTTAATGATTAATTGGTGTATACATCTTGAAAGACATTTTGTCCTATATACATATTTCTGGGTTTTATTAGTATAAATATTATGTGGTTAGTATTATACCACCTTTTTGTGCTACAATTCATGAACTGTACTGTATTTTGTGTCAATAGTTATTGTCTCACACCTCTCTCATGCAGCCAGGAAACTAAAATATAAGATGAAAACCTAATCTCACACAAACTGTATTACTATTTCCTCCTTTGAGCACTAATTTTGTACACAATGGAAACTACTGCAGCAAAACAAGAGAAATGAGATTTTATGAATATGTGAGGTACCTAGCACAGTAGTCATCTAACTGGTCTTGGAGCTACTGTAGTATTCTGATTCCCTATCTAAGGCACCAAGCTATGTTAAACAAGCAAATAATAATTAAAACTAAAATTTGCCATTGGAGAAATTTCCTGAAGTATATATCTATTGTATGTTGTTATCCATCTATTATGTCTTTCCATCTGAAATAGCTAAAAGAGAAAAACTGTATTTCACTAGTGCTAGCAATGGAATAATATGAATATTTAAATTTAACTTAAATACATATATATTTCAATTTTACAGATGGCTATGTTCTGAGAAGCGATTTAGTTCAGAAGTAAGTACAAAGTTATCTATTTGAAAAACTTGTTGTAACACTCAATTTTGTTCTAAACTGTTTGTTAAATAAAAGTGGAAATGCAATTATTTTAGTATGTCATTCTAGTCCTGCAAATTCATTTATTTTAATGGCGTTTAAATTTCTCAAGAATTAGTCACACAAATCCATGCTGGAAAGTTTCCAGGTCTCCATTCCTCATCGCTTAACCATAAACTCTGGTTTAAATCATGAAAAAATACACAAATTAAACATTATTAGTACTAGAATCTATTACTGAATGGCACGTTACTGGGATTAAGTGTGTTGATGCCATTTTCAACTGTTTAACTACCACAGACCAATTTTTCTTTAGGTTTAATATTATTTCAGTCACATTGGGATTGAGCAGATTTGGCCCAGTGTTGCTCCAAATAATTGCATGGAGTTGAGCTTTTAAGTTCTAATCCAAAACTCTCATCGGACAATGTCATTCAATTTCCTTCAATGGGCTTTATGTTAGACCCTTAAACATCAAATCAGACGTCACTTTTAGAATTTAGGCCTGCAAACACTTATTCACACATTTCTTTTATGTATAAATAGCCTTATTGGCTTCCATGGGCCTATTCATGTATCTAACTGACATATTTTGAAAATTCACAGGCATGAATAATTTATCAACATTACCTAAATTCATCACCTAAATAGCTGCTCCTCCAAAACCATTATGGCATTGCCAAATATAGAAACAAATACAAATTTTAAGGGCATAATGATTTTTTTTACTCATCTTTTCTGGTTTTCATTTTAAGAAAGTCAGTAAGCATTTTTTTATGGCAGTATCTCTATGAGTTTTTTAGAATAGCTACTTAAAAGCTCAATTAAAAAACTTTTAATAAAACAAGCCTTGCATGTTAGAAATGTATCCAGCTCTACCCTTTACTGAAAATCTTTTGACATGACCATCTTGTTCAACACTATACTGTTACACAAAGATTGCACTTTCCTAATTAGCAAATTAATTACTTCATAGCATGTCTGCATCATACCGCTACACTAGTTCGTATCTGCATGCAAGTAGTAATATCAACCCAAATCATTCTGATTCTATGATCTGACATCTCAATTTTTTACATACATTATTTTTCTTTTTTTAACTTACAGTGATGGAGAGATTTACGATGATATTGGAGATGGTATGTTGAACATTTCAAACAATACAATAACAGTATTAAATTACACCAAATAACTTTATTCTCGAGTTGAAATACTACACAATACTAATATTTTTGCATTTTATTTCCATTTCAGATTGCGTCTATGATAATGACTGAGGCAGAATTTTATGCAAGTAAGAGGTTCATTGAAGATCAAAATCTATTTCAGACTTGCTAATTGTGGAAGCGAGAGAAGTCACTAAAGCTGATTACAAGTTAACTCTTCTAAATGTACAATTAAACTTTCTTTAGGATTTCAGGGTTCTTTCATTCCTTGCTTTGTATGAAATTTGTATTGCCATTTATCTGAGCAAATAAAATTCAGGGAATATGAGCTAAAGTTAAGGTTACCATTTTCCACTTTCTTTCCACATTTATGATTATCTTCAATTAGCTATACCCAGAGAGGCTAGTTCAGGTCTATGAAGGATACAGATGAGAAAAAGCCCTGGGAACAGGTTTTACTCTGGCTCTGGTCTATTAAACACCAGAGACTGCCACTCTGGGGAGGACAGTATCCTGAAAAGAAGTGCTTCCTTTGGTGATAACATCCTGTTGTGAAAACAGGAAATCAAAAGTGGGCACCAGAGAAGACAATACATTGCTGACTTGCCACTCCAACCGCAATAGCGTTAGCTACACTGACATGTACAGCCATGTACCATTATTGCTCAAGTTTCTTTTTCTATGTTGTGCTAATGATAGAATATCATTCTCTAAGGTTTATTTGACCATTCTGTAAGTACTTTTTGACTAACAGTAAATTAGTAACAATGCTATCTGTCTTACACACAGCACTCTGAGATATAAACTATAGAACAGCATAGTATAGACTATAGATTATAGTATAGCATTGCTCAAAATATATTCAGAATATTTAGGTTAAGATTTAGTTTCTGTTTAGTTTGCAGATATGTTGCTGTTGCCACTATAGTAATTTAGGCATTAAAATGGACCTATAAACTGATGATAAATTGATGGAAAATCACTTCTAGATTAAATACATATTTTGATAATAACTTTTACATCTAAGTACTATATTTTATACTAGACTTGGCTGAATGAGAGTATAGAAACAACATTTATTCCTAAGAATCATTGTGATGCTGTTCTCTGAAAGAACAAGTACCAAATGAAAGTAAAATGAACAATGAATCATAAGTATCACTTTGCACTTATATATCTGAACTCACTGGAAATCAAAAGACAGTTATAGTGAACTCCCAATAAAGAGGGTGAGCATACGCAGAAAATGGAATGTATACTTTTAATGTGTGATGCTTTTTCTGTAGTGCAAGATAATCAAAAACGTGTAATAACCAATGTGGCTGGATCAGTGTAAACAACTCCTCTTGATAATAAAGTATCCTATAATCCTCAAGGGAAGCAAAGTACACTGTGAAAACCAGTGCAATGTAGCAAACTAGCAAGTTTAGCTTATAATCAGAAAATTTTTGGTTCTGTTGAAGTCAGTGAGCTTTGGTCTTACCTTCAGTGGTGCTGAGATTTCATCTTACACAAGTGCCTTTTACTGATGATTCAAAATACAGTGAATCTTGAAGGAGGTATAATGCTATGGGGATATCAAACATAAAATTAACTGTTGAGATAGTAGCCTATAAGCTGTTTTATACTGTATTTAAAATCACTTGTAATACACTGAAAAGCTATATGCAAACTTGAGCTTCCTGTTCTATATTTGTTATTCAAACCAGCATCCAGGCACAGAAATACTGATTTTCTGTGTAAACATCGGCACCAGCACCCAAATTTTAAAAATGACCTTATTATATGAAGTGCAATGAATGCATTTGGCTATTTGACTATGTTGCTGCTGGTGGTTTATTTATTTTTCAGGGGCATTCAAGAGGGTATCTGCATCAAAGTACTGATACACCAAAGAACTGAGGTGGAAGGCAGACATCTAGAAATACACAATCACTTGTTAGTTTTACACAGTTAGTTGTCTCAAAAAGAGTTGGTGTTAAATTCTAGCATATATGCCCAGTCTCGTGTCAGTTTTAACTGATAGTAAATTTCACGTGTTGCACTAAGACCAACAAAGGAACTTCCCTTTTGAGTATAGTTTATCTATCTTGTATTAAAGGACTTCAGTAGAACACAAACCTCTTTTGTCTCCCTGAAAAAGTGAATTTTATTCTTTGTGAGATTTTTCAGTCATATATTTTTAATAGCTTTTAATATTCTTAGCCTTGAGGTGTGTTGTAGGTATTGTGTTTCCTTACTGAATATACTGACTGGATTTGTCATACGATACATTAAATAATGAAAAGAAATAATCATAAGATTCTTCAAGCTAAAAATCTGTGTATTGTTTGCACAGATCAAATATAATGTGGTTGTTACAGGGTCTATAAATGTATTTATAAGGTACTATACACTGAAAAATTACTGTATTGTGTATTTTTTCATTATTTTACCAATGCTGTTAACTGGATGCATTTTTTTCTCTCTTCTGAATAAAAATGTGCTTTTTGACAAAAAATGTGAGTGCACCATTTTCTGACAAAGTAGAACAAGAGTAGCTAAACAGTAACTTCTGAAAATTATCACCAAGTAGCTAGGAGAATGAAAATCAACTTTGCCGGCAGCATAACTACAATGTGGCATTTCTTTGTCAGTAATTACTATCCAAAAAGTGAAATGTAAGCAGAAAATCATCCAAGCAGGAAAATCTATACTTAGCGAGTTTAATAAAGTCTGTGTTTTAAGGGCTTCTCACCTGTAATTTATTCTGTTATCTTTTGAAGGACATATATAAAGAAAGAAAAGGAGAACTGTTCTCTCTCAGATTTTTCCCTCCTCAGACTCAGTCTATAATCCTGGAGTATTTGGCTTTGCCTGCTAAAACATTCAGTAGTGAAAACATCAAAATATTGACATAAAAATTAGACTTCAGCATGAACACCACAGCTATGGTAAACAGAGCTGTTTTCATCTGTGTTGTACCTCTATGCTGCACCAGTAAACAGGCTAAGCAAAACCAAAACTGGGAGGGCAAAAAAGGCTTCTCTAATTCAGGAGCTTTAGAGCATTTCTCTGCTGTTAGCACAGGCTCTGGGCTGCAGGAATGCAGCTGATCTCCTGTGCATTCCTGTGTAAGAGGTTTATATTCCCGATCCACATAATTGCAGATCCCTTGGCTACTCCTCCCACCGTGGTAACAAAACTCCTCTATGTGCGATCTTGTTGCACAATCCGCCTCAGATGTGAAGATCAGTGCTTTAGTGAGGGGAAGGAAACTCAGTGGAGGAACCTAGATTCACTGTGTGAATTATATTACCCATCCCCACAACATTACTTCATGACAGGTACAGGTGTAAACATGTTTGTGTGTACACATATGTGTATCTCTGGATGTGTATATTTTATGTCAAGTAAGACAACCTCTGAAGAAACTAGTGGACCTTTAAACGGACTTCTGTACAGCAGCTCCAGACCATCCTACATGGAAAAGCTGTTGCATGTATCTTTTCTTCAAAGTGAAGCACTCAAATGGTAGGAGGTGCAAAAAATTAGTTTGTATTTGCACAGCCTCCACTCTGCCTCCTTGTGTGGATGCGTCTTTAACTGTGTGCACAGTCTGTAATTATGTGAGGTCTCAGTACTTTTTTCCATAGGATCCCCGCCTCATTTAGTGCATGGGCTGGATGAAAGTGAACAGAAAAGGCAGTTGTTCAGCCCTGCTGATTCAGTTTCTGGCCACTCCTCTATTTAGTGCAAAACTTCTCAAGCCCATGCTGCACCCAGAATTAGTTTCTCATGGCATTCATCACAATGATATCTCAGATTTCCTAGGAATAGTAATGGATTTATATTGTGAGAGAGGAAAATATTTTATCCCTGCTTTTAATATATGAAAGGAAGGCACAAACAGAAAACAATTTGTGGCACATATCCATTAATCCTGGATATTAAAACAAACAGCTAAAGCCAAATTAATTATATTTTTAGTACTTTCCAAGATTAAGACTCTCACAATTTCCCATCTCTTTGCCTCTACTTGTGGTTAAACACAAAGAGAAGATTGAAAACTCTTTGTGTTTAAAAAGTATTAGCATTCCAAATGTGTATTTTAAATATACCGTGCTTACAGTAATAAAAAGAGGGCAAATAAGGGATACTGATTAAAAGTTAATTTAAGTAATAGGTCACATTACATTCTGAAACTTCATAAAAACTGGGGACAAATTCTAGAATTGAGTGGTTGTCCTGGGTTCAGCTGTAGCAGTTATTTTTCTCCTTCTTAGTAGCTGGTGCAGTGCTGTGTTTTCGAATTTAGCCTGAGAACAATGCTGATAACACCGATGTTTTTAGCTGTCCCCTTCACTTACACCCAACCTACATGTCAACAGCAAGTTTGTTGGCCTATATATATGGTTTTGAGTCAGGTCTATGGCTTTTGCCAGAATTAAAACCTTCCGTGTATATGGTTTGGGGATACGCCAGGCTGAGACACCCAAACCAGTTCTGAAAGGATTAACTTATTTATCAGAAGCCATTCAAGCAGGATTGCAGCTAAGCCTTCCAAGTTTGCCACCTTGACTACTTAGCCGGGCTAAGAAACAAGGTAGGGGTGCAGCTGAGGGGTCACCCTAAGCAGTTTCCATCACTGAAGCCAGCTGGAAGGTATCTCTGTGCCACATCAGAGAGTTAGCCACGACACTGCAGAAGGACACTGCAGCATGTCATAGTGTTGTGCAGAACAAGCAGCGTGGTAGCCCCAGGTCCCCTTCTCTGGCTGGGTGGAGCAAAATTGCAATGATCTCACAAAGCCTTTCTTCTCTGTCTTTCATCGTAGCTAGCTGGCTCCTGAACATACGTAAAGTTTGTTAAATTATCTCCACTTGCCGCCTTCTAAAGCACTTTGAGAGGATTAAGTCGTTATTAAAAGTATAGAGTTTCTTGCTCGAGGCTTTTTATATTGTGGGCCTCGTTGAAAAGAATATGGGAAACTATGTTTATTTTCTTTCTTAACACACTGACACATAAATATTGCTTAAACTTAAAGCATTCACTGTTAGGCAAAAAGGAAGTATGCAAAACGTCAACACAAATGTGAATGAAATGTGAATTAGATGGATACCAAGGGTTTTAAGAAACATTATACGATTTGCATTACTTCATTAATATTGCCAAATCCTGCAGCTCAAGCATCATGAGACAGACAAAGAAAAGAAAAATCAGCACTGACTTATTTTCCTGCCGTTTAATTCTTTTTTTGGCCCCATTCCTGATTTTCAAGGTCTTAGCAGGAAAAGCTGCCTGATCCCTCATTTGCGTGTGGGTGAGCTTCAGGTGGAAAACGTACACAACCCAGAGACACAGAAACCAGGACTCCCGTCCCCTTTTCTTGATGACAGAAGGGACACACTGCCAAGCTCCCTTGCCCTCTCCTGCATCTCAGCTTCTCTCAAGTTCTCCTGCCCTGGACAATGCTGTCACACACCTTCCATCTCATGCAGGTAAGACCAGTTTCTTCTTCTGTATTGATCCAAAGACACCCTTCTTTTTGTGTTCTCATTGCCTCCTTTCACCACCTGAGAAGTTCTCTGTACTCTTCTACTTGTTTTCTCTATTACTTCCTGTTCCCAATAATTATTCCTCTTTTCCTTCTTCCTCTGACCATGCTGTTCTGCCATTTGCTTTTGTGCTTCCTTGTTCCTTTCTCTTTTTACCCTTCTAAACTGTTCCCCTACTTCTGCATTCCTGCCCCTGGCACTTTCATTTTTATCCCTTTTTTAAAAGCTGCTCTGTTTAAACGCTCTTTTTTTTTTTTTTTTTTTTTGTGCAAGATTCCTAACTCTGTGGGTGACACCAGCAGAGGTTTTATGAGTCACCAACCACTGAGAAGACTTAGAATTCTTGTAATTTGTGTTCTACACTGTTTATCCCACAGCATTTTAAGTCAGGCCAAACATACCTTCCTTCTACCCTCAGTATTTTGGGGGGGGGGGTGTGTTCAGTACTTAAATTGGGATGATATATGTAAATAAATTTAAATTATTTAAATTTATTTATAGTTTAATAAAAAAGAAAAAAGATAAAAGAATGTATTTTCTACCCCATTCCTTTTTCTGCTCCTATATTCATAGCCATCTACTTGCTAGCAGCCATCTAAGGGAATGAAGCCTGTTCTAATGATATCCACTGACTGCTGAGCATCTCAGATATCCAAATATTTCAATATGGATACCATGATGTATAACAGCATCGCTATTAAAATGTTAGCCAGCCTTTGCCAGCCCATGCCCAAGGACAATGTTAATGTTAAATTAAAAAAAAAAAAGAAAAAAAAGAAAAAAAAAAAAAGACCATGAAGACCCACAAAAAAGTGTCTTCTGCCGCCACATGGATTTTGAATTCAATAGTGACAAATTATCCTTACATACAGCTCCAGCACTATTGCCGAAGCTTATTTGGCCTGAAACACTTAACATCTGTGGTTTTTAAAGATTTTTTCCTCAGGCCTAATTAATATGCCGACCATACCCAAACTCAACACCTGTTGCTTTTCACAGCTTCAATAGGATTACGCAGCGCAGAATGCTGTGAACAATCTTACATGAACGGGTGCCTGCGTGTGAGGTTGCACTAATTAACAATCTAGTTAGCAACCTGCCTAGTTAATCAGGAAGACTTGCTGCATCACTTGACATTCTGTTATTTTGCAGCTGGTTGTTGTTGCTTTAGTTTGACACTTATTGCTACTCTTCATACTTTTCTGCCATGCGCTGTATGTTCGTTTTTCTAATGTCTTCCTTTTCTGGATACTGAAGGAATATTAACATTTCACCTCTTTGCAATTAGTTCAGATTTTTACTGCTAGTTTTTATTTCTAGCTGGACTTAAGGGTACTATATTAATGAATTAACTTAGATTATGCTGTTTTTCAAAATCAGAGCAATTCCAGAAAAAAATATTTACTGAGATTAACATTGTGTTAGGAATTGTTTTTTCTTTAGCTAAATCACATTGCTTTTGCAATTTGTATTACTGATACTTAAAATATTACCTACAGAACTCCTTTTCCATAAAAACATATGCAGAAATACACCTATTGAAAAGGCTAGCACAGGAAAATATTAGGACTATGCCACATCAGCCAGGAGCACAACCACATCCCAAAAAGCAAACCCAGTGGAAGCAGCCTCTCTGGAGAGCAAACTGCAAATTGTCCCTTACAGAAAAAGCTGATTGGTAAACATGAGACCAAAAGGGGCAAATCAAAAAATCAACACATGGCTCAAAAGTTCAACAAAAAATATTCAGCATCCACCTAGACCTAGTGGTTACCCACTAGGGTCTTCTTTGCTTCACTTATTCTCTGCAATGCCCCAATCTGAGCAGTTTGGCAACCCCCCACCCTTGCCTATACCCAGACACAGCAGAGGCACAATACCTACACCCGTATCAATCACTTAAAGCAGTGCCAGGAAAAAAATATCCCTGGGCACTGGATGCTGATGGTCTTTTCTGTCACTCTGGCCAAACCAGACAGTTTTGGCTCAGGACCAGTGTGAGGCTGTACAGAGATGTCCCACCACATATTTACAGGATCTCCATGTCACCATGTCCTTCCCAAGCAACCCCATGAGCCAGCTGGATTCCCAAGGGAGCAGATGTGTGTAAAACGCAATATCCATGCTTTCACATTGCCCTTGTGTTTCAAGCCCACTGTCCTTCCTGATATCCCAAGGTCTGCTAGGTTTTCAACCAAGCTCTGGACGTGTTCATATTTTCTTGGATCCCCTGGCAGGGTCCAGGTCAAAGAGACACTCTTCCCAGGAGGCAGCTGGTTTTATACAAGGAAGAAGGAATTTTCCTATTTCTGCTCATTATTGTATTATAGAGACACACAAAATAAACCTCAAGAATGTCTTATTAAAGGACTTTGATTTATGTTGATCAAGCTGCAGCCAGCAGGGTCACCTTTTCCCCCTAGTTTCCTTTCCTGCATCCTCTGAAAACTCTGCCTTTTCAATCTTTCAGCACAACCCTCTCTCTAGTTGATCCTAGCACTTTCCATTGCACAAGAAGCACACAGGAAGCACGCAAACAAGCTGCAGCTACAGCTGATACCATATGCAGTATCAGACTGCATACAGTCTGATACTGTGGGTCTGATACAGTCCCACAGGCTGCTCTGTATCACTGGATGAAGACGCAGCGTGCAGGCTCGTACTCTTGTACACATACTATGCAGCACTTGGAGGTCTGAGAATGTGGGTGCCAGGCATCGTGCATGTCTGCTTAGTGCCTCTGTGTTACTTCGGAGTGATCACTGATAGTACAGAACTCCAAATAATGTAATTTGATATATTGCACCTTTGTCTAGCTGCCGAAAAATGTGTGATGATCTGGATTTGGTTGTCTCAGACTGCAGAGCTTCTAAACCAAATGCCCACTAGCACCTTTCTCGACCTGACTCTGAGCTTCTGCTGAGCCAGACACTTCTACAGCCTGAGATTTCTTTACATAAGAAAAACCAGTCCAAGCGATTCTTGCAGCATCAAATGGACAAACTAGTATATGGTCATCTGTGGTACAGAAGCCCCCATCCACCGCTGAGAGTATAGAAACATTTTAATATGGTTTTGAGATTAACGAGCCTCTGCAAACCTGCAGATGACACTGGAGATCTGTTGTTATGTGCTTTTACATTGTGCTTTGCAGGTGGGAAAGGAAGTATGCCAGCAGCTCACAGAAACTCTGCTTTCATACCATATCCCTGGCTTAGGGAGACTTACTTATCTATATAGAGAAGTTATAGTAACATAAAATTATAAACTAAGAGGTAAAGTTTTACTATTCTGATTCCCCATTTGGCCATTAAAACATACATTCTTTAACGTTATTTATTATACTTTGGTTTATTGTTATTTAGGCACTGAAAACCAAAAATAATAAATCAGAGGCCACCTTACGCTGGATCAACTGTAATTTGTGACACAGATAAGCCATCAGACAACTGAACAAGCTAGTTTTCTCTTTGGTATTAATTTCCCCCTCTAAATGCACAAAATAGCTCCCCCCTGCCTCAGCGTTTCTCCCCTCCTGCATACTCAGGAGCAACAGTGGCTGATGAAAACATGTAGAAAATTTGATACATAAGGAATCTTTATCATTTTTTATTTAATCTTTTGTGATTCTTTCCCCACATTCTTGGGGGAACAGAACATGGAAAAAGTTCCAAAAATAGATCCTGAAATGTCCTCTACTCTCACAGGGCAAGGAGTCCTCATACCAGCAATGACCATGACATTTTCAAGGCTGGATTTTCAAGGCTGGACTCATTTTTTGGCATGCTTTTTTTTTTTTTTTTTCTTCTTTCTTTTTTGTCCCAGCAGCTCCCTTGTATCTAAGTGGTAGTTATGGGAGGAGCATACTGGACATTTTTCATTTCACCATAACAAAAACTTAAAATTCTAGAGCCCAGAGAATTAGAGTTAGTAAGTGAAATATTTCTGTTATTAAAAGGTGTCTGCAGGAAGAAAGCTGCAAGAGTACTCCGGAGTTCAAACATTACTCCTCTCTTACCCTCGCTTGTTGGAAGATATTCTGTTTCTTTTAAAATACATTGTGTCCTTCTGTATCTGTAAGGGAAGAAATAAGTGCTGAATGGCACTAGCGCTTAGCATGAGGGTCCAAAGCGTTTCACATGCAGATTACACGTTCAAATCCAGTGCAGAAGTTTAACAGTGGCGCAACGCTTAGTGGTGTTTCAGACTTTAGGTGAAATTAACCAGTTCCAGCAGAATTTGTAATAAACAGGATACAATATTACTACCACTAGCAACAGTTGATTAGGCATTTTTCAGGAAGCCAAGGGTTCCCTGGACAAGAAATTTTAAAGGACAGCCCTGAGGCATATTGATGAAATTAATCAAGGAAGTTTATTATGCTTTGGTCCTGTGTTATGGATGGATATTTTACTGTTTAGGCCTCTTAATTTTGAGTAAAGCTGGGGTTCCTCAGGACCATTATCTTCGTATATAAAATAAAATCAAAATAAGAAAGTTGTTGGAATTTGCATTTTAAATTAAATATACTTGACATGTTCCCATTAAATTCTTGTACGTGTGTCATGAACTGATATGCCAGAAAGCTTTTATACTCTTGTTTTGTTAATTATTATTTTAATCTCCTAAATGAGTATTAATGTTTCAGACATGCACCAATCAGCATAAAAACTTCTTTAGAATTTTTGAGATGAAACTTAAATGTCCATGCATACTTAATAAAACCAGATCTTTATGAGTAATGCAGGACCTGAACTGAAAGATCTGAAGAGAGAAAAGGGAAAACTCAGCATGGAAAATGACATGAGTACGAAGCAGGAAAACAATTACCTGAGCTTGTGAAGCTGTTTTTGTACAGCTGGCTACTTCTACACTTCAATTTGGTTATTACTTGCTGCTTTTGTCCCTGAGAATCTGGAAGCCTGTGTGCAAGAACTTGCCTTGTCTATGGCTGTCTGAAGTGTCAGGACATGATGTAAGGTGCTACCTCCTCGTTTAAACTTTTGCCTAAAAAGGACAAGAGCAAGTATATGTAAGCATACTGTTTCTTGTAGCGAGACTTCTTTTCAAGTTCTGAGGGTTGTTTGTTTTTTCTTTTGCATATATACACGTTGTATTAGGTAAGTTTAACAAACATCAAGGTAAGAAATAGATCAATGCTTGAGACTGCAGAGAGACCTTTCCTGCATAAATCAAGAAAGCAATGAGAAGTCTTTTTCCTGTTTTTAATTGCTTCACACATTAAAAAGCAGAGTGCAGATTAAAACCCGGTGTACAAAGCTAATGGTCATGCCGCATCCACTTGAATTACTATCACATCACAAGTGCAGCTTAGAAAGGGAAAACCAAGCGGGCAAACCTCGTAAGAACAAAACCAAAGGGAAAAAAGTAATTTCACTTGACAGACCAAAACCTTCTGATGTGGTGACAGCACAGTTTATGCAGGAAGCCCGCTCCCAGCACAGCAAGCTCTTCGGGACAAGGAGGCGTTCGCCACGTTTTGCGGCGCAGCGGGGAAGCCCCGTCAGACCTCTCTCAGCTCCGGCCACTCGGGGCTGAGCTGCCCGATAAGCCCCGCAGCGAACCCCGGCGGCGGCCGCTGTTTCTCCCTCACCACCGAGGGTGCCCACCGCGGCGCTCGGAGCCGTGGCAACCGTGGCACTGACAGGCGGAGCCGCCCGCGACCGCCTCGGTGAGGCCGGAGGGGCGGGAGCTCTCACCGGCCCTCCGCTACTTGAGCCCCCACATCGGCGTCACCAGCGCCGCTACAACGCGGCAGAGCCCGCGGCCCAACCAATGCCGCCCGGCCCGGCCCGGCCCGGCCCGCCCCGACCCAGCCCCGCCCCGCCTCAGCCAGCCCCGCGGCGCGGCGGAAGGGAAGGAGGGAGGGGAGGGGCGGCGCGGGGGTGCCGGCCGTGGCGGCGGCTCCGTGGGCTGCTCCTCGCGAGAGCGGGCGAGGTTTCCGGTGTTGTGACTGCGGGGCCGTAAACATGGCGGTGAGTCTCCGCGCCCGCTCGTTGAGGCACCTCCGCATCCGAGGTAAGGGGCCAGGGCGGGCCGCGGCCGCACGCTGTGCCCTCGCCGGCTCTCGCACCGCGCTGCTGCCCAGCCGCACCCTCCCTTCTTTTCCTCCCTATCTCCTCCTCTGGCACCCTCCTCTCCGCCAGCCTAACGCGTTTCTCTCCCCCCGTCCCTGCAGGTCGGAACGACAGCGGCGAGGAGAACGTCTCCCTCGATCTCAGCCGAGGTACGGGCCGGGGGCCGGCGGGGCGCGGGGGTGCCGCCTGCCCCTCCCTGCGCGCCCGCGGCGGAGGGCGGGGGGGAGCCGCCGCCGGCGGCGAGCGGCCTGGTGCTGCGGGGCGGCCGCGGGGGCCCGGAGGGCGGTGGGGGGAGGCGGAGCGGGAGGGGGGTGCCGGTGCCCGCCGCCGGTGGGCTGCCCGGCGGCCTGTAGTGAGCGGCGCTGCCCGTAGGTGGAAGCCTCTGCTCAGCCCCCGCCGGGCACCATGGGGCCGTAGGGCTGGCCGTCCCTGGCCGCAGGCGAGCGGAGCCCCCTTCTGTAGGCAGCGGCTCTCCGGCCGCTCCTGGGGTTGTTTCCACACGAGGCTGTGCGTTGTACACCGTGCTGTCTGTTTACAGCTGCCGTCCCGCGCGGGACTGCCCGCCCCGCAGCCGTCGGCCTCGCCGCCGGGGCTCCCTCCGGCCGCCGGTCCGCTCGGCGGGTCGGGCCCTGCGGCTCGGGGGAGCACCTCTGCGGTGGGGCTGGACCTGCCGCCATCCCTTGTCGTAGACCCCTGCCTGTCCTAGGCCGACTGGCCACGGTGCTTGCCGTGAGCTGCTTGCTCTAACACCAGAAGGCACTTATCTCCCGTTTACTTGTTAGATTGTTCCAAACATCCTCCACTAATCTCGGATGTATGGGGAGGAACAGGGACACAGATAAGAGGAAGGAAGAAACAATAACATCTGCTACACACCAACTGGTTTCGTCTCAGGCAAATAGGAACTCGTTTCCTACTCAAATATTTAGTTCATCTTTCCTTGCTGAGGGCCAAGGTAAGGGTTAGACCCTCTCAAGGAGGTGAATAAAATGCAGAAAACGAACTGGCCCACTAGAAGCAATGACCTTTCCTGGTGCAGAAGATCTTGATCTGAGGGAGGGAATAAATTTGATCGTTGTAGTATAACTGTTCTGCTTCAGGAGATGCAGGACTGCAGCTATCCTGAATAGGTCCATTTTATGAGGAAGTAGGCAGGGAAGTGATAGAATCAATGAGACGACTGTGAAATGTAAAGGAAGTACAAATATTAGCAGCATCGATAAAGTTTTCAGCTTAGTAAGAGGCTGTACCAACAATTCCACCTCTACTTTTTTCCGTCAGTATGATAAGTGTTTAGAATTTTTTTTTATTAAGCAGTTTTGCCATGGGCTGAAAGCTGTGTCTCTGTGTACATGTCATGTTTGCAAGTACATTTTTGTTCCTGGGAAAAGTGCTGAGGTTTTTTCAGTTTAAAGAAATGGACTCTTACGTCTCCTCCCACCCTATCTCCAAATGGACATGACTGGGTTAGTGACATACTGTGTTGATTTTTGCCATGAGGTGTTTTCAGCCACCTACTGATTCCATGAGACTGTAGTAGTAGCAGCGCAACTACTTCATGTGTATCATATTATAAAAGAGGCTCTCGGGTAAGATGCAAAATAATTTTTAAATACAATAGAAAAAAAAGCTGTTTTGCATTGTGACTGCATATAGCCCCTATTTAAAAAAAAATATTGTGGTAGTTCCAATTGATTAACAAGCTGCTTTATATTTAGTTGTGAACCAAGTATCAAAAAAGTAGGGGTTTTGGGTTTTTGTCAGAGAAACTACAGCTGACTGATCAGTAGTCATATAGCTATCCATGGTAGGTATTAACCTCATTTTAAAGAGAAAGCAAAAGTAAGAAGTTAAAAAGTCTCAGCAGGACGTTAACTAGGCTAGATCATAACTTGATTTCCACACTGAGCACAGTGTTTGGGTTTTTTTCCAGCTGTTGCAGTAGTTACATAAGTGATTATTTTAAATATTTTAAATTGCTAGCCTCATTCTGTACTGACAATACACTGATCTGATTCACTGTGTTGAGCGAATCACATAGTTTTCCACAGGGCTCATGTTTTCTGTAACTTTAAAGAATATTCTAGTGGTTTTTGTTTCCCCAGTCAGCTGAACTTTGTTTTGATTAACATGAAATATCTGATTTGGGCAAAGTAGAGAATCACCATAAACAGTGCCTCAGACATATGGTTCTAGTTATAGTGTCCACTTTATTACAAACATGTGAAATTATGTTGGTATTGCCTTGTTTTGAACAGATTGCTATTAGTGATGGCTTGGCAGACATGACTTAGCATACAAGTTAGATCTTCACTAGTCCATACCTGTGGACTGTATACTAATTACAGTCTTTCCATGCAAAAGGCCAGTGCTGTTATTAAGTATTTCAGAACTAATAATAGATGGGGAGGGTGTTAGCCCTGTTTGTGCTGCTTCAGGTTCTACTTCTTCCTGGCTTTTTGTGCAGTAAGGCTGGGGGAATGCTTTGCTGCTTGTAGAGCTTATCTACCTTTCTCTGTGTGCTTTTTGTTTGCTCTTTCCTTTGCTGCTGTAGTTTGAGGGTTGCCCATGTTTTCCCAGGACTCACCATGTTGACCATGGCTTGTATAGTAGGGTTTCACTCTTTAGAGCCTTCTTGGTGCCCTGCCATTTTAAAAATGGTGTATAATAATGTTTATGAAAGACATTTTATGTAATGGTGCATTGTGATTATATGTGTGTGTGAACTCCTGTGTGTAAGACTACTCTGGATAAAGATTATAATGTAAGGTCTATGGTTTGCTGTTTCTCATTGGTTTGAGGATTTTTTTCTCCTTGGTGTTTTTGGTGGTTGTTGGGGTTTTTTGTTTGTTTGAGTTTTTTATTTGTTTGTTTGTTTGTTTCGCTTTGTGTTTTGGTTTTTAGTTTTGTTTTTTTTTTTTTTTCTTTTTTTTAACTCACGGGCCACTCAGTCCAGGCTGTCCTCCATCTTTTAAGAGGATTCTGGTAAATCTTCCATTTTTCCAAAAGAAAATTCTTTGGGACAGTAATTTTCTTAAGAAAATCAGTTTGCTGAAAGGATGATTGACTCTGGAAAAATTGTCCCCAGCACATGTCTTCTGTTGATTACAAATTGCAGTTAATAATTGGGATTCAGAGTACTCAGGTTTTGGCCTTGTGTTATATTACCTGCTCAGAATAGAACAGAAAAGGAAAAGGAGGACAGACTCCGCCACCAGTGCAACTCCCATTACAGTCATCTGGAAGGAATTAGCAGTGGGATGAGGCAGATTGGTTTAATTAGACTACTGAAATCAACCTCGTAACTTCTTAAGGCCAGAAAGGACAATTGGAGTTGCTGACTAGGTTAGTGCATTCAGTAGGAATTTTTGCACTGAGTCTGGTCATGGTTGTGTATGTAGTCACGGTACAAGTATTACATGATTTTAGCATAATTCATCTTGGTTTCTGACTGTTTTACAGGTATTCCAAGCTGAATTACAGAAATGTATATACCTCTCAAAGCTCAAAGCTCTGTAAAAGACTTGTGTAATCCACACTTCATTTGCTGCTAAGTTCTTTTCTCGCCTCTGTGGCTGAATCTCCCTATTCTCTTGGGTGACCAACATCTCTTGCGTTGTTCTGAGTTTCAGCTCTTGTCCTTGGGTGAAGGCCTAAGTAGTTTAGAACTTGGTAGTTGAAGAACCATATCTCACAGTGCTCTATCTGTAGTTAGGCTCCTTTAAATGTTCTTCGTTCAAGGGATCCCAGTTTTCTTGGATTCCTGTAGCTCTGAGCCTGCAGTGGCGTGAAGAACCTTTCATAAGCTTTAGAGAGATACAAGAGTAGCAAGTGCTGATGGTCAAGTACTATTCATGTCTCTGTGTCTTCATTTCCTCCGTTTTGGGGCAACAGTCTTCACTTTCTGGTACTGTACTTTTTAATTAACCAAAATGTACCTGTCTCCAACATCAGTACTTTCATTTATTATTCACAAACATGCATTACGAGGTAATGCTTAGATGTAGCAGCTCTTTTTGTACAGCCAATTCTCTCTACTTTGTAAATGTTGCGTCTTCTAGCTACATGAGACAGATGTGAACAAAGTAGCTGAGAAAGCTGCCTTTTTCTCCCTGAGAATGTTTCACAAAATTGGCTACTATTATCTGCAAAACTACCATTTTCCTTTTCTGCCTCTACTGTCCATCATTTTCTCCTATCATGTAGGTAAAAATAAAAGATACAGACGTTCCATATAATTCATGAGATCTGAACTGTATTATTTTTTGTAGTGTGCTTTCATCACTTTAAACCATGTTGTATTTGGTTCCATGTGCCCACATGGCAAAATGTAATGCATTGCATGCAGGGCAAACATCTCAGGATGCTATTTGCAGTTTACAGCCCACAAAAATGTCGGGCATTTTTAAGGGTTATTTGCGGGATAGTCAGAGAAGGCTGGATGAATTTAGTTTCCAAATCCAGCTTGAGATTTGATGACCATGCTGTTCCCAGCTTCCTTCATCAGTACGGAAGAAGCAGGAAGGGACACTGCGCACCTCTCTGATTACTGAGAGCCCAAGTAGTGGAGGAGGGAAAAAAACCCCACTTGTTCTGGAGTGGAGTGCTTGCAGCAAGGCAGTGGGGAACTGGGGCATAAATGGTATCTGCTGTATTCTTCCTTGGTGGCTCAAAGGCAATTCTTCCACACTAATGGCAAGACTTACAGAAAGCCTTTTAGTTCTTTTTGTACTCTTGCAGTACATGGTCTGGCTTGAAAAGGAAGGAGTGGGGCTACAGCACACCGTCAAAACATTACCTTAAAAATACACAAATAAACAAAATATGTGGGTACCTTTCACCCTTGCTTTGCAGTATGCCATCACTGTGATGGGTAACCATAGCAGAATACTTGTGTTAGATCAACACAGAGAAACAGCTAGTTTTTTGCTCCCTGATTTGTGAATCTATGGAAAAAGCTGTAATAGGAGCAAGAAAATAATTAATAACATTTTTTTCAGTTCTGAGATACAAAAGAACAGCCTGAAAAACAGTGGAGAGAGATCTTGTCTTGCTGTCTGAGAAATTTTCTACTGCATTATTCTTTTATATTGATTTTTTTTATATGCGGACACCAAAAAGGAACCGATTGGTGATAGTGGCCTGCCAACTTTTTGGGTAACGTGTTACCTTTTGTTAGGTTTTTAAAGTAAAAAGAGGTACAGGTGCAGGGTCTATACGCTCTGCAAAATGAAGCATGCACTTAGCTTTCCTGTTTGTACTTGCCCTTTAGCTGACTATTGTTTTGGTGACTAGAGTACACTGGCCTAGTTAGATTAATGACTCTTGTGTACCTTTGGCTTTGCTTTCTAAAGTATTACTACTTTTACAGTTTTAAAACTTCAGAGTTACTAAGATGGTGTGTGCTTAGAATATTTTCACTTTTCATTTCTTGAAAACAGGAACAGTGTTTTTAATGAAGAACAAACTTAACAAAAGGCAACTTAAAAACCTTCCAACTTGCTTACCTAGTGTTAAGGTATCTGTAGGAGCTGGGCACTACCATGTCTTTCAAGATCTGCGTTCATATCAGTCTCTAAAGTTTTTATGTGCAGCATCTCTAGATTTGTTTTTGTGGGTGGGTTCTTTATTTTTTTGCTTTTGTGGTTCAGAGTAGTCAAGAAGTGTCAGCCCTCATTCTGAAGGGCAGAGAATAAAATGACTGTCCTAATATCTTATAGTTTCTATTTATATTTGACAAAAGAGATTGTTCTGCAATTTGGATTGGTATGAGTATCTTCTTAGGTGTTTAAGCTGTGCTGTATTTCCACAGCATTATAGTATTCTACTTCCTACCCTCTCCCCCACACCCCACAGAGTCATTTGAATCTTACGAATCTCAGAACCTGTTAAAGTACCAATATCTCTAGTTCCTGCCTTCTTGATATGAATGTTTTAGTCTTTGTCATAAATGTTCCTCATTTTTCTTTTTCCCTTCCCTCCCTTCCCCTCTACCCCACCCCCTTTTGAGATTAATGCTATGCTTAGTTTCAGGATTTTTTTTTTGTCAGAGTCTATCCAGTGTAGATGCTGTGTAAAGAAACACACCCCTTATCATAATTACAGTAAATAAGGAAGCTATGTCAACGATGGCCTTCCCAGAAAGAAATACATCACTTACTTGCCCAATCTCATGACCTTCGTGCATACTTTACCAATTACCTAGCAGTCTCATAAGTTTGCCCCTAATAACATAGAAGAGATAACATAACTCAACATCAGGTAGAGTTTTCTCTTTCAAGTGAGGAAAAAGTGAAATAGTCAGTTATAATGAAAACCTGCTGTTTTCCAACTGTTTATATCCATACAAACCCAAATACTGCAGAAAAGAACAGGGTGGCTTGAGAATTGATATTGAAATGATGGCTGACTAGTTTGGTGGAATGTACTGAAAAATGAGGTAAATTTTTTAATCTTAAATGCTAATTGAGATTCCTGCCTGAGACTTTTTTATTTTGAAATAATAAATGACACGAGTCATCTACCTTAAAACCAGCTAGTTTCTTACAACTAAGACATAAGCATGTGACTTGAGGCTGTGATAGCTACACAAAATGTTAGATAAAATAAGAGGTTTGCTTTTCATTGCAAGTGTTTTTAACTGCAGGCAGGCAGGTGCTTATACCATAGTGTAGATGAATTTGCACACTGAACAACACTCCTGCGATGAGTTCTGATACAGAAGGGAAGGTGCCATAACACCTCTACACAAGTGCTGGCTGATACATGACAAATTGTTTTACTGGATATATTTTGTTCTAGTTTTTAAATCTGTAGCTTCAATGTATTCGTGCACAGTGGAGAATTTTTATTTTTATTAATTTGTTAACCACCTGTTATAGTGATGGAGAATTTGGATAGAATGAATCAAGAAAAAAGCAAGAGTTAACATAACCTCAGAGCATGATTAGTGAAGAGTGTATTCTCCAGATCTTTACATCTGATGAAGAGAAGGAACGCTGGTAAAGATGTATAAGAGAGAAAATGGATTTTTTTTTTTTTTTAAAGCAAACAAACAAGAAAACAAACAAACAACAAACCCAAACAAAAACAAGCACCCCCCCCAAAATCCAACAAAACCAAAAACCACCAAAACAATGAAACCAAGCCCAGAGAACAAAAAAATCCTACTTACAATTGTATTTTCTTAGTTATGCAACCGAATTTTACTGTTAGCACATACCTCAAAGCTCTGTAGGACTCACATTCTTATATTCACCAGTGTAGCAAGCTCAACAGTGGCATGAATAGTTTTGGGTAAGTAATTATTATGAGAAATCTCTTCTCCTAAATTCTACCTGAAGAGTGATATCCTTGGAATCAACATTGTTCATTAATTAATTAGTCTGAGTGATAGATTCTGTTCCTAAATTCACTGGTTTTGTTCTTCACTATCTAGACTTGACTAAGCTCATTTTAGTCCAAATGCTACTTACTGCTATGGTTTTGGTGACATCTGACCATTTATTCAGGTAGCTGTTCCTGTAGCAGTTCAGAAAGCTGGTTTTACTGCATTTATTTTATTTACTATGTAGAAGTTAAATATGCTTCATTGTTTGAAATGTAAAATGAAAAGCACAAAGATTTTGAATTCCCTTTCAGCTGGAGAGATGGGTAGTTAAAGAAATTCATGCTGTTTATCAGTGGTACTTTGAGTAACCTTGTGAGTCTCAGACAAAAAGGATGGCAAAACGGTAAAAATGAGCTAGGACAGCTACTCACCCGTATTTCAAATGGCTGCTGTCAGTTAGTTTGGTTAAAATGAGAGAGGTACATTTCTATACACCATCTGCATAAATTTCACAACAAATAAACTACAGCTGTTGATTTAAGACTACAGAATGATTACTCAGAGATACTTTACATAGAGGTAAGGTATTTAAAGCAAAACAATATGGGCTTGATTTGTGCAAAAAACATAAAAGAGTAACAAAGAATAATTTCATTAGTTGCTTCATGTAAAATGTGTAGTGAACAATACAGGGATTTTGTTTGGGTTTTTTTCAGCTGCATAAAAGATTGATTTTCTGCTTGAAGTGTACACAGACTACACAAAAATACATGTATTAAATAACTACTTCATACAGATAGATTACTATCAAGAACAGCTGTTGCCTGAAAGTTAGTTTTTTTGTGTGTTTTTTTTTTTTTAAAAAGGTTAGATCTATAATCTTTTTCCTTTGTTACCTTCTGAGTATCAGTGATGTCAGAATTCAGCTTTAGTAACCTCATATCTAGAGAATTTAGGATGTGTTCATCTCCTCTGTGCAAACCATATGTGATTCTTGTGGGTAGACTTACTGAGTGGTTTTTTTGGTTTTTTCTTTGGGTTTTTTTTTTTTTTTCATGAAATATAAAAAAAAAAGAAATGGAAAAAAAGTTAGTGTTTACATAAATGCGGTGTTTCCATCTCAGTTTTTGGGGTTAGCCTGTTACTTCAGTGGGATAGACTTTTGTAAGTTGAAATTGACCAACGAATTAGGTGTTGTCTGTGTTTAAAGAATCACACTTATATATTGTTGTGAAATTCATGAATGTGGTCCTTCCTGTCCCTTCTCTGAAAATGACCTTTCCAGGAGAAAGAGTAAAAGTCTTGAACAGTCACAGCAACAGACAGATGAGACCTGTCCTGTCTCTGGTGCAAAGGACTGGAGTTCCCAAGCATCATCAATCTGTGTGCTATTCTGAAATCTTCTGGTTATAGCATTTTAAGGGGGTAGTTGTCATATCATACATTTTTCGCAGTTTAAAGGTTTCCTGCTGCAGATAGTGCTGTTTGCGGATTACTTGCAGTTTCTAGTTGTGCACCTTTATTAATGTTTGAGCATGTTATTATTTTGCTCCTTCATGTCTTGCCAAATTGGCCTTCGTGTCTTCGTCGGCAAACTGGGTGATCCTACAGCCGCTTTGCTTTTTTTTTCCTGAAACGACACCCTGTGTAACAAGGCATTTCTGGGGACAGAGCCTGCCTCCTGGCAGCATGGAGTGTATCTGCAAGGGCCATTTAACTGGACAACATTTATGAATTTGGATTCTTGAACAAATTAAAATGATGCAGAGAAGACTCTGTTAATTGGGAATATACTCAATATATTCATATATATCAAAATGATCCTTTTTCTCCCTTTCACAAATTTTCTTCTAACGTTGGTAATACTGTTACCAACTTGCTTGTCAATTTGGGAATATTCAGAGGAATACATGATCAGAATGCAGAATTGGTGGCAGAAAAAAAGAAGAAAATGAGTTGGAGGAATTGAAGATAATTTTCTAAACCATTACAATAAACTCACATACACCATTCAAATTCATAGCTGATGTTCTGGAAAGTATAATTTGATTTGTATACCAACATAACCAATGTTATGGCTTATTCTCCAGCCTTTTACTGGCTTTTGAATGTAAGAACAGCTGTACTGCTCCAGCCTTGTGTCCTGTCTCTGACAGAAGCTGATAATTAATGCAGAGGAGAGAGTTATAACAACAGGGCAAAGAAACACATAGTCACACTGCTATGGAGTGTTCTCTGGCCTCCAGCATTTTGTGCCTCCGTTTGTGTTCATTTTGTTGTCTTGTTTCTTTCCCTCTTCCTTTTGAACATCAAGACTTTGGAAAGTTTTAGAGAAAGTTCTTCTAGAGTTTGTAACTGTGTATTCTAGAATTTGTGTTTCTGTTTAATACAGGGTCATAATGAAAGAAATTTTGTTAGGACAGTACAATCCCTGCTTGGTTTTAGTCATCGGGTATATAAAGACTGTATATACCAAGAGTGATTGCTAAGATTCTTGGCATTAACATCATGTCTTCCTGAGAGTTGAGGACCTAGTGTAAATGTAAAGGGAGGACTAAATCAAACATTTGTTCTCTATGAATAGGCAAGTTATTTAAAGAAGAGGGTTTTTAAACCTGCCTTGGTACCTAACTTTAATACTATATTCATAATTGGTCTCTGGGGAAATTCATGCAGGTCAGTAGTTTGTGTAATGCTATAAAGCAGTGAAAGAATAGTTTATCAAAAGATATATGTAATTAATTTTTAAATTGTCATTGTAGCTATTCTTTGGAATGGTCCTTCAGTTTTCTCTTTCTGTGTTCAAAATTTAAAGGTATTTTAGGTTTAGCAATGCCAAATAATTTGTGGCCCATCTTCAGCTTTGTTCTGTGCTTCTATTGAAGTAGTAATACTGTAGCTTTAGATGGTAGAAAAGCTGTTAACATTTCAACTATAAAACCTGTTTTTCAGAAGTTTTAGCAGTAAATCAACATTGTCTACAAATCTGACATAACAAGATCACACACTGGGAATAACTAACATAATTCCAAGTGTGGGAATGTAGGGATGGCTCTTCTACGCATGTAATCTCAGGCTCTTGGTTAGAAGTAGTGCTCTAAGACTGTAATTTGGAATGTGGTCCGTCCTTGAACTGCTGTCATTGCTTCAGGATGATGGCAACACCAGAATGAGTATTTCCTGTCATCTTTACACATACTTAAGAATATGAACAAAATTACCTTTTAATTTAAAATACTCTATGCACATCTGCAAAAGAGAAATCTATACATTTACAGTAGGCATTCAAACTTTACTTTCCTGTTTATTTACAGAACGTCATATGTGCATGTCTGGATGTACAGAGCTAACTATGAAGGCTTAGACTCCTAAGTGTAACCCTGGTAGAAGACTTTCTTCTTATCTGAGGTTCTAGCGATTGCTGATTCTACCTTGGATATTCTGTCTTTTGCACTGCTTACTATTTATTAGATTTTTCTTGTTTTGTGTGTGAAGGTTAATTGCTACCTGGTTGATGTAGGAAGAACAGTTCTTTTGCTTTCTTTGCTGACTGCCATGAAAGAGACGAGGTCTGGTTCTTTTTTTCCTACGTTACTGAGCCACTTTCATCTGTTCATAGCTTTTTTTAAGCAGCAAGAATGAGAATAATCTGAGTTCTTATCTGTTGTTTCTGTTTTCATGAACATGAACAACTTCTTTGTTACTGTATTCAAAATAAAGTGCTTTTTGTATGGATTACCTATAGAAGCTATAGGAATCAAATCTATCTCTAGGTACATTCTACACAAATTGCTGGGTTTGATCACCTGTACTTTTCAAGGGGATGCTCTCGATTGCTAAGATTTCTTATACATTGTGGGTTTTTCTAAAATCTAAAATTTACGAGAATTATTTCGCAACACATAAACATCACACTATGCCAGTGCAAAATATTTTTCACCTTAACTGATTCAGGTGTGATAAAAGCATTTTAATAGTGATCATAGAGGATGTCTGTCAGGCTTAGTATTCAGTACATTTTTCAACATAATAGTAGCTATCTAAACTTGATGCTACAAACAGTTTATGTGTTTTTTACCTTGTATGTCTAGACTGAAGGTATATCTCCATTTACGTTACTGTGGTTTTGAAAATCAGGTTGAATGTAAATTGTTCACTAATTTTTTTTCAATCTGGTGTGGGGAAGCTGATGCATCAGTATAAATAATTCAGGAGTCACGTCTGTCATGCAGTTTGCTTTATGTGGCTTTCTCTTCTCCTTTTGTTCTCAGAACTTGGCTGTTTTTCTGTCAGTTTCCACATTTTGAATTAGATGTAAATTAAGAATACTTCATGTTATGACAGATTACATAATTGTCCTGATTACTTTTTTTAAGCAAGTTGATGATGGCAGGATATGCCTCCTCATTGGTGTTTCATTTCATTATTAAAGGTGTTGATAAAAAGTGTTGTAGCAGATTGATTACCTGTCACCTAGGCTTATATAGACACCTTTAACTAACTGATTTCTAATATTTCATTGCTTTTATTAACTGATAACTCATTACTATTTCAGTAGGAATGAAGAAAAGTGCATTAATGTTTCTAGTTGGTGTGTGTTTCACTCAACTTCCTTCATTTTGGCAGCATGTAGTTTAACAAGCCACTAAGAACAGCTTTGCAACATACAGTTGCCTAGCACTTAGACTTTAAAAATGTCTAATGTAGAGGTTTATAGTAAGTTCACCAGGATCATCCATTTATTTCTTTCAGTAAGAGGAAGATATCTCTTGTGTTCTTAATCAATGATGAAATGCTTAACTGTACAACTTCCTCCTTTAAAGGAAGTCTTTAGGCATATTTAGTCTCTTATTTCACTTTTGGCACTGTGATTCCAGTAGGTGTGATAGCAGCTGCTAGTGCAGTCTCTCACGTCAGAGTTTACTTACTGTATGTAGATACTGTCCTAGCGTCTACCAAGTGATGCATATAAATTTTACATGCCTCAGTTTAACTTATTATGCCTGACTTCAGAGTTCCTAAATTACTTGTTTGCTAGAGCCTACCATTCTTTTTGTTTGGTGGTTGTTTTTTTTTTTGTTCACATATGCGTAACAGAATAGTTAACTGGCATGCTGCTAGTGTACTGAATGTTGTCAAACAATTCTGCTAAATCTGTCAGGGGAAAGGGGTTGTCACTTGTGCTAATACAGCTATTGCTGGTCCTGTTTCATCCCTGCATTAGATGCAGCGCTGGCTGTTTTGTGTAGCTGGAGCTCTGTGGTATTCTTTCTCTTGGGAGAATAGGATCTGTCAGAACGCATCATGATTCTCACTGAGGAAGAACAATGTCACAGTCCTGTAGGGGTGAAAAAATGATTCAAGCCCTAAAAGGTTATGAGAGTTCAAAAACAAAACAACAGCACAACTTTGAAGACTTTTAATATACATACATCTGTGAATTACTTTGAGTCATAGAGAATCGTGAAATCCTTGAGGATAGGGTTTTAAAGACACCAGTGTCGCTCTGTGCTAAAGATTATCTTTGTATGTACTGGATGTTAGTTGTCGCAAACAGTTGTGGGTAAGAAACTGTTTTGTGTATCAGAAGTACACAAAACAGATACCTGCTACTTAAAAGTGGTTGCTGTCTGAAAAAGAAGGCAGGTACACAGAAGATGAGACAGTAACGATCAACAAGCTAAGCTGTTCTTGCAAAATACAAGTGTGCTGGCTCAAAATGTTTGTATATATCAAGTTTTTAGATGAGAGTTGAGGCAAAGTGGCTTTATGTTCATCAGTGGGGACAATTTGTCAAGGAAAAAAAAAAATTCTGACTTTTTTTCTAACAAGTCCCTTCTGGAAAGGGTCTGTCCTGCTTCCACCACTCTAGCTGTGAATGGCTCATTAGCACAGCCACTTCTACATGGATTTTTGTAAGACTTTAGTATTCAGTTTGACTCAGTAACACAACAGAAAACTAACATAGCCAAAGAATTAAAAGTATGCTGCTGAGTTAGTTAGAATTATTTTAATGTGAAGTTGATAGGTGCTGGAGTAGTGTAAAGGGTAGAGTGTATCATACAGTGGGAGGGAGTAGAGGGAAGGAAAGTGCATCTTTTGGCAGAAGAAGTAAGATCAGCTCAGTCATTTTGCGCAGCTCCACCCTCAGAGAAGTACCATGCCAAAGAATGTGAAGATACTTATCTTTTGCTATGGGCCAGCTCGAGATCATGGAATCATTTATGTTGGAAAAGACCTTTAAGATCGAGTTCAGCCATAAACCTAACACTGCCAAGTCCAGCACTAAACCATGTCCCCGAGTGCCACGTCTAACATGTCTTTAAAGTACCTCCAGGGATGGTGACTCAACCACTTCCTTGGGCAGCCTGTTCCAATGCTTGAAAGCCCTTTTGGTGAAGAAATTTTTCCTTATGAGTCAGCATATCAGTAATAAATGAGGTAAGTCAGGAAAGAATAGACTTTTGAGGGGTCTTAAAATTATAACAAGGAGCTTCTTTGTCTTTTTTTGGATAGAAAAGTAAAAACTTCTGAAGAGCTAAAGAGTAAGGGTTAACCAGAGCTAAGTAATCTCTGCAGCAGTGGTCTGAAGTGGGGTCCTAAAAAAAAACAAACTAAAAAACCCCATGCAACCACCCAACCAAACAAAAAAACCCCAAACCCAAAAGGCTTTGTCAACACCAGCATGAGCTGTTGAGAATGAAATTTTCAGGCCATGATGTTTCTTGTTTTGGGAGATCAGTTTCATTTTGTGCCGTGTTTTTTCCATTTCTGCGTTAATCAAAGTTCTTCAGTGCTGTTGCATGAGATTTTGTGACAGGAAGATGTGCAGTGCTGGATCTGAGCTTTGATTACGGGAAAGCCACATGGCTTAGTTGGTAGAATCCAGAATGTATTTAGTCTTTTTTTAAGCCTATTTTAATGAAAGGGACAGACTAGCAAGAGACTGTATCTGAATTTGTGAAGTCATCTATTATTTTGTTAAAATTTTTTACATGTGCCACATGTGGAGTTCTCTTAGGCCTGCCTACCTTCCCTGTTGGCTTTTTTTTTAATAAAGATGAGTCATGCTTCAGTAACTAAGTAAATTTGCTACTTCTTTCTAATATATGATGAATTGCCAGAAGAGGAAAAACAGGATAGCCAGTCTTTCCTTGAATTTAATATGTCACAATTTTTTTAACTTTTTTGCAAGATGTTTTTTGCAAGAAGGTGGTTCTGAAGTTTAAAACAAGACTTGAACTGACAAGACTTGGCTGAAAAAGCTTCTGCAGTCTTAGTTCTTTCTGTAGTAGTATGGTATTAGCGGGTATTTATTTCATTACTATCTTGTTTTATCTGCAGCAGTAGTGCTATTGATATAATCAAAGTCTGAGCCAGCTAATGCGCTGTATTCATATTATCAATTTACTAGTGGAAACATCTGCTGTGTTCTCAATTTTCTCACAGTGTTGTTAGATCTTACACTGTAGTCTCCACTTTGCTTCAAATTACTTGTCTGCTGATGAAGCTTCTGGGAAATACCTGGCTGCTCTGCTAAACACTGTGAAAATTGCTTTCCTCAAACTTTTCTGTCCCTCAAGAAATGAGAGTTTTTTTCAGCACGAAGAGGACTCTGTGAGGAGATATTGCTGTAATTGCAGTTTTTCACACACATGTAGAGTAAAATGATCTTAATGTGCATTTTAATCAGCGCATATAGTGAGCTGAGTTTCGGTAGAGGTTTACCTGAAGTATGTAGCCATCTGCACTTAAAACTTCTAAGCATATTTCTAGTCATTTTAGAAAGTTATTGTTGCTGCTTGTTCTCCAGGGAATTGAAGTAGAACATTCTGGAGAGCGTTCCCCTGCCCATTACCTAAGGCAGGCCAAAGCATAGAAATCAGCCAAACTGTATTATAAAGAAACCAAATTATGACTAATTTTCCTCTACTGTAATGTTCCCTTGAAATTAGGGGCTGTGGTGTAGACTATTTGTAGTGTCGTAACTATCACAACCTGCTTGTTTTTAGTGTTTCTCTTGTTCTCATTTTTATGGCTTATGCTACTGCAAACCTCTCAAACTGAGTTAAGCCCTGGAAAAGTAAACTCTGCAGAGGAATCCCGAACTTGGGATGGATCTAGTAAGATTTTCACTGTCTCTAATTGCTGTGATAGTATCAGAGATTTTCTGTTTTCAGTGGCTGGACTGTGGGGATTCAAAGAGGTGCATGCATGTATTCCAGTTTAAGTTCAAAGTCATTGGATGTCAGTTTCACTATGCATACTGTTGTGCAGTGCAAGCTAGCTCAGCGTGCACTTGTGGCTGAGTATCCAACAACTGATCTAGCTTATTGCTGTGAGTTAAATTTGTGGAAAAGGACATTTCACACCAAGCTGGTGATGATTGAGATTGATGCCTCCCCAAAATCTCACTGATCCTTTGTCTCAAAAAGTAACAATTATGTGTTGTGGCAGTAGCATGTCTGTACATGTGCTAATGTTTTGTTATAAGCAGTGTAGTCAATACAACTGATTCCTCTTATGCTTGAGAAGGCATCTTGCAGCTAATCAGGTTAATTGCTTTCGACTTCATTGGCTGATAGGCAAGATCTCCGTTGACTGCAATGCATTTACAGGTTTACACACCTTAGTTCAGGTGCTGTGTTCTTTAAATACTGTTTTGTATTCCTGATGGTAGCGCATATAAAGGGTCTTGTCTTTGCAAGTATGTTCTGGACATATCCTGATGAGATGGCTAGTTAATGTCTGCTTTTTCAAATTTGTTGCTTTTTAAAGTTTTTAAACTGCAGAAGGTGATTAAAAACTCAGCTTGGTTTGTAGAGAGGTGGTGAAGGAGGTGCTTTCTTTACATTTCTGATACTTCTGATTTCTTTTGTGTTATAAAAAATAAACAAATATCCTTTCAGGGTGAACAGGGAAGTAAAAAATTCTGTGGTTGCCACAAATTCAGCTGTATTACAAGGGGATTAAGGATAAATTCAGCTGTAGCTGTTCATACTGCAGTAGGAAGCAAGTTTCTTTTACTGAAGTTAGTGTGGGGTACCACACACAAAACCCTTCTCTTTGCTGCTTTCCAGATGTCTGGTGTTTGGACTCTTCAGGCTTTTTCTAAAGACTTCATTTTATGTAATGAGGTTGTTGGGTTTTTGTTTTTTTTTTTCCTTTTTTAGTAATGTAATACTTTCTAAGAGCTCACATCTGCAGCATAGCCTTGATATTTCATTTATTTCGAACTACAGCGCTGTTGATAGTATTGTTGTAGTGCCTATCACACAGTGACTATTTAATCCAAGACTGCACGAGAATCCTGCAGTCAAGTATCTCCGTTTGAAGACTGTCCTGCTGCAATACCACCATGTACAGGGCTTACTGCAGTTTGTGTTACAGTAGTTCTGCGTGCAGCTCTCTGTGCCCAGCCCCACTCTGTGCTGCTTGTCCCACTCTGCCACAACTCCCAACCTTATTCCCAAAAGTAGATCAATATTGTCTCTTCTCACCATGCTTGGTAGCTCTTTTCCATTTCCCAGCAAAATGCAAGGTCATCAGTTGGTGTCTGAATCTTTGTTTGTGGTTTTGGTTGAGTTTTTTTTGTTGTTGGAATAGTGGACCCTGAGGAAGAAAGGGCATGATGTTTCTTGTCCCCGTATACCTTGTAGTTCACTTCCCATGTCACTCAAAAGTCCTAGCCCTCTAGTTACAGTTTAGGGTGATTGTAGATGGAGATTAATACGGAGCGCAGAAAAGAGCTTTGTTTTCCCCAAATCCCACCAACACTTTGTCTGGAGGGAAAAAAAGTCAAGTGGTGCGGCAGTAACATGTTATCTTTTTACTTCTGTTGTTATGTTTACTTCTTGTCTTTAAATTACAAGGAGATTAAGGATAAAGCTGTTCAGTTACGAGATGTTAGAACTGGAGTTTCAGACACTAAATGGATTTCTTTGTCAATTGTAAATCAAACATATTGATTAAAATCTGCTTTAAAATAGAAGTCTCTCTTCTCCAGGGGCTTTAGCATTTATTCTAGAGAACTCAGTATGCCTGATTTGGTTCTAAACATAAATCAAATTGATCCTTCTTGAGGTGAAAATGATCTGCCTCCTTTATTAAGAGCTGGAGAGTAGCTGTTACATTTAGAAAACTGCATGTTGAAGGCATGTGTAGATTTTTGACTTCAATTGTATCTGCTAATAACCTGTTTTCTTTTGCAGAACCGTCGGATAATATGAGAGAGATTCTCCAAAATGTAGCCAAATTACAAGGCGTCTCAAATATGAGGAAACTGGGTCACTTGAATAATTTTACTAAGGTAAGAGCTTAAATAGTGTCGTAAAACAAATGGTGGGTTAAGTTGCACAAGTAGAGCTAAAGATTGCTTCCTGCTCCACAGAATTGAATCAAAAATGTGAAATGCCAACTCCATGAACGTAAACTGATAGTGTAGTGAGGTTGAGGACTTTATCAATGAGTATGATATGCAGTTGTTGGGAGGCTAATAGAATAGTAACAGCAACTTTCACTACAGTTTTCATGTTTTTCAGTGAAAAAAGACTTAAAGGGGCGATTTCTAGTCTGTATTGTTGATTTTTGAGGTGCTTTTCCAAATACATGCTTCCAAATTACAGGAATGTGACAAGTACTTGCCTGAAAGTGCAATGGATATGTTGGAAGCTGTCATTGTGAATTGACAGGAGGCAAGAATTAAAAACCTACTGCAGGGTGAGAGTGTAGGCTGAATGAAGAGTCCAGGAAAGGCCTTCAGAAGGAGAGCAAGTACCATATTTTTGGGGGGGGGTCGATGAGGAAGCTGTAGAGAGGAGCAGAGGGGGCTGGTGGGAGATAGGTAGTGAGTTAGGAAAATGGTTCTTGTTGTAGCATACTTGAATGGTTGTGGTTGGACCAGCGTTCCATTTGTCAAAGCAAGGGAAAAATGCTCCTAGTCTGCGAGCTAGGAGACATTTTTGAGCTTCAGTGTGAGTATTACCTTAACGGATGGACTGAAACTCGGAAAGAATTGTACACATTTCTGAGAGAGCACTACAGATGCAGCAACGTGCCTGAAGATGATCCTGCAATCAGTGGTAGCCAAGCAACAAGGTAGTTGCAGAGAATTTTGTGAGTAAATTGAGGTTAAAAGCTAGTAATGAATCATTAAGTAAGGTAACCAGGAGGCTACTTGGTATTTTTGAGGCAATCATCTCAGGCGAAAGAACAAATGCTCAGGGGCGGGTTTGGGGGACCAATTGATATAAGAAGGACAAAATGCATGATAAACTTCGAAGTAGGGATGCTTGTTGGCTGTTAAAAGCAGTCCTTGTAAGATTGAACAGCTCTTCAGTGGTATTGTTCGAAATTCAGTTAGCAGGAGGTACTGAGGACAAAATCGGTAGCAAATAAATTTATCTTCCAGTGCATTATAACAAATCTGTAAATGCTTCATTTCCTGTGTTGGTCCAGTATACTGTAAGTGCAGAGCATTCACTGAGGAACTGAACTTGGTTATAGTGGAATCTCTTCTTTGGGTCATTGCCTTGTTCTGTCTGTCAGGCATCCACAATTGACAAAATGTTGCTGTTTGTACTGAGATTCCAAATTGTGTTGCAAGAAAGCCCTTTATTCTGTTAGAAAAGGCCAGTGCATAACTCTGTTTCCTTTTCGTGCTAATCTGAAAACTTTTAAATGTGAGTGCTTCCAAATTCTGTAGTTGCCTTAAAATTAAAGAACTGGATTAGATTTGCAGATTCATGATTCCCAGTGAAAAGGCAATATTCAAAACTATGGATCTTAAAATAGTGTTAGTTTTACACTGAAAATCAGATGCTAAGCACCCTTAAATGTGGTAAAGTCGTAAAGATGCATATTGTAATTAGAGGACGAACCAAAAACTCTTAAAAGGATAATTTTGAAAAATTGAATTATTTGATAATTGAATATTTGAAGAATTTGTTCTTTATACTGAACCTGGTGTTAAAAATGGAAAATACTTAAAAAAACACAAGGAAGATTTTCATAAATTGGACTTAAGACTAGCAAGAAAGTATGAATTCGTGAAGAACAACTTGCTAAAATGAAATATTACTTTTGAAGACAAACTATAATTCATAACTTGGTTTTGATCGTGAATCAGAGTGACTCTGTATAAGAGAATCATCCTATTCTATTTAATGTTGAGCACTTGTTCTTACAGTCGTCTCCCTGGAATATCTGCTTTATAAATGTATAAGTTGTACATTTGGTTTTGAAAACTCTTTGTATTTTTGTTTGAACTGTAGATGCAGTTATGAAAATAGATAAAGGTTGCAAATTGTACTGTATTATCTGCCTTGTGGTTGGAACAATTCTGTGTTTTTCATTCCAGTGGTTAAGAGTGAAAGCCTGGAGCTTGGGGGAGATAGTTTTATTTCCTTTCTGCGCTCTGGCCTTCTACCATGAATTGAAATAGTCTCAGTTCCCCCTTTGTGAGATAAGAGTATGGGGAAGATAGATGTGCTGAGACTTGAGATCCTTGTATCCTATGTTGGAATTACATTGAAGATGAACTTGGATTTCAAGATGAACCTTGTAAATTCTTGTATTTTGTGATCCATTTTTGAAAGGCTACTAGTTATCTAGGATATTTGTCCTGTAGACAGGAAAGAACCTTTCAAAAATTTTAATTAGCATATTTCTGATTAATACAGAAAATTGAGAAAAATTAACCCTCCTGCTAGAAATATTATTCTTATTAAAAGAAAATGTCAGCACCAGTCTAAGCAGTTACTCCCCACTGCCCCAGATTTTCCCTTCAAAGACTGGGCAAATCTCACATTTGGAAGAAATACTGTTCTACTTTTTTGGTCAGGGGAAGCAAAATGTTTGTATTAATGTAAAAACAAGTAATGTAAGTTAATGTGGACTTTTCTGATGGAGACTGTGGTAGATATCTTGAAATTAATATAAAACTTGATGTCTGAGGTATGTTAAGTTCAGGTTTCTTTCCTTGAAAGAGGACTAGATTTTTAAGCTGGAATTTGTTTTCCCTACCCCTTTTTTTTTTTTAAGGGAAGGGAACAAATCACACAACAGTTTGAGTTGGAAGGGACTTTAAAGCTCATGTAGTTGCAACTCCCCTGCCACGGGCAGGAACATCTTCCACTAGAGCAGGTTGCTCCAAGCCATGTCCAACCTGGCCTTGAACACTGCCAGGGATGGGACAGCCACAGCTTCTCTGGGCAAATCACCCTTCAGAAATTGCTGAACTAGACTCCAGGATTTTATGCAGAAGTTAAATACTTTACATAAAATTTATTAAAATAATGATGATCAGCAGTGAACAGGATTTGTTACTTTATCTGCAAGAATCTACCATAAGGCAGATATTTTGTTTGAAGCTTGCATTCCTAATTGGTGTAACTCCCTTTTCATTTGTCTTGCCCTTCAAGAAAAGCATGAACAAGTAATGGTCAAGTCCCCACAGCACCTATACTTACTGTGCAAAGTAAGCTTAACATGAAGTTTTACAAGAACTTGCATTTCATTCATTAAGTTTTACCTAATGCTTCTTAATAAAAACCTTACTGCACACATTCTTGGCACTTTGGCTGCAGAACATGGGTTGTTCTTGCCCATCAGGCACTGTAAGGTTTCTGCTCCAAGAAATTAGCATTCCCAGTCTCATGATAACTCAGGCAGTAGAAAGGTATGTTTAGTGTTGAGCAGTGGAAAACTTAGAAATTTTTCTCCTCCTCTGGTGCTCATCACCTAAGTAAGTGAAGCTGCAGTTTGTGGGCAAAATTACTGCCTAACCTGTGTTAGACAAAAATAATCTTGTTCCTTTCAAACCACCTCTATCACTGTTCAAGCTAACCCAAATTCTGACATGAAAACTGAGGATTTGACCTCCAGCAAATGGTTGGTGACACCTTCAGTTGTCACAGCAGTTCACAAGCTCGGTATGTGCCTTTGGCTTCAGTAAGCTGAGTAGGATTACCCATCTTTCATTTATATGGCCAGCTACATAAGGCGAGCGCCTTGAAGTTTCCCAACTTCTGCTGATTAATACCAAGATATCATGGTTACTTCTTTGGGGTTTTCCCCACCCCCATGAGAAGTAGTAAGTGATAAATTACTGAAAACCGGAAAGAACTGCACAATTATATTTACCTAGTGGAAAATATATTTTGAAGTATTTATTTAGAATCCTTTATTACAGAAGGTTTATCCCACTGTTAGCTTCTGAGAGATCCTCTATACCTTTTCTAAAACCGAAAGTGTATTTAAATAATGAACAGAAAAAAAGATCCACAGGTGGTGTTTATAGGGATTTCTATTTTTCATTCAAAAAGGAAGGTGCTTTTTAAGGACAAAATGAACCTTAATTCATTTTAGCTTAAGCTTAGCAATTGACTAGGCAGTGTGATATGGCAAATATTATTTTCCATCTTCTCAAAACTAATTCGTCATTATTTAATGAGGCTCTACTGTTCTGCGCTATATATCTGTTAGCTTTTGACCATGCTGCGAAATTTCACTATATAGATAGAGTTTGGGGCTATAGAGGCTTTCACGGATTCTGTCTCACTCCGGTTCATAGTCTGTCATTTTAGAGTCTCATTTGTCGTTTGCAAAGCCCAGGTATCTTAGAATCTGAATGTAGTACTGACTGACTGTAACATTCATCCATGCAGCTAAACCACAGTGGGCAAAACTTGAAATGTTAAGGTGAATCATGTAGCAGATATCTGCTTAGGGGCATTCAGCGGTGGAACAAACCTTGAGAGTTAATGGTATAAATCCAGAGTCCACAATTTCAGTAGAGGCTTCTCTTCAGACTAGAATCTACTGAATAGTCCCCTCATAAATATTATCAGTGATGGTTCAAACTGTATTTTCAAAATTACAGTGTAATTAGATTTGGATGCACAGAAGAATATCCTACTTTTACCTACTAATTGCTGTGACTATTCTGTTGAATATAAATTTGAATTGTCTCGGTGTGCACTTAGCTTGTGTATGCTGTTGACCTCCTGTGGTTTTGTTGTTTTGAGCTACTGTTTCCAAGACATGTTGATGTGTTACTCATATTGCTATGACTCATCCAAGTAGCATGAAAAGCTCATAGCTGACAGTAAACATGAAAAAACCCCTTCACTGTGAGTTAGTCAGTCTGTCCTAGTGTAAGTACAATTTTGTCCTAATATTAAATCATACTCCCAAAAAGACTGTGCTATTCCCATACATTTACTATTGTATCAAACATTTTCAATTTTAGAGTTGACTTATTGGGAATTTTAACAAGCAAAGTATTTTCTGTGTGTTTATGTGTGTATATATAGAAATAAGTAATGTTGTGTATGTATAAAAATATATACCTTTTGCAAGATGTATGAAAAATATAAACATATTTGCATAATTCCAGGCATTTACATGATATGATAATCCACTGCAATTTTTGTGAAATACAGCAATGTATAGCCAAACGCAGATTTTAATATTCTGGTACTGCTTGCCTGCAAAGTTAAACTACAATGACATGCACATTAATTTTTTTAATGTTACAGTCAAACATATGACAGTTAGTTGGATTTGTCAGGAATTCAGCCATCTACAAAAGTTACTTCATTTGGGCCAGAATCATTGACGTGCTAATGTTGTTTGAATGTTAAATGAGAGGAAAGTGTCAAAGTTTTCCCTATGATATGTGTAAAACCAGACATTTATAACTGAAAAAATACCCAAAGCATTGAGGGTACCCAAAGCTGAACAGTATCTTCTTTATAGCAGCTTCATGACTTTTTTTCCTCCTTTAAACATGTATCAACCCAACCTTACTTCTATTTTTTTCACCTGGACTAAATGAACCCAATGTCTTAGCCTTCATGGGTGTATTGGGTACATTTTCTAGCTGCCTTGTGCATTCTTCTGCTCTACTTTTTCCAGATTGTCTGCTCCTAAAATGTCGCACCCAAAATTTTGCAGTTTTGAGAGCAGCCTGTGAAATGGTGAAAAGAGTCTCTTAATCTCAAACATAATGCAGTCCCATAAGTACTTCCAAGGGTAAAAATTACTCTTTTTTTTTTTTTGTGTGTGTGTGTGAAATTGCATCACATTAATTCATTTACTTTATAGTTTGCAGTAACTTAGAAATTTTGCTTTCCTTTTGAATTTTGTTTTTGTATTTAGTATTCAGAGTGTTTTCAGAACATCTTTTCTTTCTCTGTTGGACTGGTTTCAGTTTGTGTCTTATGTGTGATACCCTGAAGGATCTGTTCTTTTTATTTAATTAAATGTTCTTACTGAGTTTGGGCACTCCTTTCAAATTACTGAAACATTTTGAATTCTGATCTTGCTGTTTGTCTTTTAAAGCCTTTTCTAGCTGGAAGTCCTTTCATCACACTACTGTGTTTAAGTTGCAAAGAAAGCTAATACATAAGTAATGGTGGTCCATTGGAATGGGAGTAAACTAACAGCTAAAGAAGCTAATTTTGTACTTACCTTTTTTTTAGACAATTTTATCTATTCATTCTCTGAAATATTTCACATGTATTCATAGGCAGCATCAAACACTTTGATAATAATTATTGTTACATTTAGATATCTGTATCCACAAAGCAGTTGAACTTAATGAAAGTTGTAACTGTCATCAGGTTACATGATCATGTTTGAGTTTCAAGATAAGGTTAAGTTGTTGAGTTTCTTTCTATGTCAGTGGGGATCTGTGCAGTGGAAGCGTGTATAGAAGAAAACGATTGGTATTGTGGAGCTAATAACCTCACTATATGTATTTGGTAATAGTGGTTACTGAGAACTAGACTAGAGATGGTCCAGTGGATTGAATGCTCATTAGCAGCAAGTTAGGTGCGTTCTTGGAACACATCTGCTTTATTTTCAGGACCACTCAAGATGAAAACCAGTGGTGAGTGCAGTGATGGGAGACTAGCTTCAGGAATGCAGTAGTGCACACAGTAGCAGCTTTCTCAAAAATGGTTTTTCTACATCAGAATTGTGATTCTGTAGGGGTTTTTAAAGTAGGAAAGAAACACTGTTGAGGATAATGTGGTATGTTAAATGAGGATTTCTCCTTTGTGCGGGGGTGGAATGATGGGCAGAGGTTTAGATGTATAAATGATTAGCCTAAACAACTCTTGATGTACTTGTCTGAAACTGAACAATGAACTGTTTTTACCCGCTGTCTTCTCACACTGTTTTGCTTACACTCTGCCAGCCAATTTTTACAGTTCATAAGATGCCAATAGAAATGCTAAAGCAGCAGTGTTGGCCTTAGGCAGTCCAACAACATGGCATAAAAATAGATTGATGCTAGGAAGTGACATACTGTCATAACCAGTTAATGCACCAATTGTCTTGTTTTATTATCAAATTTGAATGGTGGTGGAAAAGAAATTATATAACTTGCCTTATGTTTTATAATCATCTTTGGTTATAGCCACTGTTAAGAAAAATGCAAAATCCAAAATATTTCGATTAACTGAGATTATTTGAACCCAGACGTGGAGCTGATCCAGACCAATTTAATAATCTAACAACTTTGGATTTCAGCATTATCACTATGCATTTTTCTCACAGTACAAAAAGTCATCTCTTAAAATGTGACGTGATCCTTGGAACAGTTTGTACTTGTTGAACGTAACCTAAGTGTTGTTTGAATTTAAACCATCATCGTAATAAAATGGGTTTAATTAAAAGCAGAGTTTCTGCAATCTACTGGTTTTTCAGATGAACGTGAGGAGTAGAATGGAGCATGGAACATGTGTAATATTTGAACTTACAGTAGCCTTACTTTAACTGTTTAGCTTATTTTTTTCTTTTTTGTTAGCAGTAAATACAAAGAATGCAGCACAAGTTTTGATATATTCTAATGTATTCTAATATTTTCACTAGTTAGCACAAACACTTCCTGAGTTCCTCACTGAGGAGAAGCTGTTAATGCTGTGCTGGCTTGGAACTGAACACGTGCCTGTTCTGAAAAGAGAGGACAAAGTGCAAAGCTATTGCAATCAGTACTAGTCACTTGAGGTTTTGGAAGTGCTTTGGGATTTGGATGTGATAATCAAGTATTTTAGCATTTTAGCTGGGGGTAGTAGTGAGATTTTTTTTTTTTTTTTTTTTTTAGCTGCTCTTGCAAAGGAGAACAGTATCAGCTCTTACAGGAGAGACTGTTTTCCTTCCTTAGGAGGTTAAAACATTGGCATGCACTAGGTTCCTCCTTTTGAGATTGGTTTTGAATGTAAAAGCTGCACTTGTAAATTTTCAGTCTTGTGTTCAGAATGGATAGATATAGTTGAAATGTTCAGAATTTGCAACAGTTTATGGGTGTCTTTTTGTGTGCATGAATTCAACCTTTGTACTGGTGTTTTTCAGAGGTACAAGTTCTATGGAATCAATGGCAGGCCAGACCAAATGTCAGTTAAAGAACACTTATCATTGGCTATACCTTCTCATTTATTTTTTTTCCTTACACCTCTGCCGGTGTGGCCAAACATGATAGTGGACCAGCAGTGTCAATCTGCTTCAGAACTCTCACATTAGAGTTCACTCTTTTTGAATGCAGATGTGACTTCAGTCTCTCTCATCTCTGCTCAGGTTACCAATTGCCAAACTAGCTATTTGGAGCTGAAAAACTGACCAGCAGGCATCTTATACAACTGTGCAAGCTTTTTGCTAGTATGAGAGGCCACAAATTTGTGTGTGAGTGATGTATATAGGAACAGAAAAGTGACAGCAGAAATTCGCAGGAAAGTCTGAAGTTGGTACCCTTCTCCTTGCCATGAATGAAATTGCTCAGGTTTCTTTGAATGCATTGCCAAATATCTACCATTTTACATAATCATTTTTAAAGAGTTAAAAATAATACATGTTTTCTGTTTTGTTTTTGTTCTTTTTTATTTTCAGCTACTTTGTAATATTGGCCATGCTGAAGAAAAGCTAGGGTTTACGTATGACAGCATCATAATATGGTAAGTAGTAAGGAACACTAGAGCAATACTAGGGTTCTTTAATTGTTCTAAGTGCAATTAAATAAACTTTATTTCTGAGCTAGTATTTTGTTTCCTTTATGAGTTTAAATTTCCTAATTCAAACATATACCTGACAAATATTCTGAGTAAAATCAGAAATAGGTTATTCACTTTCAGGCATTTCTTACTTATATTCCCCATAGAGTAAAAATACTTCTGAATATCTCAGGACTTGCAGAAAACACTAATAGCGAAAATGTGCACCTACAGAATTTAGAGCATACTCTTGATGTGGCATCAGGATTTAAGGATAAACATTTATGTTAATTGTGCTTGTGTATATGTGTCTGTAACATTGCTTTTCCTGCTACTAAAATGCCCTGTGTATGTACTTCCAAGTGGAATTTTCCTATATTTTGTTGCCATTTCTGACAGTCAAAAGTAACTACATGCTTATTTCCTGAACTTCTGTGGGTTTACACAAACATTAGTAAGTTTGTCCTGAGACTCAGCATAGATGGCAGAAACAACTAAGATCTAGTATTTAATACGATTTTTGTCTTCTTCCAATTTAGTTATCAGACTTAGAAAAGCTAGTCACTCTTCAAGTAAAATGTAGCTTCTTGTGGAAATATTGTAAGTTCTTTTATAAATAGTTGGTTTTTTCTTGCTAGAACTAAAAAATTTTAAAAATGTTAGTGTATTTTTATGAATGCATATTTTCCTGTAAGCTTCAGTAAGTTATCTTCTGATCTTATTTATGTAATCTATTATGGTTCTTTATGATGGGACTAAACATCACTTAAGAGTATAACTTCAAAATTCAGAGTTCTTTGGCAAATATTTTTAAATACAAGCCTTAAAAGGTTATGCAAATACTAGTGTTTGTTTTTATAGGCAGAAGTTTGCAGAAAGATCTGCTAATCCAAACACAATTACAGATATTGATGTTCTCAGCAGCCCCAAGAAGAAAAATAGCCTTCTACTTAGAAAAATGCCAAAAATGGCTTCTCAAAAAGAAAAAAAAACAACCCAAAAAACCCCACAAACCAAAAAACCACCAAACCCCAAAAAACCAAAAGGCCAACCAAACACAACCCAAAACAAACAAACAAACTCTAAAAACATGTATCAGGAAGGTTACCTTGGTTAGTGTTATTTTGGTCAGTCCAGTGGGTCCTCTGTGTATATACATGAGAAGCAAATTTTTAATGTGTTTATGTAGGTTATTGTGCTATAGTGGTAATTTTCAAACTCAAGGATTCCACTCAGATACTAACATTTTAACAACCATAATCATACTGATTTGTGGTTCTTCAGATAAATTTATAGGATGGATTGTTTTCACAAGATACTGACTTTTCAGGCAAACTTAAAAATGTTGCTCGAGTTACAGCCATTCTGTGGTAGTATTTTGTTTGCAGATTATTTTGCTATATAGCAAAATATGCAGTTATTCTGAGTAACTTGCAAATATCTGAAGTTTTTAGTAGATTTTGGAAGCGACCTTCAGGTAGGCTAAGTACATATAATTATTTGGAAATATTTTGCTCTGCTGATGTTCCCAGCATTATCTTGGATTTCTATAAGGGGAAACCTTTTTGTTCTACAGAACAAATGTGGTTTTCTTTGAAAATGTGGAAAGTTATTTGGATGCAAGAAATACCTTGTGAGTTTTCTGTGTTTGTGAGTTATAAATGGCTAGCCTGAGAGCATTAAACTAGAAGAGAATTATGACTTCAAGCATAATTATAGATTTCCTATAAAGTGCTAGGGTTTGGGGTCAGTAACCTCGTTAGACTATTTACCGAAACTGAAGACAGTCGCAGTCTGCAATAATTGCAATTACCCTCCAGTTAGAAATCTGTTTCTACTCATTCTCTTTTTGGAATTTTGTTAGGCGCCTAATTTTAGTTTCTTCCTACCAGCAGATGGAGGTAATAGTGACACCTTTTGTTGTCATTCCCAGTGTATATGGGTCTTCCTGGTTCCCAGAGTACCATACCATTGACAGATGAGAGGAAGCCTTGAGCCATGAAGAAAATGGAGTGTTGGTAGGCCTCAGAAACTTTTGAGGTCTTTTAGAAATGTGCCAAGAGGCTTTGGCCATGAAAGCAAAATTCAGAATATTCACAATTACCTGACTGGATCAAACAGGGATTTGTCAAAGTCATGGTTATCTCTGTGTAGTGAGTAAATGAGATGCTTTAGAAGAAGGTGCAGGAGTGATACAATAATGGGTATTGAATATCCTTTCTTATTCCATTCTTTATTAGCTCTTCCAGACTTTTTATCACTCTCAATGTTTATCACCTTTAATTCTGTCTTAAGTTATTTTCTTTTCTGCAGTGACATTTAAAATACTAGGGTAAGTAGTAATGTGCTTAGTTTTTCTCTTACACAATCATGATGTCTTTTTGGCACTTTCAGCCAAATAGGTGCATGTGGAATGTGCATAATAATTTTCTTGAGCTGATGGCTATTTTAGAGCCATATAGTATGGGTTTATAACACAATTTTTGTCTCGATGTGTGTGAAGTCGTATCTAAGAATCTTGAATTTTCTTCATCTTGTTAACTATGCATACAGATGATTTTTAAGTTCCCTTGGAGTTTTTTATCACCCCATCCTATTCTTATTAATATAAACAATGTTGTTGTGTATTTTTGCACACCCACCCACATTGCTTCTTCCAAATCAATTATTGTACACTAAATACTGTCTACAAAAAGAGATTGTGAACCTGGATAAAAATGCGGATAAAGACTTGTCAGGGCAAAAATCTTCTAGTCACCTCTACTCTTCCATTATTTTTTCAGATTTTGATTTTTGAAACTACTTTTCATCTTTCTATGATCTCTTTATATCCCTTAATATAATCTTCAGCAACATTTTATGCCTTTTTATACATTATTGTAATAACTCCTTTCAAGTCTTTTTAAAGATTAGTAGAACATAGTTTTTGTGAACTGTACTGGGTGCTTCACATGGCTAGCCAGTTTTATTTTGAGGTGATTTTAAGATCATTAACTGTCCTCTGGATGCCTTTCAGAATCCTTTTTGTATAGACCTGTTTATTGGCATTTCTCCGTTGTGGCCACAACCGTTTATAATTCGGTGCTAGCAAATATATGCAGATAGTTCATGTTGATGTTCTTTCCAAAACTTAGATGTGAAGCTTGGTGGGCTGCTGACAATACTTACTGACAGATTTCCTCCAGTTCTTCCATTATTTTTACTTCTTAGACTCACATGTTGTATAACAAAAAAGGCTTTAGGATGGGAGTCTTCATGCAGATCTCTAAAGTAATGACTTAGTATGGAGAAAATGCTTCTATCAGTCATACCTCTGTCTGTCTCTCACTTGCTTCATTCCTTCTCCTTTTTCTTTTGCCGTATCCAGTGGATCTGATTTAATTTTTCAGGTTTTCTCCTTGTGGCACAGCTGAGAAGTCAGAACATGTAGACACATAGAGCCAAGCACACATAGGTTTTCTTACGTGTCTTTTTTTCTGCCTGCTGTAGCATGTCTTTGTTGTCTTTATAAGGTCAGGTTTCTTTCAAGTTTTTATAGTTCAGTCGTTAACTGGTGAGGGTTTTCTTTTTTTTTCTGTTGTTCTTGTTGTTGGTTTTGTTTTTAATGGAGATATTTTTGTTCACCCTTGTGCGCTTTTATATGTCACTGCTTTCATTGGACCCTTATGGATTTTATGGCCTTTATTTTAGGTCTATTATCTTTCTGGGTAGCTATATGTTTTCATTGCATTCTCACTGTTTAAAGATAGTGACACATCCCTTTTTGATACCTTCTGCTTTTGGATTTTGAATCTCGTGATAGTTTTGTCCTTTGTAGTGGTTTTACTGTTGCAAATTCTTAAATTAACTTCTGTCTACAAATTAAGAACATCCTTCTCTTGTGAGATGTAGAACAAGCTTTCAAAGCATTGATTGCATTTGAGAAACTGTTTGTCTGAAGATTGGTTTGGTCTGCTGTTCAAAAAATGTTTCCTCTCAAGTATGAAAGTAATTGAGGGGAGGGTGAAGGGGAATGGGGGAGTGTGGTGGAAAATCCAGATTTGGTATATCCTAGTAAGAAATGTTATGGATAGCAACAAAACCGTTCCCATGACTAATGGTCACTTCTGCCCTGAAAGGAAACTCTACTGAAGTGTCATAAACTGGCATATCCAAAGCAATTGTAAAGTTTGAGGTAAAAGTCCAAATACAAAAATATCACTGAGTAGAACTGAGTCTTATGTGCTCATTCCTCAGACTTCCATCTCTGCAAAGCTGCAAAACTAGAAACAATTTTTTTATCCATGATCTAAAGAATACCTGCTATCTGGTCAGCAGAATTGAAGAGTTACTTGTCTGCTTTTCTTGAATAACTTTGGAAGTAAATCTTTTCTCTAGTACAGCTTTTTTTAGAGGAAGAATTTTTCTTAACCTCACAGTATTGAGAATCTGTTTCTGATTTGCTTCTAGCTCAGCCTCAATAAACAGAGGCAATTAGTGGCACTCTTTGTATGTAAGAATCATACTTGATATGACAGCAAAACAGGACTTTTCCTGAATTAATTTCCTACGTCGTGCTGAAAGTAATCAATTCATCTTTATTTGCATCTAGTATCGCAGCCTTTTTACTCTGTCTAGATACCACCTGAAAGTAGGTTCCCATTACAGTAATTTTTCAACAGGCCAATTCTTCTCCAGAAATACTCAGAAAATTTTTGGCATTGGAGTAAGCTGATTACCATGCATGACAATCCTAGAATAAGAAAGGAAAAAAATTAAGCCATTTGTATACCACATGCTGAAGTATTTACACTCTTAGATGTCCATTGAAGGAATCCTACTAAAATACGTTACTGGGAGGTTGGGATGTTTCCCCTGCCCTGTATAGTCAAGGAAAAGGGGTGAATTTTTGAGGGCCTTCAAAAGGACAGTGTGTCATTTAATACTTTCAAACTCTTACCTCAGGAGGCCTTCAGTATCTTGTTTCCTTTTATGTAGATAGTGAATTTAGGAAATTACATTATGATGGCAGTTTTGATGACAGGTCTGTTTAGGAAAGCTTACTTCAGAGCAAGCAAAATGCTTTTAAAATCTGTATGAAGAGAAATAATATTTTGGTTACATGTTAAAATGAAATATGTAGGAATCTGTGCTGTGTGGGACTGCTGAAGTTATGACTCTGTCATATTTCATGCAAAAATAACGTGGTGCCATAACATCTTTAGTGAGTGGTGCATATAATTACTTAAGGTGCAAATTTGTCTCTCTTAGGTGTCAAAACATTGTTTTGAGGACCCATGCTTATGGGTTGGCAGTCTAGCAGAGGAGGAGATGTGCTCTACCTGTTAATTTTCTTGGACTAATATTGTGCTCAGCTGTTCTGTTAAATAACAAGTTGTGTACAGGTCTTGGTCATGTATTATTTCATGGATGTACAAGCTCTTCTCTGGGGAGTGAGGGGGCTGGAAATTGGTTTGTGGCTTGTTCAGATTGATACATCTACACCTGCTGGCAGGGGAAGGGTTTGCCTTCCAGTCTGTACAGGTAAGTATCTCAAAGTTGGAAAGTTAATGCAGAACACTTCTCTTTTTTTTTTTTTTTTCTTTTTTTTTTTTTTTTTCCTTTTTAAGCAGACTTTTTATTTTAAATGAGTAGATAGTAGCTGCATATGGTGAAATCAACTTGCTGCTAAGTAGTTGTTTGTCCCCCTTGTTTTCTTCACTGTAGTCTGAGGTTAGCTTTACTGAATGAAGCAAAAGAGGTGCGAGCAGCAGGATTGCGAGCTCTTCGCTATCTAATTCGAGACTCCAGTATTCTGCAGAAGGTCCTGAAGTTGAAAGTGGATTACTTGATAGCCAGGTAATTTTTCTCTTTTTTCTGTTGTAAATCGTACAATTGTAAGTCGCTTGCTTTTTCATGGTTGAGACAGGTTTTTTAATATCCTCTTACATTCTTGATTTGTAGTTGTATAAAGCCATTTTTCTTCAATATGAATAACATCCTTTGTAAAATAGAAGGATAATATATTACACAGGCTAGTACAAATAAAATGCTGTCCTAATATATGATATACTATGAGTAATACAAATTTCTGTTTTCAGACATAAATGCCATTAATCATAAATTAATCTGCGGTGTTCTTGGAAGGTTGAAACCTGATGAAAATCAGTAATTTTCATGTCATTAAGTTGTGTTATAGGAGATGTCATTCTTTGTATTATCATCAGGCTTTGGAGCCTCTAGTACAAACGTAGTTCATGCTCAAGAATTTGTATTTTAAGTATAACCCATGACTCAACAGAAGAGTAGCAACAGACACACGAACAATGAGATGATAAGATCAGCATGATAAGTAGATGTAAATGTTAGCATTTCTAGTGCTTCCTTAATTAAAATCTTCTTGGTTTTAGTATACTGATATAGATGTGTGTATTTCTGCTTATAAATATATATACATAGTCAGTTTTAGTGTGCTGTTTCATCTTGTTGGAGCAGAAGGACTTCTCTGATCACCACATGTTGATGTGAAACATTACTAATACTTTGTTTAGTCTCATTTGAAATTACAAATGTCATTATGCCTTGCCATAGTATATTTGAGAACATTCTAGTGATTTAATTTTAATGAAGAAAACTGGAAGAATATAAAGCAAAGCTGATTGACCAATCATAATGAGTATGCGTGCTGAAAGGCAGAATTTTTTAAACAATCAGTCATAATACTCTTTTTATTCTGTTTATTCAATTTCATAAATATTAACACAAATTGTTAACAGTTAAGGTGAAAGTTAATGTTGTAAACAAAATGTGTTTTTTTTTTTAACTTGTTTTAGGTGCATTGACATACAGCAGAGTAATGAAGTTGAAAGAACACAAGCACTTCGATTAGTCAGAAAGGTAAAACCTAATATATGGTCTTATCAGCTATGCCTGTCAGTCATACTGACTCCTGGTTTTCTTCATCAGCAGTTTTTTTTTCACACAGTCTCTAATACCATATTTTGATTTGAGAAGAAATTATAGCTGATACTTCAAAAGAGAGAAGGAAGGATAGCACTGAGACTTGCTTTGATTTTAATCTCTCACCACTGAGGATCTTGAGTGGGTTAGAAAAATCCTGCTAATTTTCCTTTGATAGAGATCAAAATGGACAAGATTTGGGAAAAACTTCTCAAATAATGAATGCAAGGGTATAAGAACCATATATTAAGTTTCATCTAATGACTTAAATTTGTTATAAAGTGCGTTTTAAGGATCTGTGAATCAAGGATGGGAGATTTTTCTGCCATTTGAGATATGAGACAAATTGCTAACGCTGGAATAATCAGTTGAAGGAATGTTTCTGGCCTTATTGCTTTATCCATACAGGTTCATGCTGTTCATAGTTCTTAGATACACAATGTGACGTAGGTAGTCTGTGGTAGTTACTCTATGGTGTACCCACAGATTTGAGATGTTTGAAGCTGGTAGTTGCATTTGCAAGTTCATTTTACAGAAATTGGCATATACAGCTGTGGAAGATATTCTGCCTTTATACTGGACTTATTTATTCTTTATCGTGCTTATATTCTTCTACTGAGCATCTTAGCAAAAACTACCTCAAGTAAAATTTGAAGTAGTTGGAAGAGTGGTTCCCCAGGAGCACTGTGTGTTTAATCTGTTTTGTATGTATATGTGGTTTTTTACATATATATTTAAGTTGAGAATATGGAAGTGTGATGTGCAGTTTCTTCTCTTATAATAAGCTTACTTGGTTTCTCTCTTGTAGAAGAGATAATATGCTTGATTAACTGTTGCACCAAAGAGTTTTAAAGCTGCAAAACCAGCCCCCACTCCTCCCCCAAACTCAAATGAACAGAAATCATAACCGTAAAGGAATGGATCCTTGAGGAAGTCACAATGTATAAAAGTTCTTCGCTGATCTGCTTTAAAAAGAGAGCTTCAGTGTGGAGCCAGAATAACTTAAATCAGAAGAGGAATGGAAACAGATTTATAATTGGTTCTATTTGGGTCAGAAATATGTCCTCATTTTTCCTGGGCTTTTTTGGACATTTCCTAGTTGATCAAAGACTTCTGTCTTGCTTGAAAGGAACGAGACACAGCAAGAGAAGCAACTCCATTAGTTTGATTTGAAAAAATGATCCTGAAAGATAAGCATTTAAAAAATCATAGAGCTGACCACCAGTTCTGCTTTCTCCTCCATCATTGTAGAAGGATGCTGTGCATGGGATGTACGTTCTTTGATGCTGAGAACTATACTGATGAAAGATTTCCCAACACCTTTTGCTACCTAGAATGTCCTTTTTTTCTTAAAAGACACTGTCAGACAAACAAAAAGCCAAGCTACCTGCCTACCAGTAAAATTAACAACTTTTTTGTGTCCTATCTGGGTTAAGCATGCATTGGCATAGGGCAGTCAGAGCGAGCTTTCTCAAGTACTCACAGGGAGTGCTGTGACATACATCCAGAACGGCACATTCCATATTTTCACACTTTCTTTTTGTTATCCTGCTCTATCCACCTTTTCCCATCTCTCCATCACCCTCAATATCTCACACTCAGTGGCTTGATATCAGGATTCCTAAAAGCTTAGACAAAGGTCTAGAAGAGGACAGCGCATGGCAGATAAAACAGAGTTAATTCATTTGTGCAGGAGGTGATTTACTGTGAGCCACGGAAGAGCTGAACTGGGTTCCATCAGCATCACAGAGCTATTTTCAGTTTCAGATTCTGGATGTGCTTCTATAATCTTATCCTTTGATAGAAAAAATGCTTATGTAAGAATAGATACAAAACTTCAGAATTAAAATAGTCTCTCACTTTCTTTTCATAGAGTAGAAAAAGAGTCAAAATATAAAACGTCCTGTTTAATGAATTTATAAAATGCACTTAATAAATCTGTTTAAAAAAAAAAAGTGCAGGTTAAAGTAGTATAGGAAGAGAAAAATAAAACTTCAAACTTCTAAAATTTAGTCTCTGGGTTTTTTTTAAGGCTTTGAGTGCTCACTCTCTCTTGACTGTAGTCACATCTATATTTCCTAGTAGGAGCTTTGCAATTTAGCAGTGTCTTTAGCCATGAAAAGAAAGGCATAAAGTTGCTTCAGAAACTTTCTCCATCTAATAGAAGTCACTAAGACCATTTTTTATTAAATAATTTAATAGGCAGGACGATGTTTTTATTTTCGAAGCAGAACTCGGGGTTAGGTACAGTATGAGCCACCTTCTTTCTTCCTCTTCTTCAAAGGAATCTTTAAACACCAAAGACATAGTCTTTGTTACTTATTTCATCATAGCTGCTTGTAAGTAGTCTTGCATCACCAGTACTTGGTCTTTAGAACTTCATTTCAATACACAGAGCAGAATGAAAGCAAATGTGAAGGCTTGTATTTATTCTACTAATGTAGATTGGTATGCTCATTCTACTGGTAATTCTTTTTGCTTCATAGCATTGTAAAAGTGAAAGACTGTGTGGGTGGGGAAAAGTTTGTTTTTTCTTTAGAGTCCTAACTTAAAGCTTCCTGTTTTGTGGGTGACAACATTATATATGACAAGTTGTTTCTCAAAAACACATTTTAAAAATTAACTTGTTGAAGTGTTCCAGTGTATTTGTCAAAATGGTTGATCTTATTTTAACATACTCTGCAAAGAAGACAAAACAATTAATTCCCTTTATCTGAACAAATATCTGTAAGACATCCAAGGGAGCTGTAAAATGAATATAGGACAAAACAATTTTGGAAAAATAATGAAGATAAGCTTGCTTTTGTTGGAAACAAAAGGGATATTAAACAAAACCTTTGGAAACTAGCTTTAATTATTTAGATGTTTGATGGACTTTTTTTTTTTTTAACATCTCACTTTCATTTATTAGTAGAAAAAAAAATTGACATGGTTTAGTGGGCTATAACACATTACGTTGTTCCCTTTTTAAGCAAACTACTTCCTCTTTAGTAATACATCTGTTTAGTGATGTTCATGTTCCAGAGTAAAGAGGATATGTATATTTAATTTTCGCAAACTATGAAAAAATGTGAACAGTTACTCAGCCTTTGCAGTCAAAGCCTCGTCTGGGGGAGGGCAAGGAGTTGGTGGTATTGGTTGGTTGTTCTGGTGCAGGGGTTTTTTGCCTTTAATGTGTGCACAGGATTTTGCTCCTGAATCTGGTGTAAATTCTGATCATCCTAAACTTGGCAGCTGAGGATTTCCAAAATGTAGGACTCTTCAGTAGTGTAAAGGAGCATTGACTATTAAATGCATTGTTCTGTTTTGTCTCAAATTTATTGCCTTTTTCTTTATTGAAGAATTAATTGATTTAATAGGACACAGGTCTTGTTTTTATCTTTGCTTTCAGTTTAATGTGTTTAAAATGTGTGTGCGTTTTTTGTGCCATAGTTATATAACTTATGATGAAGTTGAATTACACTGCAATTCTAGGAAGATCAGGAATGATACAAGAGGATTGTAGGGGTGTTACTGACAGTTGTTTTCCAAATACTATGGCAGCTTCTTCTTTGGCGGTCCTTTTTTGTAGTCTGCAGCAATCTAAGGATCTCAGTATGAAACAGGAGATTTTAGTCTTGGCTAATGAAACAGTTGAATAGGTATTGAAGAAATCTTCTAGGAGAGTTTGTAATCTACTGTGTCGTTGGACAGCATTCATTGTTAATAAAGAGATTCTTGGAAAAAAAATAAGAAAAATAAGAAAATTCTTGGAAAAAAGAAAAACGCTGCAGTGAGTGCATAGTTCTCACTGAAGCAGTCATCTTTTTAACCCTTTCCTGTTATGACAATATAATACAAAAATAAAGTGAAGCAGGAAGAGAATGGTAAAGTAAATTGACAAACAAAGAATTTCAAGAACAAAAGAAATAGTTCTGAGGATTAGCCAGATATAACCAAGTAATAGATGAAGTAGTCTGTCTGGGTGTATCTAGGAAACAGATTGCTGGTGAATCTGTGAGTACGTTGAGTACGTTTAGAGAAATACTGTGAAGAAACCAGAGGGCTTTTTCTTTCGTTTTTGGCAGATGATCACTGTGAATGCATCATTGTTCCCCAGTTCTATTACTAATTCTTTGATAGCAGTTGGAAATGATGGTCTTCAAGAAAGAGACAGAATGGTTCGAGCATGTATAGCCATTATCTGTGAACTAGGTAAGATAACTGAAAGCTAATTAAGAAAAATTTTTATATGGTTGTCATCAGTTTTCTAAGAGATTCTTTTCTGTGGGTTTGTGTTAAATAGATGATATTCAAATAATTAAGGGCATAATCAGATGTTAAATATTCGTAATGTCATTTTCATGGATTTTAGTCATTAGTTTGATATAAACTGAAACCACTTTAACTTAAAATCAAAATCTCTTTAAGTACCTGAAGGTATCAGGTGCTGTTCTTTCCATTTAGACTTGCCAATTTTTAGTTTACATTAAAAACATTTCCCTGCTGCAGCTGATGTTTCTAAAGCTAATAGACTGAAAGAAGGGAGAATTCCATCCGTGAAATGCTGACAAATGTACAAGATTTTGGAGAACTACAAAACATCTTCCTTTAAATTTCTTTACAGTGGGTACTGTGGTTCGCTGGCTTCTGGAAGTCGGTGTATGTGTCCACCATGTAAAGGCTGTCTGGATGGTGGTTTATACCAGCTCCCTATACTTGTCTGTGGGTGCTGATTTTCAAAGTTTTTTCAAAATAAATCAATATGAAATAACTTCAGCAGTGTTTTGAAGACAAACTTCTGTTTTAAAGAAATAAATGATCTGTTACTCTTTGGGGTTAGTATAAAATATTTATACTAGAATATAAAAGATACTGTATTTTTAATTTATACATTTCATAATCTCAATTCATTGCTAATGTCAGTCAGTTCCATTAAAAGCTTTACATATGCCTCAGCAGTGTTCAGGAAGAAAAATATAAATGTACTAAAGAGACAGGTTTGTCATATTGAAGCTGTGAAATGTTTTCTTTCCTACCACTGGTCAAAGTGATGTGTTTTTCTTTATTTAGCGCTTCAGAATCCAGAGGTGGTGGCTCTTCGGGGTGGTTTAAGTACCATCTTGAAAAATGTGATTGATTGTCAGCTGAGCAGAATAAATGAGGCTCTCATAACTACAGTTTTGCACCTCATTAATCATCCAAAGACCCGACAGTATGTGCGAGCAGATGTAGAATTAGAGGTGGGTTCAGTTTTACTTATTTAGTGACAGAAATTAAACATTGTATTAATAACAAAAATGTTTAAGTTTTAATCTCAGATTTCACCCTCTGTGTTAGTGCAAAATCTTTAAAATATAACATTTTAGGCTAAGAGCATAATGATTTATAAAGCACGAATAACATGACAGATTGGAGTGGGACTGAGGAAAGGGCAAGACCCATTTAACTGTATTCTCATGTGAAAGTAATGCACGTCTTTGTCTTTTTTTTTCCTTTTTCTTTTTTTCTTTTTTTTTTTTTTTTTTTTTTTTTTTTTTTGTTTAGCGAATTTTAGCTCCTTACACAGATTTTCACTACAGGCATAATCCAGATACGGCAGAAGGACAACTCAAGTAAGTGCCAGTGCTGCTACTTGTGCTGTCAGTTGTTTTCGTTTTCATCGTACTGGAATTGAACTATTTTTATTTCCAAAGTGAAAATAAAAGCATCGACCTAATGCTAAACAAACATCTAACATTTAAAAGAGCTTGTTTAGCCCAGAGAAGAGAAGGTTTGGGGACACGCTTCCTCAAATAGCAGCTTTTCTAATACTTATGAAGATGATGTAGCCTGGGCCCTTCATGGTGGTGAAGGGTGGGAGGACAGGAAGCAACAGGACGAAGTTGAAACAAGAGAGGTTCCAACTTGATTTAAGAAGTGAGGAGGTAGGGGGTGGAATTTTCTGTGGGGCTAGTTAAGTGTTAGAATGGGCTGTGCAGCGAGGTCCTGTAGCCTTCGTGCTTGAGAGTTACTAAAACCCAGTTGGATAAAGTCTTGAGTGTAGCCTGGTCTGGTGTCGTGGTTCAAGCCCAGCCAGTAACTCAGAACCACACAGCTGCTTGCTCACTCCCCCACTTCTTTCCACCCCCCTTTCCCCTCCCAGCTCCCAGAAGGATGGGGAGGAGGATCAAAAGAATGTAAACTGCACGGGTTGAGATAAGAACAGTCCAGTAACTAAGGTATAATATAAAACCACAACTACTACCACCAGTAATGATAATGATAAGGGAAATGACAAGGGAAGAGAATGTAAAACTAAACAGGTAAAAGGAAAAGAAAACAATAAACACAAGTGATGCACAATACAATTGCTCACCACCCGCCGACCGATACCCAGCCCAACCCAAGCAGTGATCTTGGGCCTTCTGGGTAACTCCCCCCAGTTTATATACTGGGCATGACGTGCTGTGGTATGGAATATTCCCCTGGCCAGTTTGGGCCAGGTGTCCTGTCCCTGCCCCCTCCTGGTTTCCCATGCCCCTCCTCAGTGGCAGAGCATGAGAGAGTGAAAAGTCCTTGATCAGAGTAAGCATTACTTAGCAACAGCTAAAAAATTGGTGTTATCAGCACTGTTCTCAGGCTAAAGTTGAAAACACAGCACTGCACCGCTACTGAGAAGGAGAAAAATAACTGTTACAGCTGAACCCAAGACATCTGGTCTGATTGCTGATAACTTCTTTGTCCAGGTTTTTGTATCAGAGACCTCCTGAGATTCAGTGAATTATTCAGGTTTTTTAATTACCAAATGTCATTAGATGCTTAGGTCTGGATAACCAAAGAAGATCCAAATCTTTAGATCCCCGATGTAGACTTGCCGTCAGGGGAGGTGCAGAGTGATTCATCTGACCACATATAGGTGTCTACTTTGTGATGTTATCCTCCTACCATGGAAACTCCCCTGAAAAAGGGGAAGTAACAAAAATTCTAATCTTTGTCTGTGTGGTTGTGTATACATTGCATAAATACATATACATGCATATATGCATACGTAAACGATCTCTTTCACTATGGGTTTTGTCCCTCATCTAAGATATCAGTTAACTACTTTTTACTTCCTACGTTAGTAACACTGTTTGGTTTTTAGTAATTAACTGTATTGTGACATTTGTTGTTTTAATGACAGGGAGGACAGAGAAGCACGTTTCCTAGCTAGTAAAATGGGAATAGTGGCAGCATTTCGATCATGGGCAGGTGAGATTTTTTGTTTGTTTGAAGCTGGATGATTGGAAGGGGAATTTTATTTTCTAGTATAAAAGAGTGGTTTGAGAGACAGTCTGTCTCATTTCATATGTCTGATTTCTATCACTGCCTTCCTACAATGCTACTAACGTGTTTTGGTATTGTAAAATTGGAGGATGCATACATAGTTTTCTTTGACAAGACACAGCTTCCTCAACTCCCATATAGAATGCCTTTTAAGGTGTACTTTGATGGTAGTTCTTGATATCTGATGGGTGAGAGGATGTTGAAAATAACATCATACGGTAAGAATTTGCCCTTAACATCATTCTGCCACTGTAAATAAGATATCTTTTTCTCTGTGTGAGGAGATACCACCAGAGTAGTTCCATTACCACCTGCTTCTACTAGGTGCCTTAGCTGAAGGAAAATTGCAGATGGACAGAGTTTGGGATTTTTCATGTGGAAGACACTTCTAAATTGAAAAAGCAGATTATTTTTTTTTTCTCTCATTTTTCTAAATTCTGTCTCTGCAATATTATAATTCCTAACATGAAGATACTGCCTTAGGGACTCATCACTCTTTTAGACAAGACAGTGTCTTGCAAGTAAACTGTATCAGTTGATATGATGATTTACAAAAACTTTGAGTAGGATTTTTACAGGCTATACTTCGGAAAGATTCAAACTGTATAGAAAGCCGTCTTCATTGTAAGACTATTTGCTGTATCTTTTATGTTCTGAAAATGATCACTAAGCTTCTTTCAATATCCAGGTATCCTTCAAAAATTTTTTACATGTGTTCTCACTCGTTTGGGGAGGAAGTTTGTGACGACTTTGAAACTTTTAGGAAGCAGTTTCTGATAGTAAGGAAGATGAAGCAACTCCCCTCAGACACTTAGAACTAATTATATATGCCTAAAACTTCAAGTGGCTGAAGAAACAGTTGTTGTGGAATACATTAGTTGCCATGGCACTTTCACTGTTGAACAATTATCCTTTTTTATTACTTATGTTGGAGCCTAACATCTTAAATATTTTTAATACGAAAATGTCCTTACGCTGTCAGTCTTACCAAAGGACATGTAGCTAAACCAGTCTGCTTTTGGGGTGTTTTTTTGCCCGTCTGTACTATCTGCTGTGTTATACTGTTCTGCTCTCCTGATTTTTCCAGACTGGGTTATTCTTCAGAGCTGATGGTTACTATGTCCTTTATCCTCATAGGCAGTCATATCCTTAGAGGTAAAATGGGCATGCAAAATGACTGCATGCACCCAAATCTATTCCTGCATTGCATTTAGGATGTGGCCCCTACATGCTCTTGGAAAAGACCTTTGAGAGGTGCATTTTGGAGCACACTTAAGTGCCCTTATTATGTACGTGGCCGTATGTGCATGTCTTTGGTTTTTGTGACATGAAGTTTTGAAATTCAGGATTTTCAAGCAAAGTTCATACAAAGCACATGTCATTAAAGTTAAATTTATGTTAGTGAAAATAAATAGGTAGGTGACATTTTTAATTTTTTAGTAATTTTTAAAGAATAACGGTTTGGGATTTGTTTATGATCTGTAAGACAAAGTGGATTCTTTTTGTTCATTTAAAGTTGCATTTTGGAGAAGCTTGTTTGTTTTCTAAATAGCATGTGTCTGTAAATTTTAATTCTGTGAAGTACAAAGAAAAATGGTCAAGGAAATGAGAAGGATTATTGTCTTTGCCGCCACATTTTTGATGAAGAGATAGATATATATATATATAAATTGAGGCTAAAGATCAGTGTAAGCTGCAGGTGTAACATTTAGAAACAGTTTGAAGGTTTTTCCTATTAATATTGAAATATTAAACTGATCAACAATACTGTATAAAAGGACCAAATTATAAGAGAGGCTTTGAGGTTTTATGCAAAGTTAAATCTACTATGTTGAAACTCTGGAGATGAGCATTAGTCATTTAGGAAAAGATGGTTTAAAACTGTGCACAGAGAATGGTGTTCCGAGTATGTTTAAACCTGCTGCTTAGAATTCATGTAGGTTAAAAGGAACTGAATAATTTGTTAGGCTAAGATGCAGCTTTTGATGGAGAAACTTCTCACAGTTCTGCCAAGATGATGCAGATCTTTCAGGTTTAAGATTAATTCTCTACTGACAATTTTATCTTTTCTTTCTGCTGTTTAATAAATGTTGCTTTTGCAGATAAATTGAAAATACTGTGTACAGTAGAAAGGGCAAAAGTATCTATAGTTTTTAATGAAGAAGCAGATTTTTTTATTGAAGTTTTGTTAAATGTTAGTTGTTGGAAAGGAGATAGCATGATAAAGGTGAAAATGTTTATGATTGGTAAGTTTTATTATCTGTGCTCATACTCAAACTGGAAATAAAATTCAACATGTTTAATGTTTTTGGTTTGGTTTTGAGGTTTTTTTATTTTTTTATTTGTTGTTTTTTATTTGGTGCAGGGATATTATAAAGTATTTGATGTTTTCTAGGTATTATCAGCCTGTGCAAACCTGGAAATTCGGGGATTCAGTCTCTTATCGGGGTACTCTGTATACCAAATATGGAAATACGGGTAGGTGATAAACATTTAGTACTGATGTAGGTATAATATTGAATGTTTTACTTAAGGTATTCTTAAAAATTTCACAATTTAGTGGTTTAAACACAGACTCCAGTGAGACCACTACCGTCGATTTTATTTGATCCCTGAGTTTAAGACTATAATTCTGTTATAAAATTCCTGTGAGAATGGAAACACCCTGTATGGCTGAGAGCAGGGAATGGAGGAGAGAAAAATACATAATTTTCAGTCTGGTCACAAGTCAAAGCAATTTCACAGTAGCTGCAATTATGAGTTTAAAGCGTAATAATCAGTGTTGAATCCAAGATAAATAAAAATGTTTCTTCACAATTACTAGCCAAAAAGTTGATGTTCGCAGCAGTAACTGTTCTAAAAAAATCTGTAATCCAAGTAGCTTGAATTTCCACAGAATTCAGAGTGACGATAAGGCACAGTTCTAAAGTAAACAAGCCTCTTCCCTTATTCTTTTCTCCAGATTATTTCAGTTTATGAATATAATCATGTTACCAAAAAAAAAAAAAGACCCTGAAACAGGTTACACCAATTTTAGTACAATGTGGAAAATCAACTTGAATATTAATAGTGAACAGAAGGACAATTTTTGTAATCTAAATTCTGTGTTTGTTTGGTTTTTTTGGTAGCGAGGTCTGCTTGAAGTTCTATATGATATATTTCGCCTTCCTCTCCCAGTTAATGCAGAAGAATTTATTGAGGCACTTCTCAGTGTAGGTGAGTATTTAGAACCAGTTCATATAAGAATTTTATCTATTAAGCTCTTCTATTAAATTTTAACTTTACTGTCTCCTCTGTACTGTAAATTATGTCAATATTGCCTGTTTCATCAATGAATTCATTGGGTGCTCTGAAGTATTGTTTAAAATTCTTTATCAACTGTTAAGTGTTGTAAATTTGATAAAGATCAGTGGTACATAATGGAGCATTTACACAAATGACTGTGTAAACACATTACTACAAATTTGACTTATTTGAACTGTTAAAAGAGTTAGTGAATGTTACAGAAAAGTTACTGAACAGTCTCTTCTATATATTGTGCATGTGCTAGCCATCTCCACTGCACTTAAGCAGACTTTTCCTAGGGCAGGTGTATGCTTTTTCATGTCTTTATATTTAGCAGTTAGTTTACTCCATTCTAAACCCAAGAGTATCTTCTGCTTTCTTTCACACTGCAAAAGTATGAGCCCAAAAGGAGCAAGTTTCAGCCTGTAACGTTCCAGCAATTCTCCAAACTAGTTGATAATAAAACTTTAATCCTTATTCCACATTTATAAGTAAATATATTGGGTTTTCTTGCAAACTTGCTACTTTGCAGCATATGGATGTACATTTTAAATTTTTTGGTGTAACAATGTTTTGTGTTAAACAAGTTTAATGTGTTTATGAATTGGAAATGTCATTATAGTGATAGACACTTGGATACATCTTTGTCGTAGCTTTAAAGTTAGCTTTACTTTGTTCAGGAGTATGTATTAGACAACTTCCTAGAGATCCCTTCTGACAAAAATTTCTATAATTTGAAACCTCGAATATTTTTTTTTCCTGCAAGAAGTGTTATTTGCATACTGATAACCATTAAAATAACACTATGAAATCCTGTGTTATAATTACCATTGTCCATATTGTCCTAGATCCAAGCAGGTTTCAAGACTGTTGGAGACTTTCTGATGGCTTTGTAGCTGCTGAAGCTAAAACTGTATTACCCCATCGAGCCAGGTCAAGGTGAGTATTTAATGAGCTTACTGTAAACCCTTGCTTCTGTTCTGTGGTAGTGTTAACAAAATATTTGTTGTTTTTCTTGCAGATGCAATAAGAAACTAGCTTTCTAAACTGTTTCCATACTTCTTTTCTTCTTAGGCCTGATCTCATGGATAATTATTTGGCTTTAGTGCTTTCAGCTTTTATTACCAATGGACTTCTAGAGGTAACTGATGTCTTTTGAGTAGATGCTTCCTACTTTCAACCTATAAATGTTAAAATAAAATGTTATACATTAAGTGTTGTAATAATTCTTTAACTTTTTGAAGGGTCTGGTTGAAGTGATCACAAGTAGTGATGACCATGTGTCTGTTAGAGCAACTATCCTTTTAGGAGAACTTTTGCACATGGTAAGTAGAACTTGTGCTGAGAATAAGTAGTATCAGTAGCTAGTTGCAAATACATATTTCCAACTAAAGCTTTGAATTTGTGTTATGAATTTAGAACAGCTACTTTTCATTAGAATAATGGGTTAATCTACACTTCATCTTTTGGCACTTCGTACATCAAAACCAGGAAGGCTGTTTGGAAAATATTGAAAGACCTCATAGCAGCCTTCCAGTATCTGAAGAGGGTCTATAAGGATGCTGGGGAGGGACTCTTCCTTAGGGACTGTAGTGGTAGGACAAGGGGTAATGGGTTCAAACTTAAACAGGGGAAGTTTAGATTAGATATAAGGAAGAAGTTCTTTACAGTGAGGGTGGTGAAGCACTGGAATGGGTTGCCCAGGGAGATTGTGGATGCTCCATCCCTGGTGGTGTTCAAGGCCAGGTTGGACAGCTCCCAAACTCTTACCGGTACACTTCCTTGCCTCAGTAGCTAGTTGTATTTTAAGCTGGAGTCCTGCAAACTCACGTATCAGTTACTGTGTTTGGGAAAAGGACTTGCTGATTTTTGCTGTCTTCAGAATGATGGTAGCCCTCAGGCAGTATGTTTAGGTCCCTGCCTCACAGGCTAGGCAAATGAAAACTTTTCTTTACATTCAGCTTGATGTAGCTAGGGCACTTGATATTGCTCATTCAGGCAACTGCAACGTGGCAGAGTGCTCTATTAGCACTGCTGTGGGTAGACCACGCTACAGAGAAGCCAAACAGACCTTGCTTTGATCTGCTTCCCTCAACCTAACATACCTTTTACAGTAGCTTCTCTCCCTTAATCTAAACTATTCTGCTATTGAGATGATACTACTGTTTTCATATATGCTCCAGTCCTACCTTTCAGCCTCACAAGGAGCTGTTAGTCATATGTGAAGTGATATGATTTACCTTTCTTGCAGAACAGTTCTTTTATTTCATCCTCTCTTGATGGCAAGAATAGCATATGCAGCAGAGCACTTCATGATGACTTTTCTTGCGATTATTTGGAAAAAAAGAGTTTAAAACCCCCTTACTTCTTAAGAGATGCTAAGATTGCAAAATACAGCTTTGTCTTGCAAAAATTTGAATATGAGTTACCAGACGTAGTCTGCAAATTTAGACTATCAACTCATTTCGTTGGTGGTTAATGGTCCAAAAAAGAATGGGTTATTACCACAGTGATTTACAACATCTCAGCTCAGCAGCATGGGTCACAATCACAACAAATCTGTTTTCTAGCCTCCTCAGTAATTTGTCTTTAGACGATTGGTGAAATTTCTTGAGTAGTCAGTCAGCCATGTAGTTTAAAAAGAGGTATCTGTAGTAACTATGCCATTTTTCTGTTGCTGACATTTGAGTATGCTGCAAAGCACAGGTGTTTTTTGGCTTTCTGGAGGCAGTTCATTAGTCAGAGGTAACTGTTTATCAAAATACTGAACAAATGTTTGTACTTCTATTTAACGTAAGAGATTGAAGTAACCATTTTCATTATTCTTTTGTTTCCAAAAATACTTGCCTATGTTTCCCAAAATAAAAGCAATTAAATATCTAATAGCTTAGGAAGTTAAGTTAATTAATGAGGGTTTGGGGTTTTTTGTTTTGTGGTGGTTTTTGGTTTTGTGCAGAAAGATTTTAATAGAAATCATCAGCTTAAATTGTGTTTCTGGTTTTAGGTATCTTTGTAGTTTTATACACGACATCAGAATATCTGATGCTTCGCATGTTTTTGCATGTTAACACTTAAATAAATTAGAAGGCTCTGAAATCCAAAATTGTCTTAAGTCATTAGTGAAAGTAGTGTGAAAAGTGGTAGATTCTTCAAATGTTGATCCTAAACAGATGGCTTGAAAATGTTGTAGTAAGTTATTCTAACTGGTTTTTGTTGTTTTTAGGCAAACACAATTCTTCCTCATTCTCACAGCCATCACCTGCACTGCTTACCAACACTAATGAACATGGCAGCATCTTTTGACATCATGAAAGAGAAAAGACTGTAAGAATTCTAAGTTTCACTTAAAAGCAAAAATATTTACATCTTCTTTTCCCCCTACAAATGAGTGAAAACCTACAAGTTTTCTGGTGGCTGAAACCATTGCTGTCTTTACTTAAAAGCAAACAAATGCATGTGTATATAAATGCTGCCTGATCTGCTTGCATTTGTTTGTACGAGACAATTTAAATTGAATGTTTCTTTTGGGGGGGATTTCTAACATTAAATTATAGGAAATGTCTTTGTTAATTACTCATGCCATTCCAGGTCTCCCTTATCACATCAGTATGCTGATAAACATATCGTAACTTTCTAAATAAAATATTGTTCATTGTGTTGTCAGAACATAAATTACAGAATCTTTCTGAAATACTACTGTGAAATACATGCTGTTTGTAGAGTGATTCAAAGAAACTTGGTGCTCTTCTGCTCTTTAGTTTTGAAAGTTTGTTATATGTCAGTAGAAGATTTCGGTAGGTGATAACAGTTATTTTTCAAAAAAGACATAACTGAAACTCCATCACAGTACATTTCACTTGGATAAAATTGTGGGATCAGAGGAAGGATGAAGAGCAGATGGGATACGTTTGTGGATTACCTGCATTTTTTTTGCATTTTGACATTTGTAGACGTACCTGATAGAGTAGTAAGACTTCATGGTTTTGTTGGAAGAAAGTGATTTTTCTACAGGTAGTATTTTTTTATTTGGGGATCTTGGTTTTGGTCAACACTGTGTTGTTTCATACTCTGGAAAATTGTAAGCCCTGATACGGATTAAATTTAAGTAATGTAGATAAGTGACCAAATCCAAAGGTATGTTTATTTGAAGATAATATAAATAATAATATAAACTCCCCTATGAGAATTTTTGTTTACCAGGAAAAAAAGGTAGACTTACCTCCTCATTTTAGACTTTCTTACTTTATTTTGCTCATCAGGTTTTTTTCTGCTACTACTATTTTGTAATTAACTGTTTCTGCCCTTGTCAACTGTCATTTCTATTACTGCTTATCTTTTCCTGGAAGACTTCTTACATGCTGTTGCTGAACTCTTTAGAGATAAAGAATGGAAAACATATTACTTATACTACTGCCACCCTCCGAGGGTGGGGAAGGGGGGAAAGTGGGGTGGGCAATCCAAAACCAAAACCCATAAACAACAGAATTTACAAGAATTACTTTATTAGTCGAAGTTGAAGCTAGCTCACTCAACTCTTAACTTTACTGCAGAATGTTGTTCTACTGTGGCATCTCACAATACTTTATCAGCTTTAAACTTTACGATATCTTCTGTGAACTGTGATAGATTCCTTACTACTAGAAATTCTAAAAGATGATTTTCTGTATAATTTCAGTACAAGACTGGTGCCTATGGATGTATGAAAACATGTATATTAAGAAAATTATTTTCTTATTTGCTTCAGATTGTTAGTTGGCTCTTTCTTGAGCTGTGTTTATTTACTCAAAATACAGCAGTGGTGCTATTGGATAACAGTTGCCAAATACTGATCATAGGGTATTTTTTCTATTAGACGAGCAAGTGCCGCACTCAACTGCTTGAAACGTTTTCATGAGATGAAGAAAAGAGGACCTAAACCTTACAGCCTCCATTTAGATCACATTATTCAGAAAGCGATCTCAACACACCAAAAAAGGGATCAGTACCGTGTGCAGAAAGACATCTTTATTCTAAAGGTATTACCATTACTGATTTTTCTAAACTGAATTTCACTTTGTATTTTGGAGACTTAGATCCTGCCCCCCAAGCTTCACTCTGATTTAATTCAGTCATTTGCACGATTTCTTTGTAGTATTTTGTTCATTTCATTTGTCTTGTTAGGTACTTGTGGATACTATATTGTACTTCTAGAAACTGAGGAGCGAAATTACACTAACGTTTGATGCCTTTTAGGACCAACTGTGGTCTTTTAGATTATAACCATGCAATTTACTTTCAAATGTAAATTACTGTGGAGTACTGTGAGCATAGCCCTTTTAATGATTGTTACATGACTGGTTAGTATATCATGTGACAAGACTGAAAAAAATGGTGCAAGGAAACTTACTATAGTTTTTCATGTCTGTATTCCAGGATACAGAAGAAGCACTTGTAATGAATCTTCGAGACAGCCAGGTTCTCAATCATAAAGAGAATCTTGACTGGAATTGGAATTTAATAGGTACCATACTGAAGGTGAGCTTAAAAAGGGTGTGATATTAGTTTTATGAAATTGATTGAAGGAAGTCTGCATTTCACATGTGAGCTTTGACATTCTGACATTAATTGCGTATGTAATGTTATATGTTTTGGACTAATACAAATACTCCTGTATAATAGAGTTTATTATAAAATGAATTTGTTTTTACAAAATAAAAGAAATATCTCTGACAGGAAGGGCATTATCTTAAATATATTTAATGCACAGCTTTTAAGCAAAAAACTTTCTGAGTGAGTACTCAGTACAGCTTTCAAATTAAAATAGCTCCTGTCATTCTGTGGATCAAAGCCATACTTTCGTTGTTACCTCAAGGAACATTTTCTTACTGTCTTCTTTACTGTGTTGTTATAAAGATGGTCAAAGGGCAGTCAAGGGTTAATGGTGACAATGATAATCAATATTATATTAAAACAATAATAGAAACTAAATGTTTCTGTTAATTGTGTATTATTTCTCTTTCCCTCACCCCCAGAGACTGATAAACTTGACAGAGCAAGAATCTGGTACAAAGACCTGAATATGTATATTAAAGTAACTTTGCTCCACCAAATTTCGCTCTTCAGAGGCTTTTAACTGCAATTTACTGGATTACTAGATACCCATGATGATTAATCAGATGGCTTTTTACCTTTGATTCAGTATTAAAGATATGAAGGAACTTTTTCAGAATCTTGCTCTTAATTAATCAGAGTAATACGTGGACTATGGAAGCTTTATGTAGTTGACTACTAAGGTGTTGGATTTTTTTAGTTGAAATTTAAGTCACGCTGCAAGTTTCAATGCTATCTCAGACTTCTCTGGCAATAGATTTTCTAGTGTCCTGTCAAACTGTTGCTAATGTCTCAAAATCAGAGGCTTCTGTCTTTTGGAATGAGAAATTTGTGTGTTTTCTGGTTTAATTCTAACCACTTCTGTTTCTGTTAAAATGCACACCAGCATAAACTAAGATAATGTTATCAGGGTGGTCCATATTTAGTCCTTGAATGAGAAGGATCCAGATTCCAGTGTTTGGACTTGGCTGTCTCATGTGGATCTTCTTCTTGTCTCTGTCGCAGACTGTGGACAGCTGTGGAGCATCAGCTTTCTAACAACTCGCTACTTGCATCTCGTGTGGTCCTTTACTGCCTTTTTTACTTGCTCAGCGTGCTGTCTAAGCCGCTAAAAGAGCAGCAAAAGTGGCAGTGGTCAGTACGGAGGAATTGCAACTTTGTCATTGACAGTAGAGCTTCATACTTTATCTGGCACTGTTACTAGTGTAATCAGTTCTACTAATCATTAAGTAGTGCATTTTATGTCTTTAGTGAAGTGTATCACTTAGGTAGGAAAGAAGAATGTTTTATGGAGCTTTTCTCCATCCGTTCTACGAAGATACTTACTAGCAGCAACAAAAATAGATCTGAAACCATAGAGACAACAGATGGCTGTAAAAACAGAGGAAAATATAATAGAAAGGATAGGTCCAGGAGAGAGTGCTACGGCTGCATGTGATCCTTCTTAAAACATTCATGATGAGTTTAAGTACTATTTTAATAAGCAGTATTTAAATGAACTGTAACAGAATGATTATTTTAAAACAAATAATAGTGAAACGACTACAAAAAATTATTTATCTATTATGCAGATCATTTTTTTTATTTGCAGGGAAGAAACTGAAAAAACTTATTAATTTTTCATTAGCTTTTCATAGTTTGCTGTTTTCATTAGAATTGTGGCCTTCAGCACATTGCATGTGACTGACATTCCCTGTCCTTCTCTAGAAAAAAATTGAATAGTTCTTCGAGCAGGAAGTGTGGGTTTTTGAATAAATGAGGGGGTTTGATAGGTAACATTAGATGCAAGAAAACTTACACCTCTAATTATTAGGTAAATATAAATTTAATAGTAATGAGGAAATTTTAGTGATTAATCAAGCACTGATGTACAAGCTTCATATAATGCTATATTTGCTGTTTTTCTAGTGGCCAAATGTAAATCTAAGGAACTATAAAGATGAACAATTGCACAGGTATGTAAAAATTACATAGACCTCCTTTGCAGAGAGAAATTTGGAAAAACTGGGTTTTAATATTGCAGTAAACTATTCATTGCATATATCACATTTCTATAACTTAATCTCTAGATAAGGAGCAAACCAGAAAATTAGCATAATAAGGTTGCAGTATTTGCTTTAAATTAACGGGACTTTAAGCTTCAGTAGTTGCTTTTCTATGCACAGCTACTTCATATATATATTCCCTTAACAAGAATCATACCATCTTTGCAAACACCTGTTTCATTTTAAACCTTGAAGTATTACCTCTTTGATATTTAATACATTACTGTTTAATGTCAACACTTGACAAATTTTGACACGATAGGTCTACAGTTGTACATTTATATAGTTCAGCTTTCGTCAAAAACTAAAAGGAAGTTATTTCTAGTTGCTCTTAATGGCGAGGAAAGCATCTGTGATTTGGGGAGGAAAAAAAAAGTACAGCTCTGGTTCCTTTCATGTCTGTTGGCATTTAGACATTTTTATTTTGTGCATGTATGGTAATAGTATTACTATAATTAGTTCTTGAATGTGCCTTTTAACATGAATTTCAGAAATTTGTTTGATGAAATTACTTTGGAGAGTAGTTCTGTTCTGTAGGCATCAAAAGGTACTTCTGCTACTTCTGTGAAAGTCCAAATATTTTTGATAGAGATGCATTCATTTTATAGAAATACAGTTAATACATGTGTCTACACATGTCCATGCATAAGGATGTATATATATGCATATACATATACATATACATATACACTTGAGTATACACATATATGCACACATAAAAATGTACTAGTTAATATGTGTAACATATTTATTGCTAGTAACCCAGAATAAAATAGATTTCATTTAACAAAATTTAAAGAAGCCCTCACATTTCCTTTATAATTCATCCTGTGTTTGGAGTTGGGGTAGTGGCTTACTCTAACGAAAGGCTCAGTGCTCTAGTTAAGTTTTCTTAATGTTCAACATACCTACCTTCAGACAGAACATTCTGTGTTATTTTTAAGCACAAGTGTGTGTTTATTTTTTGACAAAGAATTGGTATGGGGAAGCTCTCTGCTGAAGATTTATTTCTGCAATGCAAAACGCAAGCTATATATACCATGATCTCAAAAAGTCTGAGTGAGTCTGCATCTGCATTTGCAATCACTGTGTTATTCTACAGAAATGCTAAAGAGAGCTGAATGAAAATACTGTTGCAGAATAAATATGGCCTTTTCCTGGCAGACCACAAAAATGTATTTTTCACTTTAGTATTAACTAAAGTAGCTGAAGAAAACTCATGTCACAGATTCTTGTTTTGCTCTTTTTACGTCCAGATAAGTGTAGTCTTTGAAACTCACCACAGGCTAAACTGCAGCAAAATAAATTACAAGCATGAGAAGAAGGAAGCTATAGCTTCCGAGAGTATAGAGGTTTTTAGTTCCTTTGCTTATTTTAAATCATGGCATGGAAAACCCTTCATAACATGCAGTACAGGCGCATGTCTGAAGTTGTGTCTGGGTAGTCTCATTACTGCTACCTGCTACTCTTCTTAATAACTTTTGAAAATTTTATTTCCAATAAACTAATTTAGTGGTAATGTATCTTTTCTACCAGCATCATTTTGTACTGTGAGACTGTCCTTGTCATACTGAAAAATAGCGATTTTTTTTTTTTTTTTTTTTTTTTTTTTTTTTTTTTTTTTACTTCCCATAGGTTTGTAAGGAGATTGCTGTATTTTTACAAGCCTAGCAGTAAACTGTATGCCAACCTGGATCTGGAGTATGCCAAGGCTAAGCAGCTCACTGTGGTGGGTTGTCAGTTTACTGAATTTCTTCTTGAATCAGAAGAGGTAAGAAATTTTCATCTCTTTAGAATGAGTATGCCACTTAGAGGAAAAACCTCAATTTTAGTAAAGACTTCTGTAGACTTTGGGTGTTAAAGCTGAAATGAACAGTGTAATTAAGAAACATAACTTAAGATCTTAAATTACCCAGATGAGACACTGAGGAAGATGACTGTGTTTAAGTAGAAGTTTTATTAAATACATCTTTATTAAATGAACTTAGGCTTTGGAGTTCTTTTCATTTTTACTATGTATATCCTTCCTTTCTCTACCTCCTTTCTTCTTGCGTGCTAAAGAATTTTTATGCCTCAGGTCAGAGCAATATGTCATTGAACAGTCCTTTTCCTGGAAAGAATAGAATTGATCCTGAAATGTCTCCAAGCTAAAGTCCTTTTATTTGCCTTGAACCTTTTTCTTTAGTCTGAATTGTGTTTTCCAGTCAGCCTTTCTCTTTTGTATGTGCATTGTGTTTGTACATTTTAAGAAAATTAGTATGATGGATTTCAGTAACGAGACACCGAGTTCTAGTAAATAGAATTTACTTTGTTTTGTTAGGATGGACAAGGTTACCTGGAGGACTTGGTTAAAGATATTGTACATTGGCTTAACTCTTCATCAGGAATGAAACCTGAGCGTAGTCTTCAAAATAATGGGTTGCTGAATACTCTTAGCCAGCACTACTTCCTATTTTTTGGTACTCTCTCTTGTCACCCTTATGGAGTGAAAATGCTAGAAAAATGCAATGTATTTCAGTGGTGAGTGTTTTTATTCTGTTTAAGCTGTGCTTATGGGTATAATGAAAATTGTAACCTGCATGAGCACCACCATCTGTAAAGCTGAAAAATAAAGATCCCTAGTGGGGGGGGGGGGTGTTCACTGTTTTTTTTGTTTGGGGTTTTTTTTTTTCGTTTGTTGGGGGGGGGGTAGTGGTTTTGTTTTGGGGTGGGTGTTTTTTTTGGGGGGGGGTTTGTTAAGGAGAAGTCTTTTAGGCTGCCATTACTGAACAGATATGTGTGAATCTGTCACAAAATTCCACATCTGTCTGATAGAAATCAATATCAGGAAGGATGGTACTGTACTGAAAAGATGGGGGGAGGAGGGTAAACAAAAACAAGCAAGCAAAACCCACAAACCACTAAAAACTGTCAGGTATCGTACTCTTTGTGAAATGTGATGATGCATGTTGTACCTAAAATTCAGACCAATATATTTGAATGAAGCTGTGAAGTTAAAATTTTGTTCAAGTCCAAATAAACTAAGGTGTTTTGATGTACTCTGGGGTTTTTTTGGTTTTTCGATTATTTTTTTTTTATTGTTTTCATTGATTATTAGAATGCAGTTTTTTCTACTAGTTTCAGAAAACCTAGTTTACAGGAAAATCTAGACAGTTAATAGCACTAAACTTATGGCAAGCTAGAATAGTGCAGACTTTTACAATGAGGAATTGCACACAGAGCTTCATGAACACTGTTTTTCGTGCTCAAAGTCACTAATTAATGCAGACAAAATTATTACTGAGCAGTTATGAAAAAATGTTCATTTGGGGTTTTCCCCTTTGCAGTTCAGTGCATTATTTGGTCCCCATTTGACTCTAACAGATATAACAGGTTAGAGTTAACTTCATTTCATATGAGAACTTACTTTGTATTATGTATAGAAATTAAAGTCTAATTCAATGTACTTAATGATCAGTACAGTGATGACTGAAATAAATTAGTTTGAGTGGCTTCAAATACTAATATTTTTTTTTTTATTCTTTCTCTCCCTTTGCCCTTCCTTCCCCCCAGTCTTCTTAATCTTTGTTCTTTGAAGAACCAGGATCACTTGTTAAAATTGACTGTTTCTAGTTTGGATTACAGCAGAGATGGGTTAGCAAGAGTCATCCTTTCTAAAATCCTGACCGCAGCTACTGATGTGAGTTTGATTCTACTTATGTGCCAGTGTTATTTGCCACTAGTTGTTTATTTTGTTACTCAAGGTGTTTGACTTTATTTTTAAGCTATTATATATCCAGAAAGATTTTTGTGTTCAGAGAAATGAAACTCCTACACATGCAGCTTTTCAATTTGCTGTGAACTTCACACCATACATCGTGTTCGTGCTTAAGGAATTCAGCCATTCAAACAGGGGCTCAGAGCCTATTGTATGTAAAAAGCTGGGATTATTTTTTCACTTCAGCTCATTGTTTCAAATATATTTGCAGTAAATTTTACTTGCCATTTTATGTCCCATCAGAGTCATGAGTTCATCTTTTCCTTCTCCAAACAGAAAATAATAATTGTTTTAATCCTATACTAGCTATTTTGATTAATTCATGTTCAGGAATTATATTACAGGAAGTGAATATTGTGATCTTTTGTTCTCTGTATCATACTTGGTATAGTTACAGCAATTACAAAGATTCATTCTAGACAGATTTTAACACTTGAACTATGTAACGCTGAATTCTGCTTTTGCATTACTGTGTTATTCTGTAAGCTTAACTTACCAAGTGGTCGTTTCAGCACAATAGGTCTTGTTCTCTTCTTCTGATAATTACGCTGCTAGTTGTCTATTCCAAGTACAAGGCGTACCACTAATGGGATGCAAGCCATTTCAACGTGGTTGTGCAGCCTAGGTCAGAGTTGCAAATCACTGTTCCACAGTCTTTCTTGATATATGTGGTATGTCGTTCCTGTCTCTCTTCCAAAAAATAAGCCTCTGTACATTGAATATGTGGAAATGTGCACATGATATTTGAGTTGAAATAATGAGACAAGGTTTTGGAAATTAACTATGCACATTCACATTTTCCACTCTCATTTTCTTTCAAGAGTCCAACCGGGACCGATTCACCTATCTCTTGCAGTACAGATACTCGCATGCATCTCGACATGGATCAGTTATATTTTAACATCTAAGAAATTTACTTGGTTATCTGTCATAGCCTTAAAGGTGTAGGGACTGAAGAACTGAAGAAAGATTTGGACATCTAATACTGTTTTTTACCAGCTGTGATTGTCTCAGTACAGATAACACCTTTCTTAGGAAGCGTACATTGTGAGGATTGTTCTGTGCTTACTCCAGAACACCTGCAAATTCTTGTAGATTAAGCCTGTTTGCATCTACTTTCTTTGTATTTTTTCTAACAGAAAATGGTGATCAGTGCATGCTGTTTATTCAGGAAGTTCTGAACAGCAATACAGGAACTGTTCTGCTGTCACTTGGAGAAATTCATAGTAGTAAACCAAGTGCTGGGAAACTCTCTTATTACAGAGAACAACACTTTTCTATTTAGAAGATTTTTTGAGATGTTTTGAAGATCATATACTTTTAGGAAAAAAATTAAAATGTATTAACAAATTCCCCAGAGGTTCTTGTATTTGCTTGTTAACATTTTTTGCAAAGCATTGCATAAATAAAAAGAGTATGCAATTGAACTGACCATTTACAGGGTATTTTTCCTGCTAATTCTGATTTCTTTGTGGGTTGCTGTCACAGTGAATGACTAATTGATAAGGAATTTCCAAGGAGACTTGCAGTGAACAGATTACTTGTGATCTCAGATTCAAGTTTCCCATTTAAGACAGAAATAGCTCTCTGGTAGACTGTAGTTCTAGTACAGGTGTGCATCACAGCTACTTGCTGTAAAATACAGCAAGTGTTTTGCTGTATTTTACAGTACAGTAATTTAAAGTATTTTTGCTGTATTTTAAAGTACAGTAATTGAAATGTATTTTTAAAACTGATAAATCATTAATTACATTAGCTGTTTTTCTTCTATTAAAAAAAAGCATTTTCCCTGCTTTTGCAGAGCTGCAGGTTGTATGCCACAAAACACTTACGAGTGTTACTGAGAGCAAATGTAGAGTTCTTCAGCAACTGGGGGATTGAGTTACTGGTGACCCAGTTACATGATAAAAATAAAACTATTTCTTCTGAGGCACTTGATATTCTAGATGAGGCATGTGAAGACAAGGTGAGCATCCTTTCTCTTTTCAACCTCTTTTTGGTACACTATCCCATAAGCTATTCCCCACCCCTTTCCTCAGTAGCAAAGTAAAAATATGCAAGAAGCTACTGACGGTTTCCTTCCTTGATTGTCATTGATGGACTTTATAATAGTTTATAGACCCCTTTGCTGGAAATGCTGCAGTATTAATGACAAGATAATGTAGATTTCTGGATTATGCCCACTTTTAAATATGAATTCAGACTAATTCAGCTATCTTGATAGTTATACTTTTTGTGAAAATAATATATATTTAATGACAAAAGGTGCAGTACCCAAAGTAGATTGTATAAGGAGGAGGTTAGTCCTGTTTGATACTTCCTTTTGTAAAAAACATCTTGCTTCTTTGCTGGCAGATAGTTGTCATTGTATTTTTCAGAATTATGTAGTGCTCTGATACTCCTTATGCATTTTCAATTATTTTAGGCCAATCTTCATGCCCTTATCCAAATGAAACCAGCTCTTTCTCATCTTGGAGACAAGGGTTTGCTTCTACTTCTAAGGTAAATGTTGAATATGCTCTTTAAGTTTACATTGTGTTTGGTTTTTATTAAAATTATGTGATTTGTTTTAAGTGAAATATTAACGGTCTGATGTTACTTTACAGATTTCTGTCCATCCCAAAGGGGTTTTCATACCTAAATGAAAGAGGTTATGTAACAAAACAGATGGAAAAGTGGCAAAAGGTAATGCTAAGGATAAAAAGTGTGCTTGGTAATAGGACGAATGGTGTGAATATGCACATCAAGGTCAAAGATTCTTTAAAATATTGCACTGCTAATGCCAATATATTTATTGCCTCAGTGACTTAATGATTTTGCTGAAGAAGGTTGACAAGGACTTACACTTCCAAAGCTCCTCTGTACATGCTTGCTTTTAATTTATCTAGGCCTTTTATATAATATGGATATTTCGGCAGATGTTTCCGGAAGAAATATTTCAGGAGTTTAGTGACTTTCTAAATGATTGTCGTGGTTTGAGCCCAGCCGGTAACTCAGAACCACACAGCCGCTCGCTCACTCCCCCCCCCCACCTTCTTCCTCCCCCCGCTCCCGGAGGGATGGGGAGGAGAATGGGAAGAATGTAACTCCCACGGGTTGAGATAAGAGCAGTCCCGCAACTAAGGTATAACACAGAACCACTACTGCTACCACCAATGATAATAACGATTAGTGAAATAACAAGGGGAGAGGATACAATTGCTCACCACCCGCCGACCGATACCCAGCCCGACCCGAGCAGTGATCTGGGCCTTCCGGGTAACTCCCCCCGGTTTATATACTGGGCATGACGTGCTGTGGTATGGAATACCCCTTTGGCTAGTTTGGGTCAGGTGTCCTGTCTCTGCTTCCTCCCGGCTTCCCCTCCTCCCTGGCAAAGCATGAGACTGAGAAAGTCCTTGGTTGGAATAAACATTACTTAGCAACAACTAAAAACATCGGTGTTATCAGCGTTGTTCCCAGGCTGAAAGTTAAAAAACACAGCACTGCACCAGCTACTAAGCAGGAGAAAAATGACTGCTATAGCTGAACCCAGGACAGTATCCACCCCTTATTCCATACCATTCACGTCATGCTCAGATCCCACATCTCTCAGCACACCATCACCCCTGTCCCATATATACACATATATATACACCCACACCCACACACAGAGAAAGATATCGTTCCCTAGTCCATGGACCAATCCCTGTAAAATTGCTGAACTCATCCAGTCCATGATGTGAGGCTCCATCTGTTGTAATAGTCTTTCAGGGCAGGAGGGACGGTACATAGTGTTGGGTTGTTGCCTGCTGATGATACCGCCAAACTCATCTGGTCACTGCTGAGCTCGTCTGGTTTCCTCAAAATTCATTCTTTGTTGAGGTGATGATCGGAGGGAAGTCAGGGTCAATGGCTGGTGACCTGAAGATATCTAGCTGGTGGGTTATAAAAGTGTTATAGAGCAGGCAACAGCGTACAATTGAGTTCATTGGCTGTTTTCCCCCAAAATCAAATCCCCTTGAGGTACACATCGGACTTCCCCATCTTCCCGCATTACCCACCAAGTATATCCAGGTCCCTGAGCAAAAGCAACCCCACGAGTGGGTTTGCCTTTACCTGAAGCAGGAATAACCCAGACTGTCTTCCCCAACAAATTCTTTATGTGCACCACAGGAACTTTATCCCCCTCTACAGTACGTAAAAGTTCTGATTGGGCTGGGCCAGCCCTGTTGGTAGATCCCCTACTGTTGACCAACCAGGTGGCTTTTGGTAAATGTGTATCCCAGTGTTTGAAAGTCCCACCACCCATTGCTCTCAGTGTAGTTTTTAACAGCCCATTGTACCGTTCGATTTTCCCAGAGGCTGGTGCATGGTAGGGGATGTGGTATACCCACTCAATGCCATGCTCTTTGGCCCAAGTGTCTATGAGGTTGTTCCGGAAATGAGTCCCATTGTCTGACTCAATTCTCTCTGGGGTGCCGTGTCGCCACAAGACTTGTTTCTCAAGGCCCAGGATAGTGTTCCGGGCAGTGGCGTGGGACACAGCGTATGTTTCCAGCCAGCCGGTGGTTGCTTCCACCATGGTAAGCACATAGCGCTTGCCCTGGCGGGTTGGTGGGAGTGTGATATAGTCAATCTGCCAGGCCTCCCCATATTTGTACTTCAGCCATCGTCCTCCATACCAGAGAGGCTTTAACCGCTTGGCTTGCTTAATTGCAGCACATGTTTCACATTCGTGAATAACCTGGGCAATAGTGTCCATCGTTAAGTCCACCCCTCGATCACGAGCCCATCTATATGTTGCATCTCTGCCTTGATGGCCTGAGGTGTCATGGGCCCACCGGGCTAAAAATAATTCACCCTTATGTTGCCAATCCAAGTCCATCTGAGCCACTTTAATCTTAGCAGCTTTATCCACTTGCTGGTTATTCTGGTGTTCCTCAGTGGCCCGACTCTTGGGTACATGAGCATCTACGTGGCGTACCTTCACCACCAGGTTCTGCACCCGAGCAGCGATATCTTGCCACAATGCAGCAGCCCAGATGGGTTTACTTCTGCGTTGCCAGTTGCTCTGCTTCCATTGCTGCAACCACCCCCACAGGGCATTTGCCACCATCCATGAGTCAGTATAGAGATAAAGTACTGGCCATTTTTCTCGTTCAGCAATGTCCAAGGCCAGCTGGATGGCTTTCACCTCTGCAAACTGACTCGATTCACCCTCTCCCTCAGCAGTTTCTGCAACTTGTCGCAGGGGACTCCACACAGCTGCCTTCCATCTCCGATGCTTTCCCACAATACGGCAGGACCCATCAGTAAACAAGGCATATTGCTTTTCACTCTCTGACAGTTCATTATATGGTGGGGCCTCTTCAGCACGCGTCACCTCCTCTTCTGGTGACATCCCAAAATCTTTGCCCTCTGGCCAGTCCATGATGACTTCTAGAATTCCTGGACGACTGGGATTTCCTATTCGAGCTCGTTGTGTAATTAGTGCGGCCCACTTACTCCATGTAGCATCAGTTGCATGATGTGTAGAGGAGACCCTGCCTTTGAACATCCAGCCCAGCACAGGCAACCGGGGTGCCAGGAGGAGCTGCGCTTCAGTTCCAATCACTTCTGAGGCAGCTCGAACCCCTTCATAGGCTGCCAGTATCTCTTTTTCAGTGGGAGTGTAGCTGGCCTCGGATCCTTTATATCCCCGACTCCAAAAGCCAAGGGGTCGACCTCGAGTCTCCCCTGGAGCTTTCTGCCAGAGGCTCCAGGTAGGACCATTCTCCCCAGCTGCGGTATAGAGCACATTTTTCACATCTGGCCCGGCCCGGACTGGTCCAAGGGCTACTGCATGAACTATTTCTCGTTTAATTTGTTCAAAGGCTTGTTGTTGCTCAGGGCCCCATTTGAAATCATTCTTCTTCCGGGTCACGTGGTAGAGAGGGCTTACAATCAGACTGTAATTTGGGATGTGCATTCTCCAGAACCCCACGACACCTAAGAAAGCTTGTGTTTCTTTCTTGTTAGTTGGTGGAGACATTGCTGTTATCTTGTTGATCACGTCTGTGGGGATCTGGCGGCGTCCATCTTGCCATTTTATTCCCAAAAATTGAATCTCCTGTGCAGGTCCCTTGACCTTATTCCGTTTTATGGCAAAACCGGCCTTCAGCAGGATTTGGATTATTTTCCTCCCTTTCTCAAAAACTTCTTCCGCTGTATCACCCCACACGATGATGTCATCAATGTATTGCAGGTGTTCTGGAGCTTGCCCCTGTTCCAGTGCAGTCTGGATCAATCCATGGCAGATGGTAGGGCTGTGTTTCCACCCCTGGGGCAGTCGGTTCCAAGTGTACTGGACGCCCCTCCAAGTGAAAGCAAACTGTGGCCTGCATTCTGCTGCCAAAGGGATTGAGAAAAATGCATTGGCAATGTCAATTGTGGCATACCACTTGGCTGCCTTTGACTCCAGTTCATACTGAAGTTCTAACATGTCCGGTACAGCAGCACTCAATGGTGGTGTGACTTCGTTCAGGCCACGATAGTCTACTGTTAGTCTCCACTCTCCATTAGACTTTTGCACTGGCCATATGGGGCTATTAAAGGGTGAGCGGGTCCTGCTGATCACTCCTTGGCTCTCCAGTCTGCGGATCAGCTTATGGATGGGAATCAAGGAGTCTCGGTTGGTGCGATATTGCCGCCGGTGCACTGTTGTGGTCGCAATTGGCACTTGTTGTTCTTCGACCTTCAGCAACCCCACAACCGAAGGATCCTCTGAGAGACCGGGTAAGGTGGACAGCTGCTTAATTTCCTCTGTCTCCAAGGCAGCGATACCAAAAGCCCATCTATACCCTTTTGGGTCTTTGAAATACCCTCTCCTGAGATAGTCTATGCCAAGGATGCATGGAGCCCCTGGACCAGTTACAATGGGGTGCTTTTGCCACTTCCTCCCAGTCAGGCTGATTTCAGCTTCCAGCATAGTTAATGCTTGGGATCCTCCTGTCACTCCAGAAATAGAAATGCGTTTCACCCCTTGATACCTTGATGGCATCAGAGTACACTGTGCACCGGTATCTACTAGAGCCTTATACTTCTGTGGGACTGATGTGCCAGGCCATCTGATCCACACAGTCCAGTAAACCCGATTATCCCTCTCCTCCACCTGGCTGGAGGCAGGGCCCCTCTAATAGTGATCACAAAATTCTCCACTTCTGTCTTGTAGAAAGGGATTAGTATTCCTTATCACAGGAGCTGGAGTAAAATCAGCTCTTTCGCTCCATCTGGGAAACTGCTCGCCAGAGACTGGAGCAGCAGCTTTCCTGGGAGGATCATCCTTGACCATTGTTCTCCTCTTCAGTTCACGCACCCGTTGCTCCAGAGCTGAAGTAGGTTTTCCATCCCACTTTCTCATGTCTTCTCCATGATCCCGCAGGTAAAACCATAGGGTGGCCCGTGGCGTGTACCTCATATATTTTCTTTCTCGAGCAGTAGGGCGCCTTCTGTTAATAGCTGAGACATGGGTTGGTACGCGTGGAGAGCTGGATAGATCGGATAAATCGTCTCTCAATTGTTTGAACTCCTGGGACAGTTTTTCCACAGCTGAAATGATGGAAGGGGTGAGATTGTCTTCGAACTCTCGGAGTTGACGAATCAGGAAATCCACTGTTGGTGATACTCCGTCATTCCAGGTCATTGATGCCAATGTGTGGGCATATGATGATGGCGCACTCCGTGTAAGTTTCCGCCACATGGGTCGTGTACATTCGACTTCATCTGGGTCTACGGATGTGTTCCTGGAATCCGGCCTACGATAGATCATCTCTATAATGGCTGATTCCCTCAGGGACTGGATGCCTTTCTCTATCGTGGTCCAGTTGGCTGAGCGATTCGTAATATCGTCTTTGTAGGGAAACCTTTCCTTCACAGCTGCCAGGAGCCGCCTCCATAGACTGAGGGCTCGCTTCTCTCTTGCAATCGCTTTGTCAATTCCTCCTTCCTTAGCAAGTGATCCCAGCTGCTTGGCTTCCCTACCTTCTAGTTCATGACCGTCGGCCCCATTGTCCCAGCACCGGAGCAACCAGGTGACAATGTGCTCCCCTGGAAGACGGGTGAAATCTTTTCGCATATTCCGTAGTTCGGTTGAGGTCCGGGGTCGAGAAGTGACCTCTTCTTCTTCTTCCTCTTCCTCTGACCCACGTAGTAGTAACTCTTGTTCAGGTGCTGTTGCATATAGTAATGGCACTGGGTCTTCATCTTTCTTCGCTTCGCGGGTTGCTCTTTGTGCCTTTCGTTTGCTTTCGCTTACAGGGGCAACAGACATTGTCACAAACTGGACATTTGGTTTAGCTGCAGTGTTTGTCACTGTGGTTGGAGTGGCTGCAGTGTCTGCCACTAGGATTGGAGTGGTTGCAATGTCTATTGCTGGGGTTGGTGCAGCTGTTGTGCTTGGGAGTTGAGTAACACCGACAGCTGCATTATCCGTTGCTGTCGGGGTTTGAGTAGCTACTGTGCTTGTCACTGGGGTTGGTGTAGCTGCAGTGCTTGGAGTAGCCATATTGTCTGTTGCTGTCGGGGTTTGAATAGCTACTGTGCATGTCACTGGGGTTGGTGTAGCTGTGGTGCTTGGAGTAGCTATATTGTCTGTTGCTGTCGGGGTTTGAGTAGCTACTGTGCTTGTCACTGGAGTTGGTGTGGCTGCGGTGCTTGGGGTAGCCACATTGTCTGTTGCTGTCGGGGTTTGAGTAGCTGTTGTGCTTGTCACTGGGGTTGGTGTAACTGCTGTATTTGAAGTTGGAGTAGTTGCGTTGTCTGTTGTGGTCAGGGTTTGAGTAGCTGTTGTGCTTGTCACTGGGGTTGATGTAGCTGCTGTACTTGGAGTAGCTGTGTTGACTGTTGTGGTCAGGGTCTGAGTAGCTGCTGTGCTTGTAGTTGGCATAGCTGCGTTGTCTGTTGCTTTGCCATCAGATCCAGAGACATTTTTTTCCCTTTGAAGGTGCTGGATAGTGTTGAGCAGGGCTCTGTAGGCATAGGCCAAGCCCCAGCACGTTGCCAAAATTTGTCCCTCTCTGGTATAACCAGGACGACAGCACACCTCGTTTAAGTGTTTTACTAGTTTTTCCGGATGTTGCACTTGTTCAGTGGTGAAGTTCCAAAGCACTGGAGGGGCCCACTGGCCTAGGTACTTGCCCATACTATCCCACACACCCTGCCACTCATAACTGTCCAGCCTCAGGGAAAATCTCCTGGTGGTCCTCCTATATTGTCGTCTAACCCTAGACCAGATTCGAACCTGATACTGCTGAATTTTTGACATTAAACGAAATAGGATGTTCCTACGACGGGATGGCCGTGGGTAAAACGCACTCCGTATGTTTGCCAACATGCTGATCCCCAGCACAATCAGCAGGCAGGTTTCAAGGGTACTCAAAGGCCATCTAAAACCTTCAGAACTCTCAATTGCTGTTGCAAATAGGCTGGTGGGGGAACGGGGGGTGAAAGAGAATGCTTCCTTCATAAGTTTACCCCCCGAGGAGAAAAAAAAAGATATGCAATTGCTAAAATATTTCATTATATACCTCCCAATGTATAGTGGTGATGGCCGCGCTGGAAGCACAAACCAGACCAGTTTCATGATCAATGAGTCTATTGTATTACAAGTCATTACCATGAAGTACAGTGAAACAAGAACCTTAGCCCAGGCCCCCCAGCCGATAAACGCTAAAACAGCAAATAGTGGCTGTAAGTAAGGTACAACATGCTGAAATTCTGAGATCAAGCGCAACACGTCTGAGAGCCAAATAATCACCATTGTGACGAGTAGTAACAATGAATGCTTATCACAAATATGATTAAACACACTCTGGTCAGATCTGTCGTTATCTCAACCCTTCGTGCCCCACGTTGGGCGCCAAAAAGAACTGTCGTGGTTTGAGCCCAGCCGGTAACTCAGAACCACACAGCCGCTCGCTCACTCCCCCCCCCCACCTTCTTCCTCCCCCCGCTCCCGGAGGGATGGGGAGGAGAATGGGAAGAATGTAACTCCCACGGGTTGAGATAAGAGCAGTCCCGCAACTAAGGTATAACACAGAACCACTACTGCTACCACCAATGATAATAACGATTAGTGAAATAACAAGGGGAGAGGATACAATTGCTCACCACCCGCCGACCGATACCCAGCCCGACCCGAGCAGTGATCTGGGCCTTCCGGGTAACTCCCCCCGGTTTATATACTGGGCATGACGTGCTGTGGTATGGAATACCCCTTTGGCTAGTTTGGGTCAGGTGTCCTGTCTCTGCTTCCTCCCGGCTTCCCCTCCTCCCTGGCAAAGCATGAGACTGAGAAAGTCCTTGGTTGGAATAAACATTACTTAGCAACAACTAAAAACATCGGTGTTATCAGCGTTGTTCCCAGGCTGAAAGTTAAAAAACACAGCACTGCACCAGCTACTAAGCAGGAGAAAAATGACTGCTATAGCTGTACCCAGGACAATGATTGTTGTGTTAAGGTCTTACCTAGAGAAGTATGTAAAGGAATACTACTCTTCAGGATACCTGTTATCTCTACTTATTGCTAATTAAAGCTAAATCTAGAGCTCATGAAGACAGAGTTAGCTTATGCTGTTAGGAAGTGAATAAGAACACAAGACCATTAAGAAAAATTCATCATTGCCATGAATGTAATAAAACTCTCCATACATTATTTTATTTTCATAATTGATTATAACTGCTTGGTCTCATTCCTACTGGCAAGTTTTTTACTAATTTATAAGCTAGCACTTTTGTAGGAATACTGAACTGCATGATGGTCTGTTGGGATTCTTCAGGTTAAAGTCAGATGTGAAGTATTTCCTTCTTTCCTTCCTTTTTTAACAAATTCACGGAAATGATTATGGTATGAATTGTCAACTCTGCAAACTCATTGTATACATGAAGAGCAGTAATTTGGATGAGGAGGACTTCAATTATTCCTTCCTTATAAATTACCATACTATAAAAAACGTAAGCCGCTAAATGTATTGCATTAACCTGTGTCTTGTTTTAGGAATATAACTTAAAGTATGTTGAATTGATTGAAGAACAACTAAATGAAGCACTTACAACATACCGGAAACCTGTTGATGGTGATAACTATGTTCGTCGGAGCAACCAAAGGTAAATTTTGGAAAATGTGTCTTCGGGCCTAAGGTGGTGGGACTGATTGAGAGAGCTTTAAACTAGCATCTGGGGGGATAGGGTGTAGCAAGAGGATTACAGTAGGTAAGCCAAGGGTTGGTATGTCATCACTTGAGAGTGGAAGGGCTAGTGGGGACATTTACACTGCCCCTGGGAGCACGGATAACTCAGGAGTATATCTGAAATGCTTGTACACCAGTGCATGCAGTATGAGAAACAAACAGGGTGAACTGGAAGTGCTGGCCAGTTTGCAGAACTATGATATCATTGGTCTTAGCGAGACTTGGTGGAGTGAGTCCCACAACTGGAGTGCTGGGATGGAGTGCTACAGGCTGTTCAGGAAGGATAGGCAGGGCAGGCAAGGTGGAGGTGTTGCCCTATATGTAAGGGAAAGGTTTGACTATACAGCACTTACAGTTGGTGGTTATGTGTTTGAGAGCATCTGGGTGAGGATTAGGGGGATGGGAAACAAAGGAGATATTGTAGTGGGTGTCTGCTGCTGATTGTTCAGCCAAGATGTTAGCATTGATGAGTTACTCCATTGGTATTTAGGAGCAATTTCTGGTAGCCCTTGTCCTTATGGGAGGTTTCAACTTCCTAGATGTGAACTGGAAATATCATACTGCTATAATGAGCAGGTCTTGGAAATTCTTGAAGTTTGTAGGACATAAATTCTTGCCACAAGTGCTCAGTGGGCCAACTAGGAAAGACGCCCTCCTAGAGATGCTGTTTGTGAATAGAGAAGGACTTGTGGGGGGTGTGACTGCAGGTAGTTGTCTTGGCCACAGTGATCAGAAATGGCTGAGTTTAAAGTTTTCAGTGTAATGAATAAAAACAACAGCAGAGTTGCTACCCTGAGCTTCAAGAAAGCAAACTCAGGGGGCTATTTAGCAGAGTACCCTGGGAATCTGCTTTGGAGGGATTAGGACTCTGTGGGTGCTGGTCTGTTTTTATGACGTTTTAAAAGCACAAGAGCAGGCAATCCCATTGTGTTGGAAGTCAAGGAAGCAGGGCAGAAGACCAGCTTGACTGAACAGGGAACTCCTTGTGGAGCTCAAGAGGGAAAAAAAATTGTGTTATCTCTGGAACGAGGTCAGGCTTCACAGGAAGGTTATGGAGCTGTGGTTCATGTATTCAGGGAGAAGACATGAAAGGCCAAAGCTCAGTTAGAATTAAAATTTGGCCAGTATTGTGTCAGGTAAGAATGGGTTTAAGTATGTTAATAGCAAGAAGTCTAAATAAAACATTTTACCAATACTTGAAGATGGTCACCTGATTAATAGGGATGAAATAAAAGCGGAGGCATTCAATACTTTTTGCCCCAGTCTTTAAGAACATTGGTTGATCTTGGGCTGCCTGGTCCCGTGAGTCAAAAGAGAACAGCCACTTTCCATTTGTAGACACTGAAGTTGTAAGGGACCAGCTGCATCAACTGAATGTGCTCAAATCAATAGGATCTAGCACATGTTATGGTGAGATCCCTCTCAATCATCTGCCAAAGGTCTTGGGAGTCAGGGGAAATCCCTGCTGACTGGAAGCTACCCAGTGTTATTCCAGTTTATAAGAAGTGCATAAGGGAAAGCCCAGGAAACTACAGACCTGTTAATCTAACCTCAGTTGCTGGAAGAATTACGAAGCTCATACTAGGTAATTTTGAAAGGCATTTAAAGAACAAGGCAATCATCAAGCACACTTAGCACAGGTTCACAAAGGGAAATTAATTTGATATTCTTGTATAACAAGGTCCCCCACCTGGGATGAAGTGGAAGGCAGTAAATGTTGTTTTTTCTGGATTTTAGTAAGGCTTTTTATACTGTTCCTCATAGCACCCTGCTGGACAAACTGTCAGACTGTGGAAGAAGTGGGTTCACAGTGTGCTGGACAAAGAACTGGCTGAAGGCCAGAGCTTAAATGGTTATAGTGAATGGGGCTACATCTGGCTGGTGACCGGTCACCAGTGTTGCTTCTCAGGGCTCAACTCTAGGGCCAGTTCTGTTCAATAAATTTATCGGTGATGTGGATGCAGGAGTCAAGTGCAATCCATTATCAAGTTTGCTGAAGATGCCAGATGTGGAGGTGCTGCTCACTCTCTTGAGGGGCAGGAGGCCTTGCAGAGGGATCTAGATAGATTGGAGCATTGGGCAATCATTAATGGGGTGAAATTTAGCAAGTCCAAAAGATTCTGCACCTAGGACTGAGTAATGTCAGGCACAAGTACAGACTGGAAGAGGAGTGGCTGGAGAGCAGCCCTGCAGGAAGGCATCTGAGGGTGCTGATCGGCAGCAGGCTCTGTGTGAGTCAGCAGCATGCCCCAAGAGGGCAAACCTCATCCTGGGGTGCATCAGACACAGCATCACCAGCCGGTCAGCAGAGGTGATTCTGCCGCTGTGTTCAGCGTTGGTGCAGCCTCACCTGGAGCACTGTGGGCAGTGCTGGGACCCACCATTTAAGGAAGATGTGAAGCTCCTTGAATGTGTCCAGAGGAGGTCAACAGAGCTGCTGACAAGGCTGGAAGGAACATCCTGTGAGGAGCAGCTGAGAACTCTGGGCTTAGTATCATAGAATCAGAGAATAGTTAGGGTTGGAAAGGACCTTAAGATCATCCAGTTCCAACCCCCCTGCCATGGGCAGGGACACCTCGCACTAAACCATGTCGCTCAAGGCTCTGTCCAGCCTGGCCTTGAACACCGCCAGGGATGGAGGATTCACAACTTCCTTGGGCAACCCATTCCAGTGCCTCACCACCCTCACTGTAAAGAACTTCTTCCTTATATCTAATTTAAACTTCCCCTGTTCAAGTTTGAACCTGTTACCCCTTGTCCTACCACTACAGTCCCTAAGGAATGTATCTCACTGCATCCTTGTAGGCCCCCTTCACATACTGGGGCCCCCCCTTGTAGGATCCTCCCCAGCATCCTTGTAGGCCCCCTTCACATACTGGAAGGCTGCTGTGAGGTCTCCACACAGCTTCTCTTCTCCAGGCTGAACAGCCCGAACTTTCTCCGCCTGTCTTCATACAGGAGGTGCTCCATCCCCATGATCATCCTCGTGGCCCTCCTCTGGACTTGTTCCAACAACTCCATGTCCTTTTTATGTTGAGGGCACCAGAACTGTACGCAGTACTCCAAGTGAGATCTCACGAGAGCAGAGTAGAGGGGCAGGATCACCTCCTTTGACTTCTGGTCAAGCTTCTTTTGATGCAGCCTAGGATATAGTTGGCTTTCTGGGCTGCAAGCACACACTGACGGCTCATGTTAAGTTTCTCCTCAACCAACACCCCCAAGTCCTTCTCTGCAGGGCTGCTCTGAATCTCTTTTCCGCCCAACCTGTAGCAGTGCCTGGGATTGCCCCAACCCAGGTGTAGGACCTTACACTTGGCTTGGTTAAACTTCATGGGGTTGGTGTCGGCCCACCTCACAAGCGTGTCAAGGTCCCTCTGGATCCCATCCCTTCCCGCTAGCGTATCAACCGAACCACACAGCTTGGTGTCGTTGGCAAACTTGCTGAGGGCACATCAATCCCACTGTCCATGTCGCCAACAGAGATGTTGAACAAGATTGGTCCCAGTCTTGTTCTGATCCCTGAGGGACACCACTCATTACTGTTTTCCAACTGGACATTGAGCCATTGACCACAACTCTTTGCGTGTGGCCATCGAGCCAGTTCTTTATCCACCGAGTGGTCCATCCATCAAATCGATGTCTCTCCAATGTAGAGACAAGCATGTCGTGCGGGACAGTGTCGAACGCTTTGCACAAGTCCAGGTAGATGACATCAACTGTTCTGCCCCTGTCCATCAGTTCTGTAGCCCCGTCATAGAAGGCCACCAAATTGGTCAGGCAGGATTTCCCCTTAGTGAAGCCATGCTGGCTGTCACCAACCACCTCGTTGTTTTTCATGTGCCTTAGCATGCTTTCCAGGAGAATCTGCTCCAAGATTTTTCCAGGCACAGAGGTGAGAATGACTGGTCTGTAGTTCTCTGGGTATTCCATTTTCTCCTTCTTAAAAATATTACCCTTCTTCCAGTCATCAGGAACTTCAGCTGACTGCCATGATTTTTCAAATATGATGGACAGTGGCTTAGCAACTTCATTTGCCAGCTCCTTCAGGAAAACCAGGCCTGCCTGGTTTGGAGGGAAGGAGGCTGAGGGGTGACCTTCTTGAGCTCTTACAGCTTCCTGAGGAGGGGAGGTGGAGAGGGAGCTCTGCTCTCTGGTACCCAGTGACAAGACACATGGGACTGGTTCAAAGCTGCACTAGGGGAGTTTTAAACTGCACATTCAGGAAGCATTTCTTTACCGAGAGGGTGGTCAAACTCCAGAACAGGCTTCCTAAAGAGGTGGTCAGTGCCCCAATCCTGTTGGTGTTTAAGAGGCATTTGGACAATGCCCTTAACAACAGGCTTTAACTTTTGGTCAGCCATGAAGTGGGGCTGAAATTGAAGTTGTTCTTGTCCTGAAGTTAAACAAGATGATCGTTGTAGATCCCTTCCAACTGAAATATTCTATTTATTCTTTTCTAAATTCTCAAAAAGAATTCTCTTGGTCTGAAAAAGCTCAATGGTGACTCATTGCATTACACTGCAGTGTAATTTATTTAAAAATAAAATGTCAGAATTCCTGGAAAAGCATCTGATTTCTTTCTTCCAGATTACAGCGACCACACGTCTACCTGCCAGTTCACCTTTATGGCCAACTGGTGCACCATAAAACAGGCTGCCATTTGTTGGAGTCTCAGGTGGGGATAATAACTATTTATAACATGAATCACTTTAAAGAGTACTGTAACCCATTTAGAATGTTTTAAAAGGGATGGCATTTAAACAGTCATTTGATTATGAATGTCTTAAGTTGCTTGGGGCCAAAAGGTTGTGAAGACAGTCTTTGACATCTTAGTCTCATGTAAAATTCCTCCCTGAAACTGAAATGCCAGAGAAATACCTTGCAACATTTTCCTTAAAATGGCTACCAAAATCTTAGAACGGAAATATATTTTCAGTCTGTGTGTAAGTGAATTGTACATTGATAAGTAAAACTGTGCCTATCCTTTTATGCATACGAAAATGTGGAAATGAGGAAATAAAATCTACTTTCTAGTATTCTGAAAGCTAAGAAAACAAACCCTAAGCCACTTCACAGTTGCAAGGATCTCATAAGATGATGTAATAAAGTAAATATGGTAGTTGAAAAGTTCAAGAGAAAGTTTATACATTGTAGTGTGTTAGTCTGCGTCAAGTTAATTCAGCTTTTATAAAGATAACAGATTAAGCAATCAGCGGTTACATTAAAAATTTCTAAATGCATTACCATTACTGTTAATTTATGCTTATTATTCCAGAACTGTACATTTTAGGGTGCGTACTTTAAATTAGTGCTTTACCTTTTATTAAAAATGCAAGAGAACCTGTTTGACTGAGGTCTTGTTTTAATTTTCAACTGAGGTTTTTTTCTTCTGTTTTTCTCCTTCAGAGTATTGTTACAGACCTAAGTTACACTGTTCGTTCCCCAATGCTGGATAAGTGGGAAGGAATTAAGCAGCTGAAAGCAGCCCTTTGGGCCTTGGTTAGTAACAGATTTACAAACTTCTTGCAATTGTTTGAGTTTTGTTATGACTCTTGATTCTGAAATAACTAAGCAAAATCCCATAAAATCATTAATTAGGGCTTTTGTCATAAAATGTGTGATTATTTTCTTTTCTTTCTTTTTTTTCCAAGTTGGTGCTCAGTACCCTGACTGAACTTTTAGTCGAAAATGGTTCACTGCACCTTTTGCTCTGTTTTTCAATAGTCACTTTTTTCTTTTCTACTTTTTTAACAAATAAAAAGATGTAGCAACAGTATTAGTATGGAACCAGTAGTTCCAAGTTGCTGTGGTCTGATTTTAATGTATGTACTGTGGTGGTCCAAAATTCACTGTTTCTGGAAGAGTTGGCTGCCGCTGATGTGTGTGAATATATATGGCCATGGCACTCCTGATACTTGGGACAGGCAAAAACCTAGTGTCTGTGCCTATCCAAGCTACACTTCTAAATTTGCTTTGCAGTCTCAACTGTTCGTCTGCATTTTTCCTGTCTTCCCCAAAGTTTATTTTGGCACATTTGCCCAAGGTGGCTATTAGTGGAAAATATTGTAGGTATGTAATAAAACATCAGTGTAAGTGGGATGTAAAATGAGTAAACCAAGATCATACTGCTGGCTGTAGTAGAATTGGTAAAATGAGAAATACATAGTAGGTTATAGTGGGATGAGCCCTTTTTTGGGTTTGAAGGACTAGGAAATGCCAAAAAGGTTGCTCAAATCTCTAATTGCTTTGAGAAGATAGATCTTGAAACTATACTATCAACAAATAAAAATGTCAAAGGCTTTACACTGATAGTACTGCAGATGACATCAAAATCAAAACTTACTTGTCAAACTTTCATTCCAGGGCAATATTGGATCATCAAATTGGGGTCTTAACTTGCTTCAAGAGGAGAATGTAATTCCTGATATAATGGCACTTGCCCAACATTGTGAAGTTCTCTCTGTTAGAGGGTATGTGTATCTGATTTATACATAAAATTTTCCGATAGTAATTGCCATAGGTTTTCAAATAGTCCTACCTAATTTATATGAAGATAGTTTTGCACTTACTTGGAAATAAGTTATTGATCATTGAACATCGATAACAGAGTATCAGTTGTGAAGTTCTACAGGAGGTCTGAAAGAACATGCAATAAGCAAATGAAACTCATGAAAAAAGATACATGTTACTACTTTTTTAAAAAATTAAATATTTGCTGCTTATATCTCTGTAGGAATCAATTTATTATTCCAGCATTTTTATTAAATAACTTTTTTGAATCTTTAAAAGCTTGAATAGATGGTATTTTGCCTAATATTGCTACTGCATTAGTGTTTGTCCTTTTATTTAAAAAATAAAAATAGGTACTTCTACTTTATGTAATCAGGCTCTTGTAATAATTAATTTTTATTTTTGAGTACTGTATTGTTCTCAGATATTTTAGTGCCTTTCTTAAGCTTCAATTGAGTTACAAATAAAAATTAACAAACAGCTACTTGGCACTTTCGTGAAGTTTCTGCTGAATTGTTTTGAAGCTCTTTCAAAAGAGAAACAAGTTTAGATAAATTAGATACTATTATTGTTGCCCTTTTTTTTTTTTTTCCCCCCCTATGTATACATTAAATACAGAACCTGTGTCTACGTGCTTGGTCTAATAGCCAAAACTAAACAAGGATGTGACATTTTGAAGCATCACAACTGGGATGCAGTGAGACACAGTCGTAGACAGCCTTGGCCAGTGGTCCCTGATGATATGGAGCAGCTCTGCAATGAACTTTCTTCTATACCCAGCACTCTTAGCTTGAACTCTGAGTCCACCAGTTCTAGGCACAACAGTGAAAGCGAATCTGCCCCTTCAAGTAAGTGACAACAAAATAAAGGGACAATAACAAAAAAACCCACCACAAAACAGCATTTTGGTGTTCTTACCAACACTTTGGCAGGGTGAGGTTCAGGCAAATGGTACAAAGGTGTTATTGCAAGGAGAATGCAAGCAAGGAGAGGGAATTATATGCATTCAGAGAGATGTAGACAAGTGAGAAGGAAGTCTTAGGCTTACATTTGATATAGAAGTAAGAAACTTTAACATAGGGGTAAGTTACTAGTTTTTATGTCCAGTCATGGCAGCTTGCTGTAATACCCTGTGGAAATCTCCATGCTTTTGTAAAAAGATTACTTGGTTGTCCTCAATGGAATATTCTAGAATATAAATACATACATTCTCTTGTGTGTATGCACACACACAGAGTGTTAGTGTATTTAAACTCTTGTATATTCTGAGTATCTAATACATTTTAATTTTGCTATGGATATTCAGAATTTAAATCCAGAAATATACCATATTTAGATATCATGAAAGGAGCACATTGACTGTAATCCTAGTAGCTGGATATTTGCACTGAAATAAGATACTGTAGCTTTTCTTTTGAAGCAGTGAGACCTCCAGCTCAGGTACTCCTCAAGATACGTGCTTTACACTGCGTTAAAAAAATGTTAAATTGCAGTAAGTCAGTCTCCCACTTTGAGTTCTGTAGAATTGCTTACTTTTTTTCAACGTAGTTGCAAAGACATGTCCACTTCTAGTGACAAAGTCTCATATAATTTCAGGTATGTTCATCATGGAGGATGACCGTTTTGGTAGTACTTCCACTAGCACATTCTTCCTAGATATTACTGAAGATGCAGAACAAATATTTTATGACAGACCTGGACCTTCAAAAGACAAAGACCGTAGTCCCTTTCCTTTTTTTTCTTCTAGTAGACTTGTGAAAAACCGCATTCTAAACTCTCTTACTCTTCCTAATAAAAAACACAGAAGTAGCAGTGATCCAAAAGCAGGAAAGCTGGCATCATCTGACAGTAAATCAGTCCTGAGGCGAAATCGTACAGTAACAGAACCTTCTGGTAGCATAGACTTTCCTGCTGGGGAAGAATTAAACCCTGTTTTCAGAGTTCCTAAAATCCAGACTTTACGATTAGAAACTTCTTTTGTTGGAAGTAAGCACATGGAAGATACTGATAGTACCCCAAGTATTGGAGAAAATGATCTGAAGCTGCCAAAAGGTCTTGGAAATGAAATTCACCGGGAAAACACAAGCAGAGAAAAGCTAATAGGAGATGGTACTACACAAACACATTTCAAGAGTCGTAGCTTAAGTTTTAATACAGATACCACAACAAGTGGCATAAGCTCAATGAGCTCTAGCCCTTCAAGAGAGACCGTAGGTGTGGACACTACAAATGTAGATACTGACTGTGGAAGTTTGAGTACTGTGGTAAGCACAAAAACAGTTAAACCAAGTCTCTGTTCAACACCACAGTCTAACCACCTGCCTATCTCAAAGTCCAACTCTGTATCTCTGGTACCACCAGGCTCTTCTCATACACTTCCTCGAAGAGCCCAGTCTCTTAAAGCTCCTTCTCTTGCTACAATAAAAAGTCTTGCTGACTATAACTTTAGCTACACAAGTTCTCGAGATGCCTTTGGCTATGCTACACTAAAACGCTTACAACAGCAGCGGATGCATCCTTCACTGTCTCACTCGGAAGCCCTGGCATCTCCAGCAAAGGACGTGCTGTTTACTGACACTATTACCATGAAGTCTGGCAGCCTGGATTCTCGGCTAACCCCAAGCCGGTAAGAGATTATAATGTGCTTATTCCTTACTTCAGAGCTGTAAGGGCAATTAAATAAGAAAAGTGTCTTTCTAGTACCCTTTTCTCCGCCCCCCCCCCCCCCCCCCAACTTCACCTAAAAGTGACAGTTGTTGCAAGATGATTCATAACTTCACTGGAAGCAGTATTGGTAGTAGGAGAATAATAGAATGAGAATTCTCAACTTTGTAAGTGCTGTCAAAGAAGCCCAGCTTTCATAGCTGTGCTCAGCCCTTTCAGTGCTGTTAATGGCAAAGGAAAATGTTTCCTTTTATCACATTGGCTTCCTGTTTGACTTTTCTAATATCTAAATGCAGTCACACTGCTAACATTACTGAAGTTGCAATCACATGAAATAGCTCTGACTACACTACATGAGCAGTATTTCAGATGAGAATTTTCCCGATGCCATTCGGTGAGGGTTTAGGACACGTACTCCTGCCAGGATGCTATATTCGTCTTCACTGTTACGCTAAGGCCAGTGATGAGATACTGGTACCACTGACAGGAATGTCAGTTTGGCTTCTTAGCTACAGCAGAGCAAAGATTTTACAGAGTTTATTTTTAGGTGGCAGTGTCAGCTTTTCATTTTTGAGTAATATTAGGTGTTCTGAAGACTAATTGGAGAGTTACATAAGATACTAGCTCATGACATTGACAGTGTTCCCCGCAACTACAGTCAGTGCTTAACAACTTTCTCTTTAAAGCTCTTCTACCAGATTTTTCCTCTCAAATCATCCTTTAGGTAGTGCATTGGATTTTCACATTAGTATTGAGAGGGAAAAGATACTTTATATTTCAGTTCTTAGCTAAACATCCTCTCAGGTGAGAGAAGGGGGAGAAGCTATTAGTACATTAGTCATCTGCTTACTGCACAGAACAGCAAGTCCCTGAACTGCACTACGCATATCCAGCTGAGTGTATATAAGTACCTGTTTATTACTATGCATTTTTGTCCTGATTAAGAGCAACATTCCTTTGTTGATGTTTTCACATGATTCTGCAAAGATGGCATAAAAGATAGGTATTTTTCCCTTGGGTCAGTTAAGTTAGAACTAGACTGAATGTGGTGATTAAATTAAGGATGATTCAGTAGTTAAGCTGCATTATCCTGGAAATCAGAAGTGCTTTTTCTTGCTCTTGTCACTGGCTTCCTGTGCTAATGCAGGAACAAATTGGTGTCATTTCAGTGGTAGTACAGGTTCTGTTGTGGCTGTACTAATGTACCATTCCTTGCAGTCGTGCCTTTGATATGCAAAGCAGCCTTCCTGCAGCAGGCTTTCATCCTGAGACTGCATGCAATGTAATACTAACAGTATTCCTGGTGTTCAGCTGTCCATGATCTCTTATATCAGTGGGTAGGCTCAGGGATTTGAGCTGACCAGTTTTAACATTGAACTGAAACAGCTGGAGTGCTCATAACTCAGAGAAGGTTTAAAAAATTGCAGACATACATATTAAAAGAGATTGTCCAATTGTGTTGGTTACTTAGATAATTAATTGGCGAGACTATGATGTAACTAGTACATGTGTTTTCTTACTGGTTACAGCTGGGTGTCTGCACTGAATAATTGTGTTTTTTTTAATTTCAGAGGATGTTACTACTTCCAGCTAAATATTGTCCCTAACTGCCATCAAAGTAATAAATTGGAAGGAAATATTGTCCTTTTTCTCTCCAAGCCTATTTTTGTGTCAGCCTTAAGAAAAATTTCTTTAATTCATACTTCATTGACAAAATCATGTGTTCACAGCGAGTAGCAGCTGTAAATTGTGGGGTTTGGTGTTTTGTTTTGTTTTTAATCTTTCCAGTTGTTCTTTTCATTCAAAAGGTTGAAAAGCTTATTTCTTTGCATAATTTATTTTGTGAGGCTAGATTTCCCACCTTTGTCCTCAAAGACCTACCAAAACGTTGATGTGTGTATCATGAATCCTGATTGTGGCTCTCACCCAACCATCTGCCGGCATGCTTTCATAAAAACTTACCAGTGTTTATCACTACTAATGATATATCTGTTAACTTTTCCAGGAAAAGCAGGGACAAATTTTTAAGATTAATACTTCTATCTTTAATTTTATGTTGAGTAGAGTAGAATTGTAGTAATTGTAGAGTACAATTGGAGTAATTGTAGAATGCTTTATTACAAAATAACTAATGCAATTGGTAATTTTAGGGGGTTTAGTACCATGGAATCATTCACGTTGAAAAAGACCCTTAAGATCCTCAAGTCCAACCATAAACCTAATACTGCCAAGTCCATTGCTAAGCCATGTCCCTAAGTAAACATTACATGACATTTAAATACCTCCAGAGGTGGTGACACCACCACTTCCCTGGGCAGCCTGTTCCAATGCTTGACAACCCTTTCTGTGAAGAAATTTTTCCGAACACCCAGTCTAAGCCTCCCCTGCTGCAACTTCAAGCCATTTCCTCTTGTCCTTTTGAAGTATGGCTTGATTTTTATAGTAAGTCCACTTCTACTTGTCATTAGCATTGGTCAGAATTGCTTAGTAGCAAGAAAACTATTGATATCCTGTAATTTGTGTTCTGTGCATTCCCATTGCATAATAACCTCTTGAACCTTTTGTGTTCAAACCTGGATAATTTAACTTTTATCTCAGTATAAATCAGTTAACCTCTTAGGGATAAGAATACATTTTAATTGCCCATCTAAACCAAAAGATGATAGAAAATTATTTCTAAAGAAAATTATTTCTAAAACTGAAAGTCTAGAAATCAAATGCTTACTGTACTTTACCTCCTAGTGTATAATAATTTACAATAAAAGAATTAAAATTTACTGTTCCTGAGGTGTCTTTTTACTAGGAAGCTTTAACTCAGTGCATATAGACCATCTACATAGGTTGATTGGCAGAAAACATTTACAGGTTTTTATCTTTAACAAGAAGTGAAATGACAGATGGCCCAATGAGAAATTTCCATCATCAGGATTCCGATCAGCACTGAGAACTCCAGCCTCCTCTCTCCCATCCCATTTTTCCTAACCTATTTCTTTGTTCCTCACGCTGCTTGTCACAGTGAGCTCTGCTCACTGCGCAGGTTCAAGTTTGTCCTTTGCACATTCACCCATTCACCTTGAGCCAGTTCTTCCTCCATGCTCGGGTGACCTAATGGGTGGCTCCTTTGAGCACAGGAAAAAAATGTTCCTTGCTTGCATCGCTGGTACTGTAGCAGGCTCAAGCCTTGCATTTGCAGGATGTGCCTGCTCAGCTTGGAGTTTCTGAGTATCCAGGGGAGATACACTCAGTGCATACGTACATTTCGAAATACAGCAGTTAGCAGTTTTAGTATTTACTGACTGTGTCTGAGCTATAAATCTTTGAAGCCTAGCAAGTTGGAGAAAATTTGTGGTTTCGCAGGGTTGGCAGCCCCTCAAGCAGAAGTTTCATCCTGCCATTTTTCAAGTCCTTGTCCCAGGACTTTCAAAGAAAACATATTTACCCCAGGAACTGCCAAACTATGCAATACAGTATGAGACAGAGAAAAGCAATGAGGCTATGGTTGTAATTTGTCAGAGTAACAAGCTCTGGGTTCTGCAATGGGAAGATGAGAATAGTCTTTGTGTCAGCAGTCCTTCTAACTTCTAATGTGCCAGAATGAGAAACGTACCAAGATTGTGAGTTCTTATTTCAATGTTGCAGGTTCATGAAAGCTTTAAGTTATGCTTCATTAGATAAAGAAGATCTGTTAAGTCCTATTAACCAAAACACACTTCAGCGTTCCTCTTCTGTTCGCTCGATGGTTTCTAATGCTACATATGGTAGCTCTGATGATTACATTGGCCTTGCTCTCCCAGTGGATATCAATGAAATATTTCAGGTATGTATGTGATAATTTACTGGGGTTATTTGCATTTTCATACCGAAATGTGGTCAACTGTTGCATTTTCATCAGAATAGATTAGATCGAGAGAAACGGGGGAAAAATGGATGTGGTAGTTTCAAGGAATGCCTTTTGGAGAACAAGAGTTTCTAACCCAGTTTACAGAAAATTGTTTGCTTTGTATTGGGCAAATAATGACACAGACGAGGTTGGAGAGTGTTAAACAATGGTAGCATAAATAATGTCATAAGATCTTTAGTTGACATCAGCTTTCATACTGGAATTGGCATAGTCTGTGGACATTTGTTAACACCTCTTTAGCCAACTAATTGAAATGTTCAGTGGTCAACGGTAAGTGATGTGCATAATCCCACAGTAAACTTCCTGCTACCATGACAATATTAGTTTGTTGTGTGCATATGTACTCATAGTAGTAAATTATATTGTCTTTACTTAACCTCACATATATATGTATATATGTATATATTTAGGTTAAAACAGATTATTTTAGGTGTCTTATCAATTGCCACCTTCTTCCTACATGGTTAAAACACATTCCCATCTCAAATTGATGCATCACAGGGTTTAATATTCTGTTACTTAATTATCAAAAGCAGAACATGGTCTATGTCAAAGGTAAATCAGTGGGCTTGTCTTCAGTTTACTTAGTCTTTGTCTTTCAAACCGAAATAGTTTCTTACTAATCTCAAAATCTAATAAAGCTAGAGCAAAGTCAAGATTTGAGTTAAGTTATGACTTAACTCAAGATGTAATTGACTAAACTACATCTTACGGGAAACATTTTAAATGTACCGTGTGGTTCTGCACTGCTCTCTCAAGATCTCCAGTGGTGTAGAGTGATAATGGACAGATCTTTAGTATGTGCTTCTGGATCACAGGTTTCCTTACAGCCTGTCACCACTGTTTTAACATTTACTGACTGTTCGTAAACCTTGCTTAATAAATGTTCATTCACAAATGTATGTTTTTCTTATTGGCTTTCCTTTAGTACTCATGAGCCCATTCTTAATTTCTCTAATCAGATCGTTTTCCTGAAGTAAGAAATGGACAACACTTTATTTCCTCATAAAATCTGTTCTTTCTTTATGTATGGCTATCACCTGTGCTAATTTTAATTTTCACTTGAATATTCCAGGTAAAAGAAACTCCATATTTCCAGAAGAAAACCACACCTCCATTTGATGACCATGGTGCTAAAGTCTTTGCACCTGATACAGGAGGTACTGCTTTTGATCCCCTGCTGTACCTTTGTGTTGTGTATTTGTATAGGATAGCTCTGGTCTTGCCTTCTAGTTAACTGGAACTTTACTACAAGCACTTTAAACACCCAAACAGACATACCTTACTGACTTCTTTTTCTCTTGTGTGTTGTTGGTGCAATATATAAATCTGACTTTCCAGAAAGCATGTTTCTGTAGCTTGCTAAGTTTCAAAATTGTTCAAAATTGTATTTGTTGGTATTTGCCATTTAGGGAAGAGCATGTTACTAAAGTGTCTTCAGCTTTTTCCTGCATTGTTGAGTCTAGTTTCTTCCTACTACAGGCAGGGTTCTTCCTACTACTAGGTTACAGGTTTTTTTAATTGTGTTTCTGTGTTCATTGGTGCATGTGTTGTTTAAACATTAGTATATTGTTGTACTGATCTTGTTTGACACTATGAAAATTGGTAATGTATTAGTGTTACATGGGTATTACTAATGCTGACATAATTCAGGACGTACGACACATCACCTTACAGTAAGTACATACAGTGTGTGTTTTTGGAGGTTGAATTATGTCCTTTGCCATGGTTCGTTACACGTGATAAGCTGGGATTAAAGTGTGATACCTGTTTCCCAAAGGCTAACAACCTTGGGAGCTTAACCACTCAACGTTTCTAATCTTCACACACACATACCCTCCCCAGGCTTAAAAGGGGAAATTTAATTGAAATAATGGTTGCTGGGGTTTGGATTTTTGCTGATGTATAATTGCTTATCCACAGGTCTTCCGTCAGGTACAAGTGATGTTGTCAAAAGCCCTTTTCAGATGCTCCGACAGCAAATCAGTCTCACAGAAATAATGAATACCAGCCGTTCAGATGCCTCCCAGTTTTTAGAAAGTACAGAGGATACAGGGCTGCAGGAGCACACAGATGAGAACTGCCTTTACTGTGTCTGTGTTCAAATACTGGGTTATCAGCCTAGCAGTAAAGTGAACTCTTCATATGGTCGTACAGGTTAGTGTTCCTTGTCGGGAAATGTGATGAAACTGAAGGAAAATAGTGAACTTTGTTCATCTTGAAAATGTATTAATCTATGAGGGTTTTTTTTCCTACTGACTATTGGCCTTGAAATTAATTCTCCATAGTAAGCTCACTGTGCAACCAATGGTATTTGTATGGTCATTTCCAGCTTTTTATTTCTAGTGGTGTTAGTATGACTAGGTGCCTGTGTGATTTTTTTTTTTTTTTTTTTTTTTTTTAAGTATTTCTAAGCGCTTATCAAAATATATAATTTGGAACCTTATTTAGTACTTAAACTCTGTGTCCTGGTAACTGGTGCTTGCTGTCAAGCTCATGAAAAGTCTGACTTCAAAGCAAGTCTGTACCATAAAACAAAACAAAGGAAATCTAAGGAATCTGTTAAAGTAAGAGCTGTAATTCCTGGGATTTAGTCATCTTCCTTTATATTTTGAGATTCAGATCAGATTCAGTGTATTTTTTCCTAACCACCTCTGCAGAGCTTGCAGCTACATGCCTGTTTGCAATCTCTAATAGAAAGATAATCCAGTAATGGATACCCAATAGGAATAATCACAGTTATACAACAGTGTTGCACATGAGCTAGTAGCAGATTGAGTACTGTCGACAAAGGGGACAATGTACAAAATGTGAGGAATGGCCCAGAGAGCAGAGTTTGCGCTTGAGTTCGGTATCAAGAACGGATGGCAAATAAAATCCCAGCTGTAGTCTTCAAGCAGCATTAAGGGGATTAGAGGTATGGCAGAGCCAGGCTCTTGTCAAGCACACAGGCAAAAGACGGGAGGAGAAGAACATGTTCTGTAGGAATAGAAATTCCAGTTGAACATAAGGGGAAGGAACCTCTTTGTAGTGTAACATAACCTCATTTTGAGGTGAACCCTTTTTTGAGCAGGAGGTAGAACTCTGTGATCTGCAGGAGTCCCTTCAGACCTATGTTACTCTGTGGTTGTTAACTGTGCACCAAGTAGGAGTTTGGATATTACATCTATCTCTTAAAAATACTAGAGACTGTGGATAGTGAAACCTCTCAGTAGAATCTTAGTTGTCAGATCTTTCTGTTGATGAAGTCAACTTTCTGCAACGCCTGCGTTTTATGAACAAAAAAAATTATATATATGCAAAAGCATCTTTATTATGTTACATAAAATACAGCACAGATATATCAATAAGAGCTGTATGTGTGGTGACACTTTTTAGGCTTCTGTTAATGTCTAAGAGATTATTGAGTTTGACTATTTTAAGATTCAAACCAGTGATTTATAGACATTTTGAATATGATTTGTCCGAAATCCAGCATCTAGTTTCCAGATGGTTTATATGCACAGTACTTCATGCATCAGTGTCTTGAATGCTTATAATTGTTGGAAAATAAGCATTTGAAGTGAGGAAAACTGTGAATAACAAAGATGCAACATCATGTTTATGTCAGATTTTTCAGACATTCCATATACTGACTGGTGTGGGCAGACCATACACAATCACTTAGATGTGCATTCCTCCAAATTTTCTGGAATTTCAGGCTGTAGTGATGCAGTATCGCATGGTTCAGCTAGCAGCACCAAGAGTACAGAACTTATGCTAGGTAAGTTTGGAAGCTTTTTGATTATTAAAGACTAACTCTGGTAGTATGTTTTAGGTATTGCTTTTGCTATGTGACATTTCTGCAGGTTACTAAATTAAATAGCTCTGAATTTCTGTAAAGAGAAAGACATTCCTTTTTTCAGGCTTGTGTTTTATGTTTTGAATTATCATAATTTCTTAGGAAGTAGCTGCTTGCTAACTTCTGCAGCATCTGATAGAAACAGGGCAGGTAATCACCCAGTTTGCAACATGGTTTAGTGGTAGAGACAGCACTGTAATTGAATCCTACAGGCTTTTCCATTTATGAAATGGTAGTTTACCTTATTAAAATATTTGTATCTTAATGCCTGAAAATATTTTTTTTTCCTCAGTTTTAATTTCAAATGAAGTGTTTGTTGGAAGTTCAGAATACATACATAAAAGCATGTTTATGTGTTTATGGAATCCTAAAACAGACTCGTGGCATAAGATTAGCACAAAGATTCTTCTGTTTAAAATCCATCCTGTTTAATCTGTTTTTCCAGGAGTAAAATCAATCCCAGATGATACACCAGTGTGCAGAATACTTCTGCGGAAGGAAGTCTTACGTTTAGTCATCAATTTGAGTAGTTCAGTAGGAACTAAGGGCCATGAAACTGGACTGCTGACGTAAGTTCAATACATCTCAGATGTTTTAGCAATTTGTAGTATGTATGCTCTTAAGGTTAATCACTATCCCAGAGATCTTATTTCTTACTCCTTACAAAATTGTAAGCAGATATGATTGAATATAACGTAAAGGCTAAACAAAGAATTGTTCTTTTAATGTTTTTTGCTCTGTCTTTAATTCTTACTCTTTCCCAGTCTTTTTAAAATCAGTAGTTCAACTATAGTGATATTCCTTTACATACCCAGTGTATCGCACATCTTAAAAAACAAACAAAAAACAACCCACCAAAAAAAAAACCAAACCATCAGACACCCCCCCCCCAAAAAACCCAAAACCCAACAGTAATTCTTTTTTGTTATTTTGCCAAAAAATATGTATCAGATAAGGAGAATAACAAACTGAAAGTAACTTCTTGAGAAACACAAATTTGCTTTGAGCAAGAATGCAACTACTGAAATTAATTTATAGAAAAAAAAATGCTGTTAAAATACTGTAATATAAATCCAGGGACCAAAAGCTATAATAAAACCTGTAGGTTCCTGAGATAGTGACATGGTAAATTGGCATATGACTGCTAAAAGAAAATGAGGAAATGCTCATTTTAGTTTTAACAATGCTTACAGGTAATTAAGTTAGCTTTTTCAGATTTTTCTTATTACTGCTGTACGTGTGGATGCCAATTCTTTCATATATTGTTCTCTTTCTACGTCTATTATTTTAAGGTTAGGTGATTCCAGAAATTCTGTACAACTTCATATATTCTGTTTCATCTCACTAATACAGATTTCTTGCAGTTTTGTACAAAATAATGCTGCCTGTATTTTCTTGCTTTGTCAGACCTAGAATTTATAATGCCTAGTAACAAAGAGTTCTACTTTGTTAATGATGACTATCAAAACCTAATTGAATGTTTTTTTTAAATATGATGGAAATCTGTTCAAGATTTAACAAAGCTTTGTTTTTCTGTGTGTGGGTTTTTTTGGTTTTTTGTTTGGTTGGGGTTTTTTTTTGTGGGTTTTTTTTTTGGTTTTGTTTTTTTTGGTTTTTTGGTTTTTTTGGTTTTTTTTGTTTGTTTTTGTTTTTGTTTTGTTTTGTTTTTTGGGTTTTTTTGTTTGTTTTGTTTTGTTTTCTGGTTTTGTTTTTTGTTTTTGCTTTGTTTTGTTTGTTTTTTCCAGAATAAAGGAGAAGTATCCCCAAGCATTTGATGACATATGCCTTTACTCTGAGGTGTCCTACTTGTTAGCACATTGTACATTTCGACTTCCATCTAGAAGATTCATTCAGGAACTATTTCAAGATGTGCAGTTCTTACAAGTAAGTGGAGTGTTCAGATGTGTTGAATGCACCAAATTGCACCATCTGGGTGCAGGTTTCATGTTGTGAATAATGGATGCTCTCAGATATGTCTTAAGGGAACCCATTTTATGGTATCCCTTTAGCAAAAATCACTAACAACATGAATACTTCATCTGTCTTTTTCTCTTAGATGCACGAAGAAGCAGAGGCTATTTTAGCAACACCAACAAAGCCTCCAGTGATCGATACATCAACTGAATCCTGACCTCTGTCTCATGCAGTGCATTGCATATAGACTTTCTGAAATCCTCAGACAACCTCTGACTGACTGGATAAAAAGCTTGGAGTATCATCTGCTAGACCGTTCCAGAAGCTACTGGTACCTGAAGACTGAACTGAAAACTCTTCCTCAACCAATTACTGTCCCAGTCTTTTGAGCCCTTTGGGGATTTATTAAACATTACCATAGTTTTAATAATAGTAATTATCAGTATATGCAAGAGCCAAGCACTGAACACCTCCACAAGTTTTCATTTCATTGGAAAAAACAAACAAACAAATAAGACAACATGCAGAGACATCTTTTTTTGATTGACTTTCGATTTTGTTCCAGAGAAGTAGAATGATGCCTTGCTTTTTAAACGCTGGATACCAGGAATCAGAGAGAGATATGAGGGTGCATTCCGTTGCCAGCAATGGGGATCTGTGCTGTAATCTTGGAGACTAGGGGATTAATGTTAGTGTTAGCCTTTCTCTGTTTGTTTTTGTACTGTTTATAACACTACTTGGAGGTTTGTAACTTCAGACAGAAAGAAAAGCCTCTGTGACTCTGAGGTTTCCTTTAAGTTATTTTAATATTGCTGTAGTTGTAAGTCATTTTATTAGCAGTCTCTCCAATTTCATTACATTTACATACATGTATCTTATCTGAACCAGTTAAGGACTTTCACTACAGTTTGATTTTTAAAAATAACAAATCATTTAAACTTAAAATGCTGAAATCAGATTGTTCTCCCTGAATGATATGCATGTGTTTGCAGTTTCTACATTCATGCTCATATAGTACGAATGTTGGTCTTATTCTTAACCAAAATCCTTTAAAAAGCATGATTTGTATCAGATAAATGAATATTGTATAAACTAAACTTGAAGACATTTAATCATTGCTGCTTTTGTGAGAAGACATAATATGAGTGTTTTCAAAGTTCTGTGGAAACAGCCTTTTATAAAAACAAAGGTTTATTTGGATTTTCAATAGATGAGTGATCAAGCATCAGATAGTACTAATAATTGTAGTGAAAAGCCTTAAGTACCAAATTTTGGAGCAGCAGTACTTATAATTTTATACTGGTATTTAGGACTTGTTGCAAAAGTTAAATGAGATAGTGACTGTTGATGACTGAAATAGTTGCCTCTATTATGTTGCTGGTGAGGTTTCTAAATTAATGGGTGCAAGCTTAAAAAAAAAAAAAAAAAGTAGAAATCCCTGTCACTTTTACACTTTTATCATGGATCTAGAGATTCAGAAGCCTTTATACAAAGGTTAATATAAATATATGCAAATGTGTATATACAGTAGCATGGCCACCTTTGTTAGAATGCCTGTAATAGAAGGGATTACCCTTTGATTTTGATATAGGAATAACTCAGCTGGACTGTACTAAGTAGAACGTATTTTTTCCATTCACTTTTACCATTTTTTATAATTGTCAGATTAATACTTAAGTGAAGATAAGTGAAATTTATCCTGATGCTCACAACTCTGTTCTTCCTAGCTATGCTACTGGAGATTTCAATAGGTAGTCCTGTGAACAGTAAAACAAGACACATAAGCACTGCTTTGCAGCTATCACTTCACCGAGTTTTCATGTGCACTGCATACTGTCACGTTCTGGTAAAGCAGATTGTAAATTGCTGCTCACAGTCAAATTTAGTTCCTAAGATTACCTTTTCATGAGTTCCCACTGAAAGAAGGAGCAAAAAGAAACTGATTCAGCTTTTCTATGGCCAGTGACACAAATAATACATCTATGTGTCAAGGCATGTTTGAAATGCTCTGAAAATAGCCGGTAACTATTGGACTTCTGCTCATATGAAATAAATGCTTCTGTAAAACCAAAATGTCAATCACAGTAGACCAAATAGTGGTATAAACTCCAAAGGAAATAATGTAGTTTTCCCAAAAATGGGGCTAGCGTATCTTATACCGTAGTTTCAAACACTACCTCAGTTAGGCTAGAGTATAAGAGATTTGTTTTAATAACTAGATGGGGTTACATTGAACAACTCCATGTTATTTTTCTGCAATTAAAGCAAAATAAACAAGTTTTATCACCTACATTTAAAAAAAAAAAAAAAAAAACAACAAAAAGAAAAACAAAACAAAAACCTTTGTTCATTTGTTACCAGTTTAACTTGGAGCACTTAACATAGGAAGTGCTATACAAAGGCCTCTGATTATAAAAAGGTAAGCAAAAGCAGTGTTAATATGCTTTTTGAAAGAATCTCCATCCTGAAATGCTTACATGTTCTGAAGTATTCACTTGTGTGGGGATCTATGACAACAGAAACTTGATGTAAAAATTATGGCTGCAGATTCAGTTGTAAAACATGATTTATTTTTTCCCTGAAAATGTACAAGTGTCAGTAGATTTCAACAAGTACACATCAAGGATGTAAAGTCTGTACTGTACGTAACATACAACATTTCTAGAATGAATTTACGTATTTACATTAAGCTCATTAATGTTTCATTTTAATTGGCAAATGAAGGGATGCTATAATTGAAGGAATTTGATATTGGCCTAGTTATAAACTGTGAATTTCCAATTCTATAGATTTTTCTTTTTGAATATCCCTTTCAAAGTTGTTAGCTTGGGGTTTATTTGCTTCATGATAAAACTTAAGACAATGGTAGTAAATAACAGTTGTGCTTATATTAACCCTGATTAAGAATCCTTCCACTTCTCCTGAAAAGGTTTGCAAGGGAAGCTGACAGACCACCTGCTTTGTGGTTTTTCCAATGCAAACAATTGCTGATGTAAATGCTTGAATAAATGGTAAAGTATATAACCTTCACTCGTATTATATACAAATGCAGTTTGGTTGCTGTGGCAGAGGAAACTCCCAAATGATTCATTATGCTAGCACAAAATACTCAGCTCTGAGGTGAAAGCCTTTGTGGGAAGGAGAGGCCAGCCCTTCTACATTAGGGGGCTAGTTTTCGTAAGTCTGCTTTTACAGTCAGTGCAAGGAGAGCCCTTTCAAAGGCCAGACAGCTAACTAAAGGTGTCCTAGTTACTTCCCCAAGGGTCTGTTTCTCTCCATGAGTGGGGAGGAGGATGGAGCTGGGTTCTGCGAGTGTCCTTTTGGAGAGAGACTTTTTCAGCTGTCTGATATTCGGAGATGCTGAGAGCTCCCAGCTCTTGTGGGCATCACTTGGAGCTGGAGGAGAGTAGGTGCCCAACTTGCATGTTGGGCCCCTGGTATGTTATGCTTTTAACAGTTGCTTTTCCTCATTTGGGTGTTCTTCTTTGACCTGACATAGGTACCCTAAATGTGCTCTTGTTTGTTCACAAGACACAATGAAGTGCTAAAGCATTCGGTACTTTAGAGCATAGTGGATTGGCACACTGAGGTGATCTGCCCTTATAAGCATTTAAAAGCAGCAGTGAGAATCCTGCTTGTCTTTTTGTCATTTTATTTTGAAACGTATGTAGTGGTCTTGAAGGAGAGTTGTGATTTGCAATGAAACTAAAAGAACCTGTAGCACCTTTACTATGTGCCTGAAGAGAAAGGTAGCTATTCAAGAAATAGGCCATAATCAAAGCTTAGTGAGAGATGAAGTGAGCTGTTGCTCCTTCTTATGCTGTGTCCCGGAGTTGGTATTTGGCTTTTTGGACTGCAGAAAGCTGGTTGTTACCTTTTAAGTGTGAGCTCAAGCTGGACACTCGCAGTGGAAGAATTCTTGCCAGGCTTGGGAGCATCCCCGAGGTCTCTGCTTGCCCCCCGGCAGGGCTGCACACAAGTCCTGTTACTCAGAGTTTCACTGGAGCCAGCTGAAAGCAGGTCCCGTAACTTCTTTTTTAAGTTACACTTCTACTACCATGTGCTTATTAAGGGTATACTGGGCGAGAGTAAACTCTGAGAACTATAAAAAGACCTTTGGGAAAATGCTAGAAAACACACTTGTATTTTGCTAGAAGCCTCCTACATCTCCTTGGATTTTGTTTAACTCCCAGTTCTGGTTCCCTGGATAGTTCTGTTTTCAACAGATTTCTATGTTCAGTAAAGAATGTGGGTACTCTTTGGACTATTTTTGTAACGTAAATAGACAGCAATGCCACAGCATGCAGAAATTGCACATTTTGCTTGAGTTGCTTTGTAAAATACACTATTTTATTTGAGAAATGTAATTTATGCCAAAAAGTGTAAGATACCATTTTGCCACTGAATAGGGTGTTCCAGCACAAGATGCAATGTCTAAGGGGGGAAAAGGCAGACACTTCGTAGATTTAATTGAAAAATTGTTCCAGTATTGGGCTGTCAGCATCCCTAAAACTGCATTACAAGAGTGTCTAAATTAATCCTTCTGAGGAAAAAGGGGATCAAGGAAAATCTCAAGACTTTATTCTCCCTGCCCCGTGTGGTCTTTTCTTATTTAGTAATACGCTGCTACATATTTGGGGGTTCTAGTGTTTGTAGGTCACTGAACAGACATTGAAATCTGATTTATATTGTATACCTGTAACATAGAAAGAAAAAGTATTTATATATTTTCCGTAAGAATATTGCATTGAGCTGTGTATAATTTAAACAGAGGCTTGTCCCAAATGGTATTGCCCACCCTGATTTTTTTTTTTTCTGGTTTGGGTTTTTTTTCTTTTTTTCTTTTTGTCCCCCCCCCCCCCCTTTTTTTTTTTAACAGTGTGTACAGTTCATGTCAATGGGCATTAAAAGCCTTCTGAAGCGTAGTCTTATCAAAGGGATGCATTGTTAATAAAATGTACTTAAACTTCATACAATTGTTCTGGTCTCATGTGTACCTCTCAGCACTAGAAATGGATTGGAATTTTATTTAAATTTTTAAGTTACCAATTAACTAGAACAACCTGCAGCTTTGCAAATAAACTTTTGGGGTTTGGGGTTTTTTGTCAAACATACATTTTCACATTAATGCTTTGTAGGATGTCTTACAAAAACATAAGGGAACTAAATAGTTTATACATCATCTTTATTTTTTAAATGTAGCATACTGATACTGAGAATAATTTTCCATTATGTGATGGTTTAAGTATTAGCATTTCAAGGACAGCTGTGAAAGCTGAATTATAAACAAAAAGAGAAAAACAAGTTTACAGTTTTGAATTCTTCAACCATTAATACAAGACAGATGTCTTAAATCTAAAAGTTCTACATACCTCTCCACCCAGGCAAAAACACATTTCTAATCTTTATTTCTCATTCTCGAGGCCAGGCTGTGCCCCTGGAAAGGTCAGTGTGTCCTCCTTGGAATCCTGTTTGTGTGCTTTTGAGCACAGGTGGTTTCACAAAATGTCAGCCCTTGGGGCCAGCCAGCAGAAACGTTTCTCATGGCCTCACCAGCCATCGGGTGGTACCTGGCAACGTGTCTCCTGGCTTCCTGACAGAGCAGTTTCATCGGTGCCGATCTCTGCGGGAAGGACCCTGGGAGCTGAGGTGGGATGTCTCAGCAGGCTGTGGTGTCTCACCACCAGGAAGGCACAGCTTGTTCCACTGCCCCCTCCGCTCGCTTCCTGGGTGGAATCGCCATGGACAGTGTGTGGTTCTTCTCACATAGTTCAAAAGCAGTGATCTGTGCTCTGATAGAGCTGTCCTGGTGTGAGGAGCTGCAGCATGTTGAAATTTAAAGGCTTGGTGGGATAGTTTGACTTTTTGGACTGACTTGTGTATCAGAGTTCCTTAGATGTGAGCTCTTGGTTTAGGATACCTTTCAAACCTCTTCAAATAAACAGGCCTTTTCTTGAAAGGCACAGCTAGGCCATTTTATTTCAGTAGTGCCAAAACTGCTCACTTCTGTTTATTGTCCTTTCTCCTAGCAGTAAAGCTTTTAAACTACACAAGTACGTATGATACGATGAAACACTTTGGAGAAAGGTATGTGTTCTAAGCCACAAGCATAGCGTGGTACCGAACTTTCAGATTCACTGTGACTCAAGGGAGAGTAATGTAAAGAGAGGAAATCTCTGGGATGTCTCCACTGAACGGCATCGGACTCCTCTCTTCCTTCCCTGTTCTCTGTTGAGCTGCTGTTCAGCCATGTTTCCTTACCTCGCTACCTGATGGTTGAAAGGAAGTAAATCAATGTGTGACCCACGTGTGGACACAGCACAGTGTGCACTGACCAGATAGGAACCACAGCTAGCCATTGGCCTGCCTGTACCTTTCTTTGCACCTCTGCCAGCCAGAGGACCTTTCCCTCTGCAGGCAACATGTCTCACCCGAAGTCTGTGTAAGATCTTGTCTCTTTTCCTGAGCAACACAGCTCAGGGACAGTACACACCATCTGTAAGTAACACTATAAATCCTAGATGTGGTTCAGTATTAAGACTTGTTTCTCTCTGCAGCTGCTTTGTTTTTGGAAAGTTAAACATAGGGAAGATGAGTAACTGCATTTTAACAAATTAGCTGAAGATCACATTGTAGAGAAACACTTAATGTTTTCCCTTCTGAGAACAACTTGTCCTGTGCTCATAAAAGAAAAGAATTCAACTTATCTGAATCATGAAAGATTCCAGATAGCAACACAGTTAAGCAAAACCCACCAAGTTCTTAGTACCCACCTTAGTGTGTACTAAGGAGGTTAATCTGATAAGACACTCGGATCAATTCCGACTCTTCTGCTTAATTACAAAAGTACAGGGTTTTTTAAATGAAAATGGAAGACCAAATTCACTGTTGCCTACTGTAGAGATTCTGATGTTAGAATAAAAATACTATTTTTAATACATGCAAAAGTCGTGGTGGGAGATCCGGCTGATCTACAGCCTGAATACGACGTTCTTCACAAATGGGATTCATGTACCTATGCCTCTGTGCCGGCCCACCTGCTTGGTTTGGGATTGCTACATAAGTGCAGGGGTTAATAGTAAGTTAAGTTCTTGTGCACAAGCGGAGAAATGGTGCCATGGTAACACCTCTGCAAACAGCTATCCTGCTGGAAAACAGCTCCCTCCCACTCAACTCCCCACATCTCTTTGTTCAGTTACGGATTTTGTTTAGGATTTCAAAGGGTCATTCTTCCTACAGAGAAGGCAGTTACCAGAAACAAGGCAGCAGACAACTAGCAGGGGTCTGGACTATAAAAACCTGTTTTCTGTGCTCCTTCACCTACCAAGTGTAGTTAGAAGACAGGTGAAGTAAAAGCAGGATGGTCACTGTATTTTGGTGCACAGGGTAGCACTCCTAGCGAAGTCAAAGTTCCCTCTACTCTTTCAGCAATGTGCCACGCACTGAGTGCAGGTAACCCTTCCATGCTGATTCCTTACATCACCTGAGGGAAGCAAAATACAACCCACACCCCCAGTGTTACTGGGCTGGGGCAGATCCCAAAGCTGAGCAATACTCTGTTGCAGCTGCAACCCACTGGCCGGGGTGGCCAAAGCATGGAGTAAGCACAAGTGAAATACACTCTTTGAGCACTCTCACTTCTTTAACTTGCTCCTCTACTTTCTGAATAGATTTTTAATCTCTGCAAAATATAGTAGTTCTCTGCACCAGGCTATGATGAGCTGCTGTAATTTAACCTTCTACATAATACAGGCCACAAAGCTGCCTGTAAAGCTGATATAATGCTGTAACTTGTGATGAAACCATAGCACACATCATTCCTGTGGACAAGATGATAGTATTTTTAAACTTATCCTGAAGCAAGAGCTTTGCAGCATTACAGAAGTAGTGCAGTTGGGCTTGTGAAAGCCTTCATCCAAAGAAGGCGTGGGTTTAGAGATTCTTATTTATATTGTGTAACCAAAAACTGGATGGACTCAAAGGAGGAGAGTACATCAAAGCTTCCTCCCTAGGCAGTGCACATCTGTTTGCGAAACGTATCTCAGGCTGGTCTTTCTGCCAGCTGTTTCTCTGGGTGTTGAGGCAGCTTCCTTAGAAATGTCAAAGTAGTAGTGTGGCTGGTACAGCATGGCTGACAGTTCTGGCTTGCTTGCTTCTATTGTCTCTGGTAGTTGATAGGGATCAGATTCAACTGCGAGATGAGAAGAATAAGCAAAATTTTCAAACCAAGTATGAGTCTGAGGTGTAGGTGTGGGTGTAAAGTCCCTCTCTTCATTTTCATTAAGGTAAATGCAGGAAGAATTGTGATCATCAATGTTATTGTCAGTTGTCATTGAAGATAACTGGCTCCACGGATGTAACTTCTGGGCTTCGGCCTTACTGTCCACTGCTAGCATGTCAGGAATGCAGTCACTTATTTTCAGTACTTTCTCAGAACCGATCTGCAAGAGATCATAAAACAAAATAATTACTCACTGAAAGAAGTCCAGAGTAAAGGAAAGGGAATGATTACTTCAAGCACTTCTACTACTGTCTGATAATTTTTTTGAGTTTGGATTTTTAAAATAAATGAACAGAATTTGAAGGAAAACACATGTACAGAATGCCAACAGAAGCTGTATTTTATGTGGCATTTATCAGAGTATTTATTTTGAGATTTCTTTTTTGAGTAAGTTCGGTATTACTACATTTGAAGAATGAACCACGTCCCTCTGCTTTAAAGCCTTTGCCAGGTTTGTGGTATGTGCACTTTTTAACCTGAACCACTAGTGCCAGGAAGGCAGCAGCGGTTAGGTGGTAAGAGAGTCCTCCTTCTGGTGCTACTGCTCAGTGAACACCAGCAGCCAAACCAGCAGCAGCCCCAGGCCTGCCAGGGTAAAGAACTGTCCCCAGATTTTTGACCCCTCTGCATGGCAGGAGCAGACCCTGGTTCGAAGGGCCTGCAGAAGAAGCTGAATGCCTTTTGCCAGTCCTTTCCTGCCAGCCAGACCTGGAGTGCCTGGCAGGGCCCCCTGCATCCTCACAGCGGCCAGCAAGTGCATCTCTGCAGTGCCCCCTGCTGCGATGCAGGAGGCAGGAGGATGGGGCAGTCACAGTTCACAGGCTGCAGCAAAGTGCTGTATCCTCTGGTCTGTTGTGTTCAGGCAGTGCTGGGTTTTGAAGAGTAATACTGGATGAGTCACCTATTGTATCAAAAGATTTCATTTACTCTCCAATTGCACTTTTACTTTTTGCAGTAATAGACTGCAGAATGTAGAATGATCAATCACATGAATATCCAAAGGAGAATTTTCCACTAAATGATGATATTAAATTATGTTGATTTCTGTATAATGAACATCACTCCTTTTTAAATGTAGTCAACACCGGGAGAGTATTTTTCTGAAACTCCACTAATCAAAGAATGGAAAAATTAAAAATACTAGATTTTCAATGGTCTTACCTTAAACTCTTTGAATGACAGCACTCTGCTCTTGTTAGGACTAGGTATTACAGGACAGCAGCACTCCTTCACCCTGGAAATAAGAGAGCAAAACAAATGATGGAGTTTTTTTTCTTTCATCAAAGCATATTGTACCATCAGAAGCCACATGTAGATGTGTGCAGAAACAGCAGCAGATGATGAGTGTCTCAGAAATGCCAGAAGCCAAATACTTAAATCACCCATGCACACAGTTGGACAGCCAAAGGGAAAAATGAATGAGGCCTTGCAACAGGCTCGAAGCAACAAGCTGCAGCTGTGGTTACATTCTCTGTAATGCATTATAACTTACCACTTCATCTTCCAGCGGCATATAGCTGCTACTAATGCAGGAACTATCACTAGCAGGACTAGGAGGTACAGCATGTTGGCTGTGGAAAAGAAATACTTTAAATACTTGTTTTCATCTTCTCACTTGTCAATACAGCCTGGGTTTCTAGGACAAAAATACCACCAGGCCTACATGGGATAGCTGCCACTAACTCAGCAGTAAAACTGTGTGTGTGGTCCATGGTTGCAAGATAGTTTGGCTGGAAGTTCTGGGGTACAGCTCTAAGTCTTTGAACCTTGATTTCCTTTACCAAAATTGAATTAGTACTAGATTGCATTTAATTTGTTCTCATGTTGGCACCTTAACTATAAGGGTAAATTTCCAAAATCTAAGACAACAATAACCTCACTTCACTTCTTTAGGTTTCATTTGAGTCCCCAAAGAAGACAGATTTTTACCACAAGATGCTGACAGAACATCTGTACCTCCTGTATGAATGGACTACAGCAAGACAGACAGTATACAAGTGTTCATGCTCTCCTAGGACTTACGCTGACACAAGAAACCCAATTTCCTTCTAGTTAGAAGAGAGAGCCTTGGGCTATGTTTTTCTCAGACAGCTGACGCTATAAGGAGGCAGAAGGGGAGCACTAGTTAGTGCTTGCTGTCCCTCTGCCCCTGCCAGTGCCCTCTTGCCCTGTGCCAGCAAGTCTGTGTGTGCCTACCCCACACCACAGCAGGGAATGGGCATGTGTTACATTCTCCTTTTGTCTTTTCTGGGTTAGTTAAGCCCCCATTTTGTTTCCCTATGTGGCTGTACAAATGTCTGTGCCTGCACAAGAGAAGGCTGGCTAATGGGAGCTGGAACACAGGTCTGCGGCAGAGCTGCCTCTCTAAGGGTACCGTGAGGGTTTAGACACTGTTCGGCTAGTATGTCTAAAACATTGAGTCTCCTTGCCTGAGCCAAGGCTTCACCCTTTCCTACCTCTCCCCCTTCACCTCTGCCCCCAGCTGGTTTTTCCAAACCAGGTATCTCTGGTTTGGATGGTTAAGTTTCCTAACCACAGCTGCCTGGTGGTACTTTCAAGGGAACAGAACTACAGGCAAGCGATACCCTGTTCTGCTTTGATGGTCAGATCTCCCCAGTTAGCAAACTAAAATGCTTGAGCCAGCAACCCCTTCTTACTGACTTACACAGGAGTTAACTTCGCAATGGATTTAAAGACTTATGAGAATAATGATCACCATTAGAAGTTCAAGAGCCCATTGAGAAATTACCTGTTTGCACACAGGTCTGTAGTTTTTCCCATATTAGAAAACTAGTTAAATCAAAATGCAATTCTTCAACACATTCTAGCAAACAGGACTCACTAGTTATGCAAACATGCATAAATCAGGCTATGTCCCAGAAAGATATAAAACTTAAATAAGGATGTAAAATTATTTTAATTCTAAAAATGGAAAAAACATAGCTACTTAGAAGTATCACAACGCTGTGTTGGTATGCACATTTTGGTTCTCAGCTGGATTCTCTCTCTTTGTTACATTGAATTAAATATTTTTCCTTCTGCTAGAAGACAAATATTCCACAGCCAATACTCACAGTTAAGCGGTGTATCTATGTATATAAAGTTAACAATGGGAGTCTCTCCTCCACCTGTATATGCTTTAACTCCAAGTTTGTATTTTGTGTTTGACGATAGGTGTTTCACGGTATATCTCTTTTCTTCTGGATTTTCAATTGTGTATTTACAAAGCACTGAATCATCTAAAATGAAACAGATAAGACAGAATCATAGAATCTCAGAATCACAGAATGATTGGCGTTAGAAGGGACCTCAAAGATCATCTAGTTCCACACTGCTGCCATAAGCAGGGACACCTTCCACTAGACCAGGTTGTTCAAAGCCCCGTCCAACCTGGCCTTGAACACTGCCAGGGATGCGGCAGCCACAGCTACTCTGGGCAACCTGTGCCAGCGCCTCAGCACCCTCACAGGGAAGAATTTCCTCCTAATATCTAGTCCAAATCTACCCTATTTCAGCTTAAAGCCATTTCCCCTTGTCATATTGCTGCAGGCCCCAGTAAAAAAAAGTCTCTACATCTTTCTTGTAAGAGCCCTTCAAGTATGAAAGGTTGCAGTTAAGTTCTCCCCTAAATGTTACAAATCAGCTTAAGCCAGATCACTAGACCACCAAAATAACACAACATTTGGAATTTGCATACTTTCTTCTGCGAAGGATGATGCATCCTGACTCACTGCCACTGGTCTGAACTCACATCCCTTCTAACTGGTCTGCCCGCAGCATTGCACATCCTTTGGCAGGCCACCCAATAACTTGCTGTCAAAAGCTGAGACTGTTTAATTGCCTTTTACTAGAGCATTTGAACAGAATGACTTGGGCTTTGCCATTTCCTTTTTCACCAGAATCTTGTAGCCCTTAAGCTTAGGTCAAGTTCTTGGAAGATAATCAAAAGCAAGAATTTGCTGCCTGAAAGAAAACCTCTTTTGCCTCTCTACTGTGCAACTCCCAGACCCCAGGGAGAAAAGGGTTATCTTATTCCTCCTCCTTCCAGTCACGCCCCTTGTCTGAGCTCAGAGAAAACATGAAGTGGGAACTCTTTGATTTAAACATTTTAAAGTCTAATTGGGATGACTTGCAGAAATCTGGTACTTCTATGGTTAGGTTAGTTCTGACAGGAACTTCTATATAAGCCTCCTTCAGTTCAAGCTAAGCTTTTCAGTCTGGTACTAGTCTAATCAGCAGAAGGATCTGATACAGGACATGACCCAACTGGAAGTAGAGGCAAAGGGGAAGAGAAAATATCCTGGAACATGTTGGAAACATCTGAAAATTATAGTGGAGCGAAGTCATCTGGGGCAGTTTTAACTGTGGAGCAGGAAGATCAGATATAAAAGTTTAAATGTGTCTTTGTGCCATCCCACAGCTCAATTCTGCTGAAGGAACTCCACTGTAGAGCACAGCCACAAATACTTTTGCTATAAAAGAATTTAAATAGGGAATTCACACAGTGCTCCAATTCTGAAGGAAATAAACTGTATCCCATCTGTTTCTAAAATACCCCAAATCCTAGTAAAACTAGCATGCTTCCTATGACTCTTATCCAAGTAGACCACAAACAGATGTTTTCAAAATTCATCCAAAACTCAGATCATAAGAGGCAGAAACTTGACTCCTCCTGCAGTACTACAACAAGCTTTTCTGGAGCTCACACTGGAGTTAAAAGGAGCTATGGACAACATGACAGGGGCTATAAATCTGTATAAAGCCAGGACCCACTTCCACCCATTAGCACCTCAAGCATTAGAGAGCATTCAAAGGCAGCAGGTGTTGAAACCTGTGTATTGCCTAATAAGCCAATGCGCCTGCCTGATGTCAACTTTCTAAGAGGCTGCAATATCAGCACCAGCCACAGTCTTTCACCTATATTAATGACACAAATTCCTAAATCCCAGAGCTCAGTTACCTGGCAGAACATGTTTTTGGGATCCTTTCAAACTGCAGTCCTCTTTTAGAGGTGACACATAAACATGGTAGCCTCTTATAAAACCAGACTGTGATTCATTTGTGGGATAAGAATCCCAAGATAGTGTTACTGCATTGAAAGTCAGTTCAACTTTTTCCACAACAGGGTCAAACAGAGGAGCTGGAAGAAAGGAAATTCAGGTTAAACTTGACATCATTCTTAAAGAATGTTCACTTAAAAACCAACCCAAATGGTGTTTCTATCTTACTTGTATTTAAAAGCTGTACAAAGCCAAAGCACTCCACAGAAACTGTCAACTCCACAGAGCCTTCATACAGTCCACATTATGCCTGTCCATATGACTGCTACTCACAGCTTTTTTCAGCTATTCTAATTAATATGGACTCTACCTGGTCACTGCACTAGTCAAATATGCTTGATGTAGGGCTACGTATATTGTTGTACAATTTTAAATACTTATACAGAAACAACATAGCAAATACATTTTTACCTAGTTGCAGGAGGAAGGATGTGGAATTCTTCTGTTTGTGACAGATTAATTTAGCAAATACCTAAATATAAAAACCCTAAATATACTGCCAACTTACGTAGCTCCCTGAGAAAACCAGTCTTCTTCTCCAGTAAGGATGCTTTATTAGCAACAGATCCATAGATTTGGAAGTTGTATCTCACCCCCGGAATAAAAGCAGCTAGAAAAAAGTGGAACTGATTACAAAAATAGGTTATGGTTTGTCTTTTTGTTTTGCTTTTACTTAACTGCTTTCTACAGAGGTCTATAATCCATTAGAAATCTTCTTTGTGGGCTATTGTGCTCTTAAGGCAACTGAAGGAGACACAGGGTAAACCAATTCTTAGTGTGCCTAATGTGAATTGAACAAATTTATTCTGTCTGAAGGAGAGAATTGAAGGGGATTGTTAATATATTTTTGTTGCCCTAGAGTATTCAAGATGAGTGCACAACATACTCAGAATGCATCAAAAGCAAGATGATTTCATTTCATTTCTGGCACAGGCAAGGGCCATGTTTTGGACTGTTTAATGTAGACACATACCCATTCACCAGGAGTCCATGTTATCCTCACTGACATCCACTCCCACTTGCATTAACCAAGTGCATCCCACTGAAGAACCGAACAACATTTTTATCATGTGTTACCACACTCTTCTTCAGTGAGGATGCAGGTTCTCATGTGTTTGTATGCACTGAAGTGTTGTTCCTTCATTGCATATTGAAATATGTTCAGTCAAATTTTATTCAAACACGTTTCATTCCATTCCAAAGTGAACTCTCAGCTTGAGAGACTCCAGGAAGCCTATATTCTTGCAGTTGTGGAAGTACATCAGAGCAACTTTCACACAGCCAGAACCTTTTCTCCCAGTCACCACTGGGATAAAAAAACCACACCACTGGTCTTACGCAAGGACCGGTTCTGACACACATCACTTGTGGCACACTGACAGCACTAAACCTCTCACTACACAGTGGGTTTTAAATTGCTGGAGTCTAAACTTCTGAGCCATGTTACAGATAAGGCAGAGCTCAGTTTTGCATCTCTCCTGCTAAAAGATTTTAACTCTTTCATTTACCTCATCCTCCCTCAAGGCGTGACTAGAAGCCACTCAGAAGAGGTTTTTTTCTAAAATACTGTGCTGACTTCTAAGGCTTAATAGTGCTGGTACATTTGTGGTGTCTAATTCATTTGCTAGGCAACGCATGATGCCACGTGTCTTTGAAGAATTACACCTACACTGCACAGATTTCAACATTCCACAGGATTTGTTTCCTAAATTCAGTTAATGCCCACAGCATGAAAGATTGTTGCGCAGGCATCAAGAAAGGAAAATGGTTCATCTTTCACCTGAGTTGATCAGAGCGCTGGAAGTGTTGGGCCCAAATCTCTTCCACTGCAAATCGCAAGGCTGCAACATTGGAAAGTTACACCAATCGACAATATAATTATCATATATATGTCTGGGCTCCCAGGTAATAAAAATGCCATCATCTGTACCATTAACTTGTTCTTCTTTAAGCTCTTTGATGTCTAGGAATGAACAAAAACATAGTCACTATTATTTTCCTGCATAAGACCCTTGATTCATAAACAAAGATCAATATAGTTTCTATGCTAAGCTGTTAAAACAATAATAAAACAGTCACATTCCTTCACTGTCAGACATACAGGATCTTTTACATGCTGAAAGTTGATTTCTTTGTATGCTGAAAGCCGACAGTTGAAAACAAATCCACTAATTATTACTATATATTCATAAAACTTCAGAAACCTGGAGGCGTAATCACAAGAGGCTAATCACACACAAGAGCTCTCTGTAAGGCACTGACTGCATCTTCACAGCACCTGCCGCAGGTCTGAGGCCCTAATTTAAGGCTAAATATGTTTTGCTCTGTGGAGCCTCTCCGTGCAAAACAGACTGTTGTAAGGGATGGATCAAGGCACTTGAGCTACGTATTCATACAGTTACCATTCTGTAGGCAATAACACATTAATAATTTTCAGATACCAGTGTGTGAGTTAAATAGGCCAGGTTAATTTGTTCCCTCAAGATGATAAATTACCGCTTCACAAAACTCTCATAATGGAAACTAATTGAAAACTGTTACCTGTAGAGCTAGGGATTATCAATATTGAAGGAAGTGAATAATTTACATTGTTCTTTGCTGTGATTCTGATTCTGTAAGAATGGTTATCAATGGAAATCCTTGTGCTATTGTAGACTGATGAAAAGGAGATGCTTTCAGACTCAGAACGATCTTCTACTTTTTCCCAGGTTACTTCATATGAAATACTTTCTCCATTTGCTTGAAAACTTGGCGCTTGCTGGGGAAAAAGTTATAGGGGTAGACACCAATTACTTACTAAACTTTGCAAAAAAAATAAAAGAGAAAAAGAAGCAAGGGACATTTAGAACTTTAAATAACTAATTGGCTATATTATTTCTGTAAGAATATAAACACTTTTTTCCATACATGCATACATATACTGGTGGAAATAGAAACGCAGAAATCTCAGTAATGGGTTTTATCTTGTTATAATAGTTAGAAAAACAGAAGTATATGTCTGAAATGCCAGGACAGCATACAGCTACATATGTTCTGACATATGTTATATATGATATTTGTCTTCGATTCTTAAAAGACATTTTCACATTGAATTGCTATTAAGTGCACACAAACTTGTTAAAGTTCACGGGAGAAACTTCCAACCTGTTCATGAAAGGCTTTGCTTCTGTTTCTGTACCAATGCCTTACCTTCCAGAACAAGGTCACATTCCGCCCCCCCTGAACTGGTGTAATTTCTCTCCAGATATCCAGTTTCCCTGATGGAGCTGCAATAAATACAGCAAATCAAAGATGCTCTAGCTGCAGAAAGGATAAAGCATTTAATTGTTTCCTCCTATTCGAAGAAATTCCAACCCCAAACCCTCTTTTTCCTTTTTCCCCATCACTCCCAGGTCTTGCCGAAGCATTATCCTTAAACTTCTTTCTCTCTTCATTATTCTTTCTGAATGAATGCCTGGTTCATCTCCCTAGAAAATCTTTCTTTGCTTGCAGTTCCCAGGTCCCTGCACCATTCCTCCAGCCCTCACAGAACACTGTAATTCAAGCCTGTCCATGCTCCCAGTCATATGGATTTCACACTGCCTGCACTGGATGAAATGGCAGACCGGCAGCTAGGATAAGAGTTGTTTAATAAGAGACACCTTCTTAAATTTTGCTTAGTGTGCTTCTACTTTTAAGCATGTGACAGGCCTCTGCTTTAGCTACACAGCAAGAGAGTAGCAACAAATGGAAAACAAAGGTGGCAAGAAAAGAACATCCTTCAAGCTTCTCTTCTCAATAGACTGGACGTACCTGCTTCATTTGTCCTGATGGTTCGGGCTTCACTCCATTCACTCCACTTCCAGAAATGCTTAGCTGCCCCACAGTGCACTCTAGTTGTGTATTCAGTGTATGGCTGCAGTCCACCCACGGTGATGCTGGGTGAGGCATAATGAAGGTGTGTGTCTGAACTATTATGCTGCAAGACAGAAAAAGAGAACAGTTGAGGCTCAGTTCAGCTTCCTTTCAGTTCAGAGGTTTTTGTCTGAAAGAAAAAAAATAGTTCTTCCTCTAGATACTATAGTAGCCAGTTAAGTTTGAGTTGGAAAAGATAATCATGGAACAGTAGTCAAAAAGACTCAAAATAAAAGATATGCACAAGATCAAAAGTCTGGGAGATCCAAAAAGAAGTCTGCAGGCTGTCTCAGTGTAACTGAGTAGGAGTCACTCACAACCTGTCAAATGACTACTCTTTACATCAAGCAGGGAATCTACTGAGATCTTAACCTCACAGAGTCTGGGTCTCTTACTCAGTTCATGTAAGTAGTATGCTTTTTCGGATCTATGCACAATCTGTTCTTTCCATTTTTCCCCCACCCCTTTCCTCCACTCCCTCCCAAAAGACAGAGTTCTAGTAAGAGTCAGAAAGTGAACATGCTTTTAGGCCTCTCCTCTAAACTGTCTGCTGCAATGATCAACTGCAGCAGCCATTTGATCTAATAGCTCCTGAGTAATACTTAAGACAGGACGCAACTTGATCCTGATCTTCATAACGCCTTTTTAACATGCTAGAGGCAAGCTGCCTTCATAAGATACGGGCTGCAGAGGAATGACAGTACACATGCAAAGAGTTAGCCAATCTCACCATTTGTGAAACAGGTGGAACAAGACAAGGAGGCCAATCTTCACGGAGGTGGAAGAGCATGGGAAGTAAAACTGTTTGGTGTTTCCTCACTAGAAACCAGACACACTACCACCAAGTACACTAAATAGTACACAGAAAGCTCCTGAACTAATATAAAAAAAGCCTTCAACATGCCTTTCCAACATTTGTGTGTAAGATGAGATGAGTAATAAAAACGTGACAAATCAAGATTAGCAATAGCTAACAGCTATCCTATCCAGCTATTCTCAGTGTAGAGCAAACAAATCCAGAAAACAGACACATCAACATGCTCACGAGATTTAGGCTGTATTCAAATTGCTGGGGAATTATTTTTTAATCTCACATAAAAAAAGATACTCGCTATGTTTTTTTGTATGAAATTCACGTTTCATACCAATTCTACTTTCCCATCAGGTAGGAGCACTTCAGTCTGACAAAAGAGTTCAATTCTTTTGTTTTGATGTTTCCAGTATAATGTGATTTTGGTATCTGTGCATTCTTCCCACAGCTGCGAAGGTGCGGCAGGATAAACTGTCAATGGAAGATCTGAGTTAGCTCCCATAAAACATAAAGTATTTTAAGGTATTTTAGCTGAGTAGTAAAAGCAAAAAAATACAGATTTCTTTAGCAGTGTAGGAGAAACATATCTAAATTTGTAAAAAATTAATTTCAGAATATAAATGCAAGTAAATATTATATAAGATTTAAAAAAAAAAAAAACCAAAAACAAAAACCACAAAACCAACCAACCAAACAAACAAAAAAAACCCTACAAAAAAACCAAACCTCTTGTGCTGACTTGGAAATATTTCAGAAAATGGTGAACATCAGAAAGACTCAGAGACTCTTATTGCAAATGCAGGAAGATTCTCTAATCCAGGAGCTGGTGGAGGCTCCCGATGTAGCATGGTGAGTAACATTTGCCACATTTCTATACCCCAGCATCCAGCCTTTTCACCAGAAATTTTATTCATATCTCTTACATTGACTTCTGCCAGTAGTTGCCCCCTGGTAAACAGGGCCAATGCTACTTCTTCCAGACGATTTCTGAGATCCTTGACTGCTATGTAAGCAGTATTCAGTGAGAGCAGCAGATCTCAAACCCTGCCATATTATCAATACAATTGTAAGGAATAAGACACAGCCATGTGAGTGAGTGGTATGTTTACAGCTCTGGCATTATCCTAAATGGATAATGAATTACAGTTTGAGGACTTCCAGACTCAAAGGAGCTTTGATACAGAAGGTCCCAGCTACCACCTGCAGAACTGGAAATGATGGACATCAGTTTTTCTTTACTTGCTGACAACCTTTAAGTAAGGAAAATTCTACTGTAAATATGTCCAGGATCACAGAAAACATAAAGGATTTTACAGCAATCACTATTTAAAAGGTTAACTCATCATAAGTATTATATATCACTTTTAACTCGTGACAATCACTAGAGCTGGAAAACTAGTAAAACTTTAATGTACTTAGCACATTGAATGTAATCTATTTTAGCCTGAATTTCCATGAAAATGTCCTTTATAATATTGTGTTGTCTCACCACAACCTGTTAGTTTACCCCTTCGCTTTCTTCCTGCTCTATTTCTTCCACCCCCAAACAATCAAATAATCAACTTTTAGAACTCTCTTGCCTTTCTAAGACAAATTTATCAAAGACAGGCATGTAACATTGGTTCCTACAAATCATATGAAAAAACATGTCTAGCAAAACTGTAATCAATGGCTTTGAGGAAGGAAAAACTGCCAGAATGCAGCAGTTACACCAGACTCCCTGTCCATCAGATGTCAGCTAAAAACAAAGCACATATGCCTCCCGCTTTTTCAAACAGGTAAAGCAGCCACAGGACCTTCAGAACACTGAGGTGATGTGGTGGGGCTAGAGGGCACAGGAAGAACTGGAAATACTGCTGCAGACATAGGAAATACCCAGGTGTTTTGAGGTAGAAGTAGGTAGGAACTTACGGGACCTGGTGTACACTGTGATGAAGGATACAACTCATAGGGAAGAAGAAACCACAGCCATCAGCTACTGCTCACAGAATAACCTGTTTTATTTCACTGATGATGAACTGCTCTTCTGTCCTTACAGTAGCACAGCAGATGTTACTGTCCAATATTAGCACCAAGAGAGGTTAGCACTATCACTTCTTTCCTGGCAATGGCTGCTTATACCTGCATCACCTCTCATTTTGAGAGGTGTAATTTTATTTACCCACTTTTCAAAACATGCATCTCTACTTTATATTGGCAAGACAGTAACATCAGCAATAATACTTTGGAGAAGGGACTGAATTCCCATGTAACTGACACAGGCATTTTTCTTGAACTTCCCATTTTATATGCTTGTATCGTATTGCTTCCTATACTATGAACCACCCTTAGCAAGGCAGCAGATTTTGAAGCATTAAGGGGTCATTTCAGTAACCAAATATGACCTTTGTGGTGAAGCTGGTTTTTACCATTAACACAACTTAGCAAGGCTGAAACTGAAAAGACAGCAGATAACTATAGCACAGGGACAGATAACTAATAAAAACTGTGAAGATAAAAATCAAGGACTTCATACTTTAAACTGGGACACTCAAGTATTAGGATCAGGAGGACAAGGCCTGCAACAAAAAAACCTCCACAAAGACATAGAAAAGACCTTACTTCTGTGAGTTACATCAAAAACATCTGTGGCAGTTTTCTTTCCCAGTGGGTTTTCCACAGTCACGGTGATATTCAAGATCCTCTGCTGGCCTATATCCCAAGAACACGAGCACTGCTCAGAACAAGTTACTGTGCATGGAACCTTTTTTTGGGAAAACCTGTCAAAGAAAGTGGGGGTAGAGGGGAGATAAAGAGAGAAAGACATTTTTCCATAATGTACAATTGCCATAGATGTTGAAAATGCCCAACCAGAATACACTGTAAAAAATAAGGGGGAGAGGGACTATAAGAGGCCACCCAGTTCTTTTCCCTAGCCTGCAGTAGGATATTTATAGGTATTCTTACAATTAGAAGAAAGTTTTCTTCAAAGCCTGAGTTTACTTTATCTTTTTAAGATACAGCTAAATTGCTATACTTTTAAGATACAGCCAAGCTTACTTTATCCTTTTAAGATACAGCTAAATTGCTTTTAGTGATTTCCTTGTGGAAATTCTGAACTAGGGACTTATTTGCCAAGAATTAAGCGATTCATATAGCTACCATTATGCTTTCAAATGAAGCAGTGATTTCAAGTGCATCTTCTAACCTTCCATGTTTAAATCAGCACCATAATATCTTAATGGAAGTGAATGATGAAGAGACCATGAAGGTATAATACAGTGATGACCTGCCTTCTGCTAAGGTCTTTGGATGAAAGTTTGTCATTCCCCTTTCTCTGCAGGCCCTGCTGTAAAGTCCCTTTCCTCTTCATTTAGATGCCTCTGTAGCGAGGAGCCAAGGGCCAGGTCTGATATGCCACAGCTGTGTAGCAGCTGAAATTATAGAAACTATAGACAGAAGTAGGATTGTCAGTAGCTCAAGAAGGAAAACACCAGCACGTAAAGTTATAAAATCATAAAGAAAAAGTACTAGGGAGGCTAATCAGGCTAACTGAGGGTTAGCTGGGAATTATCAGTTTGCGTCAGCATTAATGTAAATGGCTTGTGAACACACTAATACCACCTGATTTAATCCTAGTTATCTGTTGTGTGTGTTACCCAATAGTTATGATACACTTTTCAGTTATCTATATTCTGATTGCAGGGTGTTTTCATACACACTGAAAGATATCCAAACAAATTAACCCAAAAGAATGTTTACAACAAGCTTTATCAAGCAGATCCTGGTCTGATGAACCTGGAACTTTGTTGTAAGTAGTCTAATTGAGAGCAGTTCTGCACTGCTCAGACTTTGTTAAATAAAGGATCAGAGCTGGAAAGAGGCAGCAGCTAATTACAACAAGGATAAAACATTTCCGCAGATTTTAAAGGAAAAAACATAACTGTTCTGTACAGCAGAGACCAGAGTTAATATAACAATGAGCATACTTACTCTTCATACAAGGTGTATGTTGGTGAATGATCTCCATAAAGATATGTGTCTCCTCCCTGGCTCCAACTACATGTTACTCTTCTCATGTCTTGAGTTTGGCAGGAAAAATCATTAGGTGCATCAGGTGATTCTTGTCAGAGAGAATAAACAAAGAAAACACCAACAGCATGGCAGTCAAGGCAGAAGTCATCAACTTTTTTACTATACTAACAAACTACAAATAGTGGATATCTACAAAGTTTAGTTTAGTACAGATGTTATTATTTCAGTTAAACTTATTCAATGACTACTCCACAGAGAAAATCAGGATAACACCATAAATTAATTGCAATCCAAACACTTCTGTATGTTATTATTTTTTGTTATATTCATATATTCACTAATTTAATCTGCACTGTTTTCTACCTGTAAAAATTGCTACTAGCCTTCAAAAGGGGACTGTGCAGAGTTTTTACCACATGTACACAGACAACGAAGCTGAACTCCTAAGTGGGTAGGTATATTAAAAAAAATCAGTCACATGTCCTAGAGTCAATTAATGAGAGTAATCTGAACATATTTAATGCTATTCTTTAATGCTTTCTATATGCAAGTGTACAGATATGAACTCAGACATTAAACAGAGTTCAGCTGCACATGACAGGACAATGACAATTTCCCACAGCCATTCTTGACTAATAACAACAGGAAAATAGAATTGTAACAAAGCATTCACTTACTACCCACAAAGAAAACTTCATGATCATAGCATTGCTCCTCATTGCAAGACTCTTGACAGTAGACAGTGATGTGAGGCACTCCTTGATGTGACACATTTTTCACAGTGAGAAGTCCGACTTTACTGTATGTGTGATTGAAAACATGAACAGCTGGGACTAGAAAGAATTCCTTAATGGTTTGACCTTTCCTTCCAATGCAACAAAGAGTGATGTCAGAGCCTTCCTCTACAATTTTCTCATTTGGAAAGATTTGTGGTCCACTGTTATTTGAAATGTCCAAGCCTGCAAATTAATACATAATAAACCATTTCAAAATCTACTCATGGCAGCAGCCTTCAACCAGAACACATAACTGAGCATTTACACAAGAATCTGCTAATATTATATTATCTATTCATGGACTTCCATTTATTTAACTCCACATGTAATTATACCTATATTTCTCTTAAACCCAGAAACATATAATGTAGTCCAACAAACTACCTAAGAGACTAAACCCATCTCCCTGCTTGCCTTTCACTTAGCAGAAAAAAAGAGTGTGCATTTAAGAACTGCCTTTACAGATGAACACTACCTCCTGCACCAGTGAACAGTCTGATGCTTAGCCAAAATGCCTGCTCTTGAAGATCACAAGCAGGGGACTTGAAAAACATAATCTTCTGAAGCTCATGCAGCACTCAGCTAAGAGAAGACAACATCGAATGAATTCGATCAGTAAGGGGATACTCAACCTGGAATGTCCAATTTCAACAGAAAAAATAAAATCTCCAAGATTGAGCTTAGTGAGAAATCAAGGGAGACCTGCATCCTATTTCCCATTATATAAGGTGGGGTAGATGGGTAATTTATGTGCCACATTCCAAGTATACATATCTATGCTGCTTCTACTACCCATGATGTCTCCCGTAACTAAAAGCCCTTGCTGCTCCAAACAAGACTAGTGTTTCTTCACAAAGTCACTGTAGACTGTAGTAATTTTTTCTAAAGCAGTTACATATTTTGCTTATAACAAATTATCTGGAAACCAAACTGTTCTAGTAAGACACTGTAATCTGAAAAATAAAAAAGGGTTTTGTGATATCATGAATGACATTGTTGATTCATTCCCTCTTTACACTCATAATTCACAGAAGGTCATTCCAAATGAGCTGACTTGCTCCTCTCTCTCTGCTGCTTTAATACAAATGAAAGCTATGAACCCCGGACAAAAGCAACACATGCATCAGATGATGTAGCCATAACTATGCGCTTCTTCTCCTCTCCCTCAGACTAGGCCAAGACTGCATCTGACCTGGCGACAGGCTATTCCAGAGCCTATTCAGGATCCCATGCCACTCTGTGTACTGTATTGTTTTAATGTATTAACAATACAAGCTCTAAAACTTTCAGTCTGACAGCTTTGGAAGACAGTCTGCAACTTAAAACAATGGCTAAAGCATTGCTATTACTGCCAGAAAAAAACCCCAAAACAATAAGAGTTGATTAGTAATTAGAGATGAAAGAGTTCAAAATGGATTCTTGATTTGATACCATCTCTCGTGACCTACATTTTAGCATTACAGTCACCAGTGAATTACAATCTAGCTTTGTACTCAGAAAAAATAAAACTAATATTGCAAAGTCTTGTTTTGCTTACCTGGCACAGTCTCCCACAGACTCCACTGACTCCAGATTTTTGATGCTTCTGCTTTGCTCCTGATTCTCACTGAGTGTGCCATACATTCCAAAGGTATGTCTGAATCCCATATCCAATGAAGAGGCTTTCCTGATTTATGAAGTGTGACGTTATGAAACTCCTACAAAGCGCAGTAAGGCAAAGTACTGAAAACACGGCTATGTGCAGACACTTTGGAAGTACAACACAAGCAGTGAGCGAAAGCTCACAAAGAAGAAAAATGCTTTTGAAAAAATGAATCTCCGAAATCCCACTTGCTTCACATGATCCCACACTAACTAGTAGCTAAGTAACTGCTTACAAATCTGTACTAGCAGCAGTGGAGTGACTGATGTGCTGGCAACACTACTTGATTTCTGACAACATAGTTGTGAGTCAGGCCTTGCTTCTCAAGAAATAGATTCACTCTCAGAGCCCTGCTGTACGTTATTTGTGCAGGCTACTACATGAATAACAGCATGCACACATGCACCTGCCTGCAGGTGCACCTTGTATAATGATCTAGGTTACATACATGGCTTTGAATTACAGCCAATTAGGATCTATGCAGATAATATCTCATGGTAGTTCTGAAGCACAACAACTGAGGACAGTACTACCATCAGTGACAGGTAGAGTAGGAAAGTATCTGCTGATTTCATACAGTCATAGAATGGTTTGGGTTGGAAAGGACCGTAAACATCATCTAGTTCCAAACAGCCCTGCCATGGGCACGGACACCTTCCACTAGACCAGGTTGCTCAAAGCTCCATCCAGCCTGGCCTTGAACACTTCCAGGCATGGGACATCCATGACTTCTCTAGGCAACACATTCCAGTGTCTCAGCACCCTCACAGTGAAGAGTTTCTTCCTAATACCTAATCTAAATCTCCCCTCTGACAGCTTAAAGTAATTCCCCCTTGTCCTATCCCTACATGGCCTTGTAAAAAGTCCCTCTCCAGATTTCTTGTAGGACCCTTTAGGCACTGGAAGCTGCTCTAAGGTCTCCCAGAGCCTTTTCTTCTCCAGGGTGAACAACTCCAACCCTCTCAGCCTGTCTTCATAGGAGAGGTGCTCCAGCCTTCTGATCGTCTTCATGGCCCTCCTCTGGACTCACTCCAACAAGTCCACATCCTTCTTAGAGGAAGAAAATCACCTCCATCGACCTGCTGGTTATGCTCCTTTTTATGCAGCCCAGCATACAGTTGGCTTTCCAGTCTGTGAGCGCACATTGACGAGTCTTGTTGAGCTTCTTGTCAACCAACATTCCAAGTCCTTCTCCCCAGGGCTGCTCTCAATCCTTTCTCAGCCCAGCCTGTATCTGTGTTTGGGATTGGCCTGATCCAGGTGCAGGACCTTGCACTTGGTCTTGTTGAACTTCATAAAGTCCACCTCTCAAGCATGTCCAGGTCTCTCTGGATGGCATCTCTTCCCTCCCATACCACACTCCAAAAACCCACTTAGTTGTAGTTATATGGCCCCAGTTTCTCACTTCAAGGTCAGATCTACTCATGGAGTATTAAAAATCCTATCCCATGTATCAGTGGTCAAAATTCTCTGAACTGCATAGAACTCATCTGCAGTGAAGATGTGGTTCTTCAAACACAGAGACAAAATAACACCTGCTGGGCTCACCAGAGTAAGTTGTGATTCTTAACAGTGCTATCTTATTTTATTGACTTCTGGTTTCAGAAAAAAGAAGCCTTTCTCTTCTTTTTTAACATGTGCACTTCATATTCTTCCACAGTTCAGTCAGCAGATGACTCACAGTAAGCTATAATATCCCTAAAACATGCATTTAGTTCCCAAAGGATTTTTGTCAGATCTAAAGGAGAGAAGATTTTCTTTGGAGACAAACGTTTTCACACTGAAGTCACAAACTGGGGAAAACATCAGGATCAGGCCTATGATTTCAGTGATCTCCACCTCTTCAGAAAATTTGGCTACTTTAGCTGTTCAGGCAAACCAGCAGTATAGGGACTTTGCAAAAAAGACATCACTACTTCTTCCTTAACTGGAAGAGTATAACGTAACTGCGTATAACATAACTGCTAACAGGGCCAAGTGCAGGGCTTAGAAGGCTTCACTCACACTGAGAATACGTTTGGTTCGTAAGGTGAGAGGAGTTGCAGCAACATGATTCATGCTCAGTCTCCAGTGAAGGATAGTAATCATGCTATAAAAAAAGACTGCCTTTGGGAGCAGTAGAAGGGATGTTTCTGGGAAGCTGCATAGGGGACCTGCACCTTGAAAGGGAAAGAGAGGCCTTCAAAAATCAGATCTCTTAAGTCTGCCCACCGCAATCCCTCAATAAATGTGTGCAAGGCGTATCTACATTCTGCACAGCTAGAAATTACTTCATCTGACCCAGTATTTTTTTTTTTGTACAAAAACTGGGCATAACCTTAGACCAAGTCTGGCACCTAGGTAGAAATACGGAGGTATTTCTAGTATAGTTTTGTAAATAGTGTGTTGTGAGTTGTAAACCTATACAGGAAAGCTATCTATATATGCATGTGAACATTTGATTTTCCTTTAGCTTCCTTTATACTGTAAATAACTACTATACCTTTTTTAAAAAAATACACTTACTGTCCACATAATACTAGTTTCATCTGTTCGACGGACTTGTATTTCAAAAGACATTGCCAGCTCAGCATCATGTGCTGACTTGCCAACATCCCATTCCACCAGCAGCTGCTGAAGAGCCAAATCTTTGGAAACGTTAAGGTGTGTTACTGGAACCACAATGGATTCTAGGGGCATGAAAAGGACACAAAAATATTAAAATTTAGCTAAGTTATAAAGCAAATCGGAAACAACAGTGGCTAGAGGTAAGATAGGTTCCAAACCAGACAGTTCTGATTTGGGGAGGGAGGAAGAGGGGGAGGAAGTAATCAAGACCCATGCTACTGGTATCAAAAGCAAAGATAATTTTTCATCTTAAGGCATCAGCAGCTAGAATGAGGTTCCTGAATCTAGCCAAAAGTCCCCCCCCCCACCAGATTGGCTATGCTATTCTATTTCTTTATGCCCCCAATTTACTAGCTAATTTATGGGAATACTGATCCATCCCTTTTACAGTCTTACGAAAAGGAATAACATAATGTATTAGCAGAGACTGAATCCCAAGAAATCCCAACCCCCAGCAAGCCTTCTCATCATTACGCAGAAAATCCAGGCTCAATTGTGCTCTCTGACCTAACTGGATAGGTTGAGAGCTTCCCTCTGCTAACTAGCTGAGATGATATTCTAGTATTAGGCACATTCATGGTTGCTCTACACAGAGCTTAGGTCAGGCCTGTGGATTCTCCTACTGGAATTAGACACCTACTTATAAAATGTACCTCCATCCTTTTTGAGGATTTGGAGTTAATTTCCAGAATAAAATAAAGTTTAAAAGTCAGATTGAAGTGCCTTTTGGTGTCAGGAAAGGAAAAGCCCTTAAGAAGACTAGCCAGCTGAAACCTACAGATCAGCTTATAAGTGGTCCCTCTTTTTAGATGTTTGCTCCGTCACCTCTCCCCAGAAAAACTAACTCTTGGGAGAGATGAAATATGCCACTGCCTGATATGTACCTTCTCTCCTTCTTGAAAAACAAACAAGCAAAAAAAATGCTATTGATCTGGTTGTTAATGAAGCCAGGCAACTGAAATAGCCAAGTAACTAGGCTTTTTCTTTTGACACAGTTGCTTTCCAATATGCTTCTGCCTGTTACAAATGACAGTGTCAGAATGCTTACACTGACCAGGATGCAGAAAAGAAATCATAGAAATAACTGTATGTTTTAATAAAACAGAACTCATTCTGGGCATTCCTGTCCCACTACAGCCACAGTCCTTAGGGACGGCATGGACTGAGAGATCTCAGAAGCTCCTTCACCCAGAATGGCCTCCTCAAGTCATTTCTCCCAGTTGTGCTTCACCCACTGACCCAATGATTACCTTAGCACTTTTATAGACTATTACTGGCATAATGCAAGCATTCAGGGAATTTAGTTTAAGAATCTACATTTTGACAGATGCTTTTGGCAGCAATCCAAACTGTTTTGTAATTTATCCTGTAGTGCCTGCTCTGCACTAACTTCTGTGCAGCAGTTTCCCTACATATAGATCTTTACAATAACTGTAGGAAATTAAAAGCTCAAGATAAGCAGCAGTTATAACAATCCCTGATCAAACAAAGGAAGCAAGTAATACTTTATAAGCATATTTATTAATGATGAGAATACAGACACTGACACAGCTTAGATGTTCATGCAAGTCCAGCCTATAAAGAACAAATGGAGGAAAGTATATATTGTTCCATTAGGAAAAATTGACAAAAAACTGTTGAAAGAAAATTGTTTCTCTTTTACCAAATCATCTATGAATTCCATTGGTGTATTTTTAATCCATCCCATTTTGAATGATACTGGAAGTAATTTAAAGCAAATTAAAGCCATATGCTTTTAATCTAGAGGAAACTACTGGCATGGGCTTCTTTAGATAAGCTTGGAGGGAGAAATCAAGTCTTCATTGTTCAAACACTTGGTCTCAGAAACAGAACTGCAATAACCTATAAAAGATTTTGAGGAAGAAGTATACATACAAACATGTGGACATGTACTTCCTATCAATTCTCCCTGTAGCCTTAACATATAATTACTAGAAAAAGATGAACATATGTAAATTACTTGAAAGCAGAATTTGCATTTACACAAGGTAAATGCAAAAATATTTCACATGCAGAAGTAAAATTTCTTTTTTGGCTATGGCTATGACATCATTCTTAAAAAAACCCCATACCTGATGCTTGACATTTGCTTTTGAAAAATAATGGCCATCAGTTTTACACTAGCATAAGGAAACCCAGTACCTACGACTACTAGTAGATGCCTTGAACTGTATAAGCAAAGTGGAAGGCCTAGGGATCAATTTCACTTGCCTAAATGATGAGGGAGTAGCAATTTTAGGTTTTACTGGCAAACAAAAATATTGTTATCTTCACTGCCAAGGACTGACCAGGCAAGGAGTCAGAACAACCAAGGCAACAAAATGAGCCATTAAATTAACTGTGGAAGCAGAGCATCTTACATTATTTTGGGAAGGTAAGACAAGACATATTTCTTTTCCCCACATTCTTGCAACTTTCACCATCAAAACAAGATAAAGGCTGTTAGAATCCCACTTATGCTTGGGAATTGACTATAACGTTGTCGCTCTCCAACATGTAATCTTAGCTGCTCATTTTCTGGTCAAACTTACCTGTACGTTCATCATCCTTTTACCTGAAGCACTACATACCAAGCCTCTGAGGAGATCTCATTTCACATATGCAGGTAGGTGGATGATTTAAAGCTCTGGCCTTTGCCATTCTTGTGTTTTCCTTTTGCAATGCTGAAGCAACTAGGAGAAACAGATGGGCCCAGCACAAATAAACAGAAATAAAAGAAGGGACCCAGGTAGTCTCTCAATGAAACTCATAGGCACAAAGTAATACTCCCAGGGAAAGGAAACAAATATGCCTCAAGTTAAGCCAGGAAGTTGGCAGAAACCCCTTCCTTTCTCAGGGTGCACCATTAAAAGAAACTCCTGTGTATCTTCTGAATTTCCCTATCATCTTTTCTGCTCCCTCTCTAAAGAATTCTAATTGCAAGTGTCACTACTGTGCCTACTGCATTGATGATGAGCTTGCCTCTCTTCTGTCTCTTTTTGTCCAAGCTAAAATGTCTTTCCTTTTCTTACCACGGAGAATATTTTCTCCTGCTACATTGAATTAACTTAAGAAAAAAAAACCCCAAACGTCTCATTAGTTTGTTTTTTCACAATCTGTACAAGTGTCCCTCCACTGTCTCCTTTCAGTCAGATCACATAGGGTGAGGCCAAAGGGGAGCTGCTGGAGGGGCTCCCCGCAGCCCAGCATGCAGCCCAGCATGCCTGCCTCCAGCCCATACCACGTGCTGTCACACATCGTGCTCCACGTGCTGCTCAACCTGGCCAGCACAGTCACCCCAGCCCCCAGAGAGCCACCAATCTTGGTGCTCTGCAGACTGAGAGCAGAGCTGGGGATGTGCTGCCTGCACTCTATACCAGAGCACAAACTCTGCTCAATGTCCAACACTTGAACACTTCCATCTCTGGGAAGTGCTCAAGGCCAGGCTGGACAGGGCTTTGAGCAACCTGGTCTAGTGGAAGGCGTCCCTGCTCATGGCAGAGGGGTTGGAAATACATGATCTTTAAGGCCTCTTCCAACCCAAAACATGCTACCATTCTATGATATCACTTCAGACTTCACACAATTTTGTTTTCATCAGAGCCTGGCATATGACAATCTAGATCACCAATCAGGGCTTATACACCATACCAACAAACAGAAGAAACGATATAGCTAAGGATATATCCAAGATCTTGAAGACCACTGAGTTACAATGTGGGCCTTTCTTAAAGACGTTTTGTAGTATGATTTACACATGCAGAAATATTTATAGCGTTCACAGTTATAATCTTCTCTTCATAGCAAACTTAAATAATCAAGGCATCCTAAGACTTGTTTTTACTTGAAAGCTAACTCAAGACTATATGAATAGCTCTATGATTAACACAGAGACTAATTTTATGCCTGAACAGCTGTATGTGAAAACAAATGACCAAGTTACTGTAATACAGTAACTGTTTGGACTTGCCTGCATTACAAAGTTTTGCCACTTTAGGGGCATTGGTAACAGCCTCAAAACTGAGGAACTGATACCTTAGGTGAATGGAGTATGAATGCATGAATTTCAAGGTTGAAGAGACGCAACAGAGTCTAAAACAGATATATTACCCCCTTCAGTATGATAACAAAAAAAACGCCCTCCTTCACCAACTTCATTAAGGCAATAGAACTTCTATAACACAGACTATAGTCTGGTAAGTTCTGCCTTCTTAATGGCAGTCACAGAAAAGTCAACGTAAAATATTCATTCCCCCTTTTTTTTTAAAAGGAGTCACACCCAATGCTACTGCCAGCAGCAAGTGTGCAATCAGTACTTTCACCTTAAAACACTCAGCCTTCTGGAAAGTTATCTTTATATTCAACTTTGTTCCCTCCAAATATGCATGCATATGGCTTTTTTCTTTATACTGGATACATGTAAATGTAAGAAATAAAAAACTGGTCCCAGAATATTGTGGCATAATCAGAAAAGAGCCAACAGATGTGCTGAAGTTTTCACAGATGAGACAAACAAATAAACAAACAAACAAACAAAACCAAACGTGAAGAGAAGTGACAGAAAAGCATAGAAGTTGTCAAAAAGGAAATAAATTATTTGAAGATGACAGAATACAGATCAAAAAATTAGGAGACAAAGGGGAAGCATATAAATAAATACACTCTGGCTTCACATCATTGCAAGTTACTGATTTAAGAGGCAATTTTGCATGATGGGGCTACAAAAGGTAATTATACAAGTTGCTTCATCACCTTACCAAAGCGAATCATTTCATTAAACACGTAACATGTTGTTTAATCACTGAAGACTTAAAAATGTGCATGTCCAAAGCTTCAGTTGTTGTAGACTGCTTCCAAATAAAAAAGCAAATTTTTGGACATTTACCTTGCTGTGAGTATGTAGTGTAGCAAGTCCTCAGAGGGAGCAATACTGCCAGAACCATGAAGTGATTCATCATTCATCCACCTTTTCCTGCACAAGACTTATCAGGAAAGACGACATTTCTTTTTATTTGCTTCTTTCAGGAGAAATGCATGCCAGGCAATAATCCAGATAATATTACTGTAGTTAAGAATGAATAAAAACCCAACCACACAGACTCCAGGCAGTAAGAGAAATTCAGGAAGAGTTGTTTCTAGGACCTGGTTACAGCATAGGAAAAGATACACTAACACTCAAAAAGGTCAATTTAATCTAAACAAACAAAACACAGTACCTTTAAATTTTCTAAGGAATATTAAAACAAAATTTTGTCCTGATATATTTTGTCTTTACTTCTGCGAAAGTAACAAAATACCTTGGGGGTTGAGGCGGGGGGAAGTATTAAAGATGCAAAAGACCTTTTTCTGCTCCACCTAGAATCTGGCTTATGAATCCACCAGACTCTGGCAAGCATGGTCTTGCCCTTTGCCAGCACACTATATGGAAGGCTTTAGTTAAGATTGCAGTTGAAATACACCTATCAAAGTCTTAGCAACTTCCATTCCTAGGACTGTCACTTCAAGCACCACATAGCTCTATCTAGCATTCTTTTTACAGCTTTTACACTTACCTTGTGATGAAATTCTGTTTGACTGGCACAGCTGAGTCCTGAAGGGCTGATTGTATATCAGATCTCATAAGACATGAATAACCTGCAAATTCCATGCAGAAGGGAGAGGAAAACATTCAGCACCAGAATGGTTAAAAGCACCCAGGCACACAGGGTACAGGAATCCAAAAAACAGGAACAGGACTATGGGTACAGCTATCTTTAATTTCCACATTTTATATTTCTGGAGCTGTGTAAAATACTGATAGAGTCTTCTACCACTGCTTCCATAACAGAATTTGAAACTGCTTAGCAAGACAGATAACCAGGATGACTTTCTGTCCCCACAAGCCAAGGACAGAACATTTACTAATTTCAGAAGGGCCAGTAATTCACACTAGCATTTCTTCCTAGCAGAAAACCTCCAATTTAACACCTCAGAGCTACAGTCACTTCAGTTTAATGACCCTTAGGTTTTGAGAAGCTCTGAATTTCTCCAAAGGATAAAAAGAAAAGATTTCAAAATATTTTTGCAGGTTTCTAAAGGTCAAATGGAAATTGTAGAAGTCCTGCATGCATCACACTGCAACCCAGGGCTCCAACAATGCCCACAACAAACACCCTTGCTGCAGTGTGCCCCAGCTTTTTCCTTGTAAGCACAAATGCGTCACACAGAGCCCCCTGTATTTAATAGATGAGGATTGCATTGACTGATGTATAGGCTTTGCAGTCTTTCTTGTCATTACACCAATATCCTCAAAAGTATTTAGACAACACTAAAATCAACATGAATAAAGCATCTAAATATGCAATCACATGCAACTAGAGGACTCTTCCACTTAGGGAAATCTGCTTATTTATAGATTTTCTAAGTTTACACTTATCATCTGATCAAATTTTATATCTAAAAGGGACAATAATCTGATATATTCTGCCTGGAATAAACATAATACAATGGCTCTTTGTTATAGAGCAGTGAGTGGCAACTACGCAAAACAAAACAGTCTTTCCAAGGCAGATTATGTTAAAACTTCTGGTAACTCTCCAATAGATTGTTATTCCTTTGAATTATACAAAATAAATACTGAGACACAAAGTCAAATCTTGCATCCCTTTTTCAGAAGAAAAAATGAAAATAAAACTGCCTTTAAAGTCAAGACAGTTGACTTTGCTCTAAGACCAATTTAATACAAGGGTGGTCAGTTCAGTTCAGTGGCATAACTCCTGACTTAGTTATAGCAGCATGATGAAAACCTGGCCCCACAGGAGTCCTGATTTTGTAAACATCTTTGGGGTTGAACATGTAAAATTTGCCCTATTTGTCATGTATCACTTAAATCTAATCTAATACAGTGGCAAATTATTACAGTGGCACTCATGACATATTAGACTACTTATTTAAAATACTTCCTATTTTGAAACCAAATCCAAACTCTTTTCTGCTCTTAAGAGGCATTCTCAACTATTGAGTCTAAATAAATGTCTCATTTAACTATCTCTCTCCAGTTCTTTAAGCTGTCAGATCACTAATGACACAGCCTATATCACTTCTATTGATGCATAGTACAAACACTGTATGCTACTAGAAAGCAGTGTAATATAATCAATAAACATCAGAATATAAACATATTTTGGACAGCTACAATGCTCTTTTCAGCTACAATGCTCTTCTCTCTTCAATCTCTTTCAGATTAAATAATCCAATTTAATATTGTATGGTAAATTATGATATGCACAACTGTAGGTATCAAACCTTGTTTTCATAGGAAAGTTCTGGAATTCTCTAACAAAATAGAATACAAAGTAAATTTAAATAAATAAAATGCTATTCAAGAAAAAAGAAATACAGTCCTTCATATGCAAGTAATATTCTGACTTACATCATTCTTATGCAGAAACTATGACTAACAAATTAATCACATCCAATAATTACTACCAACTAATGTCAAGCACTTCTTTATTATCAATAATTAAGTATCTTTATAAAATAATCTTTTAAAAATCAGTCTTGGTTACAAAGATTAAAAGAGAATCAAAACGGTTGTACAAAATACATTACCAATTTAATTAAAAAAGAACACAAAACAAAACACATGATGCTAATAGATTAATGACATATTCGCCAAAAGTGAAAGTGATTGAACAACAAAGGAAATGAAGACAGGAAACCAGGGAAGGCTTTTAGGTATCTAATGCACCACCCTGAAAAAGGCAAAGGACTATCTCTGAGAAACAGTGAGTAGCTACCAAATACCACAAGAAAAGTGACAGTCACAACCACTGTTCTGATGAATACCTTGGTTCAGATTTGCCAATCTGAAAAGATATGAATGCAGTACTAGCATGCCACACAGTTTTTCATCTGAGAATTAATTACCACTGACTTCTTTTTAAGCCTAGGAGAAGACATGTTTTGTCATCATGCTCCAACCTGTGTGCTTTGTTTCCATGAAATGCAGGTAAGAACAAGAAGCTTTTGTGCCAGTGATTCTGAATATGGATGGCAGACATGCAATTTGAATACTTCTTCTAGTTTAATACTTATCATTAAAATAATTTTGCAATGGCATTTTTTTATCACAGAATCACAGAGCAGTTTGTCCAACTGAGTTGTGAAGAACTCTGAGGATGGAGATTCCACAACTTCCCTGAGCAATTTGTTCCAGGGCTTAACCACCCTCACCGTTCACCGTGCAGATTTTCTCCTTATATTCATATATTCATTTTTCTCCTTGTATTTTCCTTGCACCTGTTTGTGCCTGTTCCCTCCTGCCCTTTTGCTGTATACATCTGCAAAAAGCTTACCTCTGTCTTCTCAATAACTTTCAATTAATTAGGCAAGAACTGCAGTTAGAATTGCCCTTACCTTTCTCTTCTCAAGACGGAGCAATCTCAGCTCCATCAGTGATTCCTAGATGTGCTTCAGCCTCCAAAGCCTTCTGGTGTCTCTCTGTTGCACTCAGTCCAGTCTGACAGTCTTCTTTGTACTGTGAGCCCAAAACTGGACACAGTATTTTAAATATGGCCTCATAAGTATTAAATAGAAGGATATAATCACTCTCCTAAGCCCTAATTCTTTGCTATATTAACAACAGTAGTTACAGTTCTAATCTCTGTGATGAATCTGGTTATTAGTTATTGTAATCATAGTGTGACTATTTCACACTGTGAAATGATCTATAATATGGGGGATAATACTAAGCCATAATTTGAGAACGACTGGCGCAAAATGATCTGTCAGTGCTACAGAAGTTAGTTGAGCAAGAAATTTTTCATTTTACCCTATATTCTTCCTCCTTCTAAAAATTCAACATCTGTGAGAGAAATGAAGCAGACTTTAGTCTTGTCAGACTGTAGCCTGAATCACTGATAGATTTTTTTAAATTCATTAATATATACTTTACTTGTCATTCTTCCCATTGGAAAAATGTAACCTGGGGGGTGACAAAACAGATACAGATCGATTCAGGACTCCCCAGCCTAATTTTAAATTAATCAGTACTGATAGATACATCAGTAGAACAGAACCATTTTGGAGACGGGGCAGCAGTTGCGATAATACTCAGCAGCAAAAAAATTGTTCAGAGACCTGCAATTAAAGAGCAATCACTCCAGAAGTGGAGACGGGAGCAAATTACCTTGTCAAGAGATGAAATCTTCTTCAGTAGGTAGTTTGCAAATAGTCTAAATAAGTATCTCTGGGTAAACTATTTCTCCTTCAGTCAGAAGGCTGCCTTAGATGATCCCTGAAATCCCACCCATGCCAATGCTTTCCTGATGCCATCAATGAGAGGAAAAAGAAATTCCCATTATTCTTCTGGTAAACATGCGCAAGATAAACATTTTGCCAGACCTCTCTTCAAAGGCATTACACCACCAAAATTTAACTGAAACCTCTTTCAAGATCAGGCTCATAGCACTCAGCAGTCATTGGCTGGGAGCTGGAGTTATACGGTGTACATACTGCTGCCGTACTTGGAATACCCATGTACAAGAAAAGGAAGCCCCCAGTATGAACATCGAATCATAGCTGACCACAGAGTCAATCTGGTTGTATGCATCTTCTCAAGCCACATATTTCAAATCATACTTCATACAACTTTCCTTTCTCAGTGCCCTTTCCTTTGCTTATTTGAAACAGCTGCCAGTCACAACCCACAACCTCAAATGAATCAGAGCCTGTACGCATGCTGGGAAAAGAAGTGTTTTCAGCTGCTAGGATCCAGAAAATTTTATCCATTTACAGGAGTGTATTAGGGACATCAAATAACAAACACTATCGATAAAACAAATTTTCCTAAAACAGACATGAAAGAGGACTGTCAGAAAGGCAAATGCAATAATAATGCTACTTTGGATTTATATCACATTTTTCATGCCATGTTCTAATTTCTTTTACTTCGTAGACAGACAGACTGAGGATAGGAATCACAATTCAAAGTATATATCATGCAGTACAAGGGTGCTAACATAACTGACACGTTTAGTGCCAAAACCTAATAAACTCTTTCCATAGGCACTAAAAAGACACCCCTAGAAGACAAGCCAGACCACAGGTAGACTAACTTGTCCTCTGGAGGGGTTTTTTATCCTCCTGAAGAGACAGGTAGCTAGCTAAGTGCCAAAATGAGTGAGAATGCCCTAAGTCAATGATTTGTACAAAGTGTTCCTCTGCTCTCCTGATTCCTGCAATTCCCAGTATATCCCTTGCAAACAAAAGTCCAGAACTGACACCCAAACAGGGAGCAGTGTCAAGACATCAGAAACCTATCAAGTGTTAGTGAGGGATCTGCCAAAGCATCCTACAACTAAATAAGTCCCTCTTCAAAATAAACATCACACTGTTCATAGAAAATTTAATTTGCAACAATTCTGAATTCTGAAAAAAAAAGAATAGGTGAAATACCAAACTCTAAAGCAGATAAACGCTTCCTTCAGGCCTTGTACTCAGGCTTTCTTCTCCCAGGCAATTTTAAAGATGGTTTCCATTACACTTAGCACACAAAATACATATAAGACACTGAAAGTTCCTGATAAGCCTTTGTGATCTAATGGGTGAACAACAGTTTTAAAAGCTGTATAGGGAAGAAATGTATTTCTATAATTAAGGTCTAATAGGCATGTAATCATCTGATCACTTACGGATAGCTTTATCTCCCATGGTTTTGTTTGTTTGTTTTTTAATAGAAAGTAAGTTCTTTGATGCATTCTGTTGATTCTCTAAAGAGCTTCACCAAAATAGGAAAACATTATATACTTCATGGCCCCACACAGACTGGAACAAAATAAACAACCCAAACAAAAAAGCAAATTAAATTGTGAAAAAATGGAGTCCAAAACAGTAAAGTGCTCAACAGATTGTGTAAGACTGCTCCTGCCCCATCAGAAAGCAAATGCTAATGCTTGCAGAGAAGTAATCACCTAACATGGTGGCATGACTCATAACAACAGGAAAAATAAATTTACTATGATTTTCAGGCATGGTGTACTTGGAATACTGTTAGGATCTGGTTTGCTCTGCTAGAGTGTGGACTGGTCTGGGCACGCAATAGTTAGATAAAAAGAAAAAAAGGCACCAAAAAAATATACTCTAACCACACTGGATTATATTTTTCTCATTAACTCCGATGGGTTTGAGATTAAACGACTCATTGCTACTATTTAAAAGAAAGCAGGAGCAACACTTTCTGAGTATGATACTAGATTTAAAGGTCCGGGCTTGCCTGTCTGAGAAAGTCAACACTTTCTCGAAGTAGTAGGAACAGGACACCTTAAACCCAAACCTAATCACCTGGCAGGAGCAGCATCCACATCCCACGATGTACCTCACTTAAGTAATTGCTGCTCAGGTTAAATTAGCAGCTTTTATGCTGTAGTTAAGCAGTGACATCTTGAAAGCAGAAAAGGTTAGTGGGTCATAGAACGGCTTAAATTATACGGTAAGTGCCGGTGCTACCGGGATGGTCTGTCTAGAGGATGAGGAACTCCCTTCCCGCAGCCCTTCCGCACCCGCCGCGCCGAGGGATGCCTGGAAGAACGGGGGTTAAAGGGCGGACAACGGGTACCAAAAAGACTAAAACTCAAAGTGAAAACTCCACGGAGAGTTTCAAAACAGGCGCCGCGGTGGAGGAGGTGGATTTCCTCAGCGAAGCAGCCTGTACTCCACTCGGCGAGAGCACCGGAGTACTCCGCGGGAGGAGAGGGGAAGGAAGGCGGGGATTAGTGAGGGAATGAGGGGCTGCCGCGACAGGGAGGGACCGGCACCACTCACCTGCAGCCGCCGAGCTGCAACCGCCGGAATGGGGGGCAGACGGGTCCCCGCCCGGCGGCCAGCGGGACACGCCGGCCCCCCCGATCAGTGCCGGGAAGAGCTGCGGCGCGGCCGTCCCTCGCCGGGCAGGGCCGCACCTCCTCCCACCTCGCGGGGGCCGGGTGAGCAGCGTCCCAGGAATTTCCCCGTCTCTCCGGGAAGCGCGGCCCGTTCCCTTGGCAGTACTCCCAGGGGCGGGCCGCTGGCCTCCCACCCTCCCCGCCGCAGCGTCTGCCGCCGTCTGCCGCCATCTGCCCCCTCCTCGGGAGAGCGGCGCCCGCGGAGGAGGGTCAGGCGGCGGGGCCGGGCCGCGGGGCAAGAGGTCAGTGGCGACAGGGGCCGGCCCCGGGGTGGCCAAGCACGGAGGGGAGGACAGGTAGGGTTAGCCTGAGAGGAGCGTGAGGAGCAGGGAACGGACACTTCGCTCACAAGGACACTCCCGATCTCTCCAGTCCCGAGCTGTTCCGGAGCTGTATATAGGAATGCTCCACCAGCCTTGCTGCTCGGTGGAAGAGGACCTGTAGGTGCTGATTGACGGCTGTGGAACATGATCCAGCTTGTGCCCAGGCGGCCAAGAAGCCAACAGTACCCTGGCCTGTATCAGCAATAGTGTGGCAGCAAGGCCAGGGCAGTGATCGTCCCCCTGCACTGGGCACTGGTGAGGCTGCACCTCGAAACCTGTGTTCAGTTCTGGGCCCCTCACTACAAGAGAGACATTGAGGTGCTGGAGCAGGGCCAGAGAAGGGCAACGAAGCTGGTGAAGGGTCTGGAGCACATGTGTGATGAGGAATGGCTGAGGGACCTGGGGGGGGTTTAGTCTGGAGAAGAAAAAGTTCAGGTGGGACTGTATCGCTCTCTATAGCTACCTGAAAGGAGGTTGTAGTGAGGTGGGTTGGTCTCTTCTCCCAAGGAACTAGTGACAGGACAAAAGGAAGTGGCCTCAAGATGCACCAGGGAAGATTTAGACTGGATGTTAGGAAAAATTTCTTCACTGAAAGAGTAATCAGGTATTGGAAGAGGATTCACTGGAATTGATGGAATCACTGTCTCTCGAAGTGTTCAGAAAACATGTAGATGAGGCCCTTAGAGATATGGCCCTAAAGAGATATGCCAAGTGGTGGACTTGTCAGTGCTGGGGTAAAGGATGGACTTGATTGTCTTAAAGTTCTTTTCCAACCTGGTTGATTCTATGATTCTGTGTCTCCAAGATGCCTGCACCTGTCGTGCCATGGCCCTGGGGTTCCTGTGTCTCTGTGGCCTGGCTCTGGGGACAGGGACAGTCACTCTGGCCACCAAGGTTGATGGGGTGAGGAGGTGGCCTGGTGCTTGCAGCAAGGCTTGAAGGCAAGGCCATAACCTTTGTGGTACTGCACCACTGCCTCGCATGCAGCTTTCTGACAAAATCACACTCAGAAAACATGTTAAGAAAGGCTTTGGCTTGCCACTCCCAGAGTCATACGACCATAAGGCAGGACGGGAGATGAGTTCACCACGCCATTAACCCTGCCCTTGGGCTGTGGGTCCCACCTGGCAGGCCTCGGCAGCACATTCGGGGAGGTGCAGTGTGCCACAGGCTGCCTGCTTCCATCAGAAGAGCCATAAGAAAGTTTTGTTTAAACCTGTTACTTGCCCTTTTCAGGGTGTTTGTGGTGAAAGTTTCTCTGGTTCGTAGGACTTTTACCTAAAAAAGGTCTTCTGTCTCTTACTTTTTCCTAAGCTGTGTTTGTAGGTTAAATATAATGTACCTATTAAGACACTGTTTTCCTTGCTTTCCTTTGGATTCTCTCAAATTCTGAAAGTTTTGTTGCTTTTTCCTTGGAAGGATGGATGTAGATTGAGAAGTGTTGTGGTACAGACTATATTGCTATTTATACTTTTTTCTATTTAGTTTACCTTTTTTTTGGTAACAGCATAGTGTTGCTGACTTACAGTTTGCTTGTGAGCCACTTGAGCACCTTGATGCTTTGCTTCTTCTGAATTGCTGACTAGCTAGTTGATCCCTGCCTCTTTGTGTTGTTGAGGTATCCTGTGCTTCCCTCTATTGAGTAACATCCTGTTCTTAGTCAGGTTTTCCATTTTCTCATGATGCTTTTGCTTTCTAGTCAAGCAAATAATTACTAGTCAAAGGATACTTTTATTCTTTAGGAACTTATTCTGGAGAACTACGTCTATTTCTTCCCCAGAGTTCCTGTGTATGCTGTGTGAGTCATGTAAACAACTTTTAACAGAGGGTCACTAGTTACTCATTTTTCATTGCCCCCATGCAGGCATTTACTGTTGTGTAAGAACTCAGAAAAGTGCATACATGAAAGATGTCTAAAATTGGATGCCAAAATTTTGGCTTTTTTTATTTCTTCTTCCCCCCACCCCCCATGTTTATTCACAACTCTCTGTAATCTGCTAGTAAGTTATTTCCTGTAATGTTTTTAGACAGCATAATTAGAAAAGCTTACGGGAAATTTATCAATTCTATATTTGAAAGCAGGATTTGAGAAATACGCCATAAATCAAACACGGGGGGGTTGTACACTAAGGGGTCTGTTAGGAAATGGCATATCATCATGTAATGAAAACTAAAGGGAATAAATTAGGACACTAGCACTAGACACTTAGTTCTAGCACTCTTTAGATTTTGAATGAGTGTCATTGCACTCCTTTTTGTCTTCTGTATGAGTTAAAATATTTTGCATATGCTATTTTTAAGATAATATATTGTCACTTTTCTGCTTTGAGCCCCCTCATCTGTGTTTGAAAATGTTTCTTCTTTTAGATCTCTACTGGAGAGAACTGTGATATATTTAACATTTTCTGAATCATTTCAACTCTTCTGCAGATTATACATCTTCAGCCCTCTCTTGCCTCTCCATTTGGGTAGCATCAATAATCTCTGGTGCTGCTTTTGCACACTGATTCAGAAGTTCCAGAATGAACAATGTAATAGCTTATCCTTTGAATGCTCCAGGCTTATGAACATATGAACTCACTGCTATCTAGAAATAATGTTCAAGGGCCTAATTAGTACCTAAAAACCTAACAACTTATTGAATAATGTCTATAAGGAATTTTCACGCCTAGTCAGAAAGTGTTTCAAAAAGCAAGTTACCGGATTTCTCATATTTGAGGTGGCAAAACTGAAATAGAAAGAAAAAGAACAAAGGTAAATCCATGAAAGAACTTGGCATTGCAATGTGTCAAGTGTCACAGTGTCTACAGAATTTAAAGAGCAAAGTTAGGTGCCAAAGTTCTTTATATATCAAATCATAGCAATCTAGTTTGGAAAGGTCTTTTTAGGCAACATCCAGTCCAACCTGAGACCTTCTTTCTTCATAGCCACAGTTCTGAATTTCACCCCACATCTCCTAGGTGCTTAGTTGCCTGTGTACATATATCCAAGACCCAGCTCTGATATGGCACAGGTGCATAACTCACTGCTATGAGAGAGCTACGAGAGCTGTTTTGTAGAGAGAAAACTGAAACACAGACACATGTAAGGCTGTTGACATGAGATAGTTAGTAGTTCAAGGTTTTAAAACGGAAAGTATCAACATGAAAAGGTATAAAACCCTAAAGTAAAAAGTCACCTGGGGAAGTCTGGTCAAGTCTACCTGGGGACTAGCTAGGAATCATTGTGTCCTATTATCAGTGTGGATGGAGCTGGTGGAGAATGGCAACTTGATGATGCCAGAGAGCCATGAGAAGTTACCCTTCCCCTTTTGACTCGTATCTGCTGGTCCAGTAGAGACTTCTCAGGTAGTTTAACAGGAGTGGCATGTTTGCTAGTGGTTAGTCTAACAGCTCATTAAACCCTAACTAACTCTTCTGTGTGTTAGCCAGTAACTAACTGTTTTATTTTGAATTATACATATTCTCTGTGCCTGGCTAAAAGTACCTGAACAAACTGACCAAGTGGGATGGATGCACTCAACTCCTTAACCAAGCTAGTGGTAGTCAGATACAGGCTCCAAAGGTGGTAAAGGGTTAAGCCATAACTAGGTTAAGAACTTCTCTAGTTCCAATATGTTACCTGAAAACTCGCAAAGGAACAACTGAGCATCAGTGCATGTGATTAACACATGAAGAGCAATGTGTTCCAAAGTCATTTACCAAGGAACAATGACATTTGTGTATACAAGGATCTTATGGATACCTTTCCCATCGCGTGTAATTAGACTACAAGCCAACCACTTTATTCCATTAATATGACTGCCTAAGTGAGCTTTCTTTGAGCTCTCCCTGCTAAGCAGCTGGCTGCATGGCAATCTCACGTTGGGCTGGGACACCTCTAAAGGTTGCTCCTTGAGGCAGAAAGACTTCTCACCAACTGCAGATCTTTGGTAAGTGGCCGATACTGCGCATAACCTGGCATTATAGTGTGGTAAGATTTTTGTGTTGGTAACTTTGAATCATGTTACACCATTTGTGCAATAAGTAATAGACTGGACCCTGCCATCGAATTTCGTTGGGCTGCACTTTTACAACAACAATTTAGACTGCTTAAAGTAGCACTGCCAAAAGTATCAATAAAACCACTTTTGCTGATACTTTTGGCAGTGCTACTTTAAGCAGTCTAAATCACCCATCTGCAACACCAATAGGGGCCATAACAGACTTCCCATTCAAAGGAGGACTTCACCAGTCTGGTAAGTCTTGAAAACCTCCAAGAAAGGCAATTTCAGAGATTTAGGGGTGACCTATTGTAGTGCTGCAGTTCCTTCCTAAGGACAATTTTTTCCTAACATCCAACCTGAGCATCCCGAACCACAATTTGTGACTATTGCCTCATGTTATCTTGTGCCATCTGCCATTACCAAGAAGAGCTGCCTGTCTGCTTTATAACTAACTCTCTTTCAGGTAGTTGTAGGTTATCTTTAGGTGGTCCCTTAGCCTGCACTTTGGGAAACTAACCAGGCTTCTAGTTCATGTTCTCTAGGCCACAGACAATTTTGGTACCCCTCTGCTATATCTTCCCCTGTTTCTCAACATCTCTCTTGATCTGGGGTGCCCCAAAATTAGTTTCTTTGCTGCTAGTTAAAGGCAATATTATAGCCTTGCATCAGCACACAGAGCTCTTTAGGTCCTCCTGTTTGTTCATTAGCATGGCATCACTTCAGAAGGGCACCTGGGTGTGATGATTCCCCCCTAAAGTATGAGAGCTTCCCCATAATGTTGTCTTTTCAGCTTCCTGTGCATAAGCTTGGTGTGGGCATCCTTTGATTGTCAACCCAGTCCACCTTCCCTCACTTCACTGTCAGTCATAACCTCTCTTCTCATCATTCCTAGTTTAAAGTTCTTGTCAGGATGGCCAACCTGTTCGCAAAGATTCTTTTGGTCTGCTTAGTCAGGTTGCTGTCATCTCCTCCTAGCAGTCCTCAATGGTCAGCAAGCTTTTATCCCTTAGTCATAAAAGCTGATTCCTTAGTGTTGACACAAGCTACGCTGTGTTAACCCACAGAATTCTCCACTCACTGAGGGCATCATTCCCCTTCACTGACAGGATTGAGGACATACCACTTGAGCTCCCCTGTCTTTGGGTCTAATCTCCAGAACCAGGTTGTCACACTTGATACACTCAGGGTTTCCCCTCACAGTGTCATTGGTACCCCATGGAAGATCAGTACAGAATACTTGTCTCAGTGTCTAAAAGATCAGCATGGGATACTAGTCTAGGTGCCAGGCAAACCTGAGCACTCTCTCGTCAATGTCCTGTATGCAAGCCCCCAGCAAGTAGAATACCTTCCTAGACAGCAGGTCGGCAGATAAGAGCCTCTATCCCCTAGAGCAGGTACTCTCCCACTATGACTCACCCTCTGCATGCTTAGGCTCAGCTGGCTTTTCTGACGCTTCGTTGAACAGTTTTCAGGCCCTCATCTGCTTCCAGGACACAGAGCCTATGCTGTAGTTGCAGCTCTGCAGGCAAAGATATCCTCCTGGTGCCAGAAGTCACAAGCTTACAGCCTTCATTGTCCCAGTCCAGTGCACACAGATGCTGCCTATCCCAGCTTCAGCACAGCTGGGGGCTCAAGCTTTTGCATCTGCAGAATCTTGGAGTTTGCGTGGGCACCTTTGTGTCTTCTTTCAGACACGGATTGTTGATTTAAGTGTTCGTGCTAGCAATATCCCACATTGTCTCCCTACAATTCAGGCAATGTAGGGGTGTACTCATTAAAAATTCACCTGTGCAGAATTCTGAATTAAAAGAAAATAAGGAAAATATTCAGATTTTTTTTTCATATTTTGCAAATCCTATTTAGTGATATTTGGGTAGACAGAGAAAATAACTTGGCCTAAGAGGGAAGAATAGCCTAGTTAGGGTTCTGAATAGAAAAAAATCATGCCACTTAATCTCCATGGGTCTGTTTTCCTTCATTAGCTGGAGGTAATAGTATGTCCTTTTTGCTTCTTTTTTTTTTTCTCTTGTCAGTTTTCAGAAGAAAGACTGCTTCTAGCTTTTGCTGCTGTGCTATATCATATAACTGGACATGAACCACAGGAGGATATTTTAGCCCCAACAAAAATAAAAGCATAAATAAGTTAATGAATAAATAAGGGTTAAAAGAATGAACTAAAGAATAAGCATATTCACTATCAGAGCAGAGAGGCTGCTGCTGGTGGTGTTAAGCTTGAATTTCCATTTTAATACTCTCAATTTTAGCCATAATAATTTTAGAAGTGCTCTATTTAATTTACATATTTTCAATATTTTAGTGTCAGCTACGCCTAAAATAGAATATTTCCACTTTCACACGTCAAGTTTTTGTAGCCTCTTGGCATCTAAAACTTATTTTTCTGTATTGAGATCTGTGTTCAACAATGTGCTTGTAATGTTATATAATCTACTTCCAGCATTTACAAAATCTACACTAATGTTGGTGTACTAATAGCTTTTACCCATATACTGACTTCTACAGTGCAGTAAATGTGCCCCTTATAAGTAATAAAAAGGCAATTTTCTGATTTCTCCATCCTTCAGGAAGAAAGCAAGCCATTGGAGCAATGCTATCTACATTAACAGGACCATTTCAAAGAAAAAAAAAATAATCTCCAAACAAAATATACAAAAGAGAATTCCCTTTGTTGGGCACTGAATCAGGGGCTTGAGAAATGGGGTAGTTAAAAGTTGCTCACAAAACAATGCAGTGAAAGACTTCACTTTACAATGTTATTTAAAGTAGAAGCAGAAATCTTAATCTGTATTTCAAGAGTTTCTGATTCTAGGTAGCTAATGATCATACACATGAGTTTCTGAACAGTTTACTAAAGATGTTGACTGTCTTATTAAAAGCCAGTAATTTGTATGAGAAAGCTTGAAGTCCTTTCAGCTGTAACTTTGTATTTAACATAGTGTGAAAGAGGCTGTGTTAAACCCCCACGAAGAATAAATCACACCCACAACCTCATTCTCATTATTTTTCCTTTAAAATTTTTCCTGCCAGAAACTCCACTGCCTTCCAACACAGTCTATAGCTAGGACCTAAATATCCGTAGCAGTAGAAAGTTCTCTCATATGTAAACCAAAAATACTTACTAGCTCTTTACGCTCACCACTGTCTGCCTACAATGTAACTGAGACCAATTTATTCTTGTCTGTTTTGCAGCAGCCTTTGAAATAGTAAGATTAGTAACAGGACCCCCTCAGCCCTCTCTAGGCTAAACAAGCTCAGCTCTTTCAATGGTTTAAAGAATGCAGATCATGATCACCACTATTCACATCTCTGTGTCCAGTTCTGAAAGAAGAAATAGAGGACACAGCACTCCCAGTGGGAGCCTTATCAACAGTGTATTAACTCACAGATGATGCTTCTCTTCCTACCCATCTGTGTATTTGCTGTTTCCTCAGAAGCAGTATGTTGTTTATTTAAGATACACCTGTAATAGTCTGTAAGCCAAAGATCATTTACCATGCTAACTCTTCTCTTTTCTGCTTGTTCAGTTATTTCAGCTAAAGACTACAACCTTGCAGTTTCCCTATCGAGGCACTATTTTTCTAATTTTTCAACATGTTTTTGAATCTTAATCCTGATTTCTGATGTGCTTGTGATCCCTCATAGCTTCATGTCATTTGGAAATCCAAGGCATCTTTTATAAGACTGTTGACTGCTATCAGCCAAGACAGATCTTTCCAACTCCACTGAAGACATTGTATGCTAGACTGCACCAAAAAGAGCCTGTCGAACAGCTCGAGGGAGGTGATTCCCCCCTCTACTCTGCTCGCGAGAAACCCCACCGGCTGTACTGCATGCAGCTCTGGAGTCCCCAGCACAAGAAGGACATGGACATGTTGCAGCAAGTCCAGAGGAGGGACATGAAGATAATCAGAGGACTGGAACACCTCTCCTAGGAAGACAGGTTGAAAGAATTGGGTTGTTCAGCTGGAAAAGGGAAGGGCCAGGGAGACCTTGCAGCAGCCTTCCAGTACCTAAAGGGGCTACAGGAAATCTGGAGAGGGACTTTTTACAAGGTCATGTAGGACAAGGGGGAATGACTTTAAGCTGAAAGAGGGTAGGTTTAGACTAGATATTAGGAAAAAATTCTTCACTGTGGTGAAGACTTCCAGTGGTGAGACACTGGAGGAGACTGCCAGAGAAGTTGTGGATGCCCCATCACTGGAAGTGTTCAAGGCCAGGTTGGATGGGGCTTTGAGCAACCTGGTGTAGTGGAAGCTTGGGCAGGGTTGTTGGAACTAGATGATCTTTGAGGTCCCTTCCAACCCAAACCATTCTATGGTTCTGTGATTGTTCCTTCCTAACAATGAGCTATTGCCAACTGCTTTCTGACTGCACAGTGGCACTGTTTTCCATAAACAGTGTTCTTCATGCAAGATTTAATTCCTAATGAGGAACAAATTCTATTTAGAGTCAGTAGTTGCAGAAATACTCTTCTAGAGCAGAGGACAATAAAGCATTCTTGAATTAAACTGCACTGGACTGAACAATTTCTGGTGTACTTTTTAGAGCAGCCAGAATGACAAGAGGTTTTCAGCAGTATTCATGGAGTTCCTCTGGGAATAATTTTGGTCATCCCACAGCTGTAGAGGAGTCATTGAAATTGTATAGCCATGCTAGTGTTGGACTGTGCTAATATTCTTTGCTTCTTAATGGTGTCTGAGTTTGGAGTCAAGCTAGGATTCCTCGCTGCCAACCTGAACTGTCTCATGAAATGTAGGAGGGAGAAATGGCATAATTGCATTTATTCTGTAGGTGCACACTAAGTGTCCAACACAAATATGCTTTGAGCTTTCAGTAGAGATTTTCATCATGCCTGTGGTAGGTCATTGTAAAGGGCAAGGCCTGGGCTTTTATTGAATTGCAGTGTATTGTACACAAACTTGTGTGGTTCCAGCAACTGTCATTCCTCCAGGCATATCTCTTCTATCAAGTAATAATTGTGGTTCCTAAAAAGAGATAGTGCAGGTGTTACGTATAATGTGATATGATCTCAGCGAGTAGCAACAAGTGTAGGTTTGTAAAAATGAAAAGCATAGTAGCATAAATAAGTGATGGGATTACTGAAGAAAAAGTTATTGGTATTTGCCATTAACTAATAACTGCACAAAAAAACCCTATGTGAAGCAATTGTTATGAAGATGAAAAAGCAGTGAAATGTAAGGAAATAACAACATGAGAATTAGTATGTAACTTCAAGTCACTTTTTATGAATATAAGTGGTTATATAAAGCCTAATTATTTCAGTTCCGGTTTTATACACAAAGTCCATTTCCCCAGTGAAGACTGAGATACATGAAGTTCACTTGTCCTGTAGATCTTTCATATTTTATTTCCTCCCACTTATCAAGTGGAAAGACTGCAGCTTATAGTTATTCTGAATTATTCAAACCAAGCTCAGAAGCTAAAAAAATTTATTCGCTAAAATCTTTTTGTTTATGGTCGTTATATGTTGTGTCATATAATTCAAATTTACATACATTAATTTAATCTAATAAGAATCTCCCATCTTTTCCCCATCTAACTTGCTTGGAAACTAAAGATGCTAAAGCTACCAAAATTTTCTGGTGGTTTTAGAAATGCAGTTGTGTTAAGCAAAGTAATAAATTCATCACTGACTAATGAGTGTTTACACCATTTAAGCACTTGCCCTTGAGGTTGTTTGGGTTTAGAGACCAACATCTTCCAATTACCTTTAAAAGTCCTAGTTTCTTCTCTGAGTAGATCAATTCCAACCTGCTTATGTTTCAGAACTATCCTTTCCCATCAGGTTGCACAAGGCACAAGTAGGCTGCATTTCAAACTCCCATGAGCTCCTTTGTCTTTCTGAACAATGGGGTAGCCTTAACTGGAGGGAAGCGGCTGTCTCCATTTATGCCATCCTTAAATCTGTGCCTTTAGTCATTTTTGGGGGTTGTTCCAAGCGTGTATTTGAATTTCTTTCAACTGAAAAGAGGATTGAATCTTTCTGTCTACTTTCCTGTTGAGCACCCTGATCAGTAGGTTGTTATAAAAGGACTGTGTGCCTTTGCATTTTAGAAGAGGGTGTCCTCAGCATCTTCCTTTGAAGGAATATATGCAACATGCAGTAGTCATTCCCTGAGAAATTAAACTCCTGGGAATTCCCTGTCCTAGTTTTTGACCCCAGAAACATTTGTGAAGGTTTTGTGCTCCTCATATTGAAACAACTGTGTGTATATGAAGTCTAGGTGCTTGGGGAATTTCAATGAAGAGATGCCAAGTGTATTCAGACTTTCAGATTAATGGATACGTAGATGGGATTCCAGAGGGGGAACTAGCTTCTGCCTAAAAGCCTTTTTAAGTGGCTCTGTAGTTTACTGGCTCACCCCGAAGAGATCAAGCTCAAAAATATCCAGTCTCAGAGTCCAAAATTTGAGGCACTAAGGACATTATTTTCAGATTAGGGTTTTTTTTTTTTTTCCAGGAGAAACTCTCTGCTACCATCTTGTGGTAAACTAGCGGAAGAGACATCAAGAGCAAACATTTTTACTTGTGTGGGAGTCGCGGGTTAAAATTCATTATGTATATGGAGCATTGGACTAATGTCATAGAATCATAGAATCATAGAATGATTTGGGTTGGAAAGGACCTTAAGATCATCCAGTTCCAACCCCCCTGCCATGGGCAGGGACACCTCGCACTAAACCATGTAACCCAAGGCTCTGTCCAACCTGGCCTTGGACACCGCCAGGGATGGAGCATTCACAACCTCCCTGGGCAACCCATTCCAGTGCTTCACCACCCTCACTGTAATGAACTTCTTCCTTATATCTAATCTAAACTTCCCCTGTTTAAGTTTGAACCCATTACCCCTTGTCCTACCACTACAGTCCCTAATGAAGAGTTCCTCCCCAGTAACCTTATAGGCCCCCTTCAGATACTGGGAGGCTGCTATGAGGTCTCCATGCAGCCTTCTCTTTTCCAGGCTGAACAGCCGCAACTTTCTCTGCCTGTCTTCATATGGGAGGTGCTCTAGCCCTCTTATCATCCTCCTCTGAACTTGCTCCAACAGCTCCATGTCCTTTTTATGTTGAGGACACCAGAACTGTACGCAGTACTCCAAGTGAGGTCTCACAAGAGCAGAGTAGAGGGGCAGGATCACCTCCTTTGACCTGCTGGTCACTCTTCTTTTGATGCAACCCAGGATACGGTTTGCTTTCTGGGCTGCAAGCACACACTGGAGCGGGCTCATGTTAAACTTCTCATTAACCAACACCCTCAAGTCCTTCTCCACAGGGCTGCTCTGAATCTCTTCTCCGCCCAACCTGTAGCTCTGCCTGGGATTGCCCCGACCCAGGTGTAGGACCTTACACTTGGCTTGGTTAAACTTCATAAGGTTGGTGTTGGCCCACCTCACAAGCGTGTCAAGGTCCCTCTGGATGGCATCCCTTCCCTCCAGCGTATCAACTGAACCACACAGCTTGGTGTCGTTGGCAAACCTGCTGAGGGCACATCAATCCCACTGTCTGTGTTGCCAACAAAGATGTTGAACAAGATCGGTCCCAACACCGATCTCTGAAGGATACCACTCATTACTGTTTTCCAACTGGACATTGAGCCATTGACCACAACTCTTTGCATGCTGCCATCCAGCCAATTCTTCATCCACTAAGTGGTCCATCCATCAAATCGATGTCTCTCCAATTTAGAGACAAGGATGTCGTGCGGGACAGTGTTGAACGCTTTGCACAAGTCCAGGTAGACTTCATCAACTGCTCTGCCGCTGTCCATCAGTTCTGTAGCCCCATCATAGAAGGTCACCAAATTGGTCAGGCAGGATTTCCCCTTAGTGAAACCATGTTGGCTGTCACGAACCACCTCATTGTTTTTCATGTGCCTTAGCATGCGTTCCAGGAGAATCTGCTCCAAGATTTTTCCAGGCACAGAGGTGAGAATGACTGGTCTGTATTTCTCCAGATCTTCCACCTTCCCCTTCTTGAAAATGGGGGTTATATTATCCTTTTTCCAGTCATCAGGAACTTAATGTCGAGAGTGTGATGGATTACAGGCTAGGAAAGTGAGCAGCAGTCTTGATCAAAGTCGTTTTTCTGTTGTCATATATTGAGATTGTGTGCTCAAATATTCTGGATGTGTGCTATTTTTTTAATGTGAGAAAGTTTGCTAGGATGCAAAACAGGCCCAGGAGTTCTGACTGTGATCAGAACATTAGTTATAGTGGTAGCAGGGCTACTTGATGAACTTTATGGTTACATTAGACTGCACTTATTTAGGTCACATATACAGCACTGTCTCTCATGTCGAGATACAACAGGTACAGCCTGTTTCGTGTGATTGTATAATGGACTTGGCCATATCCAGGAGGAGAAGGTGGTTCCCTGTGGATTCTTGCTGTGCTATGCACCTTCATGCTCATGTAAGGACAGATATGAAGTCTTCTGCTCATTTAGTATCTGATGGAGAAATCATGGGTATTACCCACTGAAACTATTAACAGTAAAGGAGTTCTAGTTGATACCCATTATTGTTTAGCACAGATGAAATTGGAGTAACCAGAGGAGAACCAGGCAAGGCACTGGGGCAAGAAAGAAGCAATGGAGGACAAGGAGTCTCTTTTTGCTCAGCATTTGAGAGCAAAAATCAAGGATGTAAGATAACAGGCCATATCAGTGTATGGACAATAATGCTTTCAGATGCAAAAGCTAACATTCCAGCTGGAGATAACAGCTACCAAGAGATGACATATAGGTTACTTGTCCGTGAAAGTCCCGCGGGTGGCTTGGGACTAACCTAAGGCCATTCCTGAGTTCTGGGACACAAGTCACTGACAGGACATGATGGAGTACAGGCATGCTTCTCTGCTAGATAGTTGCACAGATGAGACTAAGGCAAAGGATTGTTTCCCACAGGGTGACTGTTGACTTGCTACCAAAATATAGTCGTTTCTTTGGGTGTTCCACTTTCCCAAATTAATGCTATGCTATTCTAATTCATGAGAGAATTACTTGGTTTACACACAGTTTCAGAATATGTCTACTGTAAATTGAATTAAGAAATCTGAACTAGCAGGCTAAATGGACTTGCTGCAGCCAGATGCCTTCAGGCCTCTCTTCTAGTTATTTGAAATTAGTGTGTAGATTTCCACTGTATTAAGCCTTGAGGTGGTAGAACAGCACTAAATACTCTCCAGATTTCCTTTAAATACCATTCTCAGAAACTGTCAAGTCATTTGGACTGAAGTTTATAAAAACATACAGAGAACTGGCATAGAAAATTCCAGCCTTACTGAGTTTTTCAACTGGATAAACAACTGACGTAGCATCTTCAAATGGTAATGCTACCTTTATATACCTGTTTTTTTTACCTGTATATTTATATGTCAGTTCATGGTAGTCAGTAAAATGAATTGGAAGGGGCTTTGTAAGTGCTTTGGTGATACAAGTGATTTAAAAAATAAAAAAAGTTTGTTTGTCCCATGTCTCCACTTTGGATTGCTTATTCAGCAGACTTGTTCCTGAAAGTCTTGACAGTGGAAAGTCCATGGAAAGCAGAATCAAGAGGTAGGCTTTCTCAAATGCCGTATAATGTAGAATACCTCAGAATCAATCAAAATTCTTTCTTTGTAAAGCATTGATATGTCCTGGATGACAAACCTGATGCATTTAATGGAAAAATGAGAAATGCTGGGTGTTATGTGGATGTGCCAGAAGTAGAAACCCAAACTCCTATCACTGAGAATTAGTGGGCTGTCTCTTTCCTCTTCCTCCAAAATCTAGAGTCTGGCATAGGATGCATGAGGTTTAAAGAGAGAACAAATCAAAGTGCAGAAGATCTTGAAATTTTAGTTATGTCAGTTTCATGTACTATTTCTTCAGTAAGCTGAGATTCTTAGATACTTTAGCTATACAGCCACGAATAGTGCTATTACTGGTTGAAACCTGAATGTGTGTTTAGTGAATGGATAAGGTAATTAATAAATTAGAAGTTAATCATAAATTCACCATAGAAGATGACACAATGTGAATGCATGTTGTAATGTGTAAAAGACTGGCTATATCATTTAAAGAAGATTGCAGCTTGGATTCCTTAGATGGTTTTGCCCAGTCATTTGATGGCTGACAATTAGTGCAGTGTTTCCTATCTGCCATACTGAATAAAAGAATCTCTGTGGCAAAGCCATGTTGCATTGAGCAGTGTATCTAGGCAAGGCTGTGGAAAACTAGTTTGTGGAGGAGGAGGTATTATGAGAACATCCTGGAGTAGTCAACTGAGAGCACCAAGCAGACTGCATGGAGTGCCAAGAGTTGGCATCTCTGTGGCTGATAGCGCCAGTTAATGACCATTAACTAGTGAGGAGGCAGACTTTGGAAGGAACAGCTAGCTCAAAGAACATGTTATTAGAACTGTTTGTGAACATACTCAGAAGTATTGTCCATATAAGTGTAATCCCCGGAAGTATAAGCTTCTGGGGATTATGCTAGTCCAGCCCTAGTGTTGTATCAGCAAGCCTCTGCTGGTGATAAAACTTATATTAGAAAGAGGTTCCTGTTGTCTTCAGTGTCTACACTGCTGCCCTGAGAAAAAGAAGTGCCGGTGGCTTTTCTGCTGGTGTGCAGTGTGTTTGCCACACACAAGGTTGGACTTCAATCACTTAGCAGTATGATAGGACTTTTTCTGCTGACAAATTAAATCCTTTTTCTGCAGGATTGCAGAACATGTCTTCTTCTACAAGGGTAGCTTTTCTGATTTAGCTATAAAGTTTTTGAAGACAAGAAATGCAGTGTGTACTTAGTATTTAAACACACTTGATACACTATTCCAGGACAATAGATGCCAGGGGAAAATGTCCTCCAGGCAAGGCTAGGTGGCGCAGCAGGTTAATGCATTAAAGTTTTTCAGCTGTTTTAGGGTTTGCAAATTCCTGTAAATTTCCAAGGCCTCGTATGTTTATTGACACATCGATGCATTGATTAATGTGGGAGAACCTCATTGCTTTTTGTGGCTTTTCTAATTCATGATTTTCATACTTACCCAAGTAAAAATCCACATAGAAATGCTTCCAAGGTACTTTCTAGACAAGACAACATAAATACTTTTCTCATTTTTTGTACATTGCCTTTCAAGCAGAAGTGTAGTTGAGGGTAAACAGACTCTGGCTGCTTCTAATTTCGGGAAATTAGAGTTTATTTCATCTTACTGCCCTCTTGAATACCACAGGGGTATGTTTATAGATGTTTTGTATGCCAATAAACCACTGTCTCCAAATACTTACCAAACAGTAAAGAAATCCTCAATGTCAGCTTTTTTCTGCACGGAAAAGAAAAATTTCTGAAAATACATTATTAGTGTGCCCTCAGTAGTTCTTCCATCTGTCATAAAAAAGGAAAGCTGAGTCTAGTAGTGAAACATTGATGTTTTGCTTGGAAAAACTTGGAATAACTACCTGGACAGTTTTGTGAAGTGTTAAATGGAACAATTTTTTGTTGCCAAATTAGATTGTAGCAGACTGCTAGTTTCTCAGATAGAGAATACTGTTTACATAAAAAGCTCAAGATAAGTGCCCGTCTCATGTATTGTTATTTGCAGAAGATAACTAAGTGATGATTAATGAGTTATTTATATTCTTTGGAAGAGTTCAGGAGAGGAGTTATCAATATTTGAGCAGCAGTATGTGGCATTTTAAATAACCCCAATTATCAAAAAGGTTGAGAGTAACAGTCAGATGGTTAATGTACTGAGCATTTAGCATCTGCTCCTATGAGGTGTCAAGTGCCTTTGGAAGGCACTGAGTGCTCTCAAATTACATTAAAATAATGAGGGAACTCACTTCCTTCCAGGAGATTCTCAGCCACTGGCAGGATAAAGCTATTAGCATTCAGGCAGTAATGGATAGTAGGAAAAATCCATTTCCGTCTTTCAATTATTTATTTATTTATTTATGTATTTGTTTTAGATTTCTGCTCCTGAAATGGCTTGCAGAAGTTACCAATGGTCTGTAAGCACCCGGCTGAGAGCTGAATGCCCGCAAGCAAAATACCTCTGTCTGCCCTGCGACACAGGGTAAACACAAAAGCTGAAAGCAACAGTGGGAAACTGAAGAGAAAGAGGCCATGAAAACCTTTATGTGGTAGATTTAAGCTCTTCACTATAATGTATTTCTACAACATAGGGCAGCTTCAGGCATCCCAGTGTGATGTGGCCTACTCCTTTGTGTGCAGACACATTGGTGTTAGCTCTCTGCTGCCAGGCTAGAAATGCAATTGCTAAACAAGCTAATTCTGCACAAATCCCAAGAATCACAGCACACAGCTTGTATCAGCATTCGCAGCTCATGTTTGTATCTTGTTCCAGGATAATCTGCTTATCTCATCATGGGGTTAAGGAAGGAGCTGTTTTAGATCCACTTTGGTAGTGTTGTTATAGGGTTCCTACTCTTAAAATTGCCAGAGCTGTGCCAGCTTTTTGTGGTATTTTCAACCACTACAAACCTGGCAGGTTTAGACCAGAGGGAAAACAACAGTAGCAATGCTGCAGCAGAGCAATGGCAAAAGGAACTGTGTGGATACAGAAGTGTGAACCAAGGTGATGTTGCTTTAGAACAGCAGATACCTTCTACTTAGGCATTTTTATTGAGGCACTTTTACTGAGCCAGTGTCCACACACTTCGTAGAGTGTAATCATAAGAAATTTCCGTAGCAGAAAGCTGCATGAGGAAATGTTCTGGAGTTTGAAGGGTAAGGCATACTGATGAAAAAGTCAGCAGTAGGTGAGTGTTTAAATTATTGAGGAAGCTCTTTCCTGAAACCTCAATCTCCTCTGTGCCAAGTCCTGCACAAACATTGGACAAAATAAATGTAAACAGCTGTGGAAATTTCAAGTAAAAGATAGCTGATGATCTTATGCACAGAAAGGAGAGCACAAAGAAACAGTATTTGTTATGTGATAAGTATTGGCAGCAGGATTATGTGACAGTCTAGTTATGGTTGAAATTTCAACATCCTTATGATATTGAGTGTAAAGGTGCTCTGGGGAAACAAACACACTCAAGCATGGCTGCCATTCTAGCTCCATGTCATGTCACCAGTGGTAGGCTGGAACAGGCTGCTGAGTATTCTCAGCTTCTCTCTATGGGAGAAAATAAGCCACCAAGGGTTTCTGAAGCTGACATTGTGACATAACGCTAGGACCCAGCTTAACCCCAAACCACAGACAGAATTGTTGGTCTCCTGGGGAGCCACTGTCATCTTTGCAGAACTATGCTCTTTCTTCATGCAGCTCTCTGAGGGATATGGTGGGTGTCTTGTGGTTCCTAGCCCTCTGGTTTAAGGGTCAGCAAGGTTGTCCATGTTTGGGTTAGTCCATGAAAGGCCTTGAAAGAAAAGATATTTGATATCACAAAGAAGGGAGGTCAGTGGTGTGGTACAGAAAGGTAGCCAGTCAAATTGAAAGACAAAGTCAAAATGCTGGCAATAGTATATTGGATAGGTATGAGCAAGGCTAGTGAGGGGAATTTCTTAGGGGTTGACATGGGAGACAGCACTCTTCAGAAGAGTTTTAACTAGCTATATAGATAGAAGAGGATAAGTTGTAGAAATGTTATGTAGAAAGGATGCTTAAAATTAGACCTAACCTCCAGGTAAATACATGGGAGAGTGTAGTCAGTGATGATTCGTAGGTTATTGACTTGAGAGGCTAGGTGTTATCTCAGAAAAGGAGAGTGTGGAAAGTGTAGTGTTTTTCTGAGAAGGTTAAGAGTGTCATCAAATTTACCAGCAAACAGTTTTAGGTTGGAAAAAAATCTCTGAGTAATATGGTCACTTAATTATCAATTGAAAGAACTGGACAAATTACTAGTATATCTGGGTTTATTATACTGAATGGGTCACACAGTGAGCTTATTTTTACTGATGGGAGAGTGGGTCTTGGGTCATTCTCTATCTCCATTAGGATTTCTTCATATTCTGTGGTATGTGTTAGCATCAAAATTATGCCTGGGAACGCATGATTATGAGAAGTTTGCTACCATGGTTTATGATTCAAAACTTACCTGTTAAGCCCATTGACATCATTGAAACACCAGCTCTTTCTCACTGATGACACAATCATGTAGAAGACACTTCTCTTGAACTTTCCCTCAACGTCTTTCTCCTCTTTTCTTTGCTACTCCATATGATTTTCTGTGTCATTACTCATCCACTGCTTCAATATCAACTTGTGTGTCCTGTCCCAGATACTAAATGGCCTTTCAGTTACCAGCTGATAACTTTACACATATAACATTTTGTTCTTACTTTTGGCAGACATAAAGAAGAAATGAAGTGCCTTTAAATTGATGTAAATTCCATTTATACCATTGCAATTGATAGCTTTTGTATAAAAAATACCTTTCTTTTGCTTACTCATGCTTGTAAGGCATTATCCCAGAAGAAGTAAGAATGTCATCGTTTGATCAGTTCACACAAACAAAAAGGTACTCCTCAGCCAACCTATGTTATCTACTGTTTCTGAGAATAATGCCACCTCATCTGCTTTCTCACCAATTCTATTCACCCAGAAACTTTTCTGAAGGATGCATAAACCCTACATGAGAATACATGAGTGACAACTTGATGATATCAGTTTTTCTGTTTTGGCCTCAGTGAATGTTATCTTTGTAGCTATCCCGAACATGTGGGTGGAGAAAAGGAATGGTGAGAGACAAATTATTTCTTTCTTGTGTAATTGACATTAATCCTTCGAGCATCTAGTGGATGCCTAGATGTACTTTGAAGAGTTTGTGGTTGCACTGGTGTTGGTTCATTCTGACTCAAGGGAAGGGATCAAAGGATCATGATAACTCTGTTGTGGTTGCCCATTGCTGCAAGTTTTCTTTGTGGTAGCATGCAGTAATAAAATGCCTTGAAAGCTACTATAAAATTTGCCCAATGGCTTACCTAATGGTGATGTCTCACCATATAGCAGTGAAAATGGAGTGTAGTTGTGTGAATTGGGCGAGGAAACCATGGCTGAGAGGCAGGGGAAAATAAAGATGTTTTAACATGACCAGCACACAGTGAGAACATCTGGGGTATTTGAACTAACAATTCTAAGGAGATCCATTATATCCAGAAAGTTTTTGATCTACATGGTTATATTCAAACTTCAATAGTTTGAAGTTCAAACTATTCAAACTTGGACCTAATGGGTTAAAAACTCTTAAATTTCTTAACTTTGTGTGATCCAGGTTTCACTGCTGCATGTATGGTGATTTGTGTTTTCATAGAATCATAGAATAGTTAGAGTCGGAAAGGATCTTAAGATCATCCAGTTCCAACCGCCTGCCATGGGCAGGAATGCCTTACCCTACGAAGGATTTATAAGAAGCACTCTGGTAAAAGGCATATTTGTTTGGATTTCACTGAAGGCATTTGGAATATTGAAGCACAGGGAAGTGAGGTTCTGCCTATAACCTCAAGCACAAACAAAAATGCCCACAGTCAAAATCTTATCAACAGTAGTCTGATTGTACTGTATGAGATTAGAGATGCTAAATGAAAAAAACCCCAGTGTTTTCTTCTCTTTAGTACACAGATATAGTGATAAAGCAAGCAGAGTTTTCTAATGGTCATATTGTGCTTAGACATATGGGCAGCTTGGTAATAGTGAAGGAAAGTGATATATCAGCTTTCTTTGAGAGTTGAAAATCCAAACCCATACAGAGAAAATCATGTTTCTCAAATAAGATATTAATTTGAACTTTAATAACCACAGCTCTGTCTCCAGAAATCAGCACTGCAAGCATTTAATAATCCTAGACTAAAGCGGGAAGTATTGCATCAGTTTATTTGCTAAAGTAGGGTTGAAGGAAGTGTAACGGGTCACCTGCAAATCTTCTGAGAGGCTAGAAATGGTAAGGCCTGACAGAAATGATTGACTTTTTAATCTGCAGTAAAACTGCCCTGCACAAATGTCAAGTCTCATACTTATCAGTGTGTGCATGTGTGAGTAGGAGAGATAAAAATGAACCTAAGGATGCTACAGGATATGACTGGATGTTTCTAAATTGAAAACATTAAGAGAGAAGAGCAGTGCTGCCAGAAGTCGTGGATCTTGCATGACATTTTTGTACTCAGCAGGCTCATCTCAAGTTGTCCAGTCTCAGCAGGATTCCTGTGCATTTGACCAGGCTTCTGGAGACTTCTGACAATTGTGTACAGGTCTTTATCTCAGTCCAATAGAGACAATGCAGCCTTTCTATCCTTTTAGATAAGAAAAATGTAGCTCAATGGAGTCACACAAGATTCAGGGACAGGCAGGAGTGGATGTCTTGGCCTCTGCAGTAAGATTTCCTCAGTAACTCATACTTTGCACCTTCACAGTGAGTCGTTGGCTAGCTAGCTCAGCATCCACCCAAATTTAGAATTTTAGCTTTATGAGAAAATGCATTTGTACACATGAAATCACAGTATAATAGCACAAAATGCTCCAGCAGTAGGCAGAAGCCTCCACAGTTTTTCTTCACAGCATTCAGTCACAGGCAGGCAAGAAAGCTAGAGGTAGAAGGCCAATGTGCAGATAAGAAAGGCATACCTGCTCTCATCTGTTTTCAGTGCAAGGAGAAATGGTTGAAGTCTCTTTCTACTGACTCAGTTCTTGGCAGCTCAGGGGATGGTTAGGGTGGAACAGGAAGAAACTCCTCAAGTTCTCGAAGTTGCATGTGACATAGATCCAGTTTTGTTTTGCGCTTAATCGGTCCAATCCTTATGTTGGAAAATGGCTTTGAAAATTATGATTTTTGTAAAGACTATTTTTCTTCACTGTAGTTCCTGAAGCTCTCTCTGGAGCACATGGAGGAGAAATGCATGTAATGGTCGGGACTTGTGCGTCAGATCTGAGGTTGCAGTGGGGCATTCTTCCCACAGCCCTGTTCTGATGGCAGCATTATATTTACTGAGCTTTCCTTCTAAGCATGCTGTGCACTAAGATATAGGATTTATTGCCATAAAGAGTTGTGAGATCACACCATTGCAGTCTCTTCTGAGGCTGGGCTAAGAATTTCTATGCAGTAAGTCCTAATTGTTATGTATGGCCATGTAGATTTCTCATCCTATTATACAAATACACATATGGCTGTAACGTTTATTTTCCATTTTTTTTCTTCAGAATCATGAGCTGCTTTTGTATCGTCATCCTGAAAGAACTTCTCTCACATTTATTTTTTACTATATGTGTATAACCTTTCTTTGGTAGTCAGCATTACTAAAACTTTCTGTTTTCCTAGGTCTTTATTTTCTTGCCTGTATTAACATGAAAATAATACACGAGTTGCAGCACACATCTGTCTGTGGTGGAATTGTGGTCTTCATTTATCAAATAATTCTGTCTGTTCCTTAATGTATCGATTACACTTTTCCTGACTACTGTACACAATAACTTTCTGATATTTAAATAAGCAAATACAGTCTAATTTCAGTTTTCCTTTTGCAAATATTTTGATTTCCTCCCCACTGCCTATGTTTTCTTATGGATAGAGGAAGGAATCAGGGATATATTTAAGGATTGACCAGTTTTTAGATTTGCTTCAACTCTAATTGAGAGATATGACCCTAAGCAAGTTGCTTTGCGTCTCAATTTTAATCTTTGTAGATATGAAAAGTTTTGTAACATAGTCCTTACCAAGAAAATATCTATAAAATACTTAGGTCTGTGGGATTTGAATGTTCTTGGAAAATAACATCAGTATCAGATCTGACAAGCATTAAATGTAGGTTTTATGTTGAGCTTCCAGCCAACGAATGTCTCCGCAAGCTCTGCTTTTTTTTCGGCGTTCCCTCACTGACTGTGTTATGAACATGAAGACTCAGTCATGTTCTTCTGAGCATGAGAAATGTTTATTTTTCCCTGATAAATAGCCTCCTGCTTCTGATTCTTAGGAATTTACAAATTATTTTTCTGGTTATACCTAAGAAACTTTGCTGTACTGGAGAAGCCAGGATTAAGAAATATTCTAAATGTCAAAATTTAGCCATTTGGTTTTTTCTGCAGTCAAATTCACTGGAAAAGAGATCAAATGACTTAGTACAAGTTGCAAAGTTATTGATTGATCTGGAGTGAAGTCCTCACATTTTATCTTTTCCTGGGCCTTTTCTCTGACCAACAATCAAGTTCCCTCTCTCTTGTAGTAAGACAGTTTTATCTGAAAGAGACTGTGATCATCAAGTTCTGAAGTGTTTAATTCTTTTGCAGTACCAGAAAAACCACTAGTGACTTTTATACCAGAGGATAATTTGTTTTGGCAACAACATAAATGCACACTCCAGCAGCTTAACTATATCTCAAGGATAAACTCGTTAATGAAACTACTTTGATGTTGTCTTGCCAATATACTCTTGATACAATGAGCACCATTCAGTTTACTGTTAACTGGAACCGATTCGTTTTGTTCAGACTGTGTCATAGTTCTGGTTTTCTCAGATCATTAAGAAAAGGAGGCAGCCTTCCTTACTCATCAGTGTAATTGCACAAAAGAAATGTAGGAACATCTTTAAATGACTATACACTTTCTATGGAACAGCAAAATCATTCGCATTGTCTGAAGACATGATCAGGAGAAACCCAATTCAAATTAAAGAGATTACTGAATTTCTTAGGTTTCGAAAGGTCTTCTGTAACACTCAGAAGATCTAAATAATCTAATGAAAATAAAGTTTATACAAAGATCCTGACAAAATAGGTTTTCACAGTCACTCTGGTAGTGTTCTTCTATCTTTCAGTTCAGACCGATTTCAAGGAACCGGCACTGTCTTGAAGAGTAACATACAAATCTCATGCAAAGGACAAAGAGTCAATGAAACTCAGGGCATAGATCCTCATACTTGCTATCTTCTGCTTTTTGTAAGGGGGTCTTGGGAAAAGTATGGATAGAAGGAAAAGAAATATGAGAAAATGATTTAAAGAAAAGCTAAACTGTGACTTAATTAAAATTGCTGCTGGCAGCAAGTAAGACTTATGCTTTGCATTCTGATAAGAAAGCACAGAGAGGAGAGGAGGCCTGGAAAATGTATTACAAGGATTGAAAGCAGGAGGGCACTCAGTGGTAGGGAAGAGGAGAGAAAATAGCTCCAAAGAAGAAGCCATTCAAGTTTCAAGAGATTAAGAATGCTTGTGATTCTAAAAGGAAAAAAACACAAACAAAACCACCAAACCAAAACTGACCCGAAACCCAAGCCTTGTTCCTTGCATCTGAAGACAGCAGGAAAGGTGCCTGCATGGGAGTAGCCATGTGTCTATAAATAAATGTTGAAAAAGGAGATTTTAAACAAAATCTCATCTTCCTTTATAACATCCCTTTACAAAAAAAAAAATCTTTATAGAATAGACTCTTGTGTTTATATCCTAAGCACATTCCCTTTTCCCTATGTTCATTCTAGTACAGCTTTAGTTTTTTTAATATGTTTTCTTCTTTTCCTGCTGAAGCAAGGCATGGACGCTAGTCTCAAAAAGGAGCAATAACTAACTAACAGTTTGTTGGGGGTTTTTTTTATGCTGAGTCTGAATTTAACAGCATTTTTTCCTCAGATCGTCATCTGAGCAGATATAGGTACTTGCTAAGTGTTGCTGCTGTCAACATTCAGAAAAAGAGACAATGGCTTGGTTAAATTCCAGCTGTCATTAGAAAAATCTTTCTAAAAAGAGCTCTGTGGGATTTTCTTTTCATTCCATCTGCCCTTCTTCATGACTTCAAAATACCAGTATTTGTAAAAGCCAAGCTAAGTTCCTTCTAGGTCAGTCATGATCTCCAGGGACAAAAGTCAAAAAGGAAAGCTTTAGATGACAGCTTTATCAATGACATATGAGGCAGAACAGAATTCAGTGTTGTTTTCTGTATCTGAGTTAGTTATGCATTGCTGACAATTAAACATAATTTTCAGCAGTAAAGTAAGCTGAACATGATAGTTATGGGTGATTTCTTATCCCTTGAAAAACTCTCCCATACTGGCAGACAGTAATCACAACACAAAGTAGATGACTTTGAAAAAAAGGATTTGCAAGGAGGATAGAGAAATAGACTTGCATGGTTGCACATGTAACCTCAGAACACTCATCTGAAAATTGTGCAAGAGGTAGGGAGACTGCTATTTCAAACTAGTCGGCCTTTAGATTCTGAAGAAGGGATGACAAAGAAGAAGGTGGTGAGAAACAGTTTACTGTCACATAAGAGAAAATAAGGGAACTGGTGGGAGAAATGCATGGAATGGGAGGGAAAGAGAAGGAAAGAAGGGGAGAAGCACGGATGGTCAGAATCCTGGAGGGATCTAAACAGAGCTAAAAACGCTGCCTCATACTGGGGACAGATCTGTCTACAAGTAGTTAGAAAGTGATAACCCAGGGAAAGGTGGTAGAAACTCCAGTGAATTCCCTGGGAAATGAGTGAAGAGACTTCTCTGAATAAGGAATGTATGTGGGGTGTGTAGCTTCTCCAGGGCCTTGGAGCAGTCTGCTTGTCTCGTACATATGTACAGCAAACAGCTGGAGTGGAAGGGAGGTTCTCTAGATGCCTTTTGTGCCTGAGGTTGGTGGGATCCCAGCACTGGGATGGCTCTGAGTGATTAGCTAATCAAGTAAATAGGACATACATCACTTTCTTAGGGCCTTAGCTGAATGCCAGTAAACACACCACACTTCAGATTTTCAGAAGGTCAGCCTGTGAAGGAGGGTACTTAAAATAGCCAGTCCTACTGATATTCTCTGAAGATGGTATATTTTGAAGAGTATTGAATTAGACATGATATGCAAAGGGGAACAAGGGAATATAATCTAGGAAATACAACAGCTTAGTTCTGATACCAGAACTAGGCTGCAAATTACTGGGAGTGGAGTTTTACTTTCGCAGTAAGATGCTTCATAATTTGGCCTGGGCATCCAGAAGCAATTCTTGTCCACAAAGACAAGAATTCTCTTTAATTATGTCAAATTTATTTAGTGTTGAAGAAAATTATCCTTTTCTTGGTCTTTTGTTAGATCCTGTGGCTGCCCTATTTGGGTATTGAGGTAGCGTCATCAGCCTCAAAGTTGTGAATGAAAGCAGACGTGATACAGTCTTTTGGGCACAGTCAACCAGTGGTTTGTACTTTAGACTGGGCTTTCACAAGAGGATAATATTTCAATTTTAGCTTTCAGCGTAAAATTATACTATTGTTCTATTTCAAGATTGATTGGGCGTTTGAGGGTAAGTGTTTTGCACTAGCCTGCAAAAAAAAACCCCCAAAAAATTCAATCTGGTAAATGAGCGGGAGCTTAACTAGATTTTCCCAAGAACACCAGAGAGGGAGGTGAAGAGAGGACTATAGCTGTGGGACCTGCTGAAATCCCTCAGCTGGTTTTGGGCTAATCATGACTGGCTTTGAAGGGAGTGATTCAGTGCGGGAATGTAATTTATTTCCTCAGCTGTCTAGACAAGGTAGAGCTCGGGCTTTTAATATAGGATCAAACATTTCCTTGAGATCCCTGGGCCTCATTTAGAATTTTGAGGAGCTTTGAAGATACTTGTACTTCTATTTCTCCAAGTCTAAGCAACCTATATCCATTGATGCCCATCTGAAATACAGAATCCCTTCCATAGAAACAGGGGGAATTAATACCATCATTGAGGATGCTGTGGTAGCATAGAAGCCATTTTGTCCCCTTGACTTCAGTGGGACATTTTACGGATGGGGCTGCTACTCAACACACACATGGAATTTTTGTGGGCTTTCTGTGGCTCCACAGTTCTGCGGAGCACACTGGAGAAGTATCCATGTGAATTACTTCTGAAATCTTTTCTTTCCTGCACAGAGCTGCACAAGTGCTGTACCAGCCTCGGTATATCCACTGCTGAATCTGTATTGAGAAGCCATATCCAAAGGCCTTGCTAAAACAAACCTTGAGGTCCATATTTTATTTTGTTCTAGAGCGGAACTGAGCCTGTTCTTTTGGGCTGGTGGCTTAGAAATGCTTTCTGTCTTTCCAAATAATGCTTCTAGGGATGGAGTCCTTACTTGTGATATTCTACCAGGAAGGAAACCTCATATCAAGATCATGACTGCCATCTGAATGTTCAGTTAATTGAACTCCAATAGCTTGCCATGCAGCTTTCCTTCCAAAACTCCCAAGAGCTCAGCTCATGACCTTTTAGTTGCTGCACTAAACACCAATTCTGTGTCTCTATTTTCTTGGCTAACCAGCTAATCAGCACAATCTAGGAAAGAAACTGCACAGAATATTCCATTTCTGTGAGACTGCTAAGCTCTTTTAGGAGTCTTATGAGACTTTTAAGAATCTGATTTTCACTGCCATGACTAACAGTAATGCTACTGTTGACATACTGAAATAACAGTGCCTTAACTTCTCTCTAAATGTTTGGTGTGAGAAGGAGGTTTTTTAATTTGCCAAATGATAATTTCATAATGCAAAGTTTAGGGATAAATACCACTTCCATCTTTCAAACATCTGAAGTATAATTAAGACAAATCTTTAGTACTTCTGAGCACTGTTCCAGGATGACAGCCTTGATCCCATGTTAGAGCATAACTAATGCAGGCCTCTACATATTGCCTCTGAAAAGTGAAAGAGGTTGGCAGAAACATGAAATAAAGATACTTATCTCTTGGAGCACTTTTTGGCTGGAGATAATCAAAGACTCTCCAAGTATTATTGCAGCATATTAAACTACAGCTGATAAGTGCAGGTACCCCCTCCTTTTTCTTTTTCTCAGTGCTCTGGTGCTAACATTAACTGACTTACCCTAGGAAATTTGTTCACAATGAGGAATTAAAGCTCGTTGTTTCTGGCATATTGCTTTGTCTAAGGGTCCTTTTTGCTTTTGTAGAAAAGTTTGGAGCTCATGATTCCTCTCTCCAGAGACAAACACGGAACAGGGATTGTTTTGTTTCCTATTGGATTCCACTTTCCATTCTAGTGTGAGAGAGGAGAGAAACCACAGACCAGCTAATACTAGTGATGCTACCCTGCATAGAAATTCAGGAAAGAGGTTATAATTAGGACTATGTCCTCCCATTGCGTGTAGGCACCTGCAAAGCTTTTATCCCTACAGGCTTCTCTGCATGCCAGAAAACACCTAAGGAGCAGTTGAAGGCTTCTGACAACTTCTGTAGAAAGGTAGTATTTCATGGTTCCTCTATGGCTTATCACAGCCCTCCATCAGCTACTAATACAGGTTTCACTTCCTTGTCCTGATGTTTTCTGTAAGCCATATTTCTTGCTTTTTTCAACTCGGCGGGTAAAGACAAAAGTGTTGATTCTCAGATATGCACACATTCTTTTCCTATAGATTCTGACAAGTAAGACAGTAGGAAGCTTCATGGTAAAAATAGATGTTAACCCTGAAATATTTCCATTTTTATTTTATAAATAAGAATGTGCATTAGGTTTCAACAGTTTCCAGTACTAATTCTCAGCTCTCCTTGATTCCTGATCTATTTCTGACTTCTGCTTTGTTTCCCAAATGGAATGTCCTTCAACATCACTGCCTTGCCCACCACTTGAGCATTAAATTTAGTACTTCTGACCGTAACCTTCTACTGCTTTGAAGACCAGTAACTGCCAGTAAAGGCCTGTCATGCACTTCAACAGTTTCAGAAAGCTTAAAAATTTTCAGAGTATGAAATGACTCCACGAGCATGTTCCTCCCTCCCAAAGAATGAAGCTTCAGGTGTTTTCTCAAATATGCAGAACTGTTCTCAAGCAAGGTTGTCAGAGCTGTCACACAGTAAAGCTAGGATGATCTTTGCCTAAGATGATCTAGAGCTTTTCAATATCCTTTCCTTCATCCGGAAGGCTCAGACACGTAAGTTATTGTTCTTCCAGGAGAATTTCAAAACCCCCAATAAACCAGTAGGTATTTTCTGCTGTACAGAAACCTTGCAATATGTGTTTAAGTATGTTTATTATGGTGTAGCCACCATATGGGAACATCTTCATTTGCCTTTAGGATAACTAGAGTTTTAACCAAGTTTGTTCTGCATTTGTACTAGCAGAGAACTGAATCTGAGGGTTCAAATAACGTCATGTTTGAAAATGTATTTTCTTTTTTGAAAACCTGAGAGTAATAATTTGTTTAGAAATTCCAAAGCAAAGCAAGTGAAAGTCATGACTGAATGAGTGTTCTAAGAGAGAAGAGATCTTGGGGGAAGATCTGGGAAAGAATTGTTCCAGCCACTGAAAGTAAACACTGTTTTAATGTATAATAGCACGTTTTCTTTCATTTGGTCTGGCTTCCCTCTAGAAAATGGTACAGAGTAACTGAGTGGTAAGCAAAAGAAGCTAACGGTCTCAAAGTTTTACTTGGCTTTGTATTGCAATTATGTACTGGACCACAGAAATGCACAAGTAAGACCTCACCTGTGCAACAGAGGTGAAAATATTTTCCATCCACCTATTCTTTCAATGATCTCAAGGTCTTCCACCACTGCAGTAAGGAATAGCTTTCCCATTTCTTAATGCACAGACAGCCTAAAACATATGAATCGGAAGGTAATGTTTGAAACAACATAAATCCCCTACATGTCTTGGTCCTGGTTCTGCGCTGTGCACATAGTTTCTACTATTTGTTCTGTTAGAGCAACCAAAGGGCTAAGTCCTACATCCCCCAGAAATCCACTACTTACATTCAGCAATACATATGCTTCATCCTCTTAACTCTGTGTGTTTCTCTTTCCCCTCTTCAGCCCCTTTGAACTCATTGCATGCATGGGTAGAACTACCTAACACTGATAGCAGTGATCAACTTTGATCTCTATCCATGATGAGAAATATCAGTGTGCTAATATGGAAAGAGAAAAGCTGTTGAACTTGACAACCACAACAGTGAGGATCAACTCTTCTCTTGGAGAGCTGGGAAGATGCCAGGGAGAAGTTATAGAAAACCCAAATCTTTTGATCAGATTTTCCACCTGAATTCTGCTGAGCATTTTTTGCACAAACAGTATATGAATCCAGGTCTATAGGAGGTCAGGACATATTTGGAAACTGTCAAGCCTTCAAAGTGCTTCAGCTGTAGCTTTGACTGCTATTAGATGTTTACACAAAGGACCATGAGAAGCCCTGGTAGGAGGTGTGTGGCCTCACTGTACTATGTGCTGCTCAGAGGTATTGAGGATTAAGACGTTTATGATGACATGCAACAGAGAATTAAAGCAAACTGACAGGCTGGGGATGGGAATCAGCAGCACAGGAGCATTGTTTTAACTTAATGACTAGTTGCCTCCACTAGGCAACCTGCCTAACCTTGGTGTATCTGAATTGCATCATTTCAGGGAATATTGTCCTCGAGTGAGCAGTAACTGCAATAAAGTTACAGGTCAAAAGGTCTGAAACATGACCGGTTAGGAAAGATGGAAAGAAAGATGATTGTTTAGTCTGGAGTAGAAAAGACTGTGGGAAGGCAAGCACTGCTTCGAATTTGCAGAGAAGAGGAAAGGAATAACATGTTGCAGAGGACAGGAATTTGCAGCAACAGAGATAATGTGCTAGAAGTGTTAGGTAGAGGTTAGTTAGTCTGTTTCTGCATAAAGTTGCTTTGGATACTTTTGAATCCCCATAAATGAAACTAAGAATGAAGTAGACAAGTACCATTAAGTGACATAGATACTGTAGTTGGGCAGTGAGATGACCTAGGTAACCTCAGGCTTTCTTCTGGCAGTAGTTTCAGTAATTTTTATGGTATCTCTGTGTACTTAATATATACAGAAGGCTGTGTATTTGAGAAGCTGTTTTTGAAGGACCTCTCCTAATCTTTAGGGTTGCTTTATTTTAGAGACCTGCACTGAACATTTTGTGCAGAAAATCATTTTTCCCCCTCACAACCTTTTTTCAACATCCCATATTTGAAAGGGATATGGGCAGCTCTTTGCAATTTTAGTACTTGTGGTAGAAGATATTGATTGTTTGTTTCCCTCCTTTTGTTTACAGCCTATTGAGTTCGTCATCAGGTTCAAAGGAGACAAAGCTGGAGTCAGAAGAAATTTTGTAAAACATCACCAACTGTTCATCATACCTTATCACTGGCTGCAGAAAGAGGGTTTTTTTCTGGTTCTCACACTCTGGAATGTGATAAACAAACATGCTATTACTACAGTTAAGACTTGTCTTAGCCCAACCAAGAGGAGCTAATCCAAATGTGTAGAGATTCACAGGGAGTAGAGTGATTAGGGAGACAACAGGGAGCCAAGGAGCTGTCTAATTCTGTTGTAAAGTAACATACCAAGAGTATGGAACTGACAGCTTACTTATCACTACTTGTTAGTGTTTTAGTAGAGAGAAATAGCTCTCTCAACTGCTGACTACAGGCGTCTTCTGCTCCAATACTGAGCTGGTTTTTCAAGTGGCGCTGTCTCTCTACTCCCTTCTGACCCTATGATATGTGTTTATGAAACTTTCTAAATCAATCGTGTGACTTACTGCTTAAAACTTTCTGCCAGCTCTGATTAAGGAAAAGGCTTGAAAGTATACAGTGGGATGATGCTTGCTTGCTTCACTTAGCTTGTGCAGAAATTTAGGCTTGGAGACACTGGACTGGGACACAAATAACCATTTTTGCATGGCACTGCATTGTGCTCAGACTTAGCTCAGGTGCTCCTAAACTTTCCTATAAATGGTTCTTCTATTAGTTTCTGATTTGTCCATATCTGGACAGATCTTCATGCCAGCAATAAATCTCATTCTCAGATTGTGCCATTATCATATTGGAAGATTGAGTCCCAATCCTGCAATTATATGTAAATCTTGTATTAAATGTAATACAATCTGTTTTCCCCTTATTTTAGTCTCAGGAATGGTGGTGTTTTTGTTTTGCCAAAATCAGGAACAAACCACAACAGTGTAGCAATACTGAACGGTTAAAGTTTTACAAAGGAAAATGAAGGTATGTCATAGTGTAATTGAAACAATAACTTAATATTGCTGGCTGTCTTGTTTGTGGTCGGTTTCATGTAAGTTCTTTATTTCATAGAGAAAAGGGAATGATGAATCAATTGGTTCTGGTTCTTAGAAAAGTTTAGCTTGAAGTTTCTATCTTACTGTATTGAAAACTAAGCTTTGAACATGTTATGACCTTTGCATTTCTTATAACCAGACAGGTTATAAGCCAGGTAACTTGAAGTTATTAATAATGAAGTATTTAGAAATGTTCTAGTTCTGGGGTGACGAGTGACATGCACTGTGTTATCAGTTGGCTGTCTTGCATACCTTCTTAGGGAAGTAAATAGCTGGCACACTTGGAGACCTCTGGTTAAGATTATGTGGGGGCAAGAGCAGGGAAACTAGAGGTGTTAGAAATAAACAGGCGTGATATCTGGCAAATACCTGCCTACGCTATTTGTGGTTCTAACCTGTGCTTTTTATTCCTCCCTAATCATTAGCCCCATTAAGAATTCTAAATGAAAAGTTAAAGGAAAAGGTTAAGTGCAATATCTTTTACCTTTTTTTGCAGTGGGTAATTCTACAACCTAAAGCAGCTCCTATGACAGTGTGTCTCAGAGGCAAGAGGAGAGAAAGTAAAGCAAAGAGACAGTGACATTTTCTGCTAGACTCTTAGAATGCACAAGAATTGGAGCATGATAGATGTCTTCAGTGCATGGTCGCCTTCTGAAAAATACAGGAGACCAGGAGAGTGACTCACCAAAATGTTTTTAAAAATCTAGCCCCAGTTTCTTCCGTTTTTGTTGTGCTCTGCAGGATCAAGGCTATCCAGTCCCATCAAGGACACCTGAAGCCACTGATTGGCCTCATCTGTGCTCCCTTAATCAATGGTGCCTGCACAAGTGGCCCAGGATAGTGGTCATTCTACAGAGTTGCAGCCAGGACAAGAAGGGAGAATTTGTCTGTACCTCATAGCATTGCCTTTGAAATAAAAGAGCCTTACCAGAGGCACAGTCCAGAACTGCAGCCTTTTCCTGCCCACTGTTCCATGTATTGACCCCTGTTTTAAAGGAAATACTCCCCATCATGTGTTCTAGCATCCCTCTGTCTGTCAATATCAAAGACAGTCACCTGCAAGGTCTGCAGATGTCCTATGGTGAACAGCTGATTTTCTTAAACATTGTGTCCTTCCTTTCTTCTCTCAGACTGTTTACAACAAGACCAGTCTCTGACTTCACAAAGTCAATTGTATATTGTGCTAAGTTCCCATATTACATATGAACTTCATGGGCCATGTCAGCCACAGGTTTTATTTGTGATGCTTGCAGCCTAATGTTTTGCAGCTAAAGAAATACAACTACCTAGTGAAGAATCAATAAACCTCAGCTTGTTCTGGTGTAGGTTTTCTTAAGTCTGTATTGGCAAAATTACTATAAATTGATAGTAATATGTCACTTTGGGTGGATCTCATGTCTTTTTTCAAATGTCAATTTTTAAAAATATCTCAGGTGAAAAAAGGTGGATTATCTCTGTGTAAAAATAAATGCAGGCATTAGTAAATGCTGAAAGATGACTTTATGCACACTTTTCTGCTGTGCTTCTATACTAAGTGAATATCATAGAATCACTGCATGAGTACATGCAAGTAAGAAATTATGACAGGTAATTTCTTTGATGTATTTTGCCTGTGGGCAGGGATTGTCTGTGTAAAGGTTATGATTTTCTAAAACTGAGTCATCTTTTGTATGCAAAACAGCCAGAAATAAGAAGATTAGAGGTAATTTAATATTACAGCTTTCATATATTTAAAATTGTTTTTCTTCCCAAGAAGCCAGTGTTTATAAGCACATGAAAATGCCCAGAATGTGCCTAATAATTAGACTACACCTATATCAGTATACATTAGGTGAAATTGGGAGCCAAGTCTTCCCAAGACAGTGACTTTTAGGCATTCTACTACCCAAAACCAACGTGCTAGGCAAGAGGAAGAATATATTTCCCCCTTCCTCCTCCTTCCTTGAAGGTCAAGTCATTACTCTGACCACTTAAGAAAAACTATCATGCTGACAAGCCTGTTAAGCAGACAAGACCTCTTGTCCAGTATCCTGTCCCTGACAGGGACCGGTAACAGATGTCTAGCAAGAGCTAAATTGATGTGACCTGCTGCCTGGTATACTATCCTAGTTGTCGGTCATTGGCAGCTTAATGACTTCCTGAGCCTGTGGTTGCATCTGGAGAGTGCCTAACAGCCACTGACAGATTGAGTGTAATGTTCTTTAATCCCTTCTCGAGCCTGCAAGGGTTGCAGTTTACTATGTCTTGTCTGTGCATTCTCCTGGGAGAAGCATTTCAGATAACAGAGAAGATGTCTGTTTTTTCCTGGCCCCATCCAAAAGAACACTTAAATGTACTTAACAGGAGCAGGACACAAAGCACTTTCCACAGTATGGGGTAGAACAGGCAGAAGAGAGGCAGTAAGGCTGTATTTCTGTTTCGAAGTGAGACAGGCTTACGAGAGGAGTGCAAACAGTGAGCTACTGTGTAGTTGCTAGCACACTCTGGTACAGTTTCAGCCTGTGTAAGACAGCACCCTCTGAAAAATACTTGCCTGAGTATGGTTCAGGCAATAGCATGTGCCAGGCTATTCCCAAGTGGCTTTCATATACTGAAGCCCTATCCCTGAACACAGCCCTTTTTCTATTCTTAGACATCTTAAATTAAAAGAAAAAACATGCAAAAAAATGTTTTAGAGTCACATAATCACGACATAGAACACAAAGGAGACCCAGAGCCAGCTCTGTACAGTGTGGACACTGCCATTTGGCCCAGGGCATGGGAACAGTCCCTGCTCTTGTGTCACTCAACAGAATGAATGGATCCAGAGAGACTTGGAAGCTGATGAGAAAAGCAGGAAGCATACCCCCAGCCAGACCTCAGAGGTGGTAGAGAAAGTGCTTTTTTTTATGAACCTGAGGAGTTGTGTTGAACTGGTTGCATGTCAGAAATCCGGTACACTGCTGGAGTAAGTACTGAAAATCTGAATCCAACAGCAAGATAATTAGGAGGCTTGTAAACCTTCTTAAATTATATTGTTCTCAATATGACCTTCTCTCCTTTAAAACAAGTCTGTTCTCCTAGGTTAAGTCCTTTCATCTCAAAAACATTAAAGTTTAGCCAAACTCAAACTAGTGAAGCCTTCACAGAGGAATCCTGCAGTTTCCATTAGACCCATGCACTGACACTCTCATAAAACATTGACAGGAGCTGTACCTTTCAGCTGTCCTGAACAGGACATTTACCTTGTTCACCAGGAAAAATTATCAGTAATTTTACAGTCACTCCTCTGTGAAAGTTATCATCTATTAGTCATCATTAAACTTATATAGTATGACACTCTTGAACAGGGCCTGTGCCACACAACCTTGGTAACGCAGTCTTGAAAGGCTGATGGACAAGAGATGTAAATAACTCTTTTATTTAATCATAGGTATAGCAGCCATAAAGGGCTTGCATTTCTCCTCAAAAGGGCATTGGTCTTCCAAATTATCTCTCATCATAATCTTGGTTCAAGCAAGCTGTGCTAAGCACCATTTTTGGACAATTCATTGTGACACACTGAATTTAACTACATCTCTTCCAGACTGTTCCTACTGTGGAACAGTCTGGCAGCTAGCTACATGTAGTTAAAATTACATTGGTTTTTTTCAGTTTCTTGTTTTCAGAAATCTGAATATGTTTTTTTCTGGAAATTGTAAAGTTATCTCTCAGCAGACATAAATTCCTGCACCAGTATCAAGTTCTGTCATTGAATTCACAATAGTTTGATTCATAATTGATCTCATAAAAGTTGATTTCTCAGCTTTTTTAAAAAAAATCAGATCAAAGGGAAAACACAAGAAACATAAAAGCATTTAAAAGGAGAAGAAGCATTTGCTGAAAACAGTGCATATCGGTCATATAGATAACAAATATTCACCCTTTCTCATTTATCTTCTCAATGGCTACTCATCATACAAAGAATAGAAGACGACAGCTACGTTAAAGACACATATGGAAACTGAGAAAAACAAGAATTGGAGCATGATAGATGCCTTCAAGTGCCTGGTTGCCTTATGAAAAATGCTAAATATATTCACCCTATAAATCATTTCAGATGCCTCTATCTCTGAATCCACAATGCTGTCAGTGCTTTCCAACACTTCATCAATTTGTTGTGGAGAATGAAATGGCTGCTAACTTGGGAGGGTTCCTTTTTTCCATTGGCACCTTCTGATGCCAGTAAATCACTAGCCCCCTAGGCTGTCACAGGGGAGAAGTCAACATATTGAATTTAGCTAGACAAACTGGGGCCTAATTTGCAGTGTTCAGCTGAGCTCTTATTCCACATGGGGAATATTCAGAGAGAGGACATTAATAAAATTCATGAGCATGATGAGAAGAGGCAAAAACAATCCCTTGAGTAAAAAATTAAAGGGACAAAAGTAGAAGTATTTTCTTCTCATTTCCTGGTTCAGAATAGCTAACAACATACAGATTATTTTCCTCTGCTGCAAATGGCATTTGCTAACATGCGGGTCAAAGTTGAGTGACAGTAATAATACAACTCCAAGAAAAAAGATTCTGGATCTTCAGAATATGTGAATCTGGTGAATTCGCTGTTTTCACTCTTCCTTAATGCACCTTCAGAAGCCTAAATCCACTCTTCATAGAGTACATTAGCAACTTGATGCAAAGGGTTTTACACCATGGCACCAATTAAACTAAATGAAAGTCCTACAGCTGAATTCCCACATGCCCTCAGCTGAAAATGTACTTCTAATGGTTTTGAACTTGTTTTCCTCTATGAGTTTTTCTCTGTAAGTTTTCTACCAATGAAGAATTGCAGCAGAGTTTGCATGTTTTGCAGTCCCTATGTCCATGTGTTCTAATCATGTGGTTTTCCTTTTCAGTTGAATTTCAGCAGAATTATGCTGCATGCTCTGATGGATAGGGCAGAAAGTGTTGACACACTGCACTGATTTCCACTGTTGTCTCCACCTGCCAAATTGGATCCTGACTTTGTTCATTTGATCTATTAATTTACTTAGTGCCTTCACTTTTTCTGATCATGTTTTCCATCTTGTTTTCCTTTAAGTGCTTTTTGTTTCCCTTCTTTCTATCTACTACCTTGATTTTCTTCTCAACTGTGTAATCAACAGAGAGAATTTTCTCATTATATATTAATGGTCTGCATGGTTCCAAAGCTTTTATCAGATCTTTTTACCTGAAAAACAACATGTGGGGAAGGCATATCACAGGTCTTCAAAATAGAGCTGTGACTTTTTATTTTATCAGTGATGTATTCCCTCTTCACTTACATAAGATTATATGCTGTTCTGGACAAATTTTGACTGTATGTATGTATCATTATATGCAGGAGAACTTCAGTTTTTACAATGCAGATGCTGAGATTGTGGTTTGGCACAATGCATTGAATAGAAATGTGGAAGCATTTTCAAAAAAGACCACTAGTTTCGGGTTTGATCTTATATGCACTCGTTCTAGCAGAGGAAGGATACCTAAAATCTGGCTCCATCTTGTATGCTGAGGAACAGCAAGAACAGGCCATGCCACAAAGCAGGACAAACCAAGAGCAACCACAGCACAGCCATTCCTCTCACCAGAGCACAAGTCCATCACAACTGAACAGGCTGGGCAGAATAAGGCTGCTGATAACTGGTTCCTTCAATGGCTCCACACACAGCGAGGGTGAATGAGGTCCAGGGAGTCTAGTCAGGACCAGCAGGAGATGGGGGCAGAGACAGGACTACAAACCAGGCTACAACGTAGTCCTGAGAGTCATCTAGAAGGTAGGGCTGAGGTAGGTCCGCTAACAACATAGCTCGGGCAGGGTTATGAAAGGCCCAGGTCTGAGCTTACATGGAGCTCCTGGGCCTCGGGCAAAGGGTGGAGGTCCCAGGTGAGGCTGGTCCAAGCAATTAAATGGTATTGGTACATTCACAGTCCTCACAGTGTGGACTTGGATGAATTTCTTAGTGCCAGGTTTTTCAGCTGTTTCATCTAATTCCTACCTACTTCAAATTACAGTCAAATGGGCTGTTTAAATGTCTTTAGAAACCTGGCTGTGAGTGCAAATGATACTTAGCTGTTAGACACCTAGGAAGCTTTCAAGCACGTCCCTAAGGTGAGTAAGGCCGTTCATTTTGTCAGCAAATGTTTGTATTGCATTTAGCTTTAATCCTTTTCTCTCTTAGCTTTTTTGTCTTTAAGGTGGTGTTCTCCTGAGGATTAATTAGTTCACATATGTATTGCATGTGAAGAGCAAAAATTTCTGCAAACTGCAAACTGTTATGCTGCAGGTTACTTTCCACGCTAATCCTAACATTATAGCCATCCTAACATTAACCATATAAGCTGACTGACAGAAGAGATCCAGTAGAACCCATGCAGATTTCTCCACCTCCATGTGCTTGTGCTTTGGTCAGTTTGTTTTGCATTAACAAGCATGTGGAAAGTCAAAACCAGTTTCCTTATAGTTCTTTAGTAGGTGAGACAGAGAGCCAATGGCAAGGAAGCATGAACCTCAGATGTGTGAACCTTGACTGATCTGTAATTTTTTTGTAATAAATAGCCTGAACTCCCACAGTGCCTCATGAAACGTCAAAGAGAGCCAGAACAAAGCACATAGAATTGTAGAATCACAGAATGGTTTGGGTTAGAAAGGACCTTAAGATCATCTAGTTCCAACCTCCCTGCAGGGATACCTCACCCTACACCATGTTACCCAAGGTTCTGTCCAACCTGGCCTTGAACACTGCCAGAGATGGAGCATTTACCACTTCTTTGGGCAACCTGTGCCAGTGCCTCACCACCCTCACAGTAAAGAATTTCTTCCTTATATCTAACCTGAACTTCCCCTGTTTTAGTTTAAACCCATTCCCCCTTGTCCTATCACTGCAGTCGCTGATGAAGAGTCCTTCATGAGACCACAAGTATGAGATGAGACTGAATTCAGCTTGAATGTACTTTGTAACATATAGGGACTGGCTCTCAATGTCCAGGGGACAGAACCTGCTGCACTGTTGATCTTGTAAACTCCAAATGCTATCATCCCCTTTGACTTGAGAACTGCAGCTGAGACATTTGGCAGGGCTTCAAGGGCATCTGTGGGAGAAGAGGAGAGGACTGCCATAGTGTGAACGTAAAAAGGGTAGGGAATACAGATCAGCCTCTGATGCATTTCTTGATATCTATATCCAGTGGATATTATGCACCTATTTGTCGTTTTCAAGGCTTGCTTTGGATTTTTAACAGTTCAGCTATGTGGCTGTATAGCTGAGTTACTAATTCTGTAGTAGTGCTATCTTTGGAAGGTGACCCATCACTAGCTGATTGCTGTAGCAGTATGTTGAGCCAAATTTACCCTGATATGACTGCTTTGCTCAGGGCAGCCACACAGGTCTCTTTATGGGATTTCCAGACAGCAATTCACATCCTCCCAGTGATGAACACATTCTATTTCAGGTCTCTGTATCCAGGCTTGGCTCAACGCTGCATTACTTCACATTTATGCTCTAGAACTCCTTTGGGCAAGTTAGTATAAAACTGGAATAGCCTTCCTATTGTCATTTCAGGACACTAAGTCTACCTCCCTCAGACAAGGCTGAACAGACGTACCCGGTTCCAAATTGCTACCTCAGCATATATTTTTCACTTGAAGCTCTTAAGTATTTGCTGTATCTTTCTGAGCACCCCTATTGGATTACTCTGATTTGGTTTTTCCCACAGAAAACTGGCATGAAGTGGTCCTTTTCCCAGCAACAATAATCTCATTTACTATAAGTTATTTTATTTGTAGTACCTTGGAGACATTGTAATGCTTTTACATAATAAAAACCCCATTTATTTACCAATATTTTGAAGCTTGTTTTCAATGTCGGGTTTTTTTTCCCATTTTTAAAGTGGAAATCACTGAATTTTATGGGAAAAGACTGCTATTACAAAAAAAAAAATCATTTATACAAGTATATGTATAACTTCACGTGAAAGGAAAAAACAGAAGAAATGCCTCTTGCTTAAACATACAAAGGAAAATATGAACTTTGTATAGATGAAAAGTACATTAAACAAGAAAACTGTGCACTGGACTGAGCTTCCCATTGACATTTACAGTACAGGTTACAGCTGTCTGGATGACAGAGATGTCTGATAATAAGGCAGGTTTTCAAAATTGAACTTGCACCAGCATGAGTTTGATTTTTCCTCCTCCATGACTAGAAGGAGGAAGCTTTAAAACCTAATTTTAGAGGGAGGGTGAGGTCATGATACATGCTATGGATTTGCATAATCCTTCTTATGTAATCTGAGCAATAGAGCAGTCAGGTAGGGCTGTTCAGTGTACACTGACAAAGAGGATGCACAAGGTACCACAGGAGCCTAAAAATAAAGCAAAGCAATTTTGTTTTCCTAGTATTTATGGAATATGTTCCAGATGTGGAATTATTCTGTGACCGTCTAAAGAGCCCCAATGTCCCAAGGTACCTTCTGGAGACCTGAACCAGCTGTCCCAGTCCAGCCCCATGGTTCCCACTGAGGGGTTGGGACCTGCTTTGGCAGGGTGGGCTTTCCAGTGTATAGCTCTATAATCTGTCCTCTCAAGATGTATAAATGATAGGCAGGATATTGAAAGGATTTAGCACTGTCCCATTAGCACTTCTGAAATTCAGGTGCACTGTAGAGAGATGTTAATGCTTTTATATAGATGACACAAATTCTATTTCTGATTATTTATTTTGGTTCCTTGTACCTGCCTGTACCTACCTTGCCTGTAACTGTTCAAGGCTTAGATTTGATACCTAAGAGAGAGCATAGTAAATGCGTGTAAGCACACACAGGTATGAGTATGTGTTTGAAACATTATTGGTTCTGTTCAGCAAACGCATTTTATTCCCATCTGGCAGGGATGAAAGTCTACCACAGACACAGATCAGTGGATTTGATGGTCTGGGTGTATAGATATTTTTTTGACTGTTCCTAGTTCAGAGACATTGTCCTACTAATGGCAGTCAGATCTCTTCCTATGGAAAGGGGTAGTGAAAATGAAGTGAAAGCTACAAATCTATGTTTACCATATGGGTCATGGCACACATGACAAGTAAGTATCGAATCATGCTATCAAAACCCTGCCTTTGCTGAGCTGGCCGTAAGACTTAAAGAATAATTAATAAAAAGGCAAGATTTTCAAGCTTGTAATGATTTTGCTTTGGTCAGGCTACCTTCCTATGACTTTGATGTTTGTTTTGTACGAACATTTGTTCACCTGTTTTTTATGGAAGTAGTTGTCAGCATTTACATTTATTATCATTCTCATATATCACTATCATCACCAGCCTTTGATCTGACTATTTTTTAAACAGTTATTTTTATGTTTAGAGTACTGTGTTACACTTGTAAAGCTAAATGTACCATATGAATTATAAATTATAACTGGTACAGTTTGTCTTCCTACATACTTAAAGCAGATTTTTTCAGGCTAACCAACATGACTTCGTGTTTGAGAAAGTACATACAAAGGTAATTAAGAACAGTTTTAACAGTGGGACTGAAGGATTTTCATGTCCCTGGATCAGTTTCACAGATGCTCAGTGTGAATGACTAATGTTCAGCAACTGGTCAGGCACATGAAATAGCAGCAGAGACACTCTTCTTTAGAATTGTGCACAAAAAATAGAATCTCTTCTACTTACCCAGCAGTAAATACTGCAGATGCCTATAGTAGGCTTTTTTTATGGAGTGCTGTCAAAATAGGGTGCAAATCTTTACGTTCAATTTATGCACTGCACAGAAGGTACAATTAAGAGGAAGGTCCACATTGATTTTTCCGGTAAGAATTCTTTTTTTTTTTTTTTTTTTTTTATTATTCTTAGCTCTCTGAGAGCCAAGTTATTAGCTATCCATAGAGGTTGCAGGATGTTTGAACTCTGCTTTTTAGTGGCAAGAAAGTGAGATTAATGGGAGTTCTAGTGTCTCTCTGCTGACAAGAAGCCCATTTCCACTTTTGCTTTTAAAGGAAAGCGTTGCATTTCTCGTAATTTGCAGGAGAGGCATCAGCTAGATATAAAGAAAAGAATATATATTCAGCCTCTCTTCTGAGACATGTCATCCTGGTTTTCACACTTACTGGCAAGTGAGCATGCAAAAGCACTGTGCTGTTGTGTTTGTTGAGCAGTTAAGTGCAGACTTCGGTATACTGGGACTTCATAAACCAGTCACTCCACCCCCCCTAGTCAATTAACCCACATGTTGACTTTGCATTCTCCTCCTGGGCTTCTGTTTGCATGTGTTTACTCTGTCCGATGCAGATAGTTTTGCAGAAATCTGTGCTGAAACAGGGTCAACCCCTGTGTCCTTTGTCAAACAGCTTTTCCCCAGCGAAGTTTGCCTTTGGGAGCTGTGGGCTGTGGAGAGTGAAACACTACACAAACTATTCTCTGTTTCCACTGGTTTGTGTGCACAGAGCTCTAGCAGACTTGTATTTGCCCTTAAAGCTTGCCTGGCATCTTTTGATCGATTGTGCAATCATTAATTTCCTCCTTTTCTTTTTCCCAATCCACACGTACCAGCACTGATAAAAGACTGCACAAAGCCTTTTAGCCTATGTGGTTTCTGTAATGTAGTGTTTAACTCCTAGGCTTCTCTATTTAATAGAATCACAGAAGACCTCAAGTTGGAAGGAACCCATAAAGATCATCAAGTCCAACTTCCTTCTCCTTGCAGGACTACCTAAAACTAAATCATATCACTAAAACCATCATCCAAATGCTTTCTTGTGAACTGTAGAGGAGTTCCCAAGAACTGCCATACCTAGGGTATCCAAGAATGGTTTGCAATATATTCCTTAGAATCTTCAGCTGTAGCTTTTATGCCAGTCCTAATCAGAGAGCATCAAATAAATTCCGTATCTTTTCACTACGGAGAGCAAGAAGGAACTGACTGAGGAGGAGGAGAATTAAATGAACAGTAAGGACTTTCCCCACTTTATTAGCACCACAAGTCATTTTAGTAACAGTATCTCCTCCTCTAACCCTCCAGCTTTTTGGGTAGTATCAGTTTGGAAGCTTTAAACCTGGCCAATTTAAAAAAAATGAAAATGTTTATTGAAAAAGATACTTCTCAGTTTTTGTTTGGTTTTGATCAGAAAATGACATTCTGCTCTGTTCTACTGGAAGGCAGGGTAAAGCACACCATATGTATAGTCTAGGCACTTCTATAGGAAGGCAAGATTCCTGTTCTCTGAATAAATGTGCTGTGATGGCTGTCCTCTCATACCTGTTTCTCATCTGTTTCTAGTTGCACAGTTGTCTTCAGTGCCGATCATTCTGTCACAGATTGCTGCTGGACTTAAAGACTTAAAGAGGTAGCTGAAATGAAGCAGGCCTACTGTATTATCATCCCTATATACATGAGGAATAGTGAGTAGGAATATCTAAGCTGTTCCTATCTGCAGGTTTTACAAGGTCTGCAAAGAGAAAAAGAGAAGCAAGTGGTATCACAACCTTTATTGTCAGGGTAGGCAACAGTAAGTGTGTGTCAAGCAGTGCTGCTGAGGTCCATAGAAGAGTCTTAACTTTAGCCCAATGATGGCCAGGCAATCTAAGCTGCATGCATTTGTGGGGAAAACTTGGTTTTTCAACTTTTGGCTGCGCTAGGGTTGGAAGAAGGAAACACTGAATTTGAGAATACTGGGATAGATGGAAAAAGAAGGGGTATGATGATGAAGACATTATTATAGCAACTGAAAAGGTGGAGTGGAAGGGAAGAACCTATTAGGAAGTGGATAAAGTCTTGATCAGGTTAATTAAAACCTATTGTTGCACCCATGGCCCTGACAGCCCTCTAGAAGTATCATGGTAGTAATGGGGAGGCCTGTTGAGGAGGCAGGGGCCATGTGAGACTGATGCAGCAGTGAAGGCAAAGAGCTGGGAAGAAGGAAAGTGATGTGCTTGGGAGTGCTGTGGAAGCCAGGCAATAGAAGGACAAAGGGAGATCTGGATGGAAGCATAACCTCATGCTGAGAGCTTGCAATCTTCAGTTGCTCAACTTTGTGTTATAAAAAAGCATCAGGGAAGTACTGAATGAAACACCACTATACGTTTTATGGCTATTCCACACTAGACATCTTATATGCCTGACTTTGGTCTGAAAAGGTTATCTGTCCTCTGTGTTGCAGAAATACAGAATGGCTAGTAGGATGATCAAGGTCTGAAGTAAATGGTTTCTGATTCTGTTTAATTGAGAGTGCAACACACGAGTTAAAAAAAACAAAGCCATGTACAGCTAGGTTTCCTTATTTCCATACATGTTTTCCACAGTTACTCTCTGCACTAATTTTAGCCTTGTGAAACAATGGGAGAAAAAATGTACATGACAGAGTATTGTACAATGAGGCAGTAGAGGCTTTTGCAGCCTCTCCAGCTTCTGAGTCACAAACGGGATGTCCAAATTTGCCATTCTTCGGAATCCCCTTCCTTGTTCAAGTATAGCTTCCCTGACATTGCCTGAGCCTGCAATTTTACTCTCTCCTACAATAGTGTTATTGCACCTTATAAATCCCCATGGCTTAATATATCTATGTGATCTGCTTAACAATTGTTTTGATACATTGTCCTAAAGCATCACTTCCTGCATCTCTTACTGCAGTCACCTTTACTCAGAGTGTAAATTGGTTTCAAACTACCCCAACTTCTGGACTATTTTATCTTTCCCATTACAGTTGAAGAGGTATAACACAGGCTTTTCAGGCCTTATTTATAGTAGTTTTAGTGGTGTACTTAGTTCCTTGGGGAAAAGACACGTACACTGGTAAAAAAGCTGTTTCACTGTTACTGTCTTTACCGGTTCCTGGAATTCAGGTCAGCTTTACTGACTTTTAGGCTGGTACAACTATGGCTTTAGACCTTGGGTAAACCTCAGTGAAAGAGAGCTAAGATAATTCAAACTACCTTGCTTCTCATGTGGGCAGAGCATACACAGACAGCTACGGTTATCCTGCAGAAACTTGTTTTGTCTATCTAGGGACACCTCTGGGGTGTCTGCCAGCACAGTTGTCAGAGGTGTGTGATGGTTTTTCCCCACACTCTTCACCAGCGTGTCTCTGCCAGTAAAAATTCCAAGTTTAGACTGGCTGTAGTGTGAATGCCCCTGTATCAACAAGGCCTTTTTTCTGTATTAGAAGAGGACAATGTGGTACCACTGTAAGTAGCTTTATCATCACACTTATATTAGGGGCTATATCAGCATAAGCTCTTTGGTACAAGTGAGAATTAGACCATTTATCTATTAGACACCCTGCTGGTGATGAAAGGGCCCAGTTACAATCAGCTCTGAACCTCTGAGTTAAAACTGCAGGATTTTCTGACTGAGTCACTGGAGAGATTCACAGTGCCATGCATCTGCAGTCCTGGTTTTGAAAAGAAGTACGGGAGCCACGTGCTAAAAAATCCAACACTTACTGTACTAACCTGATGGGCCACTACATGTTTCCTGGCTGGTGGCATCACTCTCTTTTGCAGGGTTTGTTCGGCTGGCCGAGGTTTTTTCATCTTGGTACTTCATGCATTCTTAATGAGATATGATTCTGTGACCTCTTCAAAGGTTTTCTTAAGCTGCAGACAAGGCTGCATCTAGATTTCATATATTTTATTTTCAGTAAGATTATTCAAAGGAGAAAAAAGGCTCATCTGACAAAACCCTGGAAGGTAACAACAGCATGACAGGATGAACATACGTGCATTGACCTTACAATTTTAATAGCTTGCTTATGAAACCATGGCCCTGTCATGTCCATCTGTGTAATCATAATACCTTTTCATGTTATGTCACTTACCAGTTGCTAAGGGACATATCATGTGTGTGCTTTTTACACAGACTGTGGGGGATTGAAAGTATTTTACTAGACATTCTTTGTACCCTGCTGTTGAGTGGCAACTGTTTTCTCCATTTTCCAGGAAATATCAGAAGTAGAGTTTCCGAACTGTTACCATCACAAAACAGAGTTGAAAGAAACCTGCAAATATATTCCAGGGAGCATAATTTCCTGACATTTGTTCTTTACCTGAGATCCTCAAGCCCTTGAGCTTGGAGAGGTTTCTGTCAAGGACATTGCTTTGTACTTAGGCTGATTTCAGTGAGACATGGAGAAGCTGAAGGAGGCAATATATCTGTGTGCATCAGTGCTCAAATGAGAGGATGTATAGGAAGCAGGTAGTTGCAGCATTAGTACCTGACTGCCCTCAAAGCAAGATCTCTAGCTTTGATCTAGCCTCTTATAGTACCTAATGTATAGACTCTGGAGTTGATGTTACTGCTAGCACCTGAGACACCACACCCTTCCCTGTCCATACACAAAAGATCGCAATGCTTTTCTACCTTTTAATAGTGAGGAATCATCCATTCCTTTTATGTAAATGCTTTGCAACATGCCAGTGCAGGGTCCTCAGAAAATGTGAAAAAAGGATTGACTCTTGTCTCTCTCAAGCAGTAGTAAACTGTTTTGGATAGGCAATAGCAGGATTTAGAAGCAAAGACTGTCATTTATGTGAACTGACATAACTTCTGCCGAAGTCCAGGATGAAGCCAGGCACAATCCTAACCTGAGCAGGAGAAAGCATTTACCTGTCTTGACTCTTGACTACTGGAATACACTGCAGGGTCCTACCTCAACACCCCACCCCAGGCTGTGAGGTGTCCTGGCATGTTCTTGCTTTGGTCACAGAACTAACAAAGCAAATCTAGGAGGAGAGTTAAAGCAAAGTGAGAAGCTGAAAACGATTTACTAGTATTTCTGTTTGGCTGTTTGCTGATTTTGATTATTTTTATAAGAAAAAATATGACAGTCTAGTTCTTCTCAGACAGACCAAAAACAAATGATGGAACTTCCAGGATTTTTTCTCAGAACAGAAACTGTCCAACATGTATGGCAGACTAGGCAAGTTGTCTCTGGATGGCTTTTTTCATGAATTCAAGAGCAAACATCAACCATCTCTTACATAAGCTTGCTTTGGAGCAGAAGAGACCCTCCAGCCCTCCCTGAGCTTTGGTAAACGCAGGCAGGACAAGGACACCCTGTATTTCTGGTGCTGTGCTTGGCACTCGAGTCTCAGATCAAGCACATGCTGGCAGTCCATCACTAAGAAGAGGCACCTAATAAAACACTCCGAGCAAGCTTCCACATTGCCCTTTTCTTCCTCCAGGCCTTTGCGCACATGGCTATTTTCTGTAGGAGCAGAGTTTTAGAGGTCGTGTTGTTCCAGCCTTTTGAACCTCAATGTTCTGTATGTCCTTTGAAACGTTCTGTTCTTTGTTACACACAGCTTCCAACCTGTTTCCATCAGCACATTTGGTGTAGGAATCTGCTCTCTGACTCTCAGTAAATATGACCTATCTGTGCTTTTAAGATGAGTGTATGTTTAATCTCAAGTTCTCCAGTCAGCTTTTCTACCCTAAACCCATTTCTCAGGGGATGAAGTGCAAAAAGCAGTCACTAGTTTCTGTAAACGTCTGGAATTGGTCTGAGGAATTTGGTAAAATTTGGGGGATTTGAATATAAAGGGTACAGTGTGTTTTCTGCTTTTGATTTTTCTGTCTCTGCATTCACCTATAATTTGTGGAATCAGTTAAGTCATGTTATGCCACTGACATTTTTGTATGGTGTAATCACTCCTTATTGCTGTCTCTGCCCTTTGCTAGGTGGTTTCTGTCTACAGTACAGCTCTTTTGAGAGACCACAATTTAAAAAAAAAAAAAAAGAGGTCACTTTATTTTCATCTCTGAATGTTTGAGTAAAACAGGCCTCCCATGGAAAATGAAGCAAAACAAAATGCTGAGATAAGTTAATAGTATAAATATGCCACCTTATCATCTTTCTTACTAATTCCTTCTGAAGCAACAGAAACTTGCTCTCATCAGCAAGTCTTAAGAAGCATTGGTTGCTGGAAGTGAAGCAGTCCACATTCTAGTAAGGCATGTGCCTCACCATGAAGGGAAATAAAGGCATGATTCACATGAAATCTGTCCTATTTCTATGTTGTACCATGTGAACCTCTCTTGACCTGGCAGGCCCTAGGATATGTGTCTTGCTGTTTCTAGTTTTTCTCTGTGTGCCAGGGTGGACAGGTTGTGAAGGATGCCTGTCCATCTGTACAGACAGTGCATTCTGCCAATTCTGTCCTATGCTGGCCTCGAGCAGTGCACCAAGAAAAATGTCCTCTGAGCGAACAATTTGTCTTAGGGTGAATGAAAGGCATTGTTGTGGCCTGGCGCTGGAAATGTCAGTTGAGGCTAGCTGGCTGGGAAATGTTGGGAAGCTTCCTCCACTCTGGCCACATGCCCACATTCTGCAGTGCATTGTGCTCCCTTTCCAGATACCTGCATCTTCAGGGTCAGGAAGAATGTAGACAATACCATCTTAGAGCGAAAAATGTTTGTAACTTTTGAGGTATTGCTTAGAACATATGGGCAGTGTTGAAGTAGGATTTTTACAAAGGCAGTAGGATTTTTACAAAGGCATTTGTCTCAGGTAGCATTTAACTCCAGATGGGTTTTAATTTTCACTACAGCACATCTGGCTCTGAGAGGACAAAACATAATGCATGAAGTCTTTTTCACTCATATTCTACAAAATGGTGAGCTATGAATGAGGTCTTTTCAAATATACTTTTAAACGAACACATTCTGGCCAGTCAAACTGGCTTCAGCCAGATACCTGCTAGATTCTTACTGAGGGTAACCATCTCTTCAGTCTCAGCTGATTTAATCCAGTAAGTCATTAGCTAGTGCATTTATAGGACAGTACTGTGAGCAATGATGAGAGAGGATTCACTGACATCTTACTGTTGGTGGCTTACACACCCTGGCTATACTTACAGTCTTACGTAGCTCATTAATATAGAAAGAGGGAGCCAAAGGTGCTGGAATTCACTTTGACAGACCATTTCTCAACAGACCATTTCTGCTTGGGATTTGTGTCCTTTTTTTCTTCCTACCCTCCTTCTAGTGCTATGATCCATAAAACAAATGACAAAAGTGTATTTTAAAAACATTTGCAGACAAGCATACATGTTGGTACCCACAAGCAAAGAAGCAAGCAAAATTGAAGAAACTTAAGTAATAAAAGCAATGTTTTGTCTAATTTTCATGGGTTTGTATGTTAGAACCATTACAGTAGCTATTCCCAATATGCTTTTTGGATCATTTGCTTAATGAAAAAAGCTGAGATGTGTCCTCATGAGATTATTTAAAGATTTTTAGTTTGTTTTTTAATATGACTGCTCTATAATCTTTAAATTTAGCTTTTGATTATTTTATAGAATCATAGAATCATAGAATTTTTTGTGTTGGAAAGGACCTTAAGACCACCTAGTTCCAACCCCCCTGCAAGGACATCTTATGCTCGACCACATCGCCCAAGGTTCTGTCCAACCTGGCCTTGAACACTGCCAGGGATGGAGCATTTACCACTTCGTTGGGCAACCTGTGCCAGTGCCTCACCACCCTCAGAGTGAAGAACTTCTTCCTTATATCTAACCTGAACTGCCCCTGTTAAAGTTTGAACTCATTGCCCCTTGTCTTATCGCTACTCTGAGTACTTCTTGCAAATTATAATATGTTGCATCCCTGCTCAATTATCTGTACAAGAAGACAATATGAATAATGAGTCTTTTAGAGAATGTGTATCTAAATCAACCCCATGAAATTTGAATATAAGTCAATCTTTTGTATATGCTAATGTCTATTAGCAGACAAATTCTAGGCTTATGCAAAAAAATTTACTGGCAATGTAGGCCCTTACATTTGAAATTTTTTAATAACTGATATTTAATATCTGTGCATTAGTTTTCATTTGTAGAAACTAGAAGATCTATCTGGTCTCTGCAAATTTTTTGATTAATAGAATTCACATAGAATGCGACCATGGTAATTATTTAATCCTATATTTTGCAGAAGACTGACTGATACGTGGAGCTCTTCAAGACCAGAGGGAATTTATTTTGATTCATACAGTTAGTTAAAGGAGGACAAGCACTTTTCCTTGCAGTTGAACTCTACCCTATTTTTCAGAAAACACAAGACTTCAAGAGTGAAATTTGTCCTATATCATTTCAGCTTTAGTCTTTGGTGTTTGTTGGTTTCCTCTCCAGTCAACACATAAATAGGCACTGCAGGCTGACATGTCTAAGAGTGATGGACTCTATCACCTCCAAGAGCCACCTGTCTCTCCGAACTGACTATAGAGGAGGCCTAGACAATTAGTTGAGGACAGGTTTTCATAAGCAGTAACAGTAAAGTAAATGCCGTGCCAGGTGCTAGTTGGAGATTTGCCTTCAGCTCTATAATGACTAATGTTTGCATGTCACATTTTATTTTTAAAATTCTCTAAGTATAGCTTAGCACCACAAACACTTGCCTGGAGACTTGGTAGATCAAATTGTCACTTAGGTAAACAAGACTGTCATCCTTGTTGTATATCCTAAAAGAAAGTGCCTCCGTGGAGTTTCTAATCTCTTTTTCAAATTTACTACATACATTTCTTTTTAATCTCCATTAATAAGCCAGATTTTTCAGGCCATGAATCATCTCTGCTGAAATAAAAAGAATCGTCAAGACCCTTAGAGGTTGTTTGGTTCCTTTCCTTTTCCCAGGGTAAGATTATCTCCTTTCTCAAGGTAGAACATTTATCATGTCTAATGGATATTTGCATAGCCTGTTCTCAGAAGCCTCCAAAGGTGGAGATTCTACCTTTGGATTCTGTAACCAAGCCATGCTAGGGCTTCACTGTTTTTCTTAGAAGAAGGTTTTCCTTAAAATTTAACCTTCATCTTTGTAGTTGCAATTTAAAGTCCATTATTAATGCCTTTGTAGTCTTCCATTCTCTGGGTATGGAGCAGTAGTGGTTTTCTCAAGAGTACATGCAGGAGAAACTTTACTTTTTGCTCCTCCCCTCGTTTCACAGGAATGCAAAGAAGCATGAGTATTTGATCTCTTTTTTTTTATGGGTTTTTTTTGTTTGTTTGTTTGTTTTTAACCTCTGTGTGGAACATATGTTTTACCTGACAATCTGTATCCGCCTATGCACCACTAACATAATTTCTTGTAAATTTTATACTGATGAGAAACTGAGGTATACAGATAGATAGGTGAAACTTCTCTTAACTTTGGAATACTAAGCATAGACAAAGCATGACTAATGGTTCTTAATAAGAAAGGTCACGGTCAAAATGTAATCACCAGACGAAGTACAGAAATAAAAGGCATGACTGTGGGAAAAGCGTTCTGCTGGTGGGTTCAAGACTAATTTCTACAGATTAGAAGAGAGTGTCAGACTGTAGCAGATGACAGTCTATTGTTCTTTCCAGATAGAGAATCTGCTGAGACAGGAAGGTAAGGAGATGGGTAGCTAAGTTTTAACTTGCATGCAAAGCACTGCCAGAACAAACAAGCTTTCTGGATCATTTCCTAACAAGAAATCAGGGATATAATTTTACTTCAGGGATGTATTAACAACAGAAGGCTACTAAACTAGTGATCCCTGTGTCACACAAAATGCCACAAGCTTCCAGAGTTGAAACCACCTAGTAAAAATGATGGTCCTATTCAGTAGCTAAAATGCTTGACTATAGCCAGCTAAGGTGCGTTTACACTATTTGGCTTATCTTTCTGCAGCTGTGTGTGGTGTAAATGGAAATCAACACTTTTATAGGGATTTAGGTCAGTATTCTTTCCACTGTGCCCCTTCTGAGTGGTTTAGCAGCTGCAAGTGCACACAGAAGAATACAGTAGCTTCTAAAGTCCAAAAACTATCAAATGAAAAAAAAAAAAAAATCTTATAAATGTGCAAGTTCTCCCATTCCTTTAATCTTCACCCTATATGCATATATAATCCACCTATATACATGCATAATCCACCACTCTGGCATGGCACAGAGTCTTCTGGACCAAAGCCAGACACCCTGTGTGCATCACAGAAACACATGACCTAAAGAGGTGGTGCTTGGTATAATTGGAAGCATCTTGGAGTGTACCTGTATGTCAAGAAACATGGGATGTTTGTAACAATTCCAAAGTAGGACACTACACTTTTAATGCTAAGTTTAAACCTGAATGAGAGTGTGAGAGTGCTGACCGTAAATGTTACTGTAAAATATCAGGTTGTTTAATTATTTGGAGGCTCAAACCAGACATACTAGAAAGAGCACCAGACGAAGGGTTACAAAGCCGTACATGCACAAAACCTGTTCTCAAATTCTTTCTTTAGAGAAAGGTGAAATTGCATTTTATTTCTTCTAAGGCCTCATTTTCTTCTTTGTCCATGCTGCAGTGTTACTTGTGGTTCTTCTGTCATGGAGTCTGTATCATTACGAAGGTCATGGCTGAATACCTTCATCACCCCCTGCTTTAGGGAATGCAGCAAAACCAGAGCATGCAATAGCTGTGACCAGTTGTAACATCTCTGTTTCTGAAACAGTTTTTGGCCAGAGCCTCTATCCAAATAATCGCTGGTTGAATAGCCTTCTTGTGTAACGCATGGCTGATTGAACATGAACAGTAATACATCAGATAAGTTCAGTGCACTGAAAACAATGGTATGATCTAAGAATAGTGTTATAAGGGCATGGAGAAAAAAATGTTTTCTTTTGCTACTGAAAATGAATCGTTTTCCAATAATGTCAGTATGAGAGTGAATGAAGGCTGAGGAGAAGGCAGAGAGAGAAGGAGTGAATAAAGCTGTAGTAGAAAAATAATTGAGAAAAAATTAGATAACATCTTTGTTATATTAAAATTAATTATAATTTCATTATATAAGTACTTATAATACCTGGATTTAAAATATTATATATATTATATATAAAATGTCGTCTGATGATGATAGATTTAGGAGGGACTGTCTCCACATACATGCAGATTCAGGAGTAACGGACTGAATTCGAATTACTCAGTTTATCTTCATGACTGTGGCTACAGAGACTGGATCTGGTCAGTCCTGTGGATGTACCCATAGGCCATAATTGCCTTGACCAGCCTCACGTGGGGCCTCCACAACACCCTGGTCTTGGAGCCATGTGGCTCTTCTAAGCTAGTATCAGGGATTTAGTCACTGACAGCAGTATGTTGCAGGAATCCTGATCTGTAACTCAGCTGCGTCTGAGCCTAACGGTGGATCCCATTGATCCTGGTATGCAGACTGACTTCTTTCCTTGTTCTCAGACCTGTCTCATCACTGTGGACCAGCTCTATGATTGCTGAGGAGCGTCTTGCCTTGGGTTGTCCTTACCAGTCTGATCCTGGTCCTGATTTGTGGATTTACTTCCTGGCTTGACCACAGACTTGCCGTATCACCATGAACTCAGCTGATAATCTGGACCCTTTGCTGAACTTGGCTATCATCTCTGAGTCTGCCCTGCTCAGCTTGCTTGGGCAGTATGGGGTCTCAGCTCTGGCTGATAAGGCCCTTGCCTGCAATCTCTTCATTGTGTTCAGCTCCTGGCTCCCATTACCTTTGGGAGCAGCCAGCCCTCACTGTACCCTGAAAAGTCTATCCAAAGCATTGTTACCACAGTTGCTTCTCCAAGTGACTTGGTTCAGATTAGAAGAACGCTTAAAATAGCTATGCTACGTTTCAAAGACCCTCTAAACATGAGTTCAATCTCTGTGCTGCATAAAGTACCATACAGACTTTACTGTGGAATATTTAATGCTTGGTAATGCATTAAAATACTACAATACAGAATAGTTACGTATTCTTATTAGATAATATGGAGCTAAAACCAGTGTATCTAACCCTTGGACTGAGTACCTTGCTAGGAGATATGAAAATAGCAAATCTGTTTCCCCAAATGGCTTTATATAGACTTGATGTGTCAGCTTAATGGAACTAGCTTATGTCTCTAGCAGTACATTGTCTTGTGCAAACTTGATATCCCAGGTCTTCTGTATTACTAATGGATGAAGGCGTCAGATCAGTATTTTAGTGTGAAGATCTCTCTAAGCAGTTATATTAACACATGTGTTTACCAAAGGCAGTAACAGGTACGACTTGCTTCCTGAGATATATGTTCTTTGCTAACAGATCTGATGTAGAGAGTTGTACACGAATGACAGCTTCCTGCAGTGAAGAGTAACCTGCATAGATCCTCATAAGTGAATTAAAGTTTCATTCATTTCTCCCAGAGAATGAACTTTAAAGGCAATTTTGCTTTATTCAGGTTAAGAGTTAGATCTATTAATGATAAAAGATTTCCAAAACCTCCTGCAAGAAAAGAAAATTAAATAGTTGAACCAGAGGCCTGAACAAAACAAAAGCCAGTGTAGCATTTTTTTAAGGAATGAATGAAGGAATAAAGACTTTCTTAAGCTTTATTAGATCTCAGACAAATTCTGGGACTGAAGACAGTTTGTAGTGAAATGAAATTGGTTGCATTACAGTCTATGCTATTCCTCTACAGTGTATGCTTTGAGTTTCACCAAGCTACAATTAGGCTGTGGAAGGACCAAGATAAATGCATCCAATTATAATACATACATTTATCTCCTTTGCCCATATTTGGCATTATTAAAGAAGTAACTGGTACCTAAATACCTAAATATATTTTTAGGTATATAATGTAATAAATTAATATATATTTTTCTCCGCAAATATATGTGCATGTATATACAGTAATGCAGCTCCATTCTTATAGTCAGCTGTAGTCTTTCCTGTATCTGTGATACCAAGAACTATGCTGGCAGGACAGGACAAGTTGCTCAAATGAGAAGGAGGAGATTAAACTGATGGCTGTCTACTGGCAAGTGGTTGAGCAAACTACTGTCTGCACTTGAAAAAGAAATTTTAACACTGAAACATGACAACATAGCTAATCTTTTTGAACAGGGAGAGCAGAAGCTTGCCTGTTCCCTGAATAGTGTCTGACTATACTGGGAATACTCAGGTATGACTGAAAGCTGTGGCTTCAGAAAGCACAAAGTGATCACAAAATAAATATAGAAACGAAAATACACAAATTCCCACCACGTAAGCAGAAGTAGAAACGGATAAATACTGAGTTCGGTTTATTTACTTGGTTGTGAATGGAAGTCAGTGTCACAGTGAAGAACAACATTGGCCTTGGCTTGTTTTTCAAATAGGTGAGGTAGTGTTTTGGTTAGAACGAGAGGAGAAGTAGTGGTTTGAGGCAATGTGCCTCAAGAAATGAGCTGGACTTTCAGAGTGCTTGTGCCTTATTTAAGTCTTACTTAAGCCTGAAGCCTGAATTAAATCCTTATTTTGTGAGCATTACTGGAGACTTCTAAATTTAAGTATTTAGGACTGGTAATTATCTGAAGTCATTTAGGTCAATAGCAATTTCATGAACTTTACCAAACTTAAGGTCATGGCCTTAATGAGAGTATTTAATTGCTATATATGTACACACAATATACATATAATACATACATGATGCATGTATTTCTGTAGAATAAAGCTATACATTAAATATAGCTTTTCTCTGTCTACTAAAACTTTTTACTGTTAGTAAAAAGGTTTAAGTATGCTATGTCTCTCTCTTTTGTTTCCTAAGGCCACCTGTTTCTTTCAGATATGAACAATCACCATTTTGCAAGTTAACTATTACCCAGTGAGTTATTAACTTTAAACACCCTTCATTCCTGAAAGCAATGCAGTAGAAACATTTTAGGCTGGGGCAACTCCTCTTACATAAGAAAGTCTTTCTGCCAAGTTATTACCTCAGATGGTCTTTATGTTGTAGGTGAATGTTTATACAGAGATTTCTTGTCCTCACACAAGAAAGGGCTACGGGATGCCCAGCACATGGCAAAAGCAGGAAGAAAGCAGTCTTGTGCTCGATAAAACCAGAGAAAAACCTTTCCAGAAAGAACAGAGGAGAGGAAACCAAATGCTGGATTGTAATCCTGTTTCCTGTGGAGTCCTCCTCACTCCTGCTGCTTCCAGCAAAAGCAGAGATCTCTTGACACCTTGCAGAAGCTCATGAACACCTGGCTGGCTCTCAAGGGTAAGTCTAAACTTGTCTATGAGTTCACTAGAAAAGCACTAGCATGTTTTTCTTTTTCCACCTGATTTTTAGTTTCAGTTTGCCTACAAAGGCTCTGGTCAGAGCAGTTGCTGCTTCTCAGAAATTCTACCAAGCAAATGCAGATATGCTTGGCTTGCAACTTAAAGTGCCAAGTTAAGCAGCTGTCCTAAAGGTCTTGGGCTCCCTTGGGTGCCTGAGGTTTCTATGTCCTTGCAAAAAGAATAGAGAAGACGACATAAATACATACTCCTTTATTTTTCTCTTTTCACTGGTTTGCTGGTCTGGGGACAGCATGTACTAGCTAACAAGTTCTGCCCTGTGCTATTGTTACCCTAAATTGGTACTCTTTGGTTAGACAATTAGATCAGGCAGTTAAAGGGTTCTGTAGTTAGGCTCCCTTTTAATGTGTATTTAGTTTATGGGAAGCCTAAAAAGACTACTGTGGGTGTCTGGCTAGATCCATACAATTGGGTTCAGAGCTACTCAGTCAAATTCACTCTTTTTTCCCCCAGCCAGGAAAAATATTAGGGTGTCTAAGAGAAAGGAAATTGAGGCGTTTCTCACTAACGTATAGTCAGATTATTAAGGAGTGGCATCTATGAATGGATTTAGGAAGGGCTGAGATTTCTTACAGGAGAAAACTGCTTTGGCCCTAAAAAAGAGGTGTGAGCAAAAAACTTTCAGACATTGGCTTGCTTCCCACTCCCACTGGAGTAACTAAGAATGCCTGTAATTGATTTCAAAGGGAGAAAACCATGCCAGCATTTGCACAGAAGTGCTTTTTTTTATATACTTCAATATGTGGGACCAAAGTTCTGGCCCTTCTGTAGTTTATGTAATGGACTAGCCTCCAAGGAAAGGGAAAATTGGCTGCTATATAGATGTGGAAACATTCATTAATCACGGGATCAGCACTCTAAACATTTCCTGTTTATATCCAGAGTGACACTTCTTTAAATAATATTGCCAGCTCCGATTTGGCATCAATGTCTGATTTTGTAAAAACAAGCTGTTATCAAATTTAACAGAAATAGAACAGTTTCCATGAAGAAAAGGATTCTGAATGCCCTTTGGTTCAGATCTTGTTTCAGAAAACAAACTTTCTCCAAAAGTTGTGATCCAGTCACTTAAGACTGAAAACTGAAGGGAATCTGGTTCGAAAAAAAATAATTTTGGCATTGTCCTGTATTGTCCACTTTATAAGAAAAACAAAAATGAATTATTATAGAGATTTCCAGTTGACTGGCTTGGCTCATGTTAAATGAGCCTCTCATGGATGTGTTTCTTTTTAGAAACACATCCGTGTTTTACTGCTCACACACCCAGAAACATCAGTTCTTGTTACATGTCACTAATGCTCTTTCAGAATTGCCATGATCAACAGTTCTCTCTCTCCCCCACCCCTCCTCCGACCTAAACCTACCTCCTTTCTCATCAGGACCCAAATAACACACAGATTTTAGCCTATTTTGGACGACTGCATGAGCATATCGACAGATTTTGCAGGGAGAAATAGGGACAGAAGGAATTGGGAGAAGTAAAAAGCAGCCGAAAACCAAACTCATATCATGCTCATATCCTATTTCTATCAATCAGTTCTCTTCAGCGTGGCAAGGCCAGGCTTATCAAGCTAACTGTATATGAGGGAATTCCTATACTAGGAAACAAAAAGTATTCTTTGGCACCAAGTTTAACTAACGCAGAATAGCTGTGTCCATGCTGTTAAGCTCTTTTGCCCTCCAAAATGTGATGGTTATATCCAGACTACCAGTTGAGACTGATTCCTGGAAGCATGCCTGGGAATTATTTGGGAGAGCCCTACTTGGCCTCTGCTAAAGTCATAGCCCGCTATTCAACTGCTTTAACAGTTGAACAGTGAAGGCAGTTGACTGTCAATTTGCACACAAGTTTCCTGGCACTATGTAGTTTACTAGTATAAACATAGCCTAATTGTCCCCTGGACTGTAACCACTATGGACACTATAACAAAAGAAAAAGTGCAATAAAAGTTTAAATTAAAAGATGCTCTGGGTTCCAGGATCTCTGCATGGCAGAGATCAGAAAGTTCCACCTTGACATTCTGATGTATCTCCTCTTCCTGCTATACATACCTAGCCAGGGAAGGATCTGTATGGTAGGATGGAGAGAGGGGTGGGAGTAGTGGCAAACTGCATTTCTTAACACACATGGCTTATAAAGGACAAGGGAAAGGCCTCTTTCAGAGAAGATAGTGAAGCAATGCACCCAAATTCCAAATTCGTCCCTTGACTCTGTGTGTGAGCCATTGCATCAGTGCATGAAAACACTGTTCTGAAATGTCAAACTCCCATATCTCTGACCCCTTGGAAGACAGGTGGGTGAGTAATTCACCTAAGACATGGTTGGCTAAAATACAGTGAATACCAGAACACTATGTCTGTTCCTACTTCTTATCTGTTCTGCTGTTTCAGCACATGAAAGAAACAGACTTTAATGGCATATAAACTGCTGATGGAAGTGTGAGTCTCTTGTCATATTTTGTATGAAGCAATTGTGATTCTCAGAGATTAGTTTGCAAGGTAAAATCTCTTTAGTCGTCTCAGCAGAAAAGTATTCTTTTGTGTTTTAGCATTTCTAAATCATGTCCGAAATAAAAGAAGGAAGTCTGTAGTTTAATCCAAGCAATTCAGATCAGCGTAAGAGAAACTGTTTAAAATTCAGTGGTTTGTACCAAAAGAGACTACAGAATAATTTAATCTAGTAATCATCTGTTAAGTGTTTTAAAGTTCAGGTCCCAGGATATGACCAGCACAGGAACTGTAAAACTTTGGGTTTCTGTTCAAACTGTCCTGACATACATTATCCACAACAAAGCATTCAGCCTCTGCCTCTACAACACTGCCTTGTTCGGTGGCAATACCAGGAATGTAGGAATGTGGCTCCCAGCCAAACTGGTGGGGGGAGAATTCCCTCGACCTGAAGGATTCCAGCTCTCTCCGCGTCTGCATCTTTTGTGCTGCACTTCATGCCATTTGTAGTGCATACTTCTCCATGCTGCCCTCAGCTGCTCCTGCATCTGCCATTCTCACACTTCCAGCCTGGGTGGCCATGCTGGCTTTGTGCATTGTGGGATAGCCAGGATGTGGCTACTGAAAGGCCAGAGCTTGGCTGTATGTGCATAATATCAAGTCAGTCAGTGTTCACAGGCTGAGAATACTACAGTGTTTGAGCTAAGGGAAGCTCTTTGTTTGCTTTTCCTTACACTAGTGACTGGGTTACTTCAGCCTAACAGAAGACTCTTTATTTTATTCTCTGTGAACCTGACCCATCGCAAATCAATTACATAGAATCATAGAATAGTAAGAGTTGGAAAGGACCTTAATATCATCTAGTTCCACCCCCCTGCCATGGGCAGGGACACCTCACAGTAAACCATGTCACCCAAGGCTCTGTCCAACCTGGCCTTGAATACTGCCAGGGATGGAGCATTTACAACTTCCTTGGGCAACCCATTCCAGTGCCTCACCACCCTCACTGTAAAGAACTTCTTCCTTATATCCAATCTAAACTTCCCCTGTTTAAGTTTGAAGCCATTACTCCTTGTCCTGTCACTACAGTCCCTAAGGAAGAGTCCCTCTCCAGCATCCTTATAGGCCCCTTCAAAAGGTTCTTCCCTCTTGCTCCTCCCAGGAAGGGCAGTTGAGAATAATTCCTTATGAATAAACTTGATAGTTCCCAGAGGACTGTATTCAGTGAGCTCAAAGTTTTTCCTTCTGCTTCAAATTCTCACTGTAACAGAGAGACGAGTTTCAGGTGAGCTAGTGGTAGTAGGAGAACAGGTATTTTACACTTCATCTTCTCCAGCAGGTAATTCCTGGCTGCCCCTCCTATACGCTCTGTAACTTTGGGAAGCATCGTCACCCAGGGTCTTCTCAGGAGGTAAAGTCTTCTGCTGAGCATCATGTGACTGCAAAGCAGCAGTACTCCAGACTCTTGCCTGATACAGAGATGGGATTTAAACTCAATTCTCTCTGGAGGGTGAATGTACCAATTTCTGGGAAGTTTAGAGTTAAAGGAGTGGTTTATTCTTTTGTAAAGACAGGAACTACTGTGAATTTATCCTGTGGCTCTGGGTCCAGATGTTAAAGTTGACTGAGGCCCATCTCTCATTCTAAACTCAGTGGTAGTCTACAGAGGAATGAAATTAATCAGCAAGGATTTAAATTATATCTTTTTCCAAAGGTTGTTTATATTCTTTGCTTTAATCATACTTTCATTTGGCCAGCAAATAATAACATTGTAATAATATTGTGCCAGATAAGCCACCTTAAAAACAGGAAGAAATAGAAATTACAAACACTCAACTGGCCCAGAAGACGACTGCTAGAGATTGCCCAAATGGTGCCGCAATGTCTGCGGATGTTGCAGGGAGACAATAAGAGACAATACAAGGGGATAGAAACTGGTTCTGGAAGCAGGGTTGTTGTTCAGAGGATGGAGGATCACAGGCTCCAAGATTTGTATTTGATGTGCCTTATGTAAGGCCATGTTTTAAAAAAGTATTAAAAAGTATTAAGTATCTAAAGAGTTAGTTTGGTACCCATGGGATTTCAGATGGGAGCTGTGGATGTAGGTGCTTTTGAGATTTTACTAGTCCCCATTCTGCTGCTTTAAATACTGTAAGAGTCTGGCTTTTTGAAACTGGTTTCTCAAAAGCGCTTGGTTTCAGGGAGCAATGAAACAATCAAACTTGAGGAATGCCCAAGATCATGTAAGCACTGAGTAGCCTCCATTCCCATTCACAATGGTGGGGATATGGAGATCCTGTCATCTGCCTCCGTGCTCCCATGGCCTGTCGCTTAAAATGCCTAGGCCCAAATGTAAGCTTTGACCTACATGAGATTGCTCCAACTAGTGATGTTTTTTTGCCAGCTTTTTAATTTTCTTTCCACCTTGCAAGAGTGTCGTGATGCATAATTTGAGCTTGCAAATTGCTCTGGCAGGAAAGCACTCTGACAAGCAATATGTTGTGTGCTGTGGAGTTTGGTTTTAGCCCAAAGAGACAGAAAAGCAGCAGGAAGGAGGCCAGAATTTTATTTAATCCTCTGTATTTCTGAATCCATGCAGAATGCAGCTAGATGGACCCAGAAATCTCCATATGTTGGACAACCTTTCAATATGCTTAATTGCTGGTTTTTAAACTGTATTGGAACTTTCTTCATGCCATTGACTCTTGCAGGTCTAACATATTTACAGTCTGCAAGCTGAGAGAGGAGGAGTAGTGAAGTTCAGGCTGAATAATGCAGATTAAAGAGATGGTTCTAGGTGTCAAGGGTGGCTGAGTCCTAGGACTTTCACCTCTTTAGATGTAGGTGACTGCAGTGAGGAGATGATTAATTCCCAAGGCATACGAAAGGATACTTAGTTCAATGTAGTGTGTATAACAGAGGAGATATGAATGTTTGTGCAAGAAGAATACACAGCAAACAGTGACCACAGCAACCAATCTCTGACTCACTATATGGTTATTAGCTAACTTCTTTAACTTAAAATTCGCTCTTAGTTAAAGGGAGAACATTGGAAGTTTGGTGTTTGTATATTCTTAATCATTTAATATGGCTTAAAAGGAAGTGTGCTTAAACCATCTATGGAGCATGGACATTCAAGGACTGGCTGCTTTTTATGCTAATACAGACACTTGGTGCTATTTTGATTTTGTGCTTACCTAATCCCAGCTAGTAGGTGCAAGGAGAGAGCTGCTGTTAGCAGCTGAATCTTCTGCTGCTTGGTAGCTGGCAGGGTGGCGGAGAACTTGGGCAAGAGAAGGAAACCTGATTTGTAGCCTTTCTTCTCAGCTTTGAAGAGACCCACATGATTTGTAGCACATATCATGGTCACTTTATAAAGAGAAATCTTCTTTGGTGACAAGATCAGAGGGGAATGGCCTTATACATAGGGACTATGCATATGCACACACATAAAAGCAACAGTGTGACAGTGTCTCTTGAAGGAATTCATAGGTATCTACAGTACAGATGTCCACAGCTCAGATAGACACTCCACACTTCTTTCCAGTCAGTGGTGAGAAACAGGCACTTAGCAGAGCACAGTTTGTTTATCATCTGAAATAAATCACATTTTTGAAAGGCTGTTTCTCTCCATTATCTCTAAAGGAGCATAGGGCAACATCTTCAGTTGCAGATATCCATGTTGCAGAGATGTAACATGAAGTGAGATGAATCCCATCTTTCCTGTCTGAGCTCTCCAGAGTATTCCACATACAGTTTACTGTATCATATGTTGCTTACTTTGCTTTTTGTGTGACCTGAGTTTTCACTTGCCAGAAGGCAATGAATAAACATGATCTGAATCCAGCTGAGAAATACAACAGATTTCTCCACACAACAACCTCAGTATTTATTACAGTGGGTGGTGCTTTCTGAAATGAGGTCTTCAGTCTAAGAGATCTTCAGGTTTTGGATGCCTCCTTTTCAAACTGAGTTTGTTCCTTGATCTAGGTTATAACATGATTGCACAAACGGTAGTATTAGTGCAATAGAGCTCTGCACCATGTCATGGGGCAAGAGACAGGAACCTCTTAAGCCAGTATTTCCTCTAAAATTTGTGTTTGAAGAGAAAGTGTGAAACTGGCACATGCTTGTTATAAGCTGAATGAGTTTACTTCATCAGTAAAGCAGAGTAAATACTTGTCTCCTCCATACACACTTGGCTAGGACATTAGAGGGCATCCCCAGGAGTAGTTAAATAAACTATATAATATAAATGTTCACAATTCAGTAGCATCTACACTGGTCACAGTTTTGCATAACATAAGCTGCATCTCTAAGATGCTTAGGGCAGTTCAAGCTCAAATTATGCAGAGAAAATGTCAGATGTCACACACCTGGTTGTATATCTTTCGCTTATTCATACATAGTGATAGGGACATAGGTGAAACACAGGGATTTCCTAAGGTATACCCAGATTTGCTCTAGCTTCAGATGGTGAAATTCCCAAGTCAGAAATCTAGCTATCTTAACTCACTGTGGAGCTAGTGGGGAGAGACAAAGGGGCACCCCCAGAGACTGATTCAGATTCAGATGTAAATTTCTCTTCACTGGTGTTTCTCTCCACTGACTATAAAAGGTTCCTAGAATAATAGCACCAAATGTAGGTGTTTTAGTTAAATGCATGACTGCAGGTGCTGTTTCTGCCAGCTGCTTAGCAGTCATTCATAAGGTCCACAGCAAGTCTGGGTTCAAATATGCATTTGGTATTTCAAAGGAAGAGCATATTATTCCCTAGTTACTCAAGCACGGGTTTAACAGCGAGCAGCACATTGCTCTGTTTGTTGATAATCTCAAGATCTCTTTCGGAGAGTGCTGACAGAAGGGTACGTGGTGTAGATCTTCAGGCTGTGCTAGCTAAAGAGAAGAGTACTTATGAACAGCTCAGTACTTACAAATGGTTCATTAACTCCACTTGCATTAGGTACATACTCAGTACATGTTTACTGCTGTGTTGGCTGGATTTGTAATGGCAATGGTTGCTAGGAGGCAGGAATGGATTAATCTTATACAGAAAGGAAGGAGAGATAATCAGCTTTTGAAAGGGAAAAGGTTTTGTCCCATTAAAAAGAGAAGCACAACATGACATGCAAGTACTCTGTCCTCCGAAAAAAAGCCCATGACATCCAGCTAACCAGACCAAACTAGGCCAAACCAGGTGCAGGTGCTAGGGAAAATTTGAAGGTGTAGCACTGGGAAAGGGCAGATCAAGCCTGCAGGTACCTACTTTCATGCCTCTGATTTGACATTGCAGTGCAAAAAATTAAGATAATGCTGCCCTGGCTAACATTGCAAAGAACAGAGATTCCGTCTCACCTAGCAGACTGATTTGGCAGGACTTCATGCAGTGGACATAGGAACACATTTTTCCTTTTTGAGAAATCCTATAACCAGTTTCAAACAAAAGGGTAAGGTATCCTACTTGGAAACACACACCATGTTTTCTGTTATTCTTGGAGATTTTGTAAGGAACATTTAGAACTAAGAAGTAGGTGAACTTTCTGAAAAACAGTAGTTTCAAAGCATAAATATTCTCAGAGGTAATTTTGTGAGGTTTTGGGTTTGGGATTTTTTTTGGGGGGTGTTGTTTGGTAGGGTTTGGGGAAGGCTTGTTGGTTAGTTAGTTTTTTAAGGGGTTCTGAAGTGCTGGAGAGTAGACCACTCCATCAGGGACTGGAAGGCACTTTAACCTCCTTTCCACTGTTGAAATGAATTAACAGAGAATTCCAGAAACCCTACCTCTTTCAGCATGTTTGTGATGGGAAATAGGATTTCACTGACCACTGACTCCACAGGGGGATTTTTGCTATGGCTGAAAATAAAAAGCTTTGTGCAATAGCTGGTACAACCTACATGGGGCTGCTGGAGGAAGTCCAGTGAAGGACCACTAAGGTGATTAAGGGATTAGAGCATCTTTTCTATGAGAAAGGGCTGAGAGGGCTGGGGCTGTTTAGCCTGCAGAAGAGAAGGCTCAGGGGGGATCTCATCAATGTGTATAAATATCCAAAGGCTGTAAAGAAGATGGAGCTAGGCTCTTTCCAGAGATGCCCAGTGACAGGACCAGAAGTAATGGGCACAAACCGAAACACTGAGGGTTCCAATCTGAACATCGGGAGACACTTTACTGTTGTACTGGGAAGGTGACTAAGCGTAGGAACAGGTTCCCCAGGAAGGTGGTGAAGTCTCCAGTCTTGGAGACTTTAACAACCATTTGGACATGGTCCTGGGCAACTAGTGACCTAATTGAGCAGAGAGGTTGGACTGGATGACCTCCAGAGGTCCCTTCCAACCTCAGCCATTCTGAGATTCTGTATACGTGGGCTTGGAGAGCATCTATGGATTTGTAGTTGCCAATGCTCAAGGGAAGGAAGCTGTCCTTGCACACATAAGAGGATGTTAGTGGGGAGAGATCACTTCCAGCTTATCTTTGGATGTCACTATCCTTGCAAATTGTTGAGGCATTAACACACGTGGTAGTGCTAACACTTGCAGGATGTGGTGTATGTGGACGGAGCAGAGCCCCATGCTTCCTAGGCAAAGAAATAGCTGAGAAAAATTGTTTAATTGGTAGCAGTACTTGTCTGCACTCCCCTGAGCCAGCTTGCTTAGGCTTCTCTACAACTCTGGAGACCAAGCTGCCAGCAACCTGGTTTGGGTTCAGCTGATCTATTGTTTACCTTTCACTTTAAATGTCATAGACCCAGAAGGTTAAAAAAGCAAAGGACAGAATAAATTTAATAACAAGGATGAATAAGAGTTAGTTGTCTTTCATATGTGGGATGTTTATAACCAAATGTGTTTGGTAAACATCTAACCTATAGTCTCCTACTAGATCATGCTTGAGAGAAGTCCTCTGCATGTAGGTTGCTCCTTTCTTAAGAGAGGCAGCCTGTGGTCCAGGACATATAGTACTAAGGAGTCCCACTGGCTTTGGTGAGTAACCTTAGATCCTTTCCATATCCTTCCCCTTGCAAGTTCATTAGATATATAAAAAGCCATAATTCTGCCTATTTGATAGAAAAAATTAGTTTTCATAAAACTTTAAATAAGTTAACATTCTATTTGTTTAGACTCAACAGGAGAAAGGAGGTCATGTGAAGATGACCTAAGGCAAAATCATTTTTGAGGCCCTGGTATGAGGTGTAATAGTCTTCCTACTGTGCAGAAGCAGAATGAATATGGTGGAAGATCTCAGGTGTATACAGATGAAATAACTGCAAACGCCAGACCCAAATAGTCCTGGCACAACACAGTTCTGCTTTCGCAGTCAGTTGCTCTCAGAAGTTAGAGTTTTCATCCTCCTTGATCATATCTACATCCTTTCCTACAACAGGATCATTTCAGCATGATGCACATGCCACATCTCAAGTTGTATTCAAAGACTTTCCCAAGCAGTTGTGGTAGGGTTCCCTAATATGGAAAGTGTGTTTAAAGAGTGGGCAGAAAATGAAAATGTTATGTGGTCAGAGTCCTCTGTTTTCAAATCTAGTCTTGTTTATATATATATATATATATAAAATATGCCAAATATGGTATCTCTGTATGAACTGAGAACTGTGAATCTACTATGGTTTGTGTAAGGTAAATTGTTCCTGTGGGTAAAGCCTAAAGCCTGCCCCTGTAAAGAATACACGGGCAGGCTTAAAATAATGTGCCAGCCCAAGAAGTTCTTTAAATAGCACAGGAAATATGATGAACTCTGAGTCAACCAGTGACAACACAGGAAAAGGAACGCCAGAGATCAGATAAGACTTTAGTAGCAGGAATGATAGTGGGATAAATTATTCCTCCAAAGGTTATCACGTGGTTGATCCTGATAGGTTGGCTCTCACTAATAAAGAGGAGATTTTACCATGATGGGTAATACTCTCCTAATTATGGACCTCTTTCTGTGGTAAGAGATAGAAACCACATTTACCTTGGTTTTGATGGCTTACTCCACATATGCCTTTAAGAGTCCAGAGAAATAAGCGGAAAGCGAACAGTGATTTGTAGAAAAGGGACAACACAGGAACATTGTTTGTCCTGTTGTCTTGCTTGAACACACTGACAAAATAAAAGTTGTAAAAAGATAATTCTGGCTACATTTTAAAGAAATGTCCCTTATAAACTCAGAGCTTTGAGGTCCAATATCCTTCATGTGCTGGACAGAAAAACTCTTGCTATCAGATACCATATTTAGTTACAGTTTTAAAACAGTCCTACAGCTAGAACAGTATTCCACATTGTGAGTGGAAAAAGCCTTATTACTGATATGTTGCTGCTTTAACAATTACTGCAGAGTCCAGCTCCCTCCCCTTTGTCTGTTGATTTATGTGGGTGTTGTCTCACAGAATTAGTTGATAATCTCATTATAGCTAATCCTGTTTGCTCCTTCTACAAAACAATCTTGCCATAACTGGCAGAGCTCCCTTTTCTTCCTATTTATCTTTTCCCTTAGTTATTTCAGAGATATTCTCTAGAAAGCCTGGATTTTTCAGAGTGAATGCTTATCCTGTTTACTAGCTGTAATTCCAGCCTCATAAAATTCAGCACCCTGTTCTATCCCTTTCAATAAATATTTTCTTTAAGCCAAACAGCATACAATACTAGCTATAGCTCTTTTATGTTCAGTTCACATAATTGCACTATTTTGAAGAAATTAAAGATTATCAAATGACATTTTTAGTTTACATTATCTTTTATGCCTTCAAAAAGTGGTCTCACTTATATGGCCCACAAAGTAAAGACTTACAGCTGCATTTACTTACCTATATTTTTGGTACCTGGTTACTAAGTTGCTTAATAAGGTAGATTCACTTAATCCAGGATATTTCTAAAGTATAACTAATCACGAGTATATTTTTGGTGACTAGCAGCTCTTAATGAGGTTACTGAAAGCATGTAAAGGTTGTTGGGGTGAATACAAGCAGTAGAAGTACGCACATAGTAAACATAACTTTAAACAGCAGTTGTAAAGCAAGGTGAGAACTGTGAATACATTTACGTATTTACCTTGTTAAGTGCTAATTGTATTCAACAATAGCATACCTGACTTGATGAGGATTTGCACAGATAGGCTTCATATTTTTTGTTTTCGTATTTAGTAATGGTGAAAAGTGCCAAGGAAAATTAAGACTTCATGCGTATTTATATGACCTAGACAGTGAGTAAACCCATTTCCCAAGTTTGTTTTAATCAGATAATCCTATTCTGAAGTAATGACTTTCAAAAGTACTTTAGTACACCCTATGTAGCACAGTAGGTTTTGGGAGTAAAGAAGGGTTGCAAATTTCCTAATGATTCCTTTTATGCAGTTCCCAAATGTTATATATAGTTAGTTATACTGTAATTCTTGATTATTAGTTGTGATAGGATTTCTACACTAAATGCGGCAAGAATTGTAGGGGAAATTATATCTCATTTTGATCCAGCCTGGAAAAAGCAGATAAGCTTTTTGGGCATGTAACAATAATAGTTCCACTCAAAAATCTTACCTTCAAACTTCTGGACCAAGAAGTACATAATATGACTATTTACAGCCTTAACACTACATATGTCTTAGTTATATTGCACAAGAAAACAATTTCAGCAGTTCCACAAGCTGCAGTTCCATTATCTTCCAGTATCCAGTATCTCAAGACTGCCTGCCCAGAACTGCCACACAAGCGTTGTTCATTCCCTATGATTCTTTCGCATTCAGCAACACCTTGAGGCTTTGAGCACTACACAATCCCTGCTGGGAAATATTTCAGTCTAAACAGGAAAGCTCTTCTGATTGTGACAATGTGGATTCTCACTGGGGGAGAAGGGGAAAGGTCTCAGAACAGTGACAAAGTCACAGCAACTAAATTTATGAGGACAATTAAATGCTTATATATTAGGGTACATATTTCAGTACCATGTTACCAACAAGAACTTCTACAGCAAAGCCAGTTGTCAAGTAGCTGTATAGCCGCTTAAAACCTCTGTGTTTGACCTCCTGAGTTTAACATTTCTGAAGTTTCTTAGTCCTCTGCATTGGTCTTCTCTCCAAAGTTAAACTGGAAGAGGGGTCCCTGCAAATGGAAGAATTGGTTTTATGTCCTTACTCCAAATTCTTTAAAGAAGAATCTAAATCTAGTCTTGCCAGCCCCCAGTTGAGCACTCTAGTCACTGCCCGCTAAAGTAGATATTTTAGACTGGCAGATATTTTAGAGTCTTCAAGTTTTTCTTCACACCAAACACTGAAATATCTACTTGGAGCCGAGACAGGAATTCCAGTGCTCCAGAATTGTGTCCTAAGCATCAAGAGACAGAAACAGTTTTCTTTTTTCTTGCCCAAAGACTATTTCAATGATTTGTAAGGAGAGAGACAACTTCTGTGGGTGAAATGGAAAAAAATTGCCCTAGTTAGCACAGGAAAGATCTGCTCTCAAATTAGAACCAGAGGAGATCCCAGGTCCCAGCCTAGGTGCTTTAATAAACAGGCTATTAAGTCATTAATGGAGCCCATTTCTTTCATGAGAATAGCTGATATGGACACAAATGGATCTAGCTGAGATGCTGATTAGCAGAAATAGGAGGTACACATAGACAGACTCCCCCATCATGTGATAGGAAATGAGTCCCACTAAGTGGTAGCAGTATGGGGGGGAGGGAGGCTGTGAACAACCTGGTAAACACACATCCTTTTATCATTTCCTCTCAGGCAGCTCTAAGCAGCTCCAGTACTCCTGGGTCTGTGTGTTGTCTTCTGGACCTCCAGTTCTTGGGTCTGTCATGGGCAAAAGGTGTTGTGTTCAACTAAAGCCTGTTATTTCTGTCTAGGTGAAGAAGGAGTTACATGTTCTCAATGTCAAGTTTTGTAGTATTCATTGTTAGTGATGTTCTCAAAGATTTACAGCTGTAGAATTATGTAAAACTAAACCCAGACCTAATTTCCATGCTAGAGTCTTGCTCTTTACAATGTCTCTTTTTCTGCTTTTTCTGTACTCATCTGTTGTCATATGGAAATTATTCTGGGGGGGGGTGGGGTGGGGTGGTGGTGCAACCTGGAGGGGCCAGATTTGCAATCAAGTATATCCTGTGGTTGTATTACTGTATAATATTTTGCAACAAGAATCCATTAGAAATGCACCTATTAAAGTGGCATAGGAAGCATCCCAAGTACTTGCCCATTTCAGAATTTTCCCCAGTTTCACTGGTTTCTCTTCTTTAAAATCTGAGAGCTTTTGTTGTGCAGAATGTTAGCAGAGCATATTCCCTCGGTATTTCGGAATGTTGGCATGTGAAGTAAAGGCTTTTCCAGATAGCTGCTCTTCCTTCTGCTACCCCTCTTGCCAATGCTGGCCTGTTTACCTCATCTCTGTTTACTTTTACCTGTAGGAGTCTTGTAAAACTCTGCAGAGTTGAGCAGTTTGGGGATAGAGCCAAGGAAATACTTGAATATCCTCTCCAATTCAAACCTTGGAGACAAGCACATAGAGACACCCTCCTTGTGAAACTTTGGGGTGCAACTTGGTACAGGCTACTAAGTGCTTTGCAGGAGGAATTTGTAATGTCTTCTATATCTCACAAAACCATTATCAGTGTTGAGATAGTGACTCAACAGAGCATTTTAGAATAACGCTATGTTTTAATTCTGTTCTCAGATCTATCTGTGCTCAACAAAGAAACTAAACATCCACTTGAACTAAAACTTGCTTATATAATTTGCTGAATCAATCCTTTACAGATAGCCTGCTTTATTTTTCACAGTCCTTCACTTCCGACTTCATTGTAGCTGTGATCTTGGCATCTCAACAGCAGGAAAGTATGGCTTGCTCTAGTATTACAAAGGAATTTGAGATAAAAACATTCTGAGGAGAAATTCTAAGTCACAGTTTCCTTTTAATAGTCAAATTAGACCTGCAGTGGCAATGCCACCCTGCAGATATGTGTAGTCTGACATAGATATATAGACAGATATCCAGAGAAAGGGAATTCATGCCAATTTTACTTAAAAGGACACATAAGGGTTTTTTTACTTTACAGGAATTCCCACAGACTTCTAGACGTGACATTGATGAGAGCATGCTGTCTCTTGCCTAAGCAATTTCAATTGATTTTATTAAGAAAAAGGAATCTTGGAGTAACATGTGCTGTAAAAGACAATATCTCTCTTTCTTACTCTGACATAATAAATGCTGACAGAAAGACCATGAAAGTGTATCTTCTGTGAGACGTCTCAAAGTGTCTGATACCTGCATTCAGTGCTGTGCTTGGGCTGGAATTTTCAAAGCAGTGCAAGGGCATAGGTACTCAAATTCTATATGAGTTTGAGCCTTTGTTCTTTCGGTGCCTTTGAAGCTTAGGCTTACTCTTTGCTGCAATATATACTCTTTGCTACTTGCTAATCCTTACCAGACATTCAAGTACTTCAGGCCAGGAGTACTCTAAACTGTAGCGCAGCATAGGTAAAATGACATGCACATGATAGCCTTGCTAATAAATTTTGTGAAATCCATGCTGGTTTACTCAGACAAGACAACCACAGTTTAATGAAATTAAACTTCACAGTGAGTGGTGCCGTGGCCATGGAAAGAGGTATCATTCCCAGGTGGTCCTTAAGGGCTGTATCAAATGGAGAGAAAGATGTCCAAGCCTACTTCTGCTTCTTAAGGAGGAGTATCGCTGCTTATTGTAACAGCAAGGGTGCAAGAAGAAGGTCAAGCAAGAGGAGACTATGCCTCAATATCTCCACTGATATATTGTCAACACACTGAAATGATAGTCTCAACTTTTATAAGCTTTGAAGGTGAAACCAAGCAAACTCAATGTAGCTCAAGCTAGGGGAACATCCAGTACATTAAGGACAAATAAATGTGCTTTCAGCAGAGAAATACCTAACATGAGAGATTAATTCTGTGCTGATTGTGATAATCTTCTTCAAGAATCTTGCAGTGTGGCACCAAAATAATGGCGGATGGCTGTAATAAAAAGTAGAAAAGGAAGATGTGGAAGACAGTCAGAGGAATCTAATGTTTTACAATGTAACAATTAAAATGACACGAGATTTAGTTAAGGATACAGTTGAATAGCTCAGAAAATTTCTAAATAAATATGTTCTCAGGTATATCCATTTATCTAAAGAGGTGGCTCCTCATAATCAGATTGCATATTTTTGTCTCAAGATGCAAGCCAAAGATTGGAAGCATTAGAGCTGCTCATAGAGTGATAGTACAAAAGGGATAAGAAAATTCAGTAGACAAGTTACAGATACAACACAACATCCTGGAAGTATCTGAAAGACAGGCTGGAATAGTTAGCAATTAAAAACAGGCTTCAGGAGATATCATGAAAGACTGAGCCAAAGAAGATAATTTAGGAGAATTCTAAGTGTAAGGAACAAGAGATCATCGAACAGCTCATGGGAATGTAACTGAAGACAGACATGCAACACTAAGAATATAATTTCCAAGCTGCCTCATGCTAAATGTGGTACGACCAAAAAAGATGTAAAGGACTGTGCAGGGTTTCCAGGATTTGGTGAACCAAATGGAGCAAGAGGAAAATGCATATAAAGTGGGGGAATTTTATGGAGACAAGATCAACTGTGAGTGTGATAAAGAACAGATTGCAAGAATGCAGTTATGGACAGAGGGAGGGAGGGAGCTCTTTAATGACTTTCTTAGCATAGACATGTTACAGATAGCTGAGCTGTTTGTAGAAGATAAATTTATAAGACATTTAAGAGGCAGTTTGAACTTTCAGCCACAACTAAGAACAAAATGTTGGGAATTCTAAACCTGAATTATTGAAACCAGAGAGATGATGGAAAGGACTTTGTGGGATGGTGGCATAAGGTAGCTTAAAGACTCTGCAAACTGACATTTTTGGACTGAAAATAGTGTTTCTCCAGCATTTTTAAAAAAGTGTTCAAATACACAGTAAGAAGTACCATAAAACTTCCTGCTCATCGCAGTTCATAAATTCCCATTTGTGACATCTTATATATCCACCCCTTATGCAGAAGAGATAACAGCTGAATAGCAATGTGGTTTCTGGAAAAGAAGAGTGGGAGTAGACAGAAACATTGGCTTCTTCATGTCTTCTCAAAGCATCGTGGGAGTCATGGCACAATTATAAAATTTTCTGGAGGGGCTGAAATATTATGATCTTCACCAGTCCATCTGATGTTGCTAATAATTTTGGTGTCCTACAGAACACAAAAGATATGATACATATCATATGATTGGAGGCTTCAAGGAAGTACAAAGAAAAATGGGACTTCAGATAAATAAAGATAAAACCACCTATTAGCTTTAATCTGATGAGAGGATTTTAGACAAGCTTCTCTAGCAGCTGGTAACTGTAGATACCAAAACTTTGGCAGCTGAACTACCTCAGAGCTAATAGAATACCTCAGAGATAATCAGAATATCAGTGAGAACACTGGCATTAATGCCAGTCTGAGGAAGCAAATGGAGTAGGAATGTGTGTTCCTTTATGTTAAAATCAGAAGACCAGAGTTTGGCCTATACCAGACCATTTGAATGTATTTAGTTTTACATAGAAGTGACACTTGGTCTCTTACTAAAATGACAAAGAAATAAACTAAGTAACTTCAGAAATAAAATATTGTCCAAAGATGTACGGGTAAGATTTAATTAGGAATCATGACGGGGGGGGGAGGGTTGTTCAATAAAGGATAAAAATTATAAATAAATATATATAGATAGTGATTTAATCCCCATAGATTCAGTGGGCAAAGTGTGTGGTTAAGAATGTCACTAGACAGACCAAGAAGCATCTGGGGAAAGCCCTTCCACTGCTGCTTGACGCTGGTCAGTCAAAATGAAGTGGGGTGAAAACTGAGATGAAACCATGTTCTTACTACACGTAACCAGCTACACAAAAAGAGTGCCCTAACAGAGGGAGTTTGGGGCAAACCGGGGAGCCATGAGTCAGTATGATCTGTAAAACCATGAAGAGGGGAAGGAAGCAAGTACATGGAAATGAAATGGACCACCAGCAGAGACTTGTAGTTTGCAGGCATAGCCACATGCAATAAGAGGCAGCCATGTAACAGACAAGTACATTGCGATTGTGGTCTGCCAAATGGTGAGCAAACCAAACTGTAAGCCATATCACCATTTACATCATTCCTGAGTTTACTCATCTAAATCTGAAAATAAACAAAGATGAGCCTTGTATTTTGAGAGGTTCTACTTCAGCTTGAACAGAAATTTGAACATATTCCGTAAGTCCCAAAAGATGTGGGGAATGTCCAGCTGCCGCTAATGCCAGTGCCTCTGAGGTGAAAGTGAGCTGAGTTGTATGTGCTTATAATGCACATTGTACTGCTGGGATGGCCACAGACAATATTGGAAGTTATAACAAAAATTGAGAGCTTACTGCTGCTGCAGCAGCTACACAAGGAGCTAATCTGCCCAGAATTATCAAGCAGGCTGTGGATTTGGAGGCAGATTTAATTGCAATTGTGAAAGAAAAATCTTTCCCATTTATTTTCTGGAGGATCTACCATTTAGCCTAAGTATTTGAAATGCACCTACTGCTGCCCTGAAATACACAGTATTGAGTAATAATGTTCTTGGTTCTTGCATTTAAAACATCCCTGGAGCCAAATAATACCTCTGTAGCAATTTGAACTATTACAAAAGGAGTTACCCTGTAGTTTTCGTAATACAACAAGACCACATTCCTGAAATCAGGACAAATAGGGATTTTTGTCCTTGAAGAGCATATGTAAGTTTGGATGCTCACACTTGAGGATGCTTTCCAGTGTGCGTAAACTGTCCTTGTGCACTCTGATGAAGCTAACCAGCAGCATTTCCCAAACTCCTTATTCTGTATGATTTGATGGAATTATGAAGACAGTGTCACCTTTAAGCTTGGAAATCTAGAGAAGGGTATTTCCCTCATGTAAGTAATTTTATAATAGATTTATTTTTAACTAGCAGTTTTCTTCCAAGTTCTATCTACAATTGAAAACAGAGCTAAATGAAACACCAGCATTTTCTGGAAAGAATCAGTGGTACAGAAAGAAGAGAAATTATTTTACAAATGTCTTCCAGATTTGATTAAATGTAACCCTACAAGCTAAAGTGAATTTGAAGCTAAATCTGTATTTTAAGAATACAAAAACAATTCAGCTGAGTCACCAGGGAGGCAAAAGCAACCACAAAGTTCGTGTAGTCTATACAGTGAGCTTGACATGGTTTCCAAAACCTTTAATTTCTTTTGGTTTAGGGGAACTAAACACATCCTTTAAATGCTATGGTTTTGCAAAGTTTGTGCTTTGCAAAAATGAAAAAGTTATTCAGGACATTAACTCTTCAGTGCCATAATTGCAAAAAATGTGGGAAGGATATGTACTACTGAAAAGCTTGCACAGAAGTCACAGTGGAAATGGGTGTCTGCACTACGGGCCTGGCCTGCAAAGTATCGGTTGAAGAGAAGGAATATTTTTCAGCGTGGCTCCTGTTCAGAGCTTGTTTTCTGGATGTATTTCAAGATTGTATGACAGAGGAGAGAGAGATGCTTTTATTCATTTCATAAACAATAGGTGCCTAGTTTTTGCCAGACAAACCTATGCTCTAGCGTGGCCACAGACTTGTTATCTAGGCTGTTATTGTCAATGAATCACTAAAATTTCTCTTCATGCAACTTTTCTAACCTACAACAAATCATGCCTGCTTTACAGGTACTTATGAAAATTAATGACTCTATGTTAGTGAAGAAAAATTTCTAGCCTCAGAATCCAAGCAGCTTATCCAAAGCTCGTTGAATTCAAAAGCAGCTTTTTCATCATGAGGATTTGAACAAAGTGTTTACTACTAACATGAAATCCTGAAGAGAACTGTTGCTATTCTTAAAGATACATTCTATCAGTATCAACCCGATGTCAGTGCAAAGGTTTTTACTGCCATCTGTGCAAGCTGACTGGTGAGAAAGCAATTATAGTCTGCATGAAATTAAGAAAACAAAAAAACCCTATCATAATAGTCCCCTAAAAAGAATAAATTACACTTAAGCAGGTCTTTCTTTACATGTGACAATACGAACAGAAGTTTGTGATGACAGCAATGAAATTAAATAAACTATGTCATAAGAAATCTGGTGCCCTTAAAACATCAGTGGAAATTCTCATCGCATTCTCACCCTTTTGCCTGAGCTGTGAGTACACTCCCCTCTCCTCACAAGGGGAATGAAAATCTTTCCCAGATTTTCCTTAAGTGGAAAGCCTGTATGAATTTTTGTCAACAACTCACCAAAACAGTGTGAACTGGAACTTACATTTCAACATTTTTTATTGTGATTATTGAGATTATATATTATATTTTCAATGCCATACGTACTTAAAAGTATAAGTGTACCTGTCTCTTGTGTAGACTGAAAAAAAATTGTTACCTAAAATGTTGTATTCATTTGGCTGAAGGAAACTGCATATATAAGGCAGGTAATTCCTTAAGCAGTGTGTGTGACAGGGGCAATGGATGTCTTTTTCACTCTTTCTGTGAAAGCCAAATCACTGTGCAGAAAGACTTCAAGTCTCATCAAGCACGAAAAAAACAACAGAAGCCTGAACTCTTAATGCAGTAATTGAGGCACTTTCATGGACTAATGGAAACCTGCTTAGAGGACTACTTATGTGAAACAGTAACTGAGTTCACTCCACACACAGTCCTTGGAGCAGGGGTTAGAATTCAGATCTCCCCTTCTCTTGACAATAACCAACTTCACACATTTAAAATATCATTCTCATCTCCCCCTATTTTAATAGGAAGCGGAACAAATCCGTGTTGTTCATTTCTTGTATTGGCTACCCTCACATATCTTTTGCAACAAGAACACTGATCTAAGGCATTTCCTTGCACTCAGAGCTCAGAGATTCAATTATGAGAGCCAAATGCTCAAGGGCGAGGCAATGTGTGACTTTGAAGTGCCTAAGAAAGCAGATATTGGAAGCCATGCTTTCCAAAACCTCTTTCAAAGCCTCTTCTAGCCTCATGCCTAACTGCATGGGAAAACAGATCACAGCATCTGGAACACAGTAATTTCCTGCAAACTAATATTTAAAATTGTTAACCTACACTTAGGTAACGTTACTACATGTATGACCCTCTTGCTTATAAAGTACTATGTGTTAAGGATAAGACTGACAGAAAACGATACAGATGCTCTTTAGAGTACAGGAGGAAATATGCTGAAATAGGTCATTATTTGGCTATTATTATCTATGTAATGCAGGGGCCAAAAGTGTTGAAAACAGATTATTTCTCTCTGTGTATATTGAGGAAGAAAAGGTTACCCAAGGTTTTCTATGCATTTGGCTCAAGGATGCTGCAATACGAGAACATGTGATTTGTTAGGGAAATCCTATGTGACTCTTCTACAGCAGCTAACCAAGTAAACAAGAAGTGACCTGGAACTTTCTGTACAAGGACTTTTACTGGAATAATTCGGAAGCCTTTGAATATACTCAGGCTTCCTCGGGAGGTTCCCTCTGTGTTAGAGCTGTTGCTGCAGGCATCACCTCTCCAACAAATGAACTATGAACAACTTAAAATTTTGGACTTCAGAACATGTTTTTCATCCCTTTAGAAGTTCAGGGTCATGTCAACATAGTGATTTCTATGTGAGTTGGTAGGCTTTTACAAAATACACCCTACACTTCAGCCTATTTTTAAAATTAAAGAAATAGCACAAACCACATTTAATAAACCTTTGACCATAACAATCTTGCTGATAAACTTCACATATGAGTATCTTTATAAGGCCATGTTTCATCTTCTTGCATATCTCCACATGTGGCTTTTCAGACATTCAAGCTGGCATTCATCTGTGTCATTAAATCTAGGATGATTCAAAACTTCCTAGCTTATTCTAAGCCTTCATCTATGAAAACCACCAGAGTAATTCTTCTCTTGACTCCAATGAAAAGCATATGGGCACCACAGAATGCTAAGCGCTCAAATCCTTCATGATCAAATTATGTCTTTCAGGAGAAGTCAATGGTAAAGTGTTCTTTGAAATTCACAAACAGAAAACACAAAGAGTATGGTTATTGCTGAAAAAGTTTTATCTGACTGAAGCACCTCAGCTCATTCTTATAAATGATTTTTAGCCCTCATTTTGCACTGACATTTCCAGAGGTGCATCAAGTTCCCCATATTCTGTAACAAAATGTTACATATGTTAGAATGATATATATTTCAAATGTTACATATTCAGTAACAGAATATGGACATTGTTTTTTTATTATTACTTAAAAATACATTCCCCTTATCTTAATATGAAAGTGCTCGTATTCAGAAGTTGGTGACAGGTGGATTCAGGTGTATTTGCCCCTCTTTTGTTCCCTGTTCTTCTCACTTGGTATTCTTTTGCAAGCATTTCCACATTATTTCAGAGGGAGGATCTCAACTCAAAACTGCTGGTTTGTGCTTGCAGAAACAAATATGAATGATCAGTGCCAGATCACCTTCAAAAATCATCTTCTCTTCTTTACAGTGACTATGCCAATCAGGCTATGCTTGGTGACAAAAACACAGCAATATTTTATGCCAAAATCTGGGGACCACTGGGTTTGCAAAGCCCTGTTGATTGTCCTCAGAGTAATCCTCCACCTTTCCACCTTGACCATTATAACTCCATGTTTTATGTTAGTTTCCAATACAGAACTCACCTGTGAAAATTATTTCTCATGCCATATACACTGATGCTTATAAATTGTTTTAGTGAAGGATAAAAAAGACCCAAACCTCTTTAAGTCTGCATACTTATATGAGACTTATTTGCAGATGAAGACTGGACACAGTGTGTTTTAAGTTTCAGGCTGGTTGCCAGCTCTTTAGGCGGCAGTAGCAACCATTAAGAAAAAGGAGAAACATCACTTTGGACATTGAGCAGCTGCTCAGTACTCAGTAGTTATACTTTGTATTTAGAGTATTTCCAAGATGCATGTATCCTACCATTTTGCATAGTTTCGTATGACCTTTCCAAGCAATACTGCCTCTCCTGCCCTCCATTTCATTTGAACAACTAACAAAATGCAAGCTGTTGTAGATTATTCCCATTCAGAGAAGAAGGTAGTGACAGTCTCAGACCTTTTGTGATGTATTCTAGTCTACTTGCAAAGAACCTAGCAAGCCTGTATCCTCATAGTACACTAGGCTCTAAGAGCTGGAATCTCTTCCACGGCTTGTAATTCCCTGTTTCTTTCAGCCAGCGCTCTTAAGAGTTCTCGTTTGACTTTCTCAGGTGCTTGTGGCAAGTACTTTTGCACTGACATCTGGTATTTCCATGACACTTTCTCTTCCTGATTATTTGTCTGTTGGCTATACAGCCCTTCAGAAATACATACCAGAAGAATCCTCCTAACAATCCTTTGGGGTAGGGAAAACATATCTTAGTTGAAACCACTTTCTGTTTTGTTTTTCATTTTGTTGTTTTTGTTTGTTTTTTACAAAGTAACAGTAGACTCACACTTTCCCTGGACAAATTTTTGTTTCAGTTCTGCTATTCTGAAGTGGTAGGAAACTGCATAAACATCGTAGGGATGCTGGCACACACCAAGACAGCTGTGATTTCACCTGGAAATGAAGAACAGTCTTATCTTTTGCATACCTGTGAGATCAGCACTGAAAGATGTGCTTTGTACAGATTCCAAGCTCTTGTCATCAAAATGATGTGGATATGATCACACTCCACAGAGCACTGGGGAGGCAGAGATTGCTGATGCCTAAGGCAGCTCTACGTGCTTTCGTTTCTCTAGGTCTGGATCTCCACATCTTCTCTTGCTTTTCACAAGCCATCAGCACCTCAGGTTTTGCTAGATGAATGAGTTATGCAAAAATATTAATTGATGTCCTCTTCTGCATGGAATATCACAGACTTTTCATTATCTAAGTAATTTTGGATTATTTTAGATGCTATAGATTCATTCTTCTGAACTGATTAGGGTCATACAAGAGATTTAAAAGGTCACAAAAAACATAGATTGGAAAGGTGGAATATATTCCCTTGATAGAGTTAATTGTTGCCTCTTCTGTGTTTTGAAAAACCAAGCTGAATACTTTTATAATAATAAAGCAAAAGAATACAGAAAATGTACCAGCCTGGAACGAAAGGAAACCTAATTTATGTAATGCAAGTAACATGTGCAAGTTAGGTAGTGACTGTATATAGATTGGTTAGCAATTAATATTCAGTTTTTTCAGGAACTGCCCAATGTTGTTTCTCTTCTGTGCAAACAAGAGGATTTCATCTATAAAAACTTTCCTCAAGAAAAGCAAAATGTTTTGCGTCAATTCCAAAAGTAAAATTGCAAAATCACAAATTCTGTGTTAATTACATGTGTTTGCAAGAGCACGCACTAACACACATCTTTTAAACATCATTAATTGGCTTTTAGAAATAAAATTATGGGGTAAGAATGAGTCATAGTGGTAAAGTATCAGTCTTTCTAATGTTAATGTCACTAAAGTCATTCTCTCTGCTCCATTCATCTTCTTCAGGAAAAGCTTTGTGAGGGCAGAGGTCATATAGCAGAGAGTTCAATTCTTTTCTCACCATAACTAACAGCAAAGATTTGCATAGACCTGATCTGCCTCCGCATACGTCAAAGATAAGGGATTCATACTCCCTTTGCCTAGCCAGGTTTGATACTAAACATTCATGCTAACAAATATGGAGCTGTTTTCTGTCCCTTAATAACATTTAAGTTATGTAGCTTCATTTTTCCAAACTGCTGGAAGCTGAAAATGGCTAGCTAAACACAAAGATAACTTTTCCTTTCTAATCTTTAGAGTTCCATGCTTCCCATTTGTTTCCGGGACACAGATTTCCTGTGAAAGTTATTTCTCTGTACAGTGCTGCAATTAGAGGAGAAAATTTAAGGCATCTCTGGGAGGCTATTTTGTGGGTTGGTTCTGCAGTTTGTGGTTTATCTCAAAAGGTAGGAGTAGCATCACATTTGGTCAGCGACTGCTGCAATATGAAATGAGGGCTAGCTCTCTGGAAAATTCTATGATACTTGGGGCCACAGAGGGTAGTCCTCTGTAAGAAAGTGCAAGAGTAGCCCTTTAACCAGCTTCAGGAAAATAAAATGAAAGAAGAGGGAGAAGGGAGAACAAAAAGGGGAAAAAAAAAAAAAAAAAAAAACAACCTAGCCAAAACGCAGCTAGAGAGAGAGGCAAGAACATGGAATATTTTTCAGTGTTTGAGGTAACACTGTCCCACAAACTGTCTCTTCTTTAACTGAAATGCTTATTTCTAAGTTGGTCTGAGACTATGCTGAATAGTTCCTGTTGGAAGCAGACCTTATTCTTGTTCTTCCTGTTACCAGCTGTGGGAACCCATCCCACAGGTGAACTGGTACAAATTCTCCCTGAAGCCTTTGGTACACTCCCTCTTTCCGGAGCCAGGGCCAGCTGCACTACCAGGACAGACTTCATGTCCACGTGCAATAACAACAGCCAGCCTGCAGTCTCTGGCAACCACTTCTTACAAAAAAATAGCAATCATTTATGCAACCACTGTCTTTGGTGGAGCATATATAATGTCTCCTCATTCCAGAGTCTCACTCTGGAGTTGTGAACATGGAAGAAGTGAGATGCCTGCTTTGTTATCACTGCAGGGCAGTGCTGCTCTGCACTCCCAGCTCAAAGCGGTATAATCAGCCCTTTACTTCCTGAGAGTCACCTTTTTCTCACTGTTGCTGAACTTCGGTTGGCACATACCGATGGCTACTGTAGCCCCTGTCTCCTCCAGATATGGAAGGCTTTGGAGAAGTTTTTACCACCTGAACCCTAAAGAAAAACCTGTTACTGTCACAGCTTATGTTGAACTGCAGAAGGAGTGGAAACTTCAGCAAGTCTTTCTGTCAGGGCTCTCTTGTGCTGGTTTCTCTGTGGGAGGAATCAGGCCATTCTGGAATAGCTCAACACAAAGAGTTGTGTTCCTCTAAAATCCGGGAAAGTGGTAGGATTGCACAAGATAGGTCAAGGTTGCTGCCTGTAATAAGGGGCAGGGTGAATCATAGTCTGACTGTCATGGATAAATACAAGTTTCTTCCCAACTTCCTCAGCAAGCCTAACTGTTCTATGTGAAAAAACATGGCTTCTGCACCTGAATACACAAAACATGCATGCCGTGGAGTGGGGACCAGAAGTTTGCACTTTCCCCTCCCTACCCAGGGGAAAAACCTACTGTTTGCACAATCGCCCTCACTTCTGCTCCAGCTTTTTCTGCTTCTATAGCTTCACTTTTGTTTTTCTAGGGATGTCCATGCTTCAAAAGCAGAGTGGACAGTGCCCTCTAGCCTAATGAGGTGGTCAGAGCACCCTGTGGGCATGGGAAACATCCTTCAGAGCACCCTTGCCCATTGCACCCAAGCTCTTCCACTTCTCCAACAAGACTCGTAGCACCTCTGTGAAGTTGGAGGTGATGTTTTCACGAACATATGATAGCATCTGTTTTTTCTCCCGTGTTCTCTCTCTCTTAGAACATTTTCTGGTGTTTAAATCCAAGAGAGAGTTTCAGGTCACAAATACCATTTGAGGAGGCCTGAGGATTGTGAGTAGATAGCACAAGATGTAACACAAAAGATTTATGTTTATGCCATCATCTCCAAAGCCAGAAGAAACTCCATCTAAATGTGACTTCACCGAGTGTGTGTATTCTACATTTTAAAGGTCAAGACTTTCAGAGTCTTCCTTGGCATCAGTCTTGGTAATTACAGAGAACAAGGAAGACTATCTGTAAGGCTAGGGGTCCGGAACAAGGCATGGTAGAATTGCTGCCTGTTGGTGCATATCGAAAGAGGGAAGACAACAAAACCTCAGCTTACAGATCTGTGTAGGAAAGCCAAACTTAGAAAAGAAACGAGACAACAGGAATTTCCTTTTTGCTAGAAGAAGTGCCCTCTGCTCAGCAGGTTGCTTCCTGTAAGCCTTTTCCCTTTTCACTAGATGCCTGTATGGATTTGTAATTATGTAGTTTAGGTTCAGCAAAGAGTGTGTCTGGGCTTTGGTTTTTTTGAGATCTCAGTTTCTCTTTAAATTTTCCTTTAAACTAGCAGCATAACCGAAGTATGAGGAACATTCAAATGCTGAGTGCTTTTGTGCCCATAACTTCTGCATGTTAAGCTCCAGGCTGCATTCCACAGCAATGCCATGCATAAAACAGGGAAGAGGTACAGGCTGGAGAGACAGTCAGCACTTGGAGCTTGCAGCAGCCAGCCTGCCAAAACCAAACATCTTTACTGGGGCTTCACTGAAATACCTCCAAAACTGGGATTAGGAGCCTCATGAAGACTTCCTGGACGTATGTGCTCCTGAAAGCCGGGTACTCCTCCCAGGCAAGATAGTTTCCATGTTTCAGTGGGTACCCAAATTATTTGATTACAGAGGTTTGTGGAGGATGAGCATCACTCTCATGCTGAGATGTCGGCTCACAAAGAGCAGAGTCCAGATGATCTCTGCAATTATGGACATGGCTCTGCTCTCACAACTGTCACTATGTTGCTTTTATGGACAAAAGGCAAGTTCCCTCAGGTTCCCTCGTTTTCCCTCAGGTTCCTGCTGTCAGTCCATCCTGGCTATTGTGAGTGTTCTTGGGTGCCTAGCTGTGCCTGAAATACTCCAGTCTAGTGGCTAAGGCGCATAGCTGAAAGCTGAACTCACCACCTCTCCCAGGCTAAGGAAAGCCTAGTGCCCAGGACTGTGGTTTGACACACGGCAGGAGTGCTCCTTCAACTTTTGCCCTTGGCTGTTTATTCTTGTTTATTTCTAACTCCTACCAGCCTTCCAGTGGCTTGGTATTTGTGTTCAGTGTAATTCACAGCAGGGGAACTATTCATATGAAAAATATCTTGAGGGGAGGTTAATTAGAAAAAAAAAAGAATTGTTTCTTTGATCTTTCTTACTGTGTGATGTGTGCAGATTTACACTAACAGAATGCAGTAGAGGACCAAAGAAGGGATGCAATAGATGCTCAGGTTCATACTGATGGAACAAAAACCCCTAATCTAGGCAAATACATGCATTAACTCAGCCTGTGCCTCATGCACTCACACTATCTGTCTCAAGAACATGCTTTGCAGCCTCCCTGGTGAGCTAGGAACACTGAACACAGCCAAGGGTGAATGTGAATCAGTTTTAGTTCAGTGCTGGCAAATGGGGTTCTGTGACACAGGGATGGTTGTTCTCTGCATCTCAGGCGACCCAAGTGGGGAACGAAGCTGTCTAGACATCCAGCTTGGCAAAGATGGGGGCACAGGACAGAGCATGCTCTGTTGCACCATTTTCAGTATGTATGTACATTTCTGGTGTCTCCAGTGCTGTCCACACATGATCTAAGAAGTGTTTTACAGAAAATAGTTTCCTGCCTGAAGAAGCTTAACCTTACAGCCCTGATGCTACAACAAATCATTCTGTGGCAGGGCAGCTCCTTTGGGATGTGCAGAGGCAGGTTGAGACTGCTGTCAATCTGGAAAATAATGAAAGCAAACGTGCTTGTTACACCAGAAGGGAGGATAAGAGGATGTACGCAGATATGTAATTAAGTGGCTACTAGGTTAGGATTGTACGTCATTGGTAGAGATGTTTTTGTATAAAAATAGAAACACACCAGAGGACAAAAATAGGTCCACCTTGATGGAAACTCCTGGAATGGATGCAGAATTTGCCACAGTACTTAACCTAATGCAAACAATTGTCTCCTTTTATGAAAACGTCTTTCAACTTGACTTTCAATTATGCTGGGATTATTTTCTTCACTACCCTAAGAATTTCTGTTTATCTACAAATACAGACCTTTTATTAGCCTGCAAGAGAACTGTGGTTAACCAAGGCAACTGAGACACACCAACCAATAACATTTCTGAAGTCAGGTACAGGAAGGATAAAGTTGCTTTTAATAAATGGATTTTGCCATTGTGTCCTCCAAGGCCACACCTTGAAGTATCTTATTTGCACTTCATTACATACTTTAATGTCCCAAGCTCTCATGCACTGTCTTAAGTGGTACTGAAACCCACATCTGAAAAAATAACATGGAAAGACTGACAGGAGGAATGGCATGAATCATGTAAATATAGAACTTCATGTGCTCCTGAAAAGTGTTTGTTACATATCTCCAGCTCTTCTCTAGCTGAGCTGTCTTTGTCTTACTACTTTTATGCTGATGCGTAGGAATTTGGTTCCAAGCAGTGAGTGGGCTTACAGCTCAGTCCAAGGGTAGTATGGGAGAAGGCGTATTTCGTTCCCTGGATATGGTTCAGTGCGGAGAGAGGGTGATGCTGCCTGGCAACTTTGAGCAGGGAGAATTTTGAAAACTGTAGCCATTCAAGATCCACTGAAGTTCAGCTGAGTTACATGAATTCTGTTTGAATGGCTCCTGTTGATGTAGAGATCAGCTCTGCAGTGCATGTAAAGTTCATAACAGCTTAGGGTGCTTCAAAATCATCCGACATTCATCAGACATGTTCAGGCCTGAACATGTGCTTCATGGACTGAAGCACAGAAAATCTGAAGCACCAACTTACTAAGCTTTGCAGTACAGGAGACATTTCTTTGTGGAATAAATACAGAAAGCATGGCAATATCTAACTGATAAATTAGTGAGCAGAAAGGTGTGACTGATGGGAATGGTACTGCATTGGAAACAGAGCCAACACCAGTGACAAGAATTGCAAAATAAGCGGCATAGTTGAAAGCTGTACAGAGCAAGTATGTGACACAGTGATGCTGAGGATCCAGCGGAAGGCGTTGCAATATTAGTAGTATATAAACATCTGAGATGTCCTCAGTAGCTTTTATTTGCAGATTTTCATGTTTCTCTGGCTATTACAAATCTAAATTAGCTTCTGACTCTCATAAATCCTCTTTTTTTTTTTTTTTGTGATGTAATTAGGCCCTTCCACTACTCTGCAATGTAAGCCACTTCAATTTCATATCCATAAATCAGACTTAATTCTAGGACTGGTTCCACCAACCCTTCCACAGTTAGTAAGATTGTTACCATTTGTTGGTGTTCCTTCAGAAATTTATATTTAGCCTTATTTCTTTCCAAGAACTATGCTCTATCTTGTTTCACTGACCTGAAGACTGATGTTTCATGCTACTCTGTGGACTTAGCAATGGGATGCATCCAACATGGTGATTAAGCATGTGCTAAACTTCACACTGCCAATATAATCAACTGCAGGATGGCACAAATGTTTAGACTAGGAAGCAGACCTGCAACTGTTAATCAGTTTACAGCATGTAGGTTGTTTTAGCAGAGGAACTTCAGCAGGGGACCCTTCTCAGGAGTTAGATTACTGTAGCCACTGTAGACACTTGTAACTGAAGCATTGAGACTCATTTCATTTGAATACCATTTCATTTGAATGAAATATGAATGAAAATACCTGCATGTGGAAGCATAAAAAGCCACATTAGAGCAAGGATAGAAAGAATGAACATTAATGGACATGATGACATGAATGACAGCAGTCACATTAAGGAACTATAACGAGTGTGTTGTTTACATCAAGACTACAAGACAAGACCAAATGTTCAAACCCTTTGCTCTGATAAAAACATAGCATAGGCAAATCGTCATCCCCAAAACCATGCTCTAATCGCATGAGGTCTAATAACATCTTCACAAGAGGAAGACAGACAGTAGCCATAAAGATAGCTAAACGAGGAAATAAGCGAATGGGCAGAAATTTTTCCAGAGGTTCTTAGAGGGTAAGGCAAGCAAGGGTCTGGGGCAAAGCCATTGCATAACAACTGCTTGACTCAGGAGGGTACCTGAGTCAAAAAATTGTTGTTGCGAGTCAAGACAGACCCAACATACTTAGCGAGGACTGGACAGTTGGTGCCCCTTGTCCTCTGTCCTGTGCACAAATGACCCTGGTCAGACTACTTTAACACAAAGATCTTGACGCTTGGCAGTGTGTGGCAATAAGATCCACCTGCTAGCATCTCTGTAATACATAGGAGAAGCTTTACCTTCATTGCTGACCGTAAGGGTCTTATTACTGGTAGTAAATCCAGTATTTCCACACCATGTATTTTTCAGGCATCTGGGAGAGCATTTTTTCCAGTGAAAGGAATGCAAGTTCCTCCAATTTAATTATTTTTGGCAAGTAGTGCTTTTCTTTCCATTTCTTTTTACATTTATGGCACTATCTAAGTTAGGGCAGGTCAGCAGAACAAAGTCCCTCATTGCTTCTCCCTGGAAACACGAAATCCACAACAGACCATATGGTTTTTCTACAGACAGGGGAGACCATGAAATTAAACCCTTTAGCAATATATTGCTAACATGCCACTGGATTTACAGGCACAGGTCCCTAATGATAAAGAATATTTTCTGTATCTGAAAAATATTAATTACAAAGAGTTTACTTCTCTGGGGTCAGTGTACTCATTTCCAAGAATAGCTCTGCTTCAGCTTGACAACACAGGGATGCTTCCACTGAGACCTCATAGGAAAGAGCTGTTGCTTTGTGAGTGTACCAAAACACATGCACTATCCACAGTACTCGAGGTTATTCTTGGCATAAACAGAGGCTACTCTTGCGCTTATCACAGCCAGTGTAAGTTTTGTTATTGGCTTTCCTGAATACATTCTCTCAGACCCAAATTTGCTTCGTTGGTTGCATTATATAATATTTTTTTGTAAGAAAACAGGAATAGATCATCCATAACAAGAATCTCTGGCAAACCTTTGCTGGCAGTATTATATATTTAAATCTCTGGTGTTCGTTAATGCTGGTAGAAGTACAACCTCTCAAACTTCTGATGAAACTGTATGATTTGTAAAATGTGTGCACAACTTCTCAGCAAAGGAAGTTCTTTAATATTCTTTATTGGGTGTAGGAAAGTGGGTGCCAAATACAACTGTGAAATGGGAAACAATGCACAAAGGAAAAGTTCCAGAACATCAACACATCCGTTCCTTTTCTCTGCCATAAATAACCAACACACCCTTAAATGCAAGACTAAATGGCTCCAGGAAACTCTCATTAATGAAAATATCCCAGCTGGGCTTCTCACTTTCAGTTAGAATTTACAGGCCACAACAAGTTTTTTCTGACCTAGGCAGCAGATATGTTGCTCTCTAAGTAATACTAAGCACTGAGATAAACTAAGATAAACTAAAACTAGCCTACTATCTGGAGAGACTTAAAACTTCCCCTCTTACTGTCCAAAATATTAATGTTGAAAGGCACAGTCCCACTGCTGTTAAAATCAGTGACATAAAGACACAATGTGTGTTCCAGCATCTGTCCTTCAGTTTTCTGGAAGCCAGAGATAAGGCAGGAAACAAAATAAATGTCCTGCATACATGTATGACATACAGATAAGATTCTTTATAAAATATAGCAGCTATGATATTTTACAGGGAAGGTCTCATGATGAGACAGGATGCATAGACAGCATATTTTCTGCAGATGAGAAGTAATAGAGTAATTAGAACAGTCATTTGTCTAGGGGATATTTATATTAAAATTAGCATATTTCTCTCTATAAAAGAGAGATAATTGATAAAAACCATCTGTAGCTTTATCACCTTGAAACTTGTACTATACATACCTGTCTTAAATAGCATCAGATCTAGAAAGTTTCTTAACTTCCATCTGAGTCATTAAAAATTGAATCATTAATACAATATCAAAATCTTAAAATAACTTCAGGAACTACCCTTACCTTGATTTCTCCTGGCAGTTTCTTCTAATTTCACAATCACATTTTTCTGCTTAAAAAATCCAACCCACAACTCTTTCCCTAGTTCCTGTATGGAATATCTGTGAATTACAGGGAAGCTGCCTTGCTAATTAAAAAGAGAAAACAGTAAAAATTGCTATTGCTTGATTCCAACATCTAGAAAATGAGCCAGATCTTCCACAATTACTCATGGTACACAGGGTACCATGTACATGGTAGAGGGCTTCCTGGCAAGTGAGATTCCTGTGAGCCTTTATTACAGGTGAAATAGCAGAAGCTGCAGGAAAGAAAGGTGGTACAATTTCATTAACATTTTCAATGCCTTTGAAAGAAAATTCTTGTGTTGCTTCCATGGATGGAAACCTGCATCTGTGGGTCTGTCATCCAGGGCACAGGCGCAGACCATGTCCTTCTAAGCCTTGGATGCAGACTCTAGGGAAGGAACCAGGCTCCAATTAATGAGGTCTATAAACAGAAAGACGGAGGCAGTCCTCCTTTGGATGGGTCATGTACAATGAAATGGTCACCTTCTCCTTAAGCTTTCTGGTGCTATGGATATTCCCAGTTTCACTGCAGCCCTGGCAGAGGGGCATGAGGGCTTCTGGGCTAGAATGGAAACAGGCAACTAAATGCAAAATTGGTGGTTTTAGGCAGCTGACATACCAAACCTCCTGGTGCTTGGAATGAAATCTAGATCACAGAACTAGCCATCCAGCAGATCTTCCCAGCAGGGAGAGATCTGGGACTGTGAAGAGCTGGCTGGTGTGCTGCTTAAACCTACCAGACAGAAGAACCCTAAGAGGACTCTTATAGTCTGTCAGTCTTTGGAGTCATGAATGTTTCAATGTGCTTCAGGACAAGATACCATCTTCTTCTTGGGATTCACAGCTCAGGGCTTCTCTCCAAGTGCTGTTTAGAAAAAGATGCTTCTTTCCCAAGAATATATAAGGAAGAATATATAAGTGTACAAAGAGACTTAGTCTTTCCTCTTGAGAAGGTGACACAGGTCAATGGATAAACAACTGTCCCAGTATACAAGGCCTGAAGTCAAGCGTGCTCTTAAGATGGAAGAGATCTGGACTCATGTTCAGCTGCATGACCTAACCACAAGGTTCATGTGTCTCTTGCTGGCCCACTGAAACTTCAATTATCTTTGCACAAGGAAAAACACTGGAAAGGGGAGGAAATGGTGGAAGATTTATTCTTTACAAAATAGCCTGTATTCACTTATCATAAGCAGGGAATGTGCAGGATTATAGGCTTTGGGGACCTGAAATACACTTAGCCAAGATGGCACTCAAGTCTTGCCCAGGACCTCCACACATACATGTATTTGCAGTTCTTTATCATCTCGGTTCTGAGGAAAAACAATCTACAGCAACTTGGAAAGCCTCTGTAGGAAAATGTAGGCAGAAAATGCAAGGAAAACTGAGCAGTTACTTTTTCTCCTGTTTCTGCTGTGGTTTACTGGGGAACAAGAGAGAAGCCACAGGCTTGTCAACTCTTCTGATTTTATGGGCCTCGTGGTATATATTTTTTTAATTGCCTGACTCTTGAAACTGCAGGATTGTGAAGATTTCAAGTTTAATTTAAAAGAGAGGCTGATATGTAGCTGTTGTGGCTTCAAAGAAATGTTGGAGGTCAAGTCCCAGACCTCAAAAACTAGAGGCAACTACAAAGATAAACTAAATCAAGAATGTCCTGGGTTTGGAGGGCCAGGCCCTCCACTTCAAACCCTGGAGGGTTGGCAGCACTGGAGATACTCAAGATACTTGCCTAAGACGGATATTTGACCGTGTCACAGAGAAAACCTGAAACGGTCAGATCAGGTCCGTGGCTTCATGCAGACCCGCAGCACGCTCTTCACAGCCCACTGGGGACCCAAAGAAACCACGAGTCACTGAGTTACCTGTAACAACATAGTCCCTACTACACTCCGGCAGCAAAAACGGCTGTAAAGGCGGATGTCAGCCCGAAGACCTGGACAGCTTCGGCCCGACACAACCCGAAATGCCGCCAGCGCGCCCCCAGCCGAACGCGCCTCCCGCGGCGGCGCGGAGCGGGACCGTACCGTCCCGGCTGTGCCGTGCCGGGCGGCGGGAGGCGGCGGTGCCCCGGGGGCAGGACCGGTGGTGGCGGCGGCGCCGGGCGGTGCGCGGCGCAGGCTCCTCCCGCGGGCAGCCCGCCAGCCCCTCTCCTCCATCCCTCCCTCCCTCCCTCCCTGCTTCCCTCTTTCCCTCCCGCCCTCTCGCCCCGGCTCCATCCCTCCTTCCTGTCGGCGCTGCGCACTGCTGCCCGCGGGAGCTGGGCCGCCCGGGACCGCGCCGCGGACAGCCCCGCGCACCCCCCGCGGCATGAGGCTGCCGCCGGGCACGGCGAGGCGGCGGCGGGTGAGTGCCGGGCCCTGGGGCCGGGCGGCTTCTCCCGGCGGCTGCCCCGCTCGCACCTGGGAGGGAGCGGCCCGAGGGCGCGATGCCCGCTCCATCCCTCCATCTCTCTGTCCGCCCCGGGGAGGTGCTGGCGAGGAGGGGCAGAGGTGGGGTTCACAGCCTGGCTGGGGCCCGGCGGGGCCAAGGGCAGTTTCCAAGCCCCCTGCCCGCCTCCCTGCTTTGTTGCGCGTCGGGGCTGGGCCGGGGCTGGGGCAGGTGGCGGCGGGGTCGGAGCCGGTGCTGGCGCAGACCGCGGCTGCTTCCCCTGGGAGAACGCGGGGTAGAGCGGCGGCTCCTCTGTGCCGCTGGCCGGAGCCTGCGGCTTAAATAGAGGCTGTGTTTTGTCAACAGCTCATTCTGCTGGCCGGCAGGTTGGTTGGTTCAAGGGCTGAGCGGCGGGTGAATAATGTTTATGCCTCTTTTTGTGCTTTTAAACATTTCATTTTAAATAAGTAAAACCTCTCCAAGAAAGAGGGAGTTTAGGAGGGTAATCCAGAGCCCCTTATGCGATTGGGGAGCATCCAGGCATGCTGTACGTCTTGCTTCACGCTGGCGGTAGAGGGACACCAGCGCAGTGGCAGCTTGCTGTGTCTATTTTGAGTGATTGAATTTCTAATGTGTTTAGAGATTGCGTTTAAAAAAGATCTCTCTAAGCCTCTGAGGTAGTTCTGGAAGGAACGTCATTCCCTTGTTAAAATTCAACATGTGTAAGTAAATCTGAACTGGGCATATTGTGCTGGCATGCTGTGTGTGGCTTCAGTAGGAACTGGTAATATACATGGCTTTTCATTTTGTAATTGTAACTGATGGTGGGTTGCCTGGGAACTTTGCTATAAATGGGAGTAAAGCTCTGCCTAGGTACTGTAATCATCTAGAGCTGTGGAGAGTTAGGCTGTGAGCTATTGTGTAGTAATTGTCACTTTGATTCTTTTCCACAGACTTTCACACTTAACATATCCATTGCAAAACCAGTCAAATATTCATATTCCATAATTAAGCTGGCCATGTCCTGTCAAATTCCCTTCAGGAAAGCATAGGCATTGGGCAGCTTTCTGCTGTATTTGAAACCTAGCTTGTTACTTAAGTAAGACGGTGTGACTTGCCTTTGACATCTCACCTGCAAGTCCATTCTGCCTTTTTTCCTTACTGTAAAATTCCTTACTTTAAATTCTTAAACCTTTATTTTGACTCCACAGCATGAATCTGGACTTCTAATCAGATTTATCAGTTCTACTAGCTGTGAGGATGATTAAAGTCCATGTCATGCCATGTTCCCTCTCAAATCAGCATGTGGCAATGCCAGCTGAGACAGTATGTTGTTTAATGTAGATCCATCAGTGCACGTGTGTTTTTATATAAGCTTTTGCACATCCTGTAGGGAAGAATGCATGAATGCCTTGATCTGCAGAAAGTCTGTGCTTGTCCTTAACTTCCCAACCATTGTATGCTGTATGATTTTGGTGATAAAGATAAGCTTTGACTTCTGTACGGTTTTGGTGATAAAGGTAAGCATGCACGTAGAAGTCTCCTGAATTTGGCCTCGATGTGAATCAAGATCAAAACAAAAATTATGTTTGATGAGGGGAAGGATTAGGATGTGGAACAGACAGAAACAAATGCAGGGAGTGGATCCACAGAACAAGTAGTGCCATATCTGCCATTGGATGCTATCTGCTTGGCGTGGGTAGCTTGATAGGGTTCTGCAGGTTACTTCTGAGAGGTCTGCTGAGGCTACTAAGAAAAGACAGTGTAGTGTCAGTCGGCTTCAGGGCTATGTATCTAAACTGCAAAATGATGCTGAAGTACGCAAAGAGAAAACTTAAAAATCACCAACTTGGAGCTGGTTTGGAGTATAGCTTTTAGGCAGTCAGTAGGTCACCTGATTTTTGTTTGATTTTGCTTTCTGTTTACTTAGTTTAGGAATCCTTTCATCTTATCACTGATTCACCTATTCAAACTTTTATCAGCGTTATTAAGTGATAACAATTTCCATTGTGCACTCTCCAAATATATCGTTTTAGTCTCTTAGAGCAACCAGTAGCAAGCACTATCTTTGAGTTAGATTGTGCAAAATCCCTTTACAGCTTTGATGAGGAAAGGGAGAGACTTAACCTTTAGGTGAGGGCATTCTCCCAGACTTGCCAAAGGCAAGTTAAGAATACTCAGGAACAGCCATACGGGTGGAGGTGCTCTCCAAGAAAGAGAGAGAACTGTATTCTCAGAAGTGGCAAAACTGCTGCTGCTACTTTATCAAGGAATTCATGGGGCTTTAATTTTCAAGTTCTTGATGAGTTAAGAACTTGGTTACAAGGTCACATCTTCTTCAACATCATCCAGCTCAAGGCTTTAGTAAATGTTCAAAGGAAACCTGAATTTATTAATATCCATAGGTAATGCTAGAACAGAGTCTGTAAGTCTATTAGAAACAGCTCTCTTAGAGCGTTAATATTAGATTGTTTAATCCACTTGATTGGCAGCAAGTTTTGTGCTTCATGAGAAGATGTATTTAAATTCAGTATGTTAGCAAGAATTCCACTTGAAAGATGAAGCAATATATTAAGAAGAAAGTGTCTGGCAGTCTTAAACAATCTAGATTTTTATAAATACTGACTATCTCACAGTGCAGTGCCTCACAAGGCTGATGCAGACGGATTACGTTTTTCTGCAAATGACCCAATAGATGATGTGACCAGGTAAACGAGGTTCTTTCTCACTTACTTTGTGTGCTAATGCTCAGAGGAATGCCAAGGATGCTAAATTCAGCAGTTTCTGTTGTGTTGGTACATGTGTTGGATAAAAGCAAAAATGATCTGATAGAGTTTTAAGTTATAGTTTATATTATCTTGAAATGAGCTTATTTCAGCTGTTGAAAGGCAGCTTTTGGATAATGGAAGGTAAGGCAAAAAAAATCAGGAAACTTCTTGGAGTTAGTTTTGTTCCATTTTCAATATTGATCTAGGATGCAGTAGAGAAACACTGGGATCTTAGATTCAGACTGATGTTGAAATACAGACATGATGCAAGTGAAGGGATATTAATTGGCAGTAAAAGAAAAGGTCTATGAAGGAGCTCCACAGATATTGCATATGTGGAAGGATTGGGAACTCAAGCAAGGTACTGGTGGCTCTCTGAGAGGCGATGCTGTTCTGAGTTAGACATTGATTCACATGCAGGGAGACAAGGAGAACAGGTGTGAAAGTCAGTTTTACTCCTGTTATCATAACTAGCTAGAATTAGTTGAAATGATTAATATTTTGGTGCATCTTCTCCCCTGAGGTTATGACTTCTTTCTGGCTGTTAGGCATCAAATTTCTGTCTAAAACCAAGAAAAAAAATTACTTTTGGGTAAGGCTTGAAAGGTGATTGTGCTCTGTGCCCCAAAGCTGGTTGATGCATTCCATTGCGTAAAAAGTTTAATGTAAAAGTTATAAATAATCCTTGGGAGCAGGACCTGGAACCTCTCTTCTAGCAAATGCCCTCCACAAGGACATGGAGTCCTGCTCCAAGTCACTGGTTACTTAAGCTGCGGAGAGAAATGCCATGCACAGAAAGGCTGGAGAAGTCTCCGTCCTGACTTGTCTGTTACTTCGAGTAGTCTCTGGGGTGGTCAGAGGTGTTTCCCACACCCCAGCGTGTGCTGCAGTGGCTGGGCTGCTGTACAAAAAGGGAGCACCACTGCTGCTTTACTTTTCTGGCTCTGTCTTTATAAACAAAAAGCAGTGGCTTCTGCTTTTTCTGGGGAACTTCATTCTGTGGTTCTGTACAGATTTTATCAGCAGACACAGGCATGGAATAATTGCTTTGTGAATCCTGAGTGCCTGAGCATCAGGCAGGTGGTGTGGCCCTGTCAAAGATGAGACTGTGCATGTGATGCCTATAAAATTTATCATCACATCTCTTCTTTTTTTTTTATCTTCTCCTCCACCACCCCTGCTTCTCCCCTGCAGCTAAATAGGATTTTGAAACATGTTTTAGTTTTAAGCATCAAAAGTTCAGTTTTTATGGGTGCTTAAACATCTCCAGGGATCATCTTCCGGAATCTTATGGATCTTTTCCAGAGTCATTAGGATGGCAGTGATGGGGGCCATATAAATTCCTAGATGGCCAGAGCTGTCTTCTTGCCTGCCTTTGGGAGGTGAAGGGGCAGCTAGGATACCAATCACCGGCAAACGCAGAAGTTCCTGTGTTTTTTGCCTGCCTTACTGACTTATAAATTAGAAGATGGTAATTAGAAGGAATGATATCTGGAGGTTCTGATCTGATACTGAGAATACCCAGGGACTGTTTTTGGTATACACCATTAGTTTTTGCCGATCATTGCTGTCCTTCCTCCCATGGAAAATGTGCAATCCCTAAATCTGCAGACTGTGAGAACCCTTCTGCCGTGCATCTATAAGGTCCTTGCACTTCCTGCAAGCAAGAAATTCTCAGCAGGGGCTTTTGCCACTTTGCTGCTGCCTGCCTTTCCCTGCTGCTGTCCCTTGGAATCACTCCTAGTACCAGGTTTCACTGCAAGCAGAAAGTGCTTAAACTAAAAATAACTCCTAACCCATTGGTATGAATGTTGGTCAGGGTGTAAGGTTTTGAAGGGCATATGTCTCCCCTCCTTTCCATGCACGGTCTGGAGCTGGCATTGGAGCTGGGTCAAAGACTGTTGCTATGACAGAAGCAGCTTTCCCTTATCCCACAGGCAGAGAACTGCTGAGTTGTCAGCTGTTGAGTCCAAATTATGCCTTTTACCTCAGGGAGCACAAGTTATAAAAGCACGTGTCATGGACACAAGGACAGCACTGTAGCAATTCCCTGCTCCTTTTGCCTCACTTCCTACCCTGCCAAACATCAGACCCACAACACAGACCACAGCAGAAGACAGGCACCCTGTGTTGTAAGGTTGGTATTAGGGGTGCACTTTGGAGCAGGATGGCTTTCTCTTTTCTTTGGCCATGTGTTGCCAGGGAGCAGAGTCTCCTTTCCCACCTGTAAACCCAGCAATTCAGGGGTGACCTCCTGCAAAACCAAAAAGCATAGCCTTTCAGCTAGCCTTGGCCTCCTGAAATTTCCTGAAGTCCTGAAATATCCTGAAGTCCTAAGTAAATAGGATCATAGAATGATTGTAGATGAAATAGCACTTTCTTGGGGTTGCTCTTATGCTGCAACATTTTTCTTGGCAGCCAAATATTTTCCCTGATACAGTAACACTGGTTAGAGAATTACCGTGGGGCTTTGATTTTTTTATTTTTTTTTTCGTTTTTCCATGTTTCCGTATTGACAAGCAACATTATATCAGTGTTCTCTGCTGGTATAGCTTACTGCATTTTGATCATCAGTCAAAAGCACTTTCTTTTACAATATACATATATTACTAAAATAGAGATATATATTGTGCTTGCTATGTACCCATAGCTGCGCTGATAATAGTTTTGTAATATTGACTAAATCTTGATAGCTTTGTATCAAGGTTGCCTGGTAGTTTGTGGTGCGTAATCATGAAATTTAAATAAAGCATTGTATTTGTAGGATTTATTTAGGAGATAAACGCTGTCTGAAAAGTATGCCAGAATACTTCTTATGCTTGCATAATTTTGTCATTATTGTACAAGTTGCTTAAAAGTATAATAAAAGTGCAAGGAACCAGTGGTCAACATTGTCAGTCTGGCTCAGACTTACATGTTTACTTCTAGCCCTCAGCCATCCATCTAAGCTAGTTTTGCTCCCTGAATAAATCAATTACTCCTTTCCAAGAGGAAATGTAGGCTCAGTTGACTAGATAGCATGGTTAAACATTTATTCTGGATGGTGTGGGTATGGCTTATGGCAAGCTTGGCTACACATGGTAAGCGGAACAAGCCAGTTCTATCCCAGCTGGCTTTATGCCCTTGAATGCCCCCCACGTTGTGCCCTTGGGCACTGCATACATTTCAGCCTAAAGCTGAAAAACTACTTTCTCTTCATTTCAAGCACTCTGAACACAGAGTTCAAAGAAGCACAGAAAATGCTATTTTGGAGCCAGATGGTGACCTGGGCCATTTGCTACAAAGTGGTCTAGTCTGGACTTGGACATGTTAGTCCCAAACAGTGTGAAGCCAAGCCCTTCTGCAGCATTTGGGCTGAGGGTAAAGTTCACCAGGCAGTTTGAGCATCTCTGATATTCATTCTTTCTGTAACTTTACAAGCTGCATTTCAAATTACTTGCATGTTTGAGAGTTGTACAGCACATCCCACGTATCTTGGCGATTCGAAAGGAGAGGAAGATTTGGGCAGGTGGGAGGTGAGGCATGGCTCTGCTCAGCGTGGGGCTAGCTTGGGCACGCAGTTGCCTTTTGGGGCTGGCTGGTGGTATCTGCCTTACCCTGGCAGCCCTTCTCCCTTCCAAACAGGACTTAACGTGGTCACCCAGAAGCTCTTGTGCCAAGACAGCACTACTTCTCATCATGTGATGTAACCCTGTTTGTGTGGCTGACCACAGTTTTGCCCTTCTTGAACTGGGTGATCTAATGGCTTCTCTTAACTATAAAATCAGTGAGGACAGAGCTTCAAAATATCTTTCTCAAATAATAGGTTGTAATGTTACTGCAGGGCAAAAATGCTGCTTAAATCAAAGAAAATTATAGCAGTCAATATTATAGGTGGGGCTTCTGCAGACACTGAAGCCGAAAGGTGAATGTAAGTTATAAGTATTCCAACTACAACTAATTTTCACAATATTTCATGTTTTGGATCAAGTTCAGCACTTGCGGCAAAAGAGATGTTTGACCTCTGAGGTTTTACAGCTACTCTGGAGCTAAAACCAAGAAGATAAGCTTTTAATGTTTAATCCTAGGAGCAGAGAGAGAGGAAGAGAGAGAGAAAACACAAAACAAAAATGTAATTTATTTACATTGTCAACTTCAATGTTGTCTTATGTGCAACAAGCACTGAAGTACTGTGTGTGTGAGGTGAACATAAACATCAAACTCTTTTACTTCTGCTATGGTTTCTGCTGGTTCTGATAATAATATCTGTTCCCTAGAGTCTACCTGTTCCTCTTCCTTTTCCCCTCCTTCCCCCTGCTCCATACTCTTCCAAAGGTCATGGCTGTGAGAAGTCTTTAGTGTACAGGTCTCCAGGCACGTAACTCATAATTCATCTGCTAGAATAGCATTGTCACGATTCCAAATATAGAACAGCCATCTTCTCCAAATTAAATGCGATTGGCCTGTTTCTTTTTCAATATGCTAGGAAATTTTTGAAAGAAAGTACTTTTGACCAAATGTTGCCTCATGTTTCAAATGACAAGATTAGTCTGGAAGTAAATCCAGCAAGCTATCATGTGAACCTTGTTTTAAACCTTACCTCAAAATCTGTAGTTTGTCCCCTGCATATTGTCTTTCTTCACCTTTAAAATGCTTATTAATGTGACATCTGTGCAAGACTTGTGCTAATCTAGTCTGACATTGGCGTAACGTCAACCAAAAACTTTAATCTGGGAACACTTGTATTAAGCCTATATTTATCATTACTTTTAGGAATGCATCCAATCTTATTTTTTATTTAAATCAGTTCATCCCATGCTTGAAAAATTTTGCCAATACTTAATTAGCTTTACTTTTCACAATGTGCACCTTTCAGTGGAGGTCTACTACATGGCATTGAGTGTTTTATCTTGTAAATTGTGAGTTATGTTTAAATCCTTTCTCTGTGTAGGCAATTGAGAACTGTGATCTAGTAACCTTGTTGAACTAAATAGTTGCATTGTTTTAGGCTTTGCAACAACAGACGATCTCTCAGACCCAAACTGCTCTAAGTAATCATTTGATCCTGTATATAAATTGACTTTGTACTGGATTAAACCATTTCCACTGCCAATAAAGGGCTGATCTTTCTCTTGTGTTGTTAGATTGAGTGCTCTTGTAAGGCAGCTTCATCTGTACAGAGTAAGTTGTGAGGACTTTTATTTCAGTGACCTTTATGTATTTATTTGCTTAAGCTGTGATAACTGATACTTTGAAAATTGAATGTTTTTCAGTTGCTTCCCCATTATTTCAACTAATGAGTGATGCAGCTGGTCTTAATATGTGAAAAATGTATCCTTGAAAACATTAGATTCTTGTCTATTATCCTTTTGCCCTGATGTGTGTGTGCTTGCTAATCAGTAGGTAATTCTCCGTTGGCGTTTGGGCAGTGATTACTGCAGGCAGAACTGGGAGCAAGCACTCAGCATTACAATAGCTGCTGTTAGAATTAGGTCACTAACAGGCTTTCAGCAAAATAGTCTTATTTTCCTCTCTACACAGGTATATAAACAGAAGATATATTTGTAATTCCACATCTTTTCTGATTGTTCCTTTAGTGTAGCATTCTTCATGATGAATGAAGAATTCATACATGAATCTTCATGTACTTTACGTACCTGATGTGACTGCCCAATTCAGCATTCAGCTTTCCCATACTGAAGACTGAGGACTGAGACTGTCACAGGCTCCTGCAGCCAAACTTCTGCCAACAGTGCAAATGTAAGTTTACGCATACCTTAATTCATAAGATAGTCATATACGTATGTGTTTGCAAATTCAGGAGCAAATTCATATATGTGGTTACTGAGCCTTATTATCTTGCATAAATCAGCAGTTAGTTAGTCACGAGCAGCACTCCATGGCTTTGAAATACCTTCTCATCAGAGCACACAGATGATCTCTGATAGCATTTAGCTGTTTGTTTCATGGGACTTGAGAATTAAAATGAACAAAATGCTGCAATCTAAACATAGATATTTGGTAAACTGATCACTTTAATAAGAATTTTTGGTAATAATTGCCTCCAGTTGATCTCGTCTTCTGAAACAATGTGCATTAATTTTTACCATCTTTAATAATCATCTGTAATGATTGTTTTGGGTTTTTATTTTAAATATTCTTATTTGGAAAAAAAAGATACTTGTCACTTGCGTTCTTAATATGTATATATATATATGTACTCTGATCATTCCAGTCTCTTTTACTATAGCTCACAAAGGCTCTCTGTATATATTATTCTGAAGTCGAATATTTATGTCCCTAAGGCATATGCATTGTCACCTAAATATGTTTTGCAAGTATGTACACTTGTACAACTCCAGTGTATAGCTCTTTAATATGGAAAATTGCAGAAATGGAAAAAGTAGAGCACTCTGCAAAGATGTTTGAGGTGGTGTTGTTTTTAAATGCTGTGTGGGTTCTAATGACTTGCTTCATGGTGAGATTGGCACAAGCTTTTGTAGAAGAGAATTTACAAAAGGAAGAAGAAGTGGGAATTTGGTATTTCATACCATGAAATTTACATCAGAGATTTTGCCAGTCTATGGGTTTAGACAGGTAAGCTTATAAGAACATGCTGGGCCTTGTGTGTATCTGGATGGACCTGATTAGATACATAAAGAGCAGGAATTTTCCTGAGGAATAAAATGCTGGCATAGAAATAAAAAAATAAACTGAAGCAGACCATGACTTCCATGTAACTAGCCAAAAAGTTAGTTGTCCAATTAACTCTTTTCTGTAGTTGGGTTTACCTTCGCCCCTGCCTTCTCCCCTCGCATGCCTGGGCACCTCACTCTGCAGCCACCAGAGAGACCATTGAGAGTTGTCTCACGTCTCTCATTCCCACAGTTGGACTTGCTCAGCACTTTGGAAACAATAGCTGCTTCATTGCTGAGTTGTGAAACAAAAACATTAAACGTATCAGCAACAATGCATGAAAAATGTGATGAACAGCTTTCCACAGGAAGAGATTTTTTTCATGCCAGTGTGTAGGTATGCAGGATTTAGTAGTGACAGAAGCTAGTAAGTAAGAAATCCTTCTTTTGTACATCATCTGCCAGCTCAATACTGAGAGAAGTAAACCATGAGATTTACTAATACTAGCAGGAAGGAAGAACCCTGTTAAACAGAGATAGCAAAGTTGGAATGACTTGTGTGTGTAAAATCCAAGGTTGTTTTTCCTTTTCCACAGCCCTTTTTTATAGTCACCCTTGAGAAAGAAAAGAAAAAGAGATCTTCAGGAGGAGAATCTTGCTTTCCAGGGAGAGTTGAGGGGGAAGAGGTAGATCAAAGTTATAGGTAATGTAAATTTGAAAATGATGTGAAGATGTGAGATGAAGTGCAGATGTGGCTTTGAAAATTTCTTTTTTGTGTTCTTATTCTAAGTGTGAATCAGGACAGGAGAGACTTGTGGAACTGACTCACTGAATGTCCTATTAGTAGCAGACTTACTTTTCTATAAGCTGCTTTCAGTTTTAAATGAAATGCGGCATCATTAGCCTTACAGACACTGCTGTCTCAGCACTTGCTGGTAGGTTGTATACAGGGACTCAATTCACTGCTTTAGCTAAGTTCTAACAGGAATGGCAGAAAGGTATTGCTTTATTTTACAGCAATAAAAATGATAGATATGGGTCCTGGCCATCTTGCGTGTTATTTTAAGATGTTCAGCTCTTCATTGATTTTTTTCTTTTTGCTAGGCATTATTTTAATGGTGCAGAGTTTGCTCAAGTATTTTATTCCCCTGCATAGTACTTTATTGCAGTATTTTCCATTCTGAGACCCTCCATGAAACAGCTGAAGAGCTTACTAGCTTATTTAAGTCAAGCAAAACCAAGGCACTTTCTAAGATAGATAAATCCAACCCACAGACAAGATGTAAACTTATCATTTGGAGTACTCTGAATAAACTTAGGAATTTTTTAGCATCTTTTTCACTATTGTGGGCTGAGAGATCTATATTTGAATCAGATTTGAAGTAACTTAGCAGAAATTGAAAATGAAATTTTAACTTTTTTATATGTTTAGTTTTAAAAGAATGTTCTGCCTAAATTATTTGAAATGGGAAACCAGATGTTAATTTAATTGTAAAACAACTACATCTTGTGCCTTTGGCATTGCAGTAAGTGATTTATTTCAGTTAGAGCAATGCAGTTAAGGAAGTGCTGCGTATTGGTAGAACTGAGGGTGACATGGAGGAATACACTAAAACTGAGCTGAGATTGTATTCTGGAGGTGTCAAACTATGTTAGAGGTATAGAAAGGATGACCTGAATGAATCGATTAATGTTGAGGCACTGGGTTGCTAGCTGAGCTGCCATGAGAACTGATCCACAAGTGGACCACAAGTCCTTTGCAGGGGCCTGGAGACCTTTGTAAGAGTTGTAGAGCAGATAAGGAGGATTAGATGTGCCTGCATTTCTTTTGGATCAATGGCTCCAATGAAGGCTGTGAACAGCAAGAGAGTGAAAGAGTACTGGTATCGTGAGCAGGCGTGTGTGTGAGAGTGAGTCTCAGTTTCCAGTATGTGTGTCTGCATATATGCATGCACAAGTGCAAGATTTAATATTTATTCCTTTTAGCCTGGCAGAGGTCTCTGTTGGGTCTATGGAAGTTAACTAGGAAAGAGACCAGCTCTGATGCATATAAACTATAGAAGTCAATATTTGTATTTCTTATTATTTCTTTCATGTTGCCGCCCATGTATGTGCACAACTGAAAAGCTGGGGTGGGGGAATAAGGTACAACTAAAACAGTACGTGAGAGAAATAAATGCCAACTGTTGCAAATGGACAGGCTTGTTCTGATAATTTCATACTACATTGTAGATCTTCCTTCTTTGGAGAAGTTGGAAGCGGAATGGCAGCATTGAAGGCCCTCCTGGGAGTGGAACAGAGAGGAAAGCAATTGCTCACCCCATGGAAGGGTAGTCAGTGAATGGTGACATGCTGTAGTATGTCTTCATGTGACATTTCTGATACTTTTACTAAGAGGGTAAATATAGCAGGGCATGAGCGCTTTTAAAGTCTCAAGAAAGATTAATGCAATGTGAATTTATCAGAAAATACAGATCTATAGTTTCAGGAATTGCCCATTCCCTCGATTACTAAAAAATCAATTTATTTCTCGTAAGTGACTCTCATTCCTTACATTCACTCCAAAAGGATGTTGCATAACTGTTGCTTGTTATTCTCAATATATTATTTAATGTGAGAGCCGCATTTCAGCATTTGATCTATTTATATGCTGTTTGTACACATAAAGACAGACTTTCTTTGGATTTAGTTCATTGTACCTTAAAAATAATTCGAATACCACGGGTTTCATTGTAAACAATAAAGGATTCCAACCCTCAGGTCATTGCCAGTTGTTTAAAAAAAACACACTTGGATTTGCTTCAGTAATTATCAATGTTCTCTTATAAAACTAAATAGGCTTTTCCTGTGATGGAAAGAAGATTAAAGGTCATATAGTTAAAAATTTTGGACATTGCCAGATTAAGGAAAATAAACTCTTTCATTAATAAGGTCAGCTTCTTTATGTCCTTATTAGTTCATAAGGACATACTAGGTGAAGAGAACTGGCAGGGACAGAATTGTGTGGATAACGACTCTTAGGAACAGCAATTTTTTTCTGCAGCCCTCTTTGTAAAGTCTGAGTGAAATGGTCTGGCTCTTGAACCTCAACCCAAGTAAAGTGCAGTTGACAATGTGGGCAAATGACATTTTCCTCTGAAGATACACTGTCTTGAGAACTACACACAAAGTAACAGTAGCCCCTATCCCCCAAGATGATATGTGCTTTGGAATATTTGGTTTATGTTTTATATCAGATATTTATCAGTAAAATGCAGCAAGCACTGGAGAAGTGGGAAACCTTCTCTGTGTATTTTCATTTGATTCTAATTTTACACATTGCAAAAAATGTGGGTACATTTGTTTCTGTGCTTTGTACCCGTATTAAGTATTGAAAAGGCATAGAGGGTAGCCGTAGCATTCATGATAACACGTGGGTTTTTTTTTGCAAAGTAATTGGACTTTTGTGCTTTTGCTCAGTTTACTTGTTCCATGCTGCGTTGCAAAGCGCAAGAATTCAAGGAAGTGTGTTGACCATGAGGTCACCAAATTCAAGTGTATCAGGAAATGTGTGTAGCTGTATCAGATTTACGCAAATACTTAAGTTGAAACCTTCACCTTACTGCAGTATTAATTTGCCAGTTGTAGTAAGTATCAAGACAATTTTTTGAATGGGTTAAAATACAAGTGTGTAAATGACTTGGAATCATTTCCTTCTGCTGCAGAGCACAATAGCCTAGAAGATCAATTTCTCTTTTGGCCATCAGTGTCCCTTAACCTTCACCCCTTTGCTTTGTTCTTTGTTCAGATGATTAGGTGTTTCCCATCTGCACCTCTGTGGAAGAAGAATCTGTGCTTGTTAATTTGAGCTGACTTCCTGAGGAAATCAGGCTTATCTGATAATGCTTTGTCTGTCGTCTTACCCCTGCAATAACCTTTGAACATGCTGCCCAGGTTCAGTTCACTCAGAATGAGGAGGTGAGGTCTCAGCTTACTGTGTCCTTACAAGCTTGATGAAACTGCAGCTTACTGGGGAGACCCAACTGAGGAAATAGCTGCAGAGTGAAGTCAATCTTTACTGGACTGCAGTGCAGGCCTCTCTAGCGTGCCTTCTCTCATGTCTAATAAAGCCTAGGGGTAATCTGTAATAACATTTGCCTAATACCTAACAACAATAAATCGTAAACAGGTTTGTAGATATCCCAAAACATATTCAATCTATTTTGGTAGGATTAGGGTTCATTGTGTTTCTCGGAAGAGTTTGTTTTCTGTTGTTACCATCTGGAGAGCAGTGCCGTGTTTCTAGGAGTAATGGATGTGCTTGTATTTAACCATGTGCTTGATGGCTAATTGATATGGCCAAGGATGTCCAAACTCAGGAGTTAGACACCCAGTTTTCTTTTGAAAGTGACTTTGTTCTTCTGAAAGTCTCACACTAGGAATGTCAAACGCAGTGTCTGGCTTGGGGACCACTCTTGCATTGTGTATGCTGGGCAGTGAGCAGCAAATGACATCAGTAGGACTAACGGTTTCCAAATCAGCATACAGTTTAATTGAAAACAGATGTAATTTAGTAAGGACAAAAGGCAAAGTGTGCAAAATGTATATTTAGCTTGAAAAAACCCAAAATGTCACCTTGTAAATTCGGTTTTCATTGTGGTAAAAATAAATCATTGATTCCTACAGTGTTTCTTTGCCTTGTACTGCCCTTTCAGTCCACTGCTGTGCCTGACTGCTCTGCCTCTTCAGTATCACTGTGCTGGTTTTTTGTCTCCAGCCCAGCTGTCCCAGCAGGGATATTCTTCCCAATTGTCTCTGTAAGCTACCTGGCTTGTTCTTGTTTGGTGGGGGTTTTTTTTGGTTGAAATGTGTAACCCAAAGGAGCCTTCCACTATGCCTTCCAAATGCTTCTCAAAACTGTACCTATTGCTATGATTAAGATGTTTGACATCTGCTGCTTCTGGATATTTTCCTTTATAAAGGCAAGTCCTAAGGGCTTCAGTTTCTGTGTATGTATGTGTGTTGTGCTGTCCTACAAGTACTAAATGCTTTCATAAAATCACTCTTGAATTGTGGTGCTTGTTCATGGGTTTCTTAAGCAAATGACTTGAAACCTCTCTGTTCCCTGTCCTCTATGCAGTCTTGATGCATCACACTCCCCAAATGAGAAAAACCCATGCAAAGAGTTTTCTCTCCTCTCTTTGCCAGGGGAGGCAAAGAGATGAGATTCTCCTGCTAATTGCTACCTAGAAGTATCTACCAGCTCTCCCAGTCTGCAGCTTGCTTATTTGTATTTCCATCATGTTTAACAGTCTGGGGCTGGAAGAAGGGAAGAACTGGAAATACTGGAAAGCAGGCGCAGCTTTGAATTGGCCTTAGACTCTGTGCCAGGTGAAAGGAGATGGGTGCACCTTTGATCTTGTTGGTGATATTTCTTGCCTTTGTACATGGTGGTTGTGACCAGGAGCTTTGCAAATGAATTGTTGAAGTGTCGATCCTGGTACTGAGCTTTTATGTTGCATCCTGCCTTCTCACCTCACCTTGCAGAGCAGAAGTAGGTAACTGCGGTGGCTTCCCAGCATCTCTCAAAGGTGTTGCTGCTGTTTGAGCAGCTGGAGGAAGCAGTCAAATTTTTCTCCTCATGCTTGACAGGAAAAAAATGAAGAAAACAATGTTTGTCTCAAAGGGCTGAAAATTTGGTCTTGTGTACTCCTACACATTTGCTGTATAATACCTTAATACTCTGTCTTTGTTTCCTGTTCTCCACTGCAGATTAGGAGAGTGCATTTGGTGCAGATAGGCAACTTGAATTATTTTATCAGCTTTCGGAAAGAGAAATATCAGATTCTTAAATTAATTCCTCAGAACTGGGAAAAGTCAGATTCCCAAATGGGATTCAGCCTTCATTATAAACAAGTTTTAGTGATTCATGTCCTGTGAATCTTTTATAACGTGGAATAGTGCCATGTTATAAAACAGAGAGGGAAAGCCTGCATTTAGACTACTAAAGAGAGATTTTTTCCTCAACTTTGAGAATTTTTTTTAAGGAGGTGGAAGAATATGTTCTATTGAAACACAGCCAGGCCCCCTCAAATAAATGTTGTTAATTCTACGTCAATTTTTTTTTCATTTCTCAGCTAGCTTTAAAGTCAAAGACTGAAGTCTGTGGGATCAGCAAAACTGTCCTAAAGAAAACCAGTTCATCTTCTGTTCCTGTGTTCATTGTCTTTACTGTCAGCTGTATTGGCAATTTGCTTGATTTCCCAGAAATGTGTACTTCTGGTATGGACTTTCAGATAGGGGAATTTTTTTGGAAGCTTTCTGTTGGCAATAGTAGGATGTGTAATTCGATATGTGCATTTTTATCTGGATATAGGCATGTTTTCCTTCACTTTGAAGATTAAATTAGTTATCTTTGGGCAGAGACAAGTAAACTGAGCCTTCTCCACCTGCTAAGCAGAATAATTTTTCTTTTAGCAATAAGGTTTTGATCTAGGCACATACTTAGCACCCTCACTTCTGCCTGGCTGTATTTGGGGTGACTGGCTGTTCAGTATTGCCAAAAATGCAGCCTGCCATCGTTCTCTACAATGTTTTGGTGGTGTGCTATATAATCCTTTTCCTTGAGAGCTTTTAATGTTCCATTTAGTGGTAAATTATTATGATGATACCTTTAACTGTGGGGAAAAACAAATTTTAAGGTGAAAAAATTTATTGACAAACAGGTTTCTTCTATTATGTTTAACATATATGTTTTTACTGGTTTCATGGTTTCATCTAGTATTCTCCACTTGCATTTTCCTTAAACGTTTTGTATAAACTGACATTTTAATTGTTTCTTTTGAGGTGTATGCTTGTGGAGCACAAACATAGCCATAAAAAGTGTGGCCACTGATCCTCAATTCACAGATTTTTTTTAAACCAAATTTGGAGGGCTGTGAGTGGCAGATCAGACTACAGGCAGAAAGCAGGCCAAAAATATTTTTTATTTTTTTATGTGTTTTGTTTGTTTGTTTCCAAAGTGGTTTCCAAGCACTTGACAATGGAATACATTCGGAGACCAGAAAACTCAAAAGCAGAACAGAGCTTTGGAGAACTTCTGTGCTTAGAGGACTAGTCTGTTACAACTGACTAAGAAAATACTTTTTTTTTTTTTTTAAGAGAATTGAGCATTTTGTCAGCTATGCTTTAAAAAAAATAAGGCAGAACCAGTTAAGCCAACAAATACCTAATATGAAACACAGTCAGTAAGAAAGATACCAGTTACCTTCTGTTTCTCCATTTCAGAAGTTAAGCCCAAAGAGGCTAGTAATGTCTTAGCATGTCACTGTCAAACAGGTGGTACTACCCTCCTTTTCTCAACTTATCACAGAACCTTTAACCTTCTCCCCAGCTGACAAGGTTTTGAAGGAAGGCTGTCCATAGGTATCCTTTTCCCGGATGCACATTATTGACTTGCAGTTCTTTCCCTCTCTTATCTGTCAGATCACCAATAGGTGTACTGTATGCGTCAAAACATCTGTAAAAGTCATCTAAAAGTCCAGAGTTGATATTGAGCTGTTTTAAATAAGGGTCACCATCCATTAGCTTCAGTGATTAAGAATCTGAATCTAATCGTTCCTTTATTAGCTTGTCTGCATAAAAAGCAATTTGAAATTACTTTTTTTCTGACCACAGGCACAAGGGTAGTTCCTCTGCACAACATAAAAGTCCTGAGCAGAAGTCAGGACATCTCCATGTACTGTAACTTCCAACAGTTATTACAGAATCCTGCTTTTGTAACTGCTCTTAGATATGGGCAATTATATGCTGAAGCCTGCCATGCCTTTGCTGTTGGTATGACATGAATTTGCATGTGAATACTTTTTGGAAACATACAATGTTGTTCCTTAGCGTAGATTTATGGGAGGGTTTTTCTTTATTTTAAAATTTCAGAAGTGAAAGACCTTTTCAGGCAAGGCCTTTAAGGTGAATTTGCTGTGCAAACATACTCACGCAAAGTCAGGAGGTTTGCAGTACATTTGAGGATGAGATTGGAGTCTGAAGTACTAAAGAAACAGCTACGTGGCAGCTTTATACAGTAGTATCCAGAACTGGATCACACGCTGAAATTGAGTCAACAAGATCTGAATGTTGGGAGAAAGCAAATATGGCATGGGCTGAATAAACACATACTACGCATAGGTTTGCCTCAGAGAAGTTCCTTCGTTGTGCTTGATAATGCTCAGGCATCAGAGGGCAGAAATATTTCAAAGCTGCAGATGCAGCAGATTTGGTCCATGGAGAAATATTTGTTCCAGGAATGATCGGAAATCTAGCATCTGAGACTGGGAAAGGGTAAAAAACCCTGGAGTTTTTAAGGAAGGAGCTAGTAGAGACCTGGTGTCAGTCATCTTCTATGTAAAAGGTTGCTGCAAGGCAGACGTTAAGCTGTTCTTTGCTGGAGATGGGGCAAAGTAGTGCACTTAAAACTGAGTGAGAGAGAGTTGCGTAACACACTGGAGCACTAACGATAGTGCCAGTGCCAGAACACAAATAAATTGCCCAGGAAAATGAGATTGTTATGGGATATGCTATCAAGATGTTTTTTAAGATGGGCAACTGTTAAAGCTGGTTTGATTGTCATTGCTCTTTCTGCTGGTGAGACTGGGCTGACCTCCTTTATACCATTTTTCAAAAATAAAGACTTACAATGTAGAGAAATTTACACTTAGTAGCAACTGCTCCTGTTGCACTCCAGGTAGCCCTGGTGGAGGTTTTGCCTTCATCTGACAATGTTGAGCTCTGTTGTCCTAAATAAATGTTTCTGACTCTTATATTGTCCTATCCATCTTATGAGTACATCTACCTAGAGGATAACATGCTTTTCATATCTCTCCAGGGTGAGTAAAACACTCCATGCCTTGTTTGAATTAGGGCTTGAACTGATGGAAGGCAGCTTTCATCCAAAGAAAGTGAACTTCCTATTTTTAAATTATTCAATTATTTTGTAATGCTATAATTAAAACAAGCCCATAAATGGGGGTCTTTTCTCCTGACTAATGGCATTTGTTATGCAACATGAGGCTTCAAATTGCCAACTTTGAGCAAGCTATAAAATTTGTATGAGAAGACAAGAGCCAGGGAGTCTATGGTCCTTACAAAAGATTGTGGTTTACAAGACTCTTATCATGCTCTGCATGAAAATACGTAGGTTCCCTTTGGTGCCTGATTCTGAAACAGAAATGAAAACTGTGCTTGAGTTAGGAGAATTTGGTATGACTCTAATTTCTTGTAATTCACTGCTATGATGTTACTCTTCAAACATCTGCTGTAGGAGAACTACTCAGTAAGCTATGTATTGAAAGAGTATGCAGAAAACCAGATGATTTTCTTGAAACACACACACGTGTAGTTACTGAATCTGCCTCATAAACCTGGTATGACCAAACAGGTTTTTGAACAATCCTGTACAGATAATGTGTTTAGAAAGTGAAAGTCTCGGGATTTAATTAACTTCATAATGCATTTTTCTCTCCTTTAAGTGGCATCAGAGCTTTCCCTTGTTTTTATTCTTTTCTTGGCTTCTGCTAGCTGATAGGGGACTGTCAAGTGATCTTGATATAAAACCTGAAATTTTGATTTTGGGCTTTTCTGCAACCAGAAGTGACCTTTGAAGAAGTCATAAACAAACATATAATTCACATGTACACCACAAATAGAAATCGTAATTTTATTCATGTAACTCCCAGTTCTGAGTGGTCTGCATATTTTCAATGAAGCTAGAGGTTTCTGAGCAAAGTTTAAACCTGGAGGTAACATCCCGTGTTTTTATTAGTAACAAAGACAAATACAATATGAAGACCTTGAGAGACACCAAAATGCAGTGGGGGGACTTCTGACAGAAAGATTATTATATTTTATGTGCTGGGGGGTTCTTGATTCATCTTTACCTGAACATGGCTTTGTCAAACTTCACTCTTGATTTGTCTGTTAACAAGTTGCATGGCATGGTTGTTACAGTTTAGGAGCATATAAAAGAAGAACTGGACGTGTCTGGTGATAGTATAGCTTAAATTGGTATGTTTTTAGTGAGGTCTTCATGTGGATTGAGAACATGGTCAAAATAAAATAATTGTTAAGTTTTAAGGGTGTTTCTTCCCACCAGATATAACACTGGCATTTACCGTAGCATCTCTATCAGCTCCTGTCCTGCCCGGGCATTTCTCGCAGTCTGGTTATTGCAGACCAAGAGAAAGAAGAGAAGTGGCCCCTTGAGAACAGCTCTGGATTGTCTGACATACTGCTGATACGTTTCTCCTTGCTCAATGCAGATTGGTGAGGAACAGAATAGCATTTGGGGCATTCCCAGCTGTCCCCTAAGAGAGAATTCCTTAAAAAAAAAAAAAAAAAAAGGAGTAATAAAATGGTGTGGTTGTATTGCAGGGATGGGGGAGCATATTCCTGGTGGTGCAGAGGATTTCAGTGAAGAGAGGTTTCTTTCAAAATTACAGAGGCTTTTAGAAAAGTCTGTTATTCTGACTTTGGACAGATGTACTTTGGAAGAGATTTCTAAGGCAAAGTCAGGAGCCTTTCAGTTCAGACTTTTAAAAGAAGTATCCTGGACAAAATGGGAATTTCACAAAACTGTTCTGAGAGGCTAGTTCAGCTATATTCTTAGGTGAAAATGGCCCAGCTCCTGCTGTTGGTCACTGAGAGAAGGCGCCTTTCTACATGGGAGCTGTGGTCTCTGGGAGGGTGCTCAAGTCTTCAGAACTTTCGGGTGGCAGGGAAACAAGGCACCAGGGACTGGCTGGGCTTTAGGACAGGCTTTCCTGCGGTCTTCTTTTTCAGAGCAAAGACTGGTGGTGTCTGATGTGAGGGTGGACTGAGTGTGTTCCCCAGATCCCGCTGAAGAGTTGAACTTCTCTTTGGAAAACATGCAACCCATTAATCTTCTAGGAACAGATTAAATGTAATATTCTAGATAACTTTTACTTTAAGGTCAGCATTTACAGCAACAAGTGTCTTTTGTCTCTTTTTCCCCCCTTCCCCATTTTTTGTCTGCCAGACATTTTTACTTAACACTGGATGGAACCAGTGATCCTGGGTGATCAGATCTGGTTCTGCAGTGTCTCGGGCATCTCATGGCTTTGAGTAGCAGCAATATGAAAAGTGAGCAGAGGTGAGAGGTAGGCTCTCCTGTCCCCTTAATCCCATATCTAAAGAGGGGGACATTTCCATTCACTGCATGGAAGACCTTTTGTGAATGTGACATTTCATCTAAGTTGAGGAGACCTGTTTTAGGGGAACACCTGCCATATCTATTCTGTTCTGGCCTCAGATAGTCCTGAAGGAGACCTCTGGACAGTTGAGTTTTACATGTGTGTGATTCTTGATGTTATGTCTGAAATGTCTTCCTGAAAAAGTATGCATCAAGAAGTGGCTGGTACAATGAAAAGGTTTTCTTGCCAGACAACGAAGGAGTTGCTACACGTGGGAGCAGTACCAAGGAAGAAAAGTAGACGGAACAAAAAGTGGCATTTCTGGAGTAGCAGCTGTGGAATTTCAGGTTTTTGTTTGTTTTTTTTTAATTTTAGAACTGACCAGCTTGTTGGAAGATGACATTTATTCCTGCTTGAAGCTATTGTTCTGAAAACAACCAGTAGAAGAATGTGGAAGAATTCAAGCATCCGCTGCCTTTTAGCACTAGCTGTTTTATGTTTAAGAAGTTTAGTATATAGTAAGGAGATAGGTGAGTTTTTCGCAATGTATTCACTAATTACTTTGTAGCTTCTGTACCTACAGCATTTAGTTGCATTGCTTTCCTACTATACTTATGTTCAAAAACTGTGACCCCTGTGGTCTCACACTGTCCAAGGGATGGAGGTATTACGAAGCCTGGTCTCTGCTTTCGGGTACCCAGTGGCATCTTGTAAACAAGTACACAATTGGGTGTTAAATTCTCCATAATGCAGCTGTGATAGTCTGCTTATGCAGATGGTGTAAATGTCAGTATTGACACCTTCTTGCTGTATATGTTGGCTGTCTGTGACTACTTCACACATTATCTTTGATTGCCCTTCTGTCATTAACTGCCCTCCATGTGGGACGATGCAGGAGAGTAAAAAACTCATTAAGTTTATCATCAAAGCCTGCGGTTTTGCCATTGGCCCAAAGCCTGCTTATTAGTCTAGGCTAGGAACGGGTATTGTGGGAAGAGACAGATGCCTGTGTTGTTGCATACAAGTTATAGACCCAGATTTTAGGTACTTCTAGAAATCTGGCAGTCTGTGGCTGTCTGTAATAAGGCACACAAATCATTCAACAGTTTTAAAATATTGGCCAGACAATGCAATAAAAATGCAAAAAGAATGTCTATAGATGTGAACAATAGCAGTTGTTTTACAGATGGTCATTTCTGACCTGCAATTTGTGTCTGTCTTTCTTTTGATTTCAGGTTCTCTGGGACACCCCCAGAATTTGAAATGTGTAACACACAATTTACGTAAAATGATCTGTACTTGGGATGTCTCTTCTAAAGGAAGACATGGACAAACTGACTTTTGCTACACTACCAAGTAAGTCCCTTATATACCTGGTTGAAAACTACCAAATTCTGATGAAAGTATAGCTATCTGTCAGTGACTGCCCATGGAATTTGAGGTGCTGTTGTTTCCCAGCATCCCCCCTTCGTTTTTACTTGGGTGGTACTCCTTCCGGGCACTGTTAACTCGGGCAATGGCGGGGTTTCCGGCAAAGTCTTGTTTCATGCTAACAATTCTCCTGCCAAAACCTGCTTGTTCTCTTCAATCGACTGGGAAGATGCTCTCTTTTACTCAGACTTCTCTGTGTGCCTGCCTAAGCCTTGCTCAAAGTTTTCATGAGGGACATCTTCATACCGGGTTCAATCCAAAAGGAAATGATAATTGGAAGAAGTGAATCCTGATGTTATGGGCCAAAGTGGTAGAATATATGACATAAGTGTTGAGATTCACATGTGGAAAAACATGAAAAATCTCTTGGTGGCTGTCTTACAACCTTTATAAATTTTAAGCTGTATGGAGAGCATTGTAGTGAAGGAAAGTTAAAAATTATTCCACAGTTTGAATAGCTTTCCAAAATGAATGCAAGTTGAAAATTTTGCAAATATTGAAAAACTTAAGATCTTCAGTATGTTTTCACTAATGAGAACTACATGTTCAATTCCCCACGCTGTGGGTCTGCCAAATACTTATCATGTGCTAGGGATGAGATCAAATAATTTTTGCATCTTGATCCTGCCTCCAGTCCAGATTTGTACTGTCTTTTTTTCCTGTAAATTCTGCAAGCAGCCCAGACTTGTCCTTTGGGGTCCCAGGGCTTGGCTGCACTTCTTCCACCTACATGTTTGATTTTCTGTGTCTAGTTATTCCTCCTGCATTGCCAGCTATCGTTTCTATTAAAAAGAAAAAAAAAAAAAGCATATATTTGACATTGTGGCCAGAGTTCAGGAGCGTAGAGTTCATGAGGTACTGACCTCTAAACAAGAACCTAAACCTCTAAACATCTTGGAGCTGCTGCTGTTTCTCCTTAGCAAAGCAGAACAGGCTTTGGTCCTTGAAGCAAAGAGGCTGAGGGCTGAGCTCCCTGAGGGAAAGAGATTCTGTTTTTCAGTTGCCCAAACATCCTCTAATAATACCTCAGTACAGAAGAGGAATAGCCTTCCTGAGCACTCAAGTCTCAGCTGGCCTTCGCTAGCCCAGAGCCTTGCGTGAATCTTAAAAGTTCAACCCAAGCTCTTGACTCCAGCTGATGGGAGCTCCAGGGTCCTGTTCCAGTTCATAAGTGAGTAACAATCTCTCAGCAGGAAGTCTGGCATTGTTCTCTTTGCTTTCCTTCCTCCCATCATTCCCCCAAGAGGAAGGTCTGGATTTTTCCAAACTTTCTGCCTTTCTAGTTGCATATCAGTGATAATGAGCAAAGGGACTTGACCCATCCATTATTGTTTCCTCTATATATGTACAACCTCCAGACAAAGGCCAGATCACATTGTGCTGAGCACTGCACAAACATTGTGTGCAGACTGTATTTCCATCTGGGATCTTAGCAATTCTCTACCCTGCCCTCTGCTCTTTCCCCACAAGCTGAGCAGTAGAAGGGAGATATTTGTTCTAAGATGGGACACAGATGGATAAACCTGCTCTTTGCACCCATATGCCATCACTTAAAGAATAAATGGAGGGAGAGGGAGTCAGAAAACAAAAGGGGATGGGGAAGTGCTGATGGATTTTGCGGGTTTTGATTTTGCTCATTTTGAAATACTGACTGAAGGTTTCAGTCTGTATTGTATTTGAAATACTAACTGTAGGTTTCAGAAATATGTTTTTGCTTAAAAGTCCACTTTTCACTTTGGAGAGTTCTCTTAACAACTGGCTTGCTGCATTATACAACTAATGCACAGCCTATCACTATGATAAAAGTGACTTGAAAGGCGAGGGAATGCCTGTTAACATACTAACCAAATCCCATGCAAGTTCATGAATTTGATATGCAGCTCTCTTATATTACAGAGAATTTGTGTTTTATTAATGTCCTAGGAATAGGATTTAACTTTCCTTAGTTTCCTATTAGCTTAAATACCTGCTTAACCCTCTCTGTCTTTTCAGTGACCTCCCTCCTTCAGTGTGTTTTAAAACTAAGGAGAAAAGGGTCGAGATTCCAGTCCCAGACAGCTCCAGCACTGTGACAATAACTACAAACAGCATTTTTGGAATTGCTTTTGCTACCAAAGAATTTGAAATTCACAAGAAAGATATCTGTAAGTATCAGGTTTTATGCATATACATAATGCCATTATACTGTGATTAACAATGCTCCAGAAGTGTATATGCTTGCAGTTTTCTTTGGCAGTGTTCCTGTATGTAAAATGTTGATGTACTGGGTCCATGTGAATCTGCCATTCACATGGCAGGTATGAGGAGAAAGAAAACCTCTCTTATCAGAGGACAACAAAGAAAACACCCTAATCACCCTTCAGGTTTTTTTTTTCCTAATTGTAGATTAGGAAGGATTTGTAAACAAATTTCTAATCTACCTACTGATGTACCTGAATGGGGCATAAAGTGCGTTTGGCCAGACTTGGCTTGGGAAAGGCAGAATAAACTTCCTAGTGCCTGTTCACCCATTTTAAATGCTGGATAGCTACAGAATGAAATTTATTCCTGCAATTTCACAATATTTAAAGGGATGTTATATGTCACTCCTGACAGGATCAGATTTTCTTAATATATGCCCAGTTTACCCACTCTGTTCAAATGTATATAAAACTGAGCAAATACATTTATTCTTGGGAGGTAGGCTGCATCATATTGGAGTCATAGATAAATTAGACTTTTGCGAAATTACTCCTTCAAAAGGATGAAGTTGTAAGCCGAAGATAGCATTGACACTATCTGCCATGCTTGCTCATAATTTAGTCTTTTGTTTTGGCTTGCCTGCTTGTTCCTTTATGCAGTCAAATTCTAGAGTCAGTAGACTTCTAAGTGTCAGTAGCACCTCGTATCCGTGGGTTCAGTTTGCTTTTCAGTTAAGATCAGCTCAAGAACTTTAAGCAAACACTACTCAAAAATATGTGGGCAACACACTGGGTTTTCCAGCATCTTGCTGACTTCAGGCAGGATAAATCTCTGATTTCATCACAGGTTATCCTGAGCAGTGTGTTGACTGTGGTGAACATGTTGCAGGCTTTCAGAGCCTTTGCCAGACATGAAGTTGGATAAAACACACATTTAAAAACCAGGAATTATCCTGCACCGGGCCCAATGAACTGCCATAACCCCTGTACTACCATAATCCTCACCTGTTTCTCAGCCTCTTGCTTTACCAAAACCCATTCAAAGAAGAGATGCTTCTGTTTAATCTCCCTGTCTTGTCCCCATCACCATGTCATGCCTTTAATATTTCTTCTAGCTTAAAATCACATTCCCCATGATCCTTCCCCGAGGCTCATATGAGCTTTTTCCATCCTACGCTTCTGCTTTCCTTTCTTCCTACTCTCGCTTGTGTTCCAAGTCCCCTCTTCCCTGCTGGTGTGCAAAACTCACTTCCTCCTTTGGGGCATTTTCCATCATCCTCCCTAGGTGTGTTCTCATATACACTTCAAAGACTGTCACCATGTTTCCTCTATTTCTGTGGCACTGAATGAAGGTTGTGAAAGATAGGATGTCTTCCTTGCTATGCATTATGAAGAGTTGTATTCGTGATCTTACGCATCTGCATGCTGAGTTGTTAAAATGCTACCTGGTGACTCATCAGCACCTGTGCTTTCCTGGGAACTTTCATGCTCAAGTAATGACAGAGCTCATCTTGTTCTAATTACAGAGGTTGAGTTACATGTTTGTATGGCTACTAGCCAGTTCAGAGCGGAGAGATGTGGCTGTTAAACACCTGTAGGGCTGTGTTGCTGAGTAATGACTTTAATATGGCTTTTTCCCCCTCTCTTTTTCAAGTGTTTGTTCCACTTACTCCACGCATCCTTAGTTTGACACCTGACTTTTCAACTTCCACATTAAATCTGAAGTGGAGTGATAATGGATTAGTCTTCCCATATGGACTGGATGCCTTTTGGCAGATTCAGATACTCCGTAAAGAAGCAACAGAAAAAGTCACACAAGTAAGTCCTTTTCTTTCTCTATTAAAAAGGTATGTATATTTTTTGCCCTTGGTAATACTCTAGGAGATCATTTGAATAAAGCTGAGAATAATGAAGATTGTAGAGTTTTGCAGAATCTGAGTGTAGACATGTTTCTGTTAGGCAACCTTATTAAGTTTCAAAGTTACGAGGACACTGGCTACTGTACTGTCAGTACTTATTCACAGTCACAGCATGTTTGTTTTTAGTCTAGTTGCAACCACAGTTATTCCAGGATAATTTGTAGCTCTGTTTTATAACTTTTGGGAATGGAGAAAAGATAAAATGTACAGCCTGGGACTAATATCAGAAGAGTTTCATTTTGGAATAGTTGGAACATTTCCCTGCCTGGGAGAGGCCCAGGATACTGGGATGAAATATATACCTTTTAAAATGCTTGGCGATCTTCCTGCTCTCTCTCAAATGTCTGGCTCTGGTATTTCTGGCTGGCAGTCTACCTGGCTGGTGGGCTGTTCAGTATCTTAGGCTTTTGTCCAAAGAAATTCACAACACAACTGAAAGTTAGGTGGGACACTCCAACCATCTATCAGGATTTTATGATTTACTTCACTTAGTTTGCAATTCTGTTGACATCTGGAAGATTATATGTCGTTACTAACAGATGTTCATAAACTGTCTTTTGGTTGTGTTTTTCTGGGGGGTAAAACTCTGTAGGTAACTTACTACTCAAAACTGACTCATGAAGACATCATTCTTTCTTGGAACTGGACATCAGATATGCCTCTGGAGTGTACATCGCACTATGTGAAGATTCGCTGTTACATTAATGTAACACAGTTTGTTGGTCCCAAGGACTGGAGTGAGTGGAGCCCAGTAGGAGAGGTCCCTGGTATGTTTGTTCCCTTGCCACCACATGGCTTTGGTTGCTTTATGAAAAGTAAGCCAAAATCAGAGGAAAAGCATTAGGCAGTGATTGGCTGCTGCTTTTGGGAGGTGCTTTGATTGGAGAAATAATGCAATCATTAGTTAATGAAACCTAGTAAACATTGATCTGTATGCATCAGAGTGCTCCTCAGTCACATGTTAGCTGATCAGCACCATGGTTCTGTTTTTTGTCATCTCTGATAGGAAAAGATACCGAGCCAAATGGGAGTGGAGTGTTTCCTCAGGACACCGTGGTGGCAGTAGGTTCAGATGTGACAATTTGTTGTGTCCATGAAGAAGGACAGCAGATACAACGGATGACTTATGGACCAGAAATATATCCAATGATACCTCTGAGCAGCCGGAGCAGTGCAATCAGAGTGCTGAATGCTAGTGCTTCAGATGCCAGTGGAACAAATGCAGTGTGCATACTGTCTGAAAATGAGATGGATGGAACTGTCTTATTTGTTGGATGTATGTATCATTATGTTTACTAATCTTAGTAAAAAATCAACGTAATTTTGAGACTCTTAGGGTTCTGCTGGGAACCAAATACTATTGCGGTTTTTTCACCTGACCTATTATTTTTGAGGTTGAACTGGGATTGTACTGGTTTGGTTTCTCTGTGAAAACTCCAGCCCATGGAGAAGATAGCAGGGTTGGGAGGATGAGGAAATAATCATGTAAGCCCTCCATTCTTAGAACCCGGCCCAGTGCTTCTCTCCTTCATCTCTTTGTAAGGCACTTCTTAATGATCTGGAATAATTAGTTGTTTATTGCCATATGAAGATTCATCCCCAGTTTCTATCAGTTTAGATTTTACATCTATTCTATTTTGGTCCATTGCAAGGCAAGAATAAGAGCAAGAATTGTAAGTGAAAACATTAATCTACCAACCATTCAAATTAAGACAGTAAAAGAGTTACACTTGCAACAACAACAGATGCTTATCCAGAGCAGTAGCTCCCTGGGAGCTAGTTACAGCAAAGGAACCCAGCTGGCAGTTCCTCTTTCCTGGAAAATCTTCTAAACGCTCTTTTAGTATTTTCTTTAAATATACTGAATCACTGTGTATCTTCTCTGTGTAGCCATGCCAGCCTCAAAAATCTCTTCCAGATACAGATTCTTCTTAAAACTTCTTAAAACAAAGAAGTGAAAGTACCTGGTCTTCTTTCCCAAAATTATTCACTTTAGACATTTGTGGGATTTCCCCACAGGGGTTTTAGAATCCTGTTCCCCATTACAAATGCCTGCGTGTGAAGTTAGCGTCCTTGTGGCTGATGGAAAGGACAGACTGGACTAGTTTTGGAAGTCTGTTGCCAGTTTCAGCCTGTGTCTGCTATTATTGACTTTGTGTATTAAGTGTACAGCAAATGCAAAACAATCCAACTTCATATTACTTCCCAGTGAGATTCCTTTTTTACATTATTTGTGCAGTATTTTCTTTTGTGGGAGAATCTTCCAGGTAAATAAGTCAGTGGTTTGTGATCAGAGGCTGTGATAATTCCACTAGTTTCTCCCATACAGTGGTTTTGAAGAGCTGGGATATGGTCAAGTCTGTTTCCTGCCAGCGTTTCTTCTAGCTTTTCTACCTGCTTAGTGGGAAGGGAGAGGACTTGCCATGATGTTCTTGCTTATGAGAGACATTTTGGGAATAAAAGATAAAGAAAGTAAATGTGTATGTACATCACCTTGGTTAAGTCTAGGTCTGGCAAAATAAGTGCTCTTTTTGGCCCACTACTCACATTCTGAACTAAGCCTGCCACTGTGGCCTTTTGTGTTAGGGCAGGTACATGGATATTATTGTGCTATCTTTTGGAGAAAAGTGTATGAGACTTGAAATAAGTGTTCTGATTAGTCTCACATTAGTATGATTATCTCCTCTGCTGGGATCACTGCCCATCTTCTCCAGGTAGGCACTCAACACCACTTTAGCATGGGAGCAAAGAACAAGCTTTAAAAGAAAAGGTTGGGCACTTCCAAAACAACAGTGAAGAGGACGAGCCATTTGAGGCCTGCTTTAAGTTTCAAATTCAGTCTGGAATTCATGCTGAAGGGAACATCTCCTTGACATGACTTGCTTAGAGAATTCAAAGCAGCAGTGGGGCTGGCACGTAAGAAAATGTGGCACACATGCAACAGCATTCCTACATTGCTTAGCGGCTACACTGATGCTCAGAATTTTGGAACAGTCTTGGCAGAGTTTCAGTGAAACACTTCCAGGTCAGAGCCTGGAGCTTGCGAACATATTTGCATGCGATTTACCAGATTACCCACCCACTTAGAAGCTTAGAGTCAAGTGTTAGTCAGATGGGGCTGATAATAATTACCCATCTGTTTTACTGGGAGTTTTTTTTAAAGGATATTATTTGTATGGTTGGAGCATAACTATTAGCATGTATTTATGAGGCATTCAATCTAGACCCAGTGAAAACGAATGGTGATGCTTTCAGGAAGCTAGCGGTCCAACTGCCCCACTAGGATGGTAAAATGTTGGCTAACTGTTTTGGTTTCCTTTTGTGCTATAGATGCCCCTGATATTCCCGAAAACCTCAGCTGTGAAACATCTAACTTCCTGATAATAAAATGCACCTGGAAACCAGGCAGACCCAGTGGACTATATGGAAAACGAAGTACAAAGTACAGTTTATTTGAAAGGTAAAATAGTTCAGCACTAAAAGGAGTAAAAAGGTAGATCTGGAATATATCCATTGCTGCCTGTGATTTACTGCGCCATGCCTGTTTAAATGAGATAGTCTCCATTGTTTAGAGCCTAAAATACTTCTCAAGATTTTGTGCAAGCTGAACTAAACTGAACTTGGAGAACCCTTGTCCAGCTCTGCAAAATTTCAGTGGGAATTAAGGATGACTTTTCCCAAAGACTTAAGCTATTATGAACTCCTGAGAAAGTAGAGAGCTTAGTGTGTCAGGCTGCTGCCAACATGTAGATGAGACCAATATGAAAGTACAGGGAGACAGTAGGAGTCATTCATTAATTTTTCAAAATTTTTTGTGTGCAACCTGTGTCAGATCATCTGTCAGACATTTACTGAGTTTCTGCTATGCAAATGACAGAATCTCACTGAGGAACAAATGTAAGACAAGCCGTGGGGCATTTCTCAAAAGCTGCTAGCGAAAATAACAATAAGCCTGCATCTGTTCTCCTCCAGCATGAAGAACTGGATAGCGTAGATCAGGCAAAGTGCATGTTACCTGGAAAACACTGAAAGGGGCAAATTACACTGTTATATCCATAGAAAAAAGTGAAGACTTGTGTCCCACTAGTATGTCTTATTAGGCGATGTGAAGCCTTAAAAGTGAAGAGTCATCGTTTTGGAATAGCACTTGCAAACGGGATTCCTTGGTGGTTATAGTTAGAAGTTAGTGAGGAGTTAACAAAATTCCCATGGCAAGGAGGCTTCCCTGTCATGCCAAAGGAGCAGTCAGGGAAAGGAGCCAGGAGGGGCCTGAGTCACACAAACTGATGGGAAATGGAGTCTCATGGTGGCTTTGAAGCAAGTCAGAGGCAGTGAGGGTTGAGTTATGGTCACAGATGTTGTTCAGAATGCTAGAGTTAAAAATGTTATTGGGTAGGATGCAAAGAGGTGGACAAAACAGAGCAGGTATTCAAAGGAAAGGAGCTCCAGTCACTGGCTGCCCATATTCAGCTCATAAATGAGGATGTAGTTCAGACTTGTTTCACTCAGCCAAAAGCTGTGAGGAGATTAATGTGATGCCTTTCAGGGTAAATATTCTCATCCTTGTTCTCAGCCCACACTGAGCTATTGAAATTCTGTTTCAATAGAATATAGTGTGGAGAGAGCTCAGAGCTCAGTAAAAACACCCAAAGGAAGAAATTAAACTTCTGCTACTGAATGAGAGGTTTACACAGATACTAAAGCAACTCCTATATATGTACATACATACAGAAACACACTTTAGGTTTTACCCCTGAAGATGTAACTCTAGTCTTGGCTGTTACCAGAATGCCTCTCCTGCTTTTGATTTAAAAAAGGCTGGAACTCGTGGATGCATCCTGGGTAACAAATCATACTTTAGATTTGGCAAGGTTGATAGGAAGCCTTTAATGTGTGTCGCATCTCCCTAGTTCAGGAGGCAATTAAGAACATTCTTTAAATGCAGATGTATGCTGATCTGAACAAAGATACTTCAAATCAGAATCTTAGTTCTGACTTGTGAGGTGGTGTTACAGGACCTACCTGTTTTCCAGGCTTTTGAGAAGTGAGAGGATGGAAATGTTGTGCTAGTGGAAGAGGAGAGTTTCACGTGAGAACAGGGCAAGTCATGACTGATGCCACTTTAACCTGCGTTGTGGTGTTAGATATGCCTCTGCAATCAAATCATGCTGTAAGCCATGTGTCAGTGAACCCATCATTCTTTACTGTGTTTTCAGTCTAGACTTCTGACTGTTGTTTGAAATGATCTTATTTGAAAATTAAGTTGTCCCCTCTCTTTTTTTACTTTGCAGAATATCTGGTAAAAATGTTTCATGCGAAGTCAGTGAAATGAACAGAGAGCATGTCTGTGGCTTTCCGGTACTGGCTGATCAAAAAACCTATGATTTCATATTAGGCGTCTCCAATCCTATCGGGCAAACAGAGTCATCGCTTTTAGTTGATTTAACTCAAAGAGGTAAGACTTAAGAATTACAAAGGCAAAAAAATATATATGTTTACTGCATGCTAACCATTTGTTTCTTTTGAGTTTGAAGGACTCTGACATGGTACACTTGTCCTTATGTGCTTTATTGTCACCAGTATTTTGCCACGTTTGATAATTTGCACTTCAGAAGAAAATGGCTTAGGACATGTCCTGAGGCAGTGATTACGTGTACAGGGAGAAGCCAGTTCTCAACAGCAGTGCTACCAGATTGGATATGCTGGTGTGTGGATAGATGCTACTTGTGATCTAAGACTTAGCCAGCTGCTGTTCAGGGATTTCTTCATATTCTGTTACATCATTAATTAAAATTTAGGCGTAACTTTATGAACTGTATGTGATCCTGTACTTCAGTGTATGCTTATAGGGTAAAATACTATGCAGGTTTACAACAACAGGATTTGGAGTATTAAAAAGTAGCACTAAAAGTTAAAAGTTAATAGCAGGACTATTACCTGCTATTGGTAATAGCCATGATCATCTGCTGTCGTGATTTGTAGAAAGAAATAACTTTTTTCATTAGACCTTCAGTTTAAACAAGGAAAGAGAGAAGATGACCACCTTGTTACCGCTGTCTTTCCCATCCTTGCCCATCTGCCTCCAAAACCACAGCTGACGATTCAGGGGTTCCTAATGTTACAGCATTCTGCCGTTCTCTGAAAAACTGAATTTAAACACGAGGATGGTGCATTTCTTTTGCCCATGTCTGAGTTCAACTAGCCTGAGACTAGAATTTTCAGAGTAAATTGACAGGTCCCAGTAAAGCATGAATTGTTTCTGTTAATTACAAACTGGGCTGGTTTGCAGCAAGTCAATATGACTGCTATTTCCTATTTGTTTCCTTTCCTTTCTTTCCCTCACTGTCCATTGAATTCTCAACATAGAGTACATATTTCCTTACGGTAACTGGACCAATTCCAAGAGTAGAGACTTTTTTTCTGTGTTAGCTATGACTAGTAGCTACTGAGTATTATTGAAAAATACTGTGAATGGAGTTTGGAGGGGGGAAAGGTCATATAGGAATCTTACCCTGTCCTATTCTGCAGATTCTAGCTTGAAAAATTCACAGAAGGTAAAAAGAGCTGAATAAATTTCATCCATCATTGTGGTCCTCTGAACTAGCTCATGTGTCACTTTTTTGATAAAAGGAAGTACGAGTGTAAATGCTTTTCTTTGTCTCCAACTCCTTATGCTCAGCCTTAAGTTTCCATGTTTGAAATCTGTTTCCATGTTTGAAATCTGTCTCCATGTTTGACAGCTGAGAAGAACGTCAGGAATGAGACTGCTTGCAGGTGCCTTCCCAGCACCAGCTGTCCTAGCTTCTGATCAGATCACTTACTTATCCTGATTCTGTCTAATCTTTTAAAATCAAATTTTTCTGTCCTAAAATGAATATTTTTTCTTGGAATTGAGGGGTTTTTCTTTGTTTCTTAAGTTCATCCAAAAACTCCAGAAAAGTTAACTGTTTCTGGGAACAGCTCTACAAGCGTCCGTCTGCACTGGTTTATAAATGGCAGCTTTGCTGAGATCAGGCTTCTGTGTCAAATTGAAATTAGCACTGGTCACTCTGAGCGAAAACTGGTAAGTGTTACTTTTGATGGATTTTTTTTGAAGGGGGCTGAAGTGTTGATCTTTTTCACTGAACTAGTCACGTTTCAAATTCTTTTCTCTGTAAAAGCTTCATTCTGATCATCTTATTAAATGATTAATAGAGTAATAACTAGAAGTTCATCTACTAAAATTGGAAAAAGTTCTGCTCATCTCTGTTATTGCCTTCTTTCTTTTTTTTCTCTTTTGGTTTGTTTTAAACATTCTATAGGGAAGTCGTATCACCTACCATGTTATGCGGTACGTGGAGAAGGTGCAGAGTGGTTTATGCTGACCCTTTAGATAACGGTCCATGTGCTTTGTCCTTCCTGGTGCAAATGTATTAACAAACACTTGTTCCAGGACACACTGCTGCCCTGCTGACTTCCACAGTGGTTGTTTCAGAGGACCTCTTACAGTCCGTCATGGAATTTCTTTTTTAATTTTTTCTACCCAGAGAACGGTTCATTTGCTTGCTGTCAGCAATTGGCATGCATGTGGCTATAATAGGGAGCTGCTAAACCTAATGGTGTAGAGACAGGATAGGGAAGTATTCTCCCACTGGGTGTATCAGTAGATAATCCCCAGTGAAGACCTCTGCATCTGGAGAGAAGGTGGTATTTCTGGGTGAAGATCAGATTTTCCAGCATTAAATCTTCCAGCTGCTGCCCAGCTTTGGTGCTCTACGTCACTGACTGGAGCTGCATATTTTCTCTGCTGACTGTCAGAGTCACTGAGGGTATTAATTTAGACACCAGCATTAGATACAGAGTGTAGGTGGTGGGAATATATCCTCTTCTTCCATATTGCCTAACTTAGCATGGGGTGATCCGTGTC